>NW_012267225.1:2801622-2900204 GCF_000151885.1 Dipodomys ordii
CCTTCTTTCTTTCTTTCTTTCTTTCTTTCTTTCTTTCTTTCTTTCTTTCTTTCTTTCTTTCTTTCTTTCTCTCTTTCTCTTTCTTTCTTTCTCTCTCTCTTTCTTTCTTTCCTTCTTTCTTTCTTTCTTTCTTTCTCTCTCTCTCTCTCTCTTTCTTTCTTTCTTCCTTCCTTGGTGGTATGAAGTAAGGTTAGAACTCTGAGGCTTGTGTCTGTGTCTGATAGGCAAGTACTCTTACCACTTGAGCCACACCCCCAGCCCTGTTCACTTTAAGTATTTTCCAGTATGAGTCTCAGAACTTTTTGCCTGGGGCTAGCCTACAGATTAAAATCTGGGATCAACTGGGATTATAGATGTTTGCTTCTATGAACAGTTTATTCTTTGAGATAGAGTCTTGTTAACTTCCTTCCTTCTTTCCTCCCTCCCTCCCTTCCTCTTCTTTCTTTCTTTCTGTCTTCCTTCCTTCCTTTCTTTCTTCCTTCCTTCCTTCCTTGCTTCCTTCCTTCCTTCCTTCCTTTCTTCCTTTCTTTGTCTAAGCTGGCCTGGATCTACTATTCCTCCTATCCTAATTTCCCACGTAGCTGGGATTTCAGGCATGAGTCATCTGGCTGGTTCTGTTCAGACCATCTTTAAAAAGGCAAATGTGGAGCTGCAGTGAATCAAGCTGTTCTGTGCCTCACTTCCACTTTCTGGCTATGCGTAGTTCCTGGCCTCACAGCCCCACAGGTCTCTTCTGGTCCTGGGCTGCCTGATTTGCTCAATAAACTGCTAAATTTAGTTCTTTTAATGCTTTTCTTTGAGCAGTTTTTACCATGTTGGGGTATTGGAGTGCACATTTCTTTTATCCATGGGAAGAGTGTACCAGGATGCCTAGCACATACTAAGTGCTCAGTAAATGCTGGCTGTAATAATGATAAACTCTCTGACTGTTTGTATGTTCAGAACTTGTATTTGGGAGCAACAAAGGCAGGACTGTTGGAGAGTATGTGTTGAGTGTGTTTGCATTATGAATGTGGTATGTGTGCATGTGTGTGTATTGTGAGTGTGAATGTGATGTGGTGTGTGTGTGTGTGTGTGTATGTGTGGCAATGAAATTTGTGGGCCTGGGTAAGGGTGGTACACTTGACAGCTATCTGGAGCTAAAGATTGTTTCTTACAAGGTGGGGGAAAACTGGTAAGGGCTGGGCACTGATGGAGTCATCAGTAATCCTAGTCATCCTGTAATCCTAGCTACCCAGAAGGCTGAGACTTGAGGACTGTGTCTGAAAGCCAGCTGAGGTGGGAAAGTCCATGAGACTCTTATTTCTTGTTAAGCACCAAAAAGCCAGAAGTGGAGCTCTGGCTCAAGTGGCAGAGAGCTAGCCTTAGCTAAAAGAGCTGAGGGACAGCGCCCAGGCCCAGAGTTCAAGTCTAAAAAAAAAAAAAAAAAAAAAAAAAACCAAAACCTCAAAGACATTTCTCAGATCCTGAGTTCAAGCCCCAGAACCTTTGTATGTGAACGCACACATGTGCATGTACACACACACACACACACACACACACACACACACACACACACAATGAGGGATTGTCTGTAATGTGGACTTTTAAAGACCTTCCCTCCTTCCTCCTTATTTCTGGGTAATCCCCTCATAGGAAATTGTACTAACTTGACTTCATCCCTTCACCCTGACACCCCCATCCACCCTCAGAGTTCAACGCCCATCATTAGTCACTCGGAATGCTCTGGAGTGGTGTACACTCCCTGGTCCCCAGGAAGTGCTTGTGCATTATCATCATGGAGGCCATGCAGGGAACTGTGTGTGTGTTCACATATGTGTGCCTCCCCGAAAGCATGTCTGTGCAGTGTGCGTACCAGGGTGGAGGGAGGGAGCCCCGGAGGGGGAGGGGGAACAAGGGGGAACAAGCTCCCTCTTTGACCCCCTGGAGTGAGCCCAGCAGCTCAGAACCCTAGGCACAACCTAGATTGCAGGAACCCAGGTTTCAGTTCCTGTGAGGTCAGGTTGGAATTTGCACTCACTCTTTATCATCAACCCTGCGTTGACACCTTGCCTCCGGTGATGGAATCCTAGCTCCAGGAACAGCTATTAAAATGCCTGCCTGGGAGAATTCTGCACATGTACCAGAACACTGTGTGCTAGGAGACCTCAGGAGCAGACACAGACAGATGAAAAAACATATACTTGGTAGGTGATAGGAGAAGCCTTTCAGTCTCTCCCCTCAGCTGAGTGGCCTGGGGTTTTCAGTCCCCAGTCTCCCGTCCTTCTCTATTGGCTGCTCCAGAAAAGGCAGCAAGAACGATACGGATTCCTCTCTGGGGACCCAGAAGGGTGAGCTGGGCAGAGTGATGGCAGGGTACACTGCTACCGTGGGGGTCTCCTCCCCTCCTTCTGCCCCTCTTCAGGAGAGCAGGTCCTGGGAAAGTCTCCCAGCAAGCTCATTTACCAGGATGTACCAGCCCAGGTTCCTGTTTGCCTAAACCCAGGCTGTGAGCCCTTCAAAGGAACTTGTTGGCCCCAGACAGAAAGGTGGGTTGTTTTTCCTCACACAGAAGGAGACAGAAAAGTTGGCCAGCTCTGAGCCCATTAAACTCACAAAAGGGCTCTTTGTTCTGGCCTTTAAGGAGTGAAAAAAATAAGAAAAACAGAAGAAGTACAAGGGTGTGTCTTTGCTTCCTAGTTCTGGGAGGGTTGGGGCAAGTCACACCCCCTCTGGCTCTTCCTCCACTCCTCAATTGGCAGAATCTTGTACCAGCCACAATACCAACTTTGTATCAGGTGCTTTGATGGCTCCGGCCAGAGGGATTTCTAGAATCTTCTACCCCAGTCAGCTTTCAATGGTCAAATAATGGTATAGTACTTTTAAGTTCCATGTATAGTTTCTACAGCACTTCTGTATGGTTTATTCCATTGTGGGCCGGGTGACAAAGGTTCTTGCCAAAGGTCAGACAGCTAGTGATGTGTTCAGCTGGGCCTTGAACCAGGTCATTGGGTGCTACTCAGGTCAAACTTAGCCTGCTGTCACATACTGTCATCTCCGGCTCTGGCTGTGGGCTAATCAGCTCATTTCTAACCCCGGTGTTATGCTCCTCCTATCTGTTTGTCTTATGAAGTCATTCAGGTCATTAAGCCATTCAGGGCAGGTTTCTACGTGACTGTGCAGTTGTACAGTTGTGCAGTGTGCAGCCTGTAACAACTCCACTCCTACAGCTGATCCAATACTATAGATTCATTCCTCCAGAATGAATGAGTAGATGAGTGAATGAATGAATGAGTAAGAGAATAATGTCCTTGAGGACCGGTTGTGCCTCTACTTCCAAAACTGGTGGTGCTAGTGCCCATAGTCTAGACAAAGGAAACCAGCTAGGCTGAAAGAAGCCAGTAGGAGAGGCAGAAAGACACTCAGAGATGCTAGCTGCAGAAGGAGGGCCTGTGGGCTCTGAGGGGCTGGGTGGGGTGACTGTGGGTATGTAGGAACTTTGTCCTGAGGTGGGCATTGGTGGAGGTTCTGGTGGAAGGAAACTTGCCAGCCTGGCCAGGTCTAGCTAGAGTCAAGGCAACTGGAAAGAGAGGCAGACGTCAGATGTTTCTGCCTTGACTCAGCAGGTGAAAAAGTTTATAAACTTTACTCCTAGCTCCATTTCCTTATCTGTTAAAAACAGGCCAGGCAATACCGGCTTATAAGGACAGATAGAGCAAGAAAGAGCAGGGGAGTGTGAAATATCACTGGGCTGTTGTGTGGTGGCAAGACTCGGGTGTGGCATGATGCCCAGGCATTCTGTGGGGAGGGCCCTGGGTGAGACAGGCACAGGCTCTTCTAGCACGTTCTACCAGGTACCTATGGCCACCCTGAGCGCTCTGAAGGTACCATTATTTTAAAAACTGGCTGCCTAGATTAACTTTTGCTTTTTGAGTAAGATGATCCCAAGTTGGAACTCTCTTTTGTAAACAGTTCTGTTGAAGTACGACAGACAATGGCCCCCACTTAAAGTAAAAAAGTTAGATAACTTCCCATCTGAAAACAGGGACTGAATGTTAAGATAAGCAAAGCCATTGCCTCTAGGAGCTTCCTCCTGCTGCCTTCCTCCATCAATTACCACTACCCCCATGCAACTACTGTTGATGTTCATTTAAAGAAAACTTTCACTGGGTGCTGGGTGACTCAAACCTATAACCCTAGATACTCAGGAGGCTGAGATCTGAGGATCATGGTTTAAAGCTAGTTTGGCTTTGAAACTCTTATTTCCAATTAACCACCAAAAAGCTGCAAGTGGAGGTATGGCTCAAGTGGCAGAGCACTAGCCTTGAACAAAAGAAGCTCAGAGCACCCAGGCCTTGAGTTTAAGCCCCAGGACTGACACACACGTGTGCACATGTGAACACACGTGAAAAAGAAAAAAGAAACCTGTTTCCTGGAAAGAATATGGAAGCAAGAGGAACAAGAGTTCATGGCCAGTCTGGGTTACCATCTGAGTTCCCAGCCAATTTTAACCACTTGGAGTTAACCTGTCTAAATAAGTAAATAAATAAATAAATAAAAAATACGGTGATCATTAGGTGCATTGGGACCTCAGAGATTTTAAAGTATGAAAAACTACAAGGTGCATACAAGAATGGGCAGGTTTAGATCCTCTCGGCACAACTCTGTGTGTGTGTGTGTGAATAATATTTTAACTTCTGACTGTTAATGTGTCGTGAAGATGGCATTTGATAGAAGAGTGTAGAAGGAGGGAACAAAGAGCAGTTCTGGTGTGGTCATCTCACGCATGCAGCATTTCCATGACAAAGTGGAGCCTCCTAGCTTGATGGATGTGCAATCTCCAGTTCCCTCTTCCTGAAGCTTGTCCAGCCTGCCCCATGCCTGGAACAACTGGAGTTGTGGGCTGTCCTGAGTCCTCTAGTCTTTCAAATAGGCCCCTGGGTGGATCAGTTCACCAGCAACTTCATCGCCAGCCTTCTGCCAAGGGTTCTGGCCTCCTACCCATTGGCTAGCTCTGTCCATCTGGGGGGTGTCCTTTGGATCTGCCCTGCTGGGTTCACCAGCCTGTGTTCCTCACTTCTGTTCAGCTTAGGATGGGACATGAGGCTTCTTCTCTGGGGACTGTTCTTTCTGTCCTTCGCCAGGAGAGTAGCACTGGGCACAAGTTACACTTTACAACCCACCCTGTAAAGATGAGGGCTGGTGGCCCCTTACTTAGCCACTGCAGCTATCCAGTGACCCCAGCTACTCCCAGTTCTGCAGAGCACTTCCCCACGTGTCTGTCCTGCTTTGTGATACACTGCTTTGGGAATGACTTACAACTCACGCTTCCTATCAACAAAAACAAACATCCAGAGAGAGGTGTGAGGGCCCCTCCTTACCGCACAATTTCTGAAATTGAACTGGGAGGGCAAACCCATTACACAAAGGGCTTGCCCGGGAAGAGGGACTGGCACAGCCAGAATTAACAGAAGATGAGCCAAACGACTCAGGCCTGAGGGAGGGACATGGCTCATGCCCACCTCTGGGGGGACCCTGGCCTGTCCATCCCTTCTATGGCCTTAAAGCTGCTGCTTTGTAAGCAGCCTGCGGACAATCCAGGCTGGCCTAGAGGCACACTGGGCCACACTAGCTACCAAGCCTGTGACATCCCTATGTGAAATGAGAAGAATGTGGATTGTGTCACCACCATGCCTTGTTGTTTTGCTGCTAGCAAGCTTTATGGCCTTAGGTAAACTTTACCTCATTTCTTTACCTGAAAGATTGCTGCAATGATTAAATTATATATATAAATTATATATAAACATATATCAAATATTATATAATAAACTATATATTAACATATTATTTATATATGATTATATATTCTTGATTATATACTATAATTATACATTATAATATATTTTATATTATATAAATATATTACATATGTAATTGCAATATTTAATCTGTATATATAATATATGCATATACTTATGTGTTATATATACATATAATATATAATACATATAGTTATATTATATATACAATATATAATACATATAATATGTACTATATACAATATATATAATATATACATATTATGTATAGATGTATAATAATCATATATAGTATATAGTATATATGAATGTATATTCATATATTATATGAATCTATATATGACTACATAAAACATATTATGTGAATACATCATAATTATATATAATATATAACAATGCATAGCATAAAATATAAATACATCACATATATAATGTATAATATGTAAGTATATTATATATTATATGATATAATGATATAGAATATAAATAATATATAATGTTTTATGTATGTATATTTTTATATATATGTGATACACAATATGTCTATCACCTAATGTCTCATCTTATTTCAATGTTTTCCTGTCTCCAATGAGCTTCTTGGTCGATGAGCAGAGTCCAAACCTTCTGTGGACACAAAAGGTTCTTCTGGGACAGAGTCTGTTTAGTTGGTTGCTACAGTAATTCCACAGCTTTAGATTTCACTCAGATCTTTTATCTGGTGGAATTTTGTCCCTAGGCTACAGACCAGATGTGTACGAGCTGTGTCCCAATTCCAGGCCCCTGTTCATCCTGGCTGAGACACTTCTGCTGATTCCTCCCCATCCAGATGGCAGTTGGCATTACCCATAAGCCACTGGAGAAATGCCCAGTGGTCTGGACACTAGCATGCTGACCAGAGATCAGGAACCAGACCCTTTACACTTAGTGTGTGAGCTATCAGCTGGCCACATCGAAGGGAAGACCTCATTGTCCCCTGGGCCTCAGTGTGTGTGTGTGTGTGTGTGTGTGTGTGTTTAACTTAATAACACATTGAAATCATGCAGCATAATCAAAGGCCTATTAGCAAAAGGAAGACTGGAGCCAGCATCTTCTGCACACTTGTAATGTTAGCACTTGGGAAGCAGAGGATTGTGAATTTGAGGCAATCTGTGCTATATAGTGAGACCAGCAACAAACAAAAAAAATTAAAAGACTGTCTGTCCTCAAGTTTTGTTGCAGTAGCTTTATCTGAATCAAACAACCAATGACCTATGGAGATCCACTAACAATAATAGACTCCAAAGACAAGTTAATCCTGGCTTCACACAACGTAATTACCTGAACCAAACCTCATTCTAGCTGCACACAGTCACATGACAAGAGCCTTCTGATGTGACATTGTCACATTGATCCTCAAGGATGACTGAGAGAATGAAGTTAGGATGACTTTTACCTTTCTTTGCAAGGTTCACCCATCCACAGGCAGAAGAACCCATGTCTCCTGACTCCTTCTCCAGAGTTTTGTCTGGAAAAGGAGTGTGGGTTACCTTGCAGTCAAATTACTGTGGACCAGGTCACTGTGGAGGCCATGTTTGTGTTGTGAATGCCCTTTCCTACCCTGTTAGAAGTTGGCATACATTTTAGGAGTATAATTTATCAAGATGCACTCAAAACCCCATAAATGGCCACATCCTTTAACCAAGCACAGTTACTTCTATTAGTGTGTTAAAAAAATAATCAGAAATGGGTATCAGCTTAAAAAGTTAGCCATATGAGTTACCACCTGGTTCAGCAATTCCACTACTACGTACAGACCAAAGAAAATTAAATCATGTGTCCACATCAAAAAGATTGTATGCACATATAGCTGGACACTGGTGGCTTACACCTGTAATCTTAGCTACTCAAGAGGCTGAGATCTGAGGATGGAGGTTCAAAGCAAACATAGGCAAGAAAGTCTGCAAGACTCTATCTCCAATTAATCACCAGAAAACTGGAAATGGAGCTGTGGATCAAAGTGGTAGAGTGCTGAGTTCAAGCCCTACAACCGACAAAAAAAAATGTACACAAATGTTTATAGTAGTGTTGTTTGTATTAACTCCAAAGTGAAAACAATCCTATATCATCTCTGTTGAATGAACAGAATGTGGTATACCCATACAATGGAATATTATTGGGTGATTAAAAAGAAATGAAGAAGCTGGGTGCTGGTGGCTCATGCCTGTAATCCTAGCTACTCAGAAGGCTGAGGTCTGAGGATCACAGTTCAAAGCCAGCCCAGGCAGGAAAAGTCTGTGAGGCTGTTGTCTCCAATTAACCACCAGAAAACAGGAAGTGGTGCTGTGGCTCAAGTGGTAGGGTGCTCTCTTGAGCTGAAGAGCTGAGGGACAGCATGCAGGCCCAGAGTTCAAGCCCCATGACTGACAAAAAAAAAACAAAACAGGAATGAAGATTGATAGGTGCTACCACATGAAAGACTCTTGAAAAACATGATTCTAACAGTAAGAAGCCAGGCATAAAAGGTCATATATCATGTGATTCTATTTATATGAAATGTCCAGAAAATGCAAATGTATAGAAACAAAAAATAAAGTAAGGTTGCATAGAACTGGGGTCGAAAAGTGATGGAGGTGAGAAGCGGATGTCATTAATGAGTGTCATACTCGTTTTATTTTTCATACTTGTTTTTTTAAGAGGAGCAAAATTAATCCAAAGTAGACCATGGTCACAGTTGCGCGTGCACATGTGTGCACACACACACACACACACACAGACATCATAAATAATATAGTCCAGAGTGCTGGGATTACAGGCATACCATACCTGTTATAGTGTGGAGTTTGAAATCAGGGCCTTGAATGTGTATGCTGGACAAGTTTTAAAACATTAAGCTACATCCCCAGCTGCTTTAGTAGGTGCTTGCTATCAAAGTGAGGAAGTTTCCTTCTATTTCCTTTTTTCTAATCCTTCCTTCCTTCCTTCTTTCTTTCTTTCTTTCTCTTTCTTTCTTTCTTTCTTTCTTTCTTTCTTTCTTTCTTTCTTTCTTTCTTTCTTTCTTTCTTTCTTTCTTTCTTTCTTTCTTTCTTTCTTTCTTTCTTTCTTTCTTTCTCTTTCTTTCTTTCTTTCTTTTTTCTTTCTTTCTTTCTTTCTTTCTTTCTTTCTTTCTTTCTTTCTTTCTTTCTTTCTTTCTTTCTTTCTTTCTTTCTTTCTTTCTTTCTTTCTTTCTTTCTTTCTTTCGTGCCAGTACTGGGCCTTGAACTTTGGGCCTGGTGTTCTTCTTGGTCAGCCTTTTCTGATCAAGATTGGAATTCTATTATTTGAGCCACATCTCTATTTTTGGCTCTCTACTGCTTAAGTGGTAATGAAAGTCTCTCAGATTTGCCCGCCTGGAGTTAGGTTCAAACCTCGATGCTCATATCTCAACCTCCTGCATAGCTAGGATTACAGGCATCTGCCATCTACCAGCACTTGATTCTGATATTAAAAAAATATTGTAAATGGGCATTATGATTTTTTCTTATGTAATATTATCATGCAAATTTTCTTCTTTAGCTTACTAATATGATGGATCATATCAACAATTTTGAACACTGAAACATTCTTATATTCCTGGAGTAAATAACACTTGATTGTTGTGTACATACACATATAGCTATAGTTATATATATATATATATATATATATTATATAGTTGCATTCTATTTGCTACTATTTTTATCTTCTTTATCTTTTTCTGGCTTCTCTATATAAAATTCTATCATTTAAGATCCCTCTCCTGCCCTACCCTGCCCTCCTCTCCCCTCTCCTCCCCTCCTCTTCTCTCTCTCTCTTGCTCTTGCTCTCAAAGAGACTGACCTTGAACTTAAATACTCCTGTCTACCTCAGCTTCCCAAATGCTAAAATTACATAAATGTACCACCAAATTTCTATTTACTTCTTTTTAAATGATCTTTAAGTAGTTGCACAAAGGGGTTTCAATTCAATGTCAGTTTATAATGTGTAATGCATCTCAGTCATTGTCACCCCTTTATCATTCTCTGCCTCATCTCTCCCAAGTTATCTCTCCAATCATCCTTAAGCTTCTTATGCTTCATTTCTAGAATCTTAAAAAGTAGAAATAGTAATGACACCATCTCATACAATTGTATTAGGGAAGCCAAAACCAGTCCTTAGTAAAATACTTTGTGAATGCCATGCGTGTGTGTGTGTGTGTGTGTGTGTGTGTGTTTGTGTGTGTGTGTGTGTTACGGTGATTGTTTTATTATATTGAGAAAGCTGTATATTTAGACAAACTCTCTTGGGTCCTGTACAAGTATTTGCTGTTGACTTTCTGTGATTCTTTTTTTTTTTACTTTCTGTGATTCTTCACTTAGGAACAAGTGGAAAGACAATAACATTGAGAGTCTGGAACATACTGAGGCTGCATACAGAGTTCTTTATAAATTGGTGTTTTTCAGTATTTCAGGAAGTTTGGGAGTATTGTTGGCAAGTAACAAATTTGTATGATTCAGTACAGTACCAACATTAAATATCTGTCTTTTTTGTTGCTGTTGTCAGTTGTGGGGCTTGAGCTCAGGACCTGGGTGCTGTCTCTGAGCTTCTTTGTGCTCAAAGCTAGTGCCCTACCATTTAAGCCACAGCACTACTTCCAGTTTTTGCATGGTTAATTGGAGATAAGAATCTCTCAGGGACCTCAGCCTCACAAGTAACTAGCTAGGATTACAAGCATGAGCTACCAGCACCCAGCCAAATATCTGTCTTAATGCTCTCCTACTAAAAGAGTTTTTAGGCCAGGTGCCAGTGGCTCACTCCTGTAATCCTAGCTACTCAGGAGGCTGAAATCTGAGGATCATGGTTCAAAGCCAGCCGGGGCAGGAAAGTCAGTGATACTCTTATCTCCAATAAACCACTAGAAAACTTGAAGTGGAGCTATGGCTCAAGTGGTCGAGTGTGCGCCTTGAGCTGAACAGCACAGGAACACCACCCAGGCAAAGAGTTCAAGCCCCACAACTGACAAAAAAAAAAAAAAGAGTTTTTATTGCTCTATGTGATTTCATTTTTGATTAGGCAAATATAGACATTGAGTTCAATGATTCACTTGAAAGGGAAAGAAAAGTTCTTGAGTGTCTTTTAGTAATTATACTAGAAATCTTTCCTTTTCCTTTTATGTAGGTGATGGTTTCTTCAAAGCTAGTGACTGTAATCAAATTCCCAAGAAGCTAGTTATCAGTTTTACAACCCCAATTCCCCCATGGCAGGAAGGGAGTTTCCAGATAGCTAAGTAGCTTCTTATATTACTTAAAGTCCTTTTTTTTGTCAGCCCATAATTGCCAAGGCATTGTTGACTCTCTTTCTAGAACTGAGTATGGTCTCTCAGCCATCATGGATAGTCTGTAGTTTCCTTCTGGGTCTTCTAGTCTTCACCAGCAGCCAGCTTTCTGGTGTGAGGAAGTGCTGTTTCTTTCCACTGTGTGATATTCTCTTCCAAATCTGCCCTCAGTGCTATGGATGTTGTCGCCCTGACCAGAAGAGGTATGGTCCAAACTTTCCTAGGCTATACCATTGGATTGCAGCCCAATGGATTATTAATCATGTGTCAAGGCTTTAATATGATCTTTCTCAGGACTCTCTGTTCATACAGCATGTAGCACATATTCACAAATAACTGCTCCATCCTCTGTGATATTAGGAGATGGATGCATACTTATACATTGTACTTAACTCTGTTGTCTACCCACACTGTGAGCTCTGCAGTATTTTTGATGTGTTCATTTTTATTATGGTAAATATGTAACATTAAAGCCATCATTAAACCAGTTGAAAAATAAATTCAGTGGTCTTAAGTGTGTCCTCCGTGTTATCCAGCCATCATCTCATCAGCTATCGATTTTCATGATTTCTTCATTGTTCTAAACAGAAACATTCTATTCATTAAGCGATAACCTATTTCATCCATGTATCTGCCCTCTTCCATGTGGAGACCAACACTGGCACAGATTTGAGTAGAACACCATGTGAAGGTGCCCTGGGGGTTAGAACAGCCTTAGCCCTGCTCTTACTCACTTTCTTGACACTTGTTGGGAACTTAAACATTCTTGAAAAATGAGTTGACTGGAGGGAGATCTGGGTGTTCTGAGTTTACTTTAAAGCTCTTGGTCCTTGATTTAAATTATTATCAAGAAAGACCTTAGCTGAGCATGGTAGTGTGGTATATGCCTACAATGCAGCACTTGAAAAGCTGGGGCAGGAAATCCTTAAGTTCAAGGCCAGCCTGAGCTACATGGTGAAATCCTGTCTAAACAACAACAACAACAAAGAAAAAAACAGAGAGAGAGAGAGAGAGAGAGAGGAGAAAAAGAGAAATAAAGAAAGGAAGAAAGAAAGAGAGAGAGAGAGAGAGAGAGAGAGGCAAAAGAAACCCTTGATTTTCACATGGATAGATTTCTTTCTTGTGGATCACCACATTCTACAATCTACCCAAACCATTTTCATTCATTTAATACATACAGTCATGTGGATAAAAATTTAAAAGCCAAAGTTGCTGAGTAAGGTGGTACTTGCCTGCAATCCCAGCCCTCAGGAGACAGAGGAGACAGCAGGATCAAACATCAAGACCAGCTTGGGCTATATGGTGAGATGCTACCTCAAGCATCACCACCACCAATGATTAGAAAGTACTACAAGCAAAAGCAATAGAATCCCTAAATGCTCAGAACCTAGAGTTTGTGTACCATGTTGTTGTGCCTCTTTTTTTTTGAAATCTTAATTTTCATGATGATAATAAGATCAAGGAAAATTTTCTGTTCGAATGTTCTCAAAGGTAGGTCAGAAAAGTCTTACTTTGCTAGAGGGATGGTGGGGGGGGACAGGATTCAGATCTCTTTGATATAAAACATATTGTAGGGCAGTAAGAGAAGGCCTCTGAATATCAAATGAACAAAGGAGGTCTACCTTGTATGTCTTCATCTGTCAGTGATTGTTCTACAACTTCGAAGCCCAAGGGAGGCTTATGGGGGGCTTATTGTGAGGTTGCCTGGAGCTGAAGTCATTCAAGCAATTGTTGGCAGTTGTTAAGCTATTTGTGGGATATTAACCACAATTCTCTCTTCTTCACCACATGGATCTTCTCATAGGCTGCCAGAAGGTCTCTTCATGTGCATTTTTTTTTGTCGGTCGTGGGGCTTGAACTCTGGGCCTGGGTGCTGTCCCTCAGCTCTTCAGCTCAAAGCGAGTACTCTACCACTTGAGCTACAGCGCCACTTCCCAGAAGGTCTCTTCAATATGGCGACTGGATCTCCCTAAAGCAAGTGATGAGCAGTAGAGGGAGAGACCTCTAGATGGAAGCCAGTCTTCTAGGATCTAATCTCAGAAGTTACCTAGTTACCTAGCAGTACTTCTGCTGTGTTCTGTCAGGCACAGAGACCAACTGTGATCCATGGAGAAAGGGATTACAAACCGGTATGACTACCAGGAGGCAGAAGTCACTGTCTGTCATAGACTTTAGCTATTTCTGCTCCATTGAATTCTAGGGACCCTCACATGACTATATCCAGTGGTTAATTCTCAATCTTCATTTTAAAGAACCCATTATGGATCCCTTCTGAAAACCTCTTTTCTTGGGTGCTGTGGTATGCCTGTTCCTCTCTAAAGCTCAAGTTGATTTTTTTTTTTTTGGTCAGTCATGGGGCCTGAACTTTGGGCCTGGGCACTGTCCTTCAGCTCTTCAGCTCAAGGCTAGTGCTCTACACTTGAACCTCAGCGTTACTTCAGGCTTTTTCTGCTTCTGTGGTGCTGAGGAATTGAACCCAGGGCCTCATGCATGCAAGACAAACATTCTACCACTGAGCCACCTTCCCAGGCTCAAGTTGAAATTTAATTGCCACTGTGGCATATTAAGAATGGCCCTTTAAGATATGGTTAGCTCAAAGAGCCTCCATCCTCCAGAGTGGATTAAGGTTGTTATCAAGAAAGTGGGTTGGTTATCAAGGGAGTGGTAAACTCCTGATAAAACAGTCATAAAAAGGATGATTTCCACCATTTATCTCATATACACCTGCCATGTTATGACATACCACAGAAGCCCTCTCCAGGTACCAGTGCAATGTACCAAGACTTCCCAGACTCTGGAACCAGGCACCAAAGACGTCTTATTTACAAATTATTAATAATTAAATTATTTTAAATTAAAATTAAGATGATATAATTATAATATATAGTAATAGAATATATTATTACACCAGAGATAATTATATATAATACATAATCTATATCAAATATAATAATATATTATGTGGACTATAAGTAATATATGAATACAATATAATTTAAATAATTTAAAATTAGTTAAATTTACAATTAATTACAAATTACAAAGTTTCTATTATTTACAAATGTCAATATTCTGGTAGTAGCAGGTCATAGACCAAGGTACATGGTTTTCAATACTTTTTGGCTTAACTCCAACCAACTGAGGAGTATAACTGACTTCTTGTGCTATTGACTTCACTCTTTTTCAAGCTCCATGTCAGCAGGAAATTTGGAGTGGTTTGCTATTGCACCCATGAGGTCCTTCCTATATTTCTCAGAGGACAGCAAAGCTGTTTTTTTTTTTTTAACACAGTATTAAAGCAAGACTTTAGTAGTTAATGGTGGTCTTGAACTATGGGGTATCTGGTGGTCAGAGACACCATAGCAGTTACAACAAGCATTTGAGCCTCCTAGTGTACAGGGCTGACTACAACCAACATTTCTTCCAAGAAATTTCTTCTAAAACTTCTCTGAACCCACACTAAAACTTGAGAGAGGAATCCCCTGGACGATGTGAATTTTAGTTATGACTTCAGTCCTATAGCCCTCTGTGGAAAATAAAATCATTCTCAGTTGAGTCGTCATCCGAAACAGTGTGGCCTCTGGGACCTTCGTTCAGGTCCAAACTGTGTACTTGATGTCTTCTCCAGCAAGACTTGGGGTGTTTCCAGCCTCACCAGACCTGGACTGCCCTGACCTAACTCAGAAACCAGGGGAAACCCATGACACAAGAGCTACATCAGCTTCCCTTCTTCTTAGGCACAGATGTAGGGTGAAATCTGATTGGTCCATTCCGTTTTGAGTTGATGGATCTCTGTTTTGGGATGAAATGTTGATGTTCCTCCAAATTCACATACTTTCAGCTTCTGCCCACAGGATGACTATGTGGAACCTTTCTAGGGTGTAATGATGGTAAAATAATGAAGACGATAATAATGGGGCCTTAATTGAATGTATTAATGTCCTCCTAAGTACAGACAAAAGAGACCTAATTCTGTCTCTGCCCTGTGAAGAAAAGTCCTAAGACAGCAGTTGGCAGCCTAGGAGGAGTTCTTACGAGGAACAAAATCCTGCTGATAACTTGGTTTTGAACATTTCTAACCTCCCAAACAGTGAGAAAATATGTCTGTTGTGTGAAGCTATGTTAAGCTATACCCCAGTCTACAGTGCTTAGTATAGCAGCCTGAAAGAGTGAGGTAGGTCCTGCTGTCCCTAACAGACCATCTCCACTGTGTGTATGTGGACATGCTTCCTGGTCTACCAGCTGCCATCCACCCTTGGGTCAGGTGGTTTCCTCCTTCTCCTTGGATTCTTTGTTTCTGGGTCTTCCCTTTCGTTTTCCCTCCAAAGCCAGCCTAACCCTTTCTGAAGCAGGCTTGGATGATCCTGAGCTCATCCTTCTGAGACCTGACACATTTATAGTCAACAAAGTCTATTTTATTATTTACATGTTCTCTGCTTGTTTAGCCAGTGATGCTTTTATGTCCATAGACCCTGGAGAAAGAGGTTTTTGTTTTGTTTTTTCTCTTTAAAGTTCATCAAAGATGTTTGGTAGAATTTGTTAATGGAGTGATTAACATCAGGGGAGGCACACATTTTCTGAAGGAAGTCAGGAAAAAGGAGAGGGAATTAAAGAATAATCCTAGTTAAGTGGGATCCCTAGACTGTTGTCTAGGGATATACAGATATACCCAGACACCTTGCCCTTGACAGCACTCGTTGCCTGAACACAGACCGGGAAGCCCTGGGCTGAGCTCTCCCTGTCCTGCGTCCTCTGTTTTGCAGCCTGAAGGGAAATGGGTATTGGAAAGCTTTCATGCCACAGGAAGGAAAAGAGCACATAATGAGGCTGTGTTTCAAGATCAAATGAATTCTTAAAACAGCTAATGAGTAAATGGGGGAAAATGTTAGGATGGAAAGAAGTAGGACTGGAGAAAAGTGAAAGAAGAAAGGCACAAAGGCAGTGGTTAGGGAGCATTTAGAACAAAAAAAATGAAGAGAGAGACAGAAAGGGGCAATGACTCCTACAGAGAGATGAGAGTACAAGGAAGACAGAAGGAAGAGAAGAGGGAAGAAGAAAGAAGGAGGAGATGGGAAAAGAGTCAGATACAATAGGCTTATAAAAAGTGAAAAGAGAAAGAAAACTATTAGAAGACTTAGAAAATTGAAGACAGTGAGAAATAGAAATAGAAAAGAAAAACTGGGACACTGGTAGTTCACACGTAATCTTAACTACTCAGAGGATGGAAGTCCAAAGTCAACCCAGGCAGACAAATCCAAGGGATTCTTATTCCATATAACTTGCAAAAGGTCAGACTGGAGGGGTAGCTCAAGTTGTAGGTAGGTTTGAACAAAAAAGCCAAGCAAAAGCAAAAGACTCTGAGTTCAAAGCCAAGTACTGGCACCAAAAAAGAAAAAAGAGAAAAGGAAGGAAGATGGAGAGAGAGAAGGAGAGAGAGAAAGGGGGGAAGAAAGAAAAAAAGAAGGGAGAAAAATAGAAAATACCATGAAAAATCTGGAAAAGGAAAAAAAAAATCAAATAGAGAAAATGGAAGAGGCCCATGGGAGAAGAGGTCAGATCTATAAATAGAAGAAAGAACTTGGCATCACAACATCTTTTACTAGGGTTTATGGAGCCGGATTTAAGTCGATGTTTATGACTCTTGGAAATAAACCTCAGACAACCAGCCAGGGCCTGGAATGTAGGCAACTGAGACTTTTCTTTGTTCTCCACTGGGGGTGTGTGTGGGGGAAATATACATCCAGGCTGTTGAAAAAGCTGGGAATTGTTGGAAAATCAAAGCATCCAGCCCTTCACACAGAGATACACTGATCATAAAAATTTAGTTCAAGAGCCAGGCATGGTTGTGTTCATCTGTAATTCCAGCACTCAGGAAGCTGAAATAGGAGGATCACAAGTTGGAGGCCACTGGCATGATATAATGAGCCCAAGGCCAGCATAAGAAGCTTAAGCTTCAGTTTCAGAGCCTTCTTTAAGTACCTTTACGAAGGGTCTATAATGAGTCTATGCTTTTGTTTTGATTTGCCAAATGAATAAAAAATTTTAAGTGCTATCAATAAGGACCGAGGTCTCTTTCCCCTGTAACTTAGGCGGTTTACAGTCTTTTCATGCACAGTTACATTATCTCCAGTTGTCTTGGTCTGGCCATGGCTTCTGGATGCTTCTACTGCACTCTAGCATCATGGCACAAGCGTTCAGATCTTGAGGTCTCACCAACACACGAACATATCTCATGGTTCTGACTCCAGAAGGGGAAGAGGGAAAAGACTTGAAATAGATCAAGCCAGAAGCAGACCAGTGGGAATTTTAATAAATCATCAGATGGGAAGCAGTCATGGGAAGATTTTGCTGCTATGGAGGTCCAATCGTAAGTGGACTCATCCCCTGTAACGGGCTCAAACAGGTACTAATGTACCATGTATCCTATGTATCCTTTTAATCCTCTCTGGGATTCCATGACCAGTATTGGAGATATTTTGACTCAGAGCTGTGTGTGGCATATGTTTGTCTGTGCATCTCTCTACTAGACATTAGAACGTCAACTACCTAGAGGCTCTCTCTCCTTTGGCAACAGTGCCTCAGTATACACAGAAGTTCAACAAATAAACAAATGAATGAACTACACATCTGATTGTTTATTCTCCCAAAAGAAAAGCTGAAGAAGTCATAATAGATGAGGGAAATGTCCCCTCGCCCCGCCCATCTATTACTCTCACTTTCAAGGAGAGTTGAAAAGACCAGATTTCAGAATCCATTCTATTTGTCTTGCAAAAGTCCCAATGTTCTAGGTTAAAACAACTTCTTCTTTCTTTCTTTTTCTTGTGCTGTTCTTTGGAGTTTTCTGACGTCCCCAAAGCTCTTTTAAACAGAAGTCTTGTTGTTACAAAAATCTCTGTGAATGTTTTTGTTCTCATTTCAGTGGAAACCTCTATTTGCGACAGAGCTGAGGTTTCCTCACAGGTTTTGGGTTACAAGTACAGTCTGACTCGATCTCCTGAGTCTCCTTGGGGAACACTGTTATATTTTGTTAAGATGTGACTCTGCAGAAGAAGGACTTCTATAAAGCCACCAAGACTCCAGACTCAAGAACTAAAAATTGCCTTTTAAAATTAGGTAGGGGACTTTGAACCAGGATTTTTTTTCTTTTTTTAATTTGCATAGCCTTAGTTCTTGGAAATGCAACTGGTAGATCTTGGGACCTTCTAAAAAGGCTTTCATGAGTAATTTCAGACATTTACTTACTCACTGTACCCTTCATAGAAAGAAGTTCCCCTGCAGAGTGCCGTGATAGGAGCTCAAGGAGCACAATAAAGCTTTTTATTTCCATCTAGGCAAAGTTCCCTTGCAGGTTAATTTTTTTTTCTGGTTTGGGTTCTCTTGGAACTATTTCCAAATGTGTGCTATTGTGAAATTTTTCATGTCGAATCAACAGTTTCTCTGCTGACGTCTCTGCTCAAGACTTTTTTTTTTTTTTTTAGTTTATTTAAGACCATTAAGTGCTTACTGGGAAAGAGGAACAGCTCTTCATCTTTCACCTAATCTTGCTCTGTGAGTTGAAAGGTCTTGATCTAATCACCATGAAGTGATTACTAAGCAATGATCCTTTAACTTGAGCTTTGGTCTGAATCCTCCTCCCTTCTGTGGTTGTGATGATAAGGGAGTGTTCTAGCGGAGACAGTTCACGATCTCTAATCAGGCTGATTTCACAGTGTGAGTCAATACACTCTTTCTCCTCCTCCCCCTGCCCCTGCCCCAACTAGATCTGTAGTTTGGGGTGGAATAGCTCAGGGCCTTCGGACAGGGAGAAACTGAGTACCAGGAATGGCTGAGCTCAGCTTGGCTGACCAGTCTTGCTGGCAAGTATGGCTTGGCATCTGGATTCTTCTAAGTCCACAGTTGCTACTCTAATGCCATCAGAATAGTTATGACGCCCCAGAGAAGATGGCCAGACAACATCTTGTAAAATGGGTTAAGTAGCAACCAACTTGGGTTGAGGATTAAATGAGCAAATATAAAGCCTGATGAGGAGTTTTTTTTTTGTCAAACCTTCAGTGAGGACTCCAGTTTTATTTTATTTTATTTAATTTGCCAGTTGTGGGGCCTGAACTCTGGGCCTGGGCGCTGTCCCTCAGCTTTTCAGCTCAAGGCTAGCACTTTACCACTTGAGCCACAGCACCACTTCTGGCTTTTTCTGCTTATTTGGTGCTGAGGAATCCAACCCATGGCCTCATGTATGCAAGGCAAGCACTCTACCACTGAGCCACCTTCCCAGCCTGAGGACTTCAATTTTATTGTGAGAGACTCCAGACGACAGTCTCATGGCCCAAAGGTTACACACAGAATCGTATTTGGTATTCCAGGTGGGCTGGAAGGGTGGTGTATGGTTAACTACCCAGGGTATCTGCATGTGAGCCACCCCAAAGTGTGCAAAGCAGTCCCTGGGGCCATGCAAGACAACTGGGACCCACCCAGTGCTTAGCTTTTCCTGTGCTCAGTGACTTTCTCCTCCTGGGTAGTTCTGAGTGCTCTAGGAAGAAGGGAAAGACCTGGAGAAGGTTTTCTTCCCCACGGTTCCTGGGTTTCTTTCAAGTCTTTCCTTCTCTACACACTGAGGAAGATGCTCTATCCTACCCAGGAACCAGATGTATCTGGTGGGAGAGGCTCTGGGGATCCTTTTTCCAGGGACTCCTGGTTACCTTGACCTCCCTTACTAAGTCTTGATTCCTACCCAAGAGCCTGTTGCTATAGCAACAACCACCAGAAAAGCAGAATGATGGGGAGATTGACATGTGTGCTTTGCCCCAGACGTACTTTTTGGTTTTTTCTTGTTTTATTTTGATATTTTTTTGGGGTGGGGGAAGAAGTGGAGTAACACACAGAAAACCCCCATTGCTTCATTCTACATGGAACACTTTCACCCCATGTGTAAGTTTCCCTGTTACATTTCTCCAGCCGGAACCATGGGCCATTTTTTTAATGCACTCATTCCGGGAGGCGATGAACAGGCCCCTGGAATCTGTAAGGATAAACAGGAGCTGGTGGGGCTGGGCTGTATTTGATTTAAAATTGGAAACCTAGAGTCAGAGGCATGCTTTATATAGTCTGGGAGTGCGGGAGCCATGGGTCCTGATTTATGAGAGCGCTCAGTGAAAGCACATGAGAGCTGAAGTAATATTTATAAATTCCTTCTTCCAAGGATAGATGGAATGTTCTTCAGAGCTGTAGGCAGATAACACCTTTTTGGGGCTGCAGGGAGGTTGTTTAAATGCAATTATTCAGTGACCAAAAAGAAAGGGAAATATTAGCATTACCTCCCTCCCCCCAACCTGTCTCTGTCACAAAACACAGCGCTGGTTAGTCTCTTGCAATCTGCACTTGGATGACTGTTTGGTAGTTTCTCTCTGCTGTTCTAGCCCTCTCTGGCTCCCTAGAGAAAAATCCACTCCAAGCCAGGTACCCATGGCCCATGTCTGTAATCTTTAGCTACTCAGAGACTGAGATCTGAGGATCTTGAATCAATGCTAAGCCCAGGCAGGAAAGTCAATGAGATACTTATCTCCAATTAACCCTCAAAAAGCCAGAAGTGGACCCATGGCTCAAGGGGTAGAGTGCTGGCCTTGAGCAAAAAGAAAAAAAAAAGATGCTGAGGAACAGTGAGCATTCAGGCCCTGAGTTCAAGCTCAAGCACCTGCACAAAAACAAATCAAAACCAATACTGCCTCTCAACACTGCCAATTATGGTGACTACATGTTACAAGTAAAAATACCTGTTCTTGGTGTTCTGGGGACATGACAGGTTCTTTTGTAGTGTCGCCAGGGTGGGAAGAGGGATGGAAAAATAAGGTTGGGGGAAGAAGGGGAAGATAAGACAGGTAGCATTGGATCCTGAGACTTCGTGTTCTGAGACACACTGCCTTAAGTAAACTGAGTCAGAGGAATCAATGCCTATGGGTTTGGGACCCACTGGCCAGTGCAGCTTCCCTCCTCTGACCTTCCAGAACAATCCAACTTCATAGTGGGGGATGGAATCATAAAGCAGCAGTACCACTATGTGTCTTTGGAGCCTGGCATCTCTTGCCCCAAACCTAAAAGGCTTGAGAAAGGGCCAAATCATGTGCCCAAAGAAGGAGGTATTCACCTCAGCTAAATGGCCCCTCAGAAAGGATAGTGCAAGACATTAAAAAAAATAAATAATCCATGTTTAAGAAAGTAAATGCCAAGGGGAGGGACAAGAGGCCTGCTTTGGCCCTTGCGTTTCAGAGTTCCAGGACAGGAAGAAGCAGGCCCTGTTTATTATGGCTTTGCTTCTAAGGAATCTGCCCTCAGGGAGGCTCAGGCCTCTTGGCTCTCAGTAAGAGTCTTTCCATGTCACCTGCTTGCTAGCTCCTGCTCAGGCGGGCAGAAGAGTTCTGCATGAAAGGCTCTAAGACTGGAAAAACACAGGTGTGGTTGGTTTCAGGGTGGCATGTGGGACCAGAGAAAGAAGGTCCACTTCAGCAGAATTGCTGGAATATGGGGAGGGAAGCACAAGGAGACATCTCCGTCCCCTCCTAGCCAAACACTGGCAATATGAACAACTCTGAGCTTTTACAAGGGCTTCCTTCAGCCTGCAACTTCAAAGGCTGGGATTCAGTAACAACCCTCCCTCCAGATCCTGAACAGTGAATAGAAAACCAGTGGGGGACCTCTGCTCCTCTCACTCCTGCAGGATTTAAGCACTGCCCTGAGAAAGATGCTGAGGCTCCATTCTTTTTGTCTAGGTAACTCTGTGACTCAGCTCCAAACTCTGGCTTGGCTCTTCTGCTCCTCCTCAGCTCCAGGGAGCACTGTCCAGGGACCTCTGGATACTTCATCTTAGTGCTTATGCGGCTCCTTCCCAAATCCCCTCTGGCAGGTGTTCAACTCCCTCCTGACTCTGAAGAGGGTTAGCTCAGTGAGCCATGCCTGAAAGACCTTCCTGTTCCCTTGGCAGGAAGATTTCAAATTATACCTTCGCTGGGACCAGTTCTTGCCTGAGATCCTCCTCAGAAACTTACCCCCAAGCTGGCACGAAGAGCCACCTCCTGCTTCTTACTCTCCTCCCCGAGCTCTTTAAGGGGTGGAAATACATAGCCAGCCCTCAGTGAGGGTTAGTGCTGGAAGGAATCCTTAGTAACAACAATGCTTGTCCTTAAAAAAAATCATTTCTCATCCTTGCCAATGCTGGAAGAAGGAAATATTATAATCACCTGTGGAGGCAAGTGGACAGGAACAGCTAGGTAGCAGATTTGGATTCAGATCTCAGCTCTGACATTTGCTCCTCAGTTGTGGGCCACTGATTTCTTAAGTCCCTGAGTCTCAGCTTTGTCACTTGTAACATGGTGTGTAATGTGTAATAGTTAGATTTCACTATGGCACTTCAGACTTGCCTATGTGATATCTGGCTTAGAGGAACCCTTTCTATTACTCCTTGTGATAGCCTAATGCTTCCCACAGACAGAGCAAATACAGGAGGAACAAAACAGTCATTAGAGCTCTTTCTCTGCTGTAACTGGCTCAAGTGTTTTAGGAGTTCTGCATGGATTTCTAACTGCTCTTTGCTACCAACTCAACCATTGTATTGAAGTATATGTAGTTAAATAAAGTAAATATCTTGCTGCACCTATTAATATAGGAATGTATTGCATATCCAAAAAGCGCATGCACACACACACACACACACACACACACACACACACACACACACATTCACACACAAAGTGGTGGTGACTTCTGCTTTGTTTAAATCCTAGACTTAACTAAGATCGTTTCAGTTGAAAGCAGACAAAAGGAAGCCAAATAGACATTTGAGCATCTTATTTATTTCCTATAGCTTCCCTCCCTCCCCCCTTTCATTCACATTTCCCTCCTTCCAGATGGATATAAACAGGCCACAACAGACCCTAGGTTACTCCCAACTCCAAAAGATGAGTCCCACACAGAGAAGAGCAAGTCAGTACTATGTGAAAGGGAAGCCACCATAGTTGTCCACTGCCAAATCCCACTCCAAGGCCAAGATGTCTTTCCAATCTAATAGCCGCTAACGTGAGTCCCTAATGCTCCAGAATTTCCAGTGTGGACTTCAAGCTCTGACCATCCTGGTCCCACTCTTGGATGCCTAGGGGACAGGAGACAGAAATCCTGTCTGGGATCATCAAAGGGACCATTCGCAGGTGGCAGCGTCGGCAAAACTTCTGGAGTTCCTCAGGCTCTCTGTCCAGGCAGAAGCAAGCCACCCTTCTGCTGGTGCTCCTGAGCTTTCAGACACGTTTACATAGTTTGCTCAGTCTGAGCAGCTGAGATTTGCTCACTCAGTGTCATGCTGGTGGGTTGTTGGCCGAAAAGGAGAGGCAGAAGAATAGAATTGCAGGAAAGGTGATCCAGTCCACTTGGTCTGAGAAGCAACAGTGCCCCCGAGGAAGGTGAGGGATGGAGAGAGAGAAACGAGGACTGCGGGCCAGGCCAGCAGTCCCAGGAGACTCCCTGGGCCCCTTCAGCCACCTCACTTGGACACCAACATCCGCACAAACTCCTCGTAGTTCACTTGCCCATCTCCATCGGCGTCTGCAGCTCGAATCATCTCCTCCACCTCCTCGTCGCTCAGCTTCTCCCCCAGCCTGGTCATCACATGCCTCAGCTCTGCAGCACTGACATAGCCATTGCCATCCTTGTCGAACACACGGAAGGCCTCCCGGATCTCCTCCTCGCTGTCTGTGTCCTTCATCTTCCTGGCCATCATGCTCAAGAACTCGGGGAAGTCCACTGTGCCATTCCCATCACGATCAATCTCCTTCACCATGCCCTGCAGCTCAGCCTCGGTGGGGTTCTGGCCCAAGGACCTCATGACGGTGCCTAGCTCCTTGGTGGTGATGCAGCCGTCTCCGTCCTTGTCAAACAGGGAGAAGGCTTCCTTGAACTCGGCGATCTGCTCCTCACTCAGCTGGCTGGCCATGCTGGCAGGCGGGTGCAGAGGCAGATGTGGCTCTGGGGCCGGTCTGTGGGCTCTTGCAGCAGCAGGCTGGGCTCCTGTTCTCAGCTCTGGAAAAGACAGGTGGAGATCCGGAGGGGCGGCTGTCTGTCTGGCTTTCTAGCCCTGGCTTGAATTGCTGGAGTTTAAGAAGAAGTAGGGTCCTCCCCCCACCCCATCGTTGGCCTGGAGGGATTGGGCTGCCATTCACAGCAGACACCCCCGCCCTGTGGTTGCCTGAAGGCCAGGTCCTGTTTAGACAAGAGTCCAGGAGCAGCAAACCAGGCTGGCCCTGCTAATTGGGCCGATGCCAGCCCCGGTGTGTGAAAGACAGGCAGCTTTCCACCCCAACACCAGCAGGGCTAGAGGGGAGCCATGGGTAATGATACCCTTTCCTCTAGACACGCGGACACCCTTCCCAGAAGTGAACTCATTTTTTCCTTCTGTTTCCACTGCCTTCCACCTGACATGCAGCCTCCTACCCTTCACTCCTTAAGGATTTTAAAAAAAGAATCAAAATAAAAAATAGAAGTTGTCTGTATTGGAAGGAACTTCCTTTCATTGTTTATTGGTTTTCACAGCCTTTGGAGTTGTTGTTGTGGTTATTGTGTGTGTGTGAATCTCAGAAGGTGTTCAGACAAGGATGAAAAGGATGAAGGCCTTTCTCTTCAGACAAAAGAAGAGCTTTCTTGTCTTTAGAATAGACATGAATGGAAAGGATTCATCTAACACTCACTCGATACTCTCTCACACACTCACAGATGCACAGGTATATGCTGGGTACCCATGGTGTGCCCATGCTCTTCGAAAGCTGGGAATGCAGAGTGAAAATGGCTGGCTGCCTTGAGACCTCATGAACTTCTTGTTCCTTTACCTTAGCAGGTAAATTAGCAGAGATATCAAAGCGAGGTCATTTGGTAAATGCTATGAAAGAAACGGAAGGTGATGGTGGAGAGGGGACATAGGGAGGTCGCCTCCCTTACTGTGGTCAACGACAACCCCTTTGAAGAAAAATACCTGGGACATGGGCTTGGTAGTGTCTACCCCTAATCTTAGCACTTGGGAGGCAAAGGCAGGAAGACTGTGAATTTGATGCCGTCCTGGACTACATCGCAAGACCCTGTCTCACAGTAAGAAGAAGGAAGAGGCAGAGGAAGAAGAGGAAGGAGGAGAAGGAGGAAGAGGAAGAGGAATCTCTTTGGGGGTGACCCTGGAGGAGGGGAGGAAATGGCAGGGCTGAGAAACAGAGTGGTAGCTAGCGTGACTTCCGTGTAAAGAAAGGAGAGAACACACCAGAGAGGAAGGGCAGATACAGGAGAACTTGTAGGACGTAAAGAGAAGGAATTCCCACATTTTTTTTTCATTGAATGATAGGTGCATCTCTTAGTCCTGGCTGGCTGGATTAGAATGAGACCATCTGGAATCTCCAAAAGAAAGCAGGGTCAAGAATGACCCTTAGCTGTTACCCAGACACAAAGACTCAGCTCCTTTGGAAAATAACCTCCTAGAAGCAGAGGAGATAGCTTTTTGTATGGGAATCTAGAAAAATCCAAACTAGGGAAGGAAATATGAAGCTTACCAATATTTCTTCTGAGACTGGATGGACAGGAATGGGGAGGAATGGAAATGTGTATGGGAAAGAAGTTGGACTTATAAAGACTTAGATCTATGGAGTAGAGGAAAGGGTGGGATAATATCTTTGGTATTATTTTTTCCTCTCTGATTTTTTTTAAGGAGATGGTGCTAAGGATTGAACTCAGGACCCCATGCTTATTAAGCAAATGCTCTACCACTTGAGCCATGCATACCTCCAGTCCCAGGGATGAGCAGCCTTAAGAATCCAGGAGTGGAATGGAAGGAGGAAGACAATGAGTAGTTATCTCAGAAGCTATGGTGGGGACAGAGGCCACAATGACCAGATGGTATCGATTCTTTCCCTGCTCCAAATATTCTGGTGGGGTAGGGAGGGATGCTGGCCAGGAATCCTTGAAATTTAGGGGTTTTTTTCTTTGGTGTTAACAAGAACATTTTTAATTCAGCGGATTTAGAGATAATAACGAGAAGCCATTTTCACTTGTGACTTTCACACTGTAACTTGAGCTTACAGCTCTGCTCTTGATAGAGCTCTGGAAAGATGTGGATGATTATCAAACTTGTAATAGTGAATACTTTGTTGCTGGGTTTGTTATTGCTTCTAATTTTCTCATAAACAGAGAATCTTTTCACGCTTAATTTTAAAAAATCAATCACGTATTATTTCTGTTAATAAGAGAAATGAACAAAATTTGGAAAGCCATCCCTGATAAAATGGATGCTTTAATAAACTCTCAATATTCAACTCTTTCTTCAGAGAACTTGATTAATAAGGCCAACTTTTCCATCTCTCATGGATATGAGACCATGGTGAGCACAATGATTATTATGTAGGGAAAAGCAGAGAAATGATTATCCCCCACCCCCAATATCAGAGCAACAATCCACTAGATGAGACTGCTAAGTATTTCCTCTTTCTCAGGTTCTCTGGCTGGCTGCTGCCCTGAACTACCAGGGCAGTAGCAGGGTGCAAGGAAACCTGGCTGCACATGGCCAAGTGGTAAGTATGGAAAACCAGGGGCTCATATCACAGAAAACAGTCCAGGGTCAATGAGGACTGAAGGCTGGACAGGACTGTCCATTGCTCTTGCTCACTTCACCAATGACTTCAGATCACTACAGCTTTCTAGGGCATGGTTCTGTGGCTCAAACATCCAGCCTCTGCCAAATTATGGTTTACACAAAGGCACAAGAGAGTTGGGTGCTGGTGTTTTATGCCTGTCATCCTCACTTCTCAGGAGGCAAAGATCCTGAGGATCTCAGTTCAAAGCTAGCAGGAAAGTCTGCAAGACTTTTGTCTCCAATTAACTGGCAGAAAGCCAGAAGTAGAACTGTGGCTCAAGTACAAGTGCTAGTAGCCTTGAGCAAAAAAGCTAAGGCACAGTGCCCAGCTTCTGAGTTCAAGCCCCAATACTGGCACAAAAAATAAAATGACAGTAAAAAGAGGCAGGATGAAAGAAAGTCAGTAAGGATTGAAAACAATTACTTAATATGGATGACTCACAAGGACTGTCTTGTGACAACCACATTGTTGCAATTCCCCAGTTGGGAAAGTGTGGCAGAGGGTATGAGGAATGCTTATTTCACAGCTTCTTTCCCTGCAGCTTCTCAGCCAAAATACCAACTCCTGTCCCTACATTTTATATGTGTATATACACATATACATATATGCAGGCATGCACATACCTGTACACACATCCACGTATTATATACAATATGCATATATGTGTATATATTTTCTATTTAGATATCAAAACATTATCGAAGACTCCAAAGAGCTGTGTCAGTATGGGGTAGACATATCAATATGACTATATTTGAAACGAAATCTGAGAAATGTTTAAACATTAAAAAAAATATATATAGGGGCTGGGAAGTTGGCTCAGTGGTAGAGTGCTTGCCTTGCATGCATGAGGCCCTGAGTTCGATTCTTCAGAACCACATAAGCAGAAAAAGCTGGAAGTGGCATTGTGGCTCAAGTGGTAGAACGCTTGTCTTGAGCTGAACTGCGAGGGACAGTGCCCAACCCCAGAGTTCAGGTCCCATGACCAGCAAATAAAATAAAATAAATAAATGTGTCTGTGTGTGTGTGTGTAACTTCAAAAAACAAAAACTCATTACTTATTCACATTAATAACATTTTTGTGAAAAAATTACATTTTTTTTCTAAGAAAAAGAGCAGGGAGAAGAGGAGCCTTCTAAAAAAGTAGTTTTGCAGATTTTTTAAATGTCTGCATTGATAGAAGCAGGTTTGTATCCAGGCTCAGTCTGTGGCCAAATGCTGTTTTTAATCCTATGATCACCCAGCTTCACACAGATACACAGTTGGGAAAAAGAAGGAGCCTTTACATGCTCAGAAAATAAGGGCTATTCTTTTCTATTCTATTCTTTCCTGATGCTACATCAAATTTGTCCGATTAGTCATTTTGTAAGTTAGTTACAGTGTGGAACCTGAGACCGTATTGATGAGATTTCCATATGGATCTCCAAATTCACACCAAAATCTCTGTGTCATTCTCCAATGGCTCTTTTTATCCATGTGTGGTTTTTGTAATGCCATGAACTAGTCACTTGGAAAATTCTGGCTTATTAGTTCTAAGGATCTTCCAAATATTGAACATACTTACCATTTAAAAAAACCTAGATTCAGGGGCTGGGAAGGTGGCTCAGTGGTAAAGCGCTTGCCTTGCATGCTCGAGGCCCTGGGTTCGATTCCTTAGCACCACATAAGCAAACAGAAAAAAGCCGGAAGTGGCGTTGTAGCCCAAGTGGTAGAGCGCTAGCCTTGAGCTGAAGAGCTGAGGGACAGCGCCCAGGCCCAGAGTTCAGGCCCCACGACTGGACCCCCCCAAAAAAAACAAAAAACCTAGATTCATTAATATCATCACTGGAAAACATGTTATAGTTGAATAAATGGATCCTTGCTCCTAGTTCAATTTTGACAGGTTCTGGAAACTTTAGAAGATAGGATCTAGCTTGTCTCTAGAGTGTCTTGTCCCTGACTCAACACACTCACTCTATCTCCCTCTCTCCTGCCTGTCTTCCAGTAAGTGAGCAGTTCTCCATCACACATTCTCATTGCCAGAACATTCTGCCCAAGTGCACAGGGCCAAGAGGCCACAGGCTGAACTTTCTGAAACCTGAGTCAGATAAGTTCTTCCTCCTGAAAGTTGTTTCTTTCAGGTATTTGTTTATAGGTACACAGAAGTAACTAATACAAGTATTTCAAAGTTCATGATGGCAAATAAAGACGCTTCCCAAATCCTAGTTTTTGTTTCAAAGCTCAGGTTGTATCCATGACAACAACTGTCTGTTTCTCTTGAAGGGACAGACTTCACTTGATCTGTTTTTTGAGAAAATATCTGCTAAATATCATATCCAAATGGCCATGATTTATCAGCCAGTCTTTCTAATAAAATGATGTTCTAGGAAGCAAGCTTAGCTTGCCGTTCCTGGAGTCAATCACTTAGTGCTTTGCTTATGACAGCCATTGCATTTCAAAAGCAGCAAAATATTAAAGATGTGATGCAACTGCTGACATTTCATCGACTTAACTAATTCTCCTGCTTCTTCAGGAGGAAGACCAGGAACGGTGAAGAATGTACAAACTTGATCATCCAAAGTCACCAATAATTTTTCCCACCATTGCTTTTGATCTTACACATAGCGGAAAAGGAAACACAACACTCAACACCAATATTATGAGGAACATAATATTTATCTCTTGTTTTCTCTAAAGGGACCTTGAGATACCTTTTGCCCCTCAAAGATCTATGGAGCCCACTTTGGAACCCACTGTCCTGGAGTGCAAGGAAGAAGGGATCTTAACTGGGAGCAGAGTCAGGACTTTGAAACCGTGGCTTAGGGCCAGTGTTGGCCTTACAGGGTAGTTTTTCTACGAACTCTTCATGGATATATATCAAATGGACCCCATTTACTTAAGTTCCTTCCTTTGAAGAGTAGAAATTCCCAAACCAGAAGACCCAGGTATTTGGCTTGGCTCAGGCAGCAAGTCTGAATTGGTGTCATAAATACTTTTTGTTCAAAAGAATTGGAGTCTCTGTGGTACCTCTACCTTGGAAAGACAAGGATCAGGATTCATTAATCCTTCTTCACACATTCCATTCCTGTGACGGGGCTACAATAGGTGAGGGACCCTGGGACTCCCTTCCTCCTAAAACTACTTGCCAACCTAACATCTGTTCCTGTACAACTGTTTCTCCCCAACATAAATATAACACCTTTATAATGACATGCTTAAGCGTTCACTTCATATTTAATGAGCCAATTACTTTCATCCACAGTTTCTTATGTCTCAGAAGAAAATAAATACAGGTTAGGGTTTGACAGCCAGCAACTTAAAAACCTGGTCTGGAATCTCGACCTTCCAGTTCCTACCTGTCCAGTGAGCAGTAAGCATCCTTGCTCATTTTCTTTGTGTTGATTGGTCCCCAAGCTTTCTGTCAGTAGCTACAAAGGAGACTGACCATCACACAAGTCTTTTGTGCAGTAGAGTGTTGAGACCTGCTTGTTGACTGAGCCTCCCTGTGTTTCCTCTGAGCACCTCAACTTAACACCTCAATTTGTATGTTCAATCAGCACTTCAATGTTAACAAGAGCAAGGGGAATTCTTGGTCTTCCTTCCCAGTGTTCCTGCTCTTACGAAAACATTCAATTCACTCAACTTTTCAGAACAGAACACGTGACAACCATGGTTAATTCTTCCCTCCCCCTTGGACTTCGTGTCTAGTCACTGAGCTCTATACTTCATAATTGTACCCCAGTGTGTCCAGGACATCACTATCTGAGCAGGACCACTCAACAGACTTTTAACAGATCTCCCTTTCTCTGAATATTCCAGAGGATGTCATTTTCTGCTCAGATCGCTGTAATCAGATCCCGTTGGAGTTCAGGTAAAATTCCAACACTCTTCAGGGAGGGCCAAGATGGCAGATTCCTGCTTCCTTGCTGTCTTTACTTCACTACCATCCATCAGTATGTTTTAGACATTGGCCTACTTTCTGTTCCTTAACCTTTCCACTTTGGTTTCTACTTCAGTGTCTTTTCATGAGCTGCTCCGTCTGCCTGGACATTCTGTCCCTAGCCTTCAAATGCGTGGCTCTGACTTATCATGTTAGTTGGAAAATCAAATGCTATTTTTATGTGAGACTTCAAAAATACCTACTTTAAATTGGCTTTCTTCCTCTATGCCTTCACTGGTTTTGTTCCCTTCTTTTATTTTTCTGTAGATGTCACGTTACCTTGTCCATTTGTTTGTGTACTTTGCTTATTTTCTATTTGGTCTCCATCCAAGTTTCTCAAGAGTCAAGGCTCTTTCTGATTTCTCTCCCTGTTAAGGCCCGTGAGGGAGGACAGGCCTTCTGCCTAACAGATACTAATCAGTATTTGCTTATTTGCTGAATGAATAGAGTACAAGAGGGCCACATGGCCAGGAAGAACAACTTCCCTGTATGAGAACAACTTCACCTGCGTGAGAAAGGTTATTGAACCTTTTTAAAAAAAATCAAGTGATGGTTCAAAGACCTCCAGGGTTTGTCCCAAATGGTCTCACTCAAATGTTCAGGGCATTCACCTTGGATAGTCTGTTATTTCTTCCCCTACTGTTTGCTTTGTGGCTCTGTGGTGACAAATGACCTCTCTGTTGTTCCATGGAAGCAGGTGCTGATGCTTTGTGTGTATAGACATCTGCCAGGGGCTTCTCCAGTATCTTGGACAAGATTCAAGAAAGTCCTCTCCCTCACAGAAAACACCATTTGCTGTTGCCTAGGCTAACAAGGTATAGGCTGGACTTTTGTCCTCAAATTCTAACAAAAGTCTGTGGTTATAAGATAGTTTCCTCTGCCTACCTCCTTCTCACAGGCCCTACCCAGGGACTCCAACATGGATTCTCTAAAGAGATGTCAGATGCAATTTAACTGACAAATGTCAACAAGGCAAACAGGTGAGGTGGGATTTCTCTCTTTAGTACAGAATTCATGAAGATGATCACAGAAAGACTCCAGGCATAAAGATGAATTTGACAGGCTGAAAATAAAATAAAAAAAAAGTCAGTGTCAATATGGAGGCATTAGGTGGAGAGATGGGTGGGGAATTAAGAATTAGGACTGGAGTAGGCTACTGGAAAGGTGGTCTTGTCCATGGGAGTGTGGCTGCTGGCACTTTGCCTGCCCACAAACTTTACTTAAAGAGAAGTTGATAATCCTAGAGTGACTATACACACAGCTGAAAAATATGTAAAAGGAAGCATTAGAAAAGCGACTTTTCAGAGCAACTTTAATTTGCAACCACATATCTCAGAGTAATTCAGTTGGCTACTTCTTGTCCTGGGTTGTCTTCTTATCTGGTCTATGGTTTGGGAAGACTTTGTGGTCTTTGATTTCAATATCAAAAGCTTTTATCAATGACCTTTTATCAGAATCACCCCACAACTCTTCCAGAAATGAATGAGCAGACGTACCATGAATTGCCAACTGAGGGGTCTTTCATATTATACTGTAATATGCAAAAGCAATGGTACAGAAAAATTATTGGAGAATATGATGAAGAAATGCTAAAGATGGTAATCAGCCAGGCATTGGTGGTTCACGCTTATAATCTTAGCTACTCAAGAGGCTGAGATCTGAGGATCATGGTTCAAAGCCAGCCCTGCGCAGGAAAGTCCATGATACTCTTATCTCTAATACGCTATTCAGAAAACCAGATGTGGTGCTGTGGCTCAAGCGCTAGCCTTGAGCTGAAGAGCTGAGGGACAGCGCCCACTCCCAGAGTTCAAGCCCCAAAAGATAGTAATCAAACTTGTACAGGAACAAACTGGCACCATGTTATTTATATTCATGGTATTGATCAACTTCTGTTTTTCCTTGCTTTATGAAGCCAAGATAGGCCTGATAATAAATATGTCTGATAATAGATATCCTAACAAATATTAGGGAAGGATCCAAAAATTTTCTCAAACATCCTTGATGCTAAGAGAAAGTCTTCTTAATAGGTGAGGAAATTTTTTCTGGGTCTTACTTTCCCCAACTTCTTATGGAAGGATGTCCTGGATTTCTTGCGTGACTCAACTCTCTGGATGACCTTTGGTCAGTCTTATGTAAAGATTCCTATAGGTTTCAGTCCAGGACTGACATGGAATTCAAGTTTGGCTAGAGTTGACAGGTTGGGTGTAGGAGAATCATTCATTATTCTGGAACAGAGATGTGATTGGTGTCATTAAAATCCAATAAATATCCAGGTAGAACATCACTTAGGAGCTGGGCACATGAGATCAGATTTCTCAGCTTGGAGGCCTCCTGCCTGGTCATAAAGTGAAGCTGAGAAAGCTATGTTATTGGGTTGTGTTGATAATTTCCAGGTCTTCTAGGATGAGCATCCAATGTCAGCTCCTACTGCTTTCTCCAGGAAGCTGTATATGAGGTCAGCTCCAGGCTGCCCCTCCCATCACCAAGCCTGCACAGTTAAGATCATGGTCACTTTACTTGCTGAGACCAGCTCCTGAGCTTCTCAGTCAGTGCCCTGTGGGGTGGCATAAGGGACCTGAAAGTAGCTTATGTGCTTAACTCTTGTGGTTTATTGGAGATAAGAGTCTCATGGACTTTTCCTGCCTGGGCTGGCTTTGAACTATGATCCTTAGATCTCAGCTTCCTGAGTAGCTAGGATTACAGGCGTGAGCCACCAGTGCCCGGCCAAGTGCTTAACTCTTGAGAGCAAGTTTCATCAGGAATCAATGGTCACCCTAAACGAAAGCAAATTAGAAGGAAGTCTTATATAAAAGTAGTCATATAATTAAAAAAATACAAGTCTGGGCTGGAAGGTGGCTCAGTGGTACGGTGCTTGCCTTGCATGCATGAGGCCCTGGGTTCAATTCCTTAGCACCACATAAGCAAAAAGAAAAAAGCCAGAAGTGGTGCTGTGGCTCAAGGCGTAGAGCACTAGCCTTGAGCTGAAGAGCTGAGGGATAGCGCCCAGGCCCAGAGTTCAGGCCCCATGACTGGACCCTCCCCCCCAAAGAAAAAGTACAAGTCTGTTCTGGGACTTCTTACTTTCCTGGATTAAAGGCTGTTTCCTAGGGTACATGCAGGGATTAGAGCTTTCCTAGGTAGCTGTCCATGAGTTCACTCACTATCAGGCCCCCCCCATGTGGTGGTCAGTGATGGGAGCAGGGGTGTAGACAGGAGATTAGAGGAGGGAGGGTAGTGGCCACCCCAGGGAGGGTTTCAAGCGGATAAGCCACCAGGCTTCAAACCTGATATCTGATCATTCCACAAACAAAAATAATTACCTGGGATAATATTATTGGCCGGATGGGGCCACATTCTAGAAATCTCTTTCTACCAAGATGCATTTGACAATTGGCCACATACTGTTACTTTAAGCCCCGGTAACCAAAGATGAGCTAATTACCTCCAAGAGAACAAGTGGGTCCTCCCTGAGGCTTATGTTGTTCACTAAAAGAGAGGAATAGCTTTTTGTTCTAAGTTCCAAGCCTTTCAACTGTTATGCTTGTGATGACAGCTCTGGCATTTGATACAAGAAGGTCTGCTTGTGTGTGCCCATGTACATGTGTGTATGTGCAACCACACATGTGGCTCAAGCACCCGTGTGAGTGTGTTGCCTCTTGGGAAGCATGTGAGAAAAGCAGAGCTTAGGGCATATACTCAACCACTGGATAAGGGATTTAAAGGAGACAAACGGGCTCTGTATGGTGCAATCTCTCACTGGTCCTCACTCTAGTGGTTCTATTTTATTATTTTGTGCTGGTCCTGGGGCCTGAACTCAGGGGCTAGGCGCTGTCCTTGAGTTTCTGTTTGCTCAAAGCTAGAGATTTACTATTTGAGCCACATCTCTACTTCAACTTTTTTTTGTGATCAATTAGAGAAAAGAATCTCATGAACTTTTCTGCCCAGGCTGACTTCAAACCACGATCCCCAGATCTCAGCCTCCTTGAGTAGCTAGGATTACAGATTTGAACTGCCAGCACCCTGCTGTTTTATCTTTTTAATGTAATTGTATTTTTTTATGGTGTTATACAGAGGAATTACCATTTTCTAAGTCAGGTAATGGGTACATTTTACATTCCTTTTTTGGACAATACTACCCCTTTCTTTGCTTTCCCTCAGTGTCCCTTTCTGTCCCTGCCCACTAGTTATGTAATTCCCAATGGTTTTAAATCTTCATGCTTTCTAGGATTCAGTAGAGGTCTTTTCAGAGATGCATAGAAGTGAGGGAAGGTGAGGAGCCAGGACCAAGGGCATGTGACCTCCTTCCTCTTTCTACTACCAGCCGGTCAAACTCTGCTATTAACATATGCACAAGGTAAGGTGCTACTCTTACGGATCAGAGTTCTCATCTTTCCAATAGGACCCAGGTGTCAAAGTAACATGGACTGAGATATGGAGAGGCTCAGAAGAGCAGCTGAACCCATAATATGCTCAAGGCATATGGGCCATTGTTTTATAATCCTAGTTTTATTTAATGTGAAATTACCCCACCCTCGCTCACCCCCTCATTGTACTAATGACTTTTATTAGTCTCCTAGTGGTTTCTCAAGGGACTCATTTCCAAATACCATCACATTAAGGGTTAGGGCTTCAGCATTTAGCTCTGTGGGCACACAATCCAGTCTATGGAACCCATGGGAGGGGGAGGGGGTAGTGATTGAAATGTAGTGACTGAAATATGCTGACAGGAGGCCCGATGCGGTGATTCAGAGGCAAGTGTCCCTAGAGGAGTCAGCAGTTGTTTGAGAGGTGGAAAGGGCAGAGAGTGGAAAGAGAATTCAGTAAATGGGTATAAAGGAGGCAGGACTCAGAGAAGAGGGTGTTGAACTCCGTGGTTTATCCTTCTTAGTTTGGCCAGGACCAGTCTACATAGGATAATTCATGGGGAGTTAGAGGGTCAGCTGCATGGAGAATGAAATAGGCGAGGGATAAATAAAACTTGGTGAAGAATTAGAGTGAAAGAAGGCAGGAAAAGCCAGTAGGAAGAAGGGGGAAGGGAAAGAGATGCTCACATTGCCTACTGCAATGTGTGGCTCGAAAGGCACAGGAGGAAAGAAGAGGAATCACTGCTTCTCGGAGGCGACCATGGACCTGGTGCTAGGAGGTGCTCCTGAGAGGGAGAGCTCATCATGAATCCACTAAGATAGCCCAGGTACACACCTGGAGGAGAGCTAAATCCTTGGAAAATAAGAAGTTTGATGTGGGTATGAGATTGATAGAGTGAATCTGGTTTTGCAAAAATGGATCAGGAGATGAAAAGGAATTCTAATGCTGTCACTTTGTATTTCACTCACTCATTCATTCGTTCACACATTCCTCCATGTATTTTGTTTTTATCATTCATCAGATGAGCATGTGCTGTGAGACCCTGAGGCCATCTCTACTCCTGCCTTGAGGAGGTCAAGATGGTTTTGACAAAGTTCCGTCTGTTGAGAAGCTCGGGGTGGGACGGGGGTGGGGTGGGTTGTTACACCCATTACAAATGGATTCTCTGGGTCCACAGAAGGTGGAGAGGACCTGTCTTTTAGGGAGAGCTCATTTTTGAGCTCATGAAGAAGCTAGCTGATCAGCATGTGTGAGACTCTTGTGCTAGTGGTGAGAATAGCTGGCTTGTCTCTGCTATGAGCACTGGAAAGCAACACACATCCACTCCCTGGGAAGCGGGCATGTAAGTAGCTCCTGATCGCAATTTTACTGGAAAGGTAAAAACCATAGTGGCTTTCCCTTTGCAGAGGAAAGGCCCAGGAAGAGAAGACCCTGGCACCAAAGAGAAGCTTCCAGAATCTGTGTAAAGTATATCTTAGAGAAGGAAGTTCACATGCATCTTAGGGTAAAGTATTGTAGCTCAAAGGAACAAACAGTGATGTGAACCCACATATTCAGAATTGATTTACAGGACTCCAGTTTAAAAGCTTATTTCACTGTGAATGATAACAGTTTGGAATGTATCCAGTCAAGGGAAATGGACTCATAAAAATCACTGGATTCATAGGGGAATTAAAAGAGAGAATGTGCAATGTGTTAAAGCAAAACATCTGTGCTTTACAGTCATGTGAAAGGCAGAGAAAGGAGCCGATTTGTGAGGAGGGGGAAAAGGGGAGGTTGAAATGAACTCCCATCACAATAGACAGTTATTAAAACTATAATAAAAGGAAAGATCAAGGAAGGAGAAAAGCTCAGCTTTCTTTACAAGATGCCAGAAGTGGTCAGTGATTTTTTTTTAATGAAGGAAGCTTTTAAAGAAGAGCAAAACTAAAGGGCTTCAAGAATCCAACTATTGTTTCTGCATGCTGAATTAAGAGCACAAACGTGAGACAACAAAGTTGCAGAAATAAAAATGAAAGGAAGCAATTAAATTCAATGAAAGAGTTGATGGTGATGATGATGATGATGATGATGATGATGTGAGTGTGTGTGTGTGTGTGTGTGTGTGTGTGTGTGCGTGAGAACATGCATGCTAATAGTGGAGCCTAACTTTTGCTTAATTTTTTCACTCAAGGCTGGTACTCTACCATTTGAGCCACAGTTCCACCGTTTGCTGAGTAGTTATAAAAGAGTCTCATAGTCTTTTTTACCTGGGATGCCTTCTAGGTATCTAGGATTACAAGTGTGAGCCACTAGCACTTGGCGGTGAAAAAGATTTTTAACCTGGCAAAAGCTAATTTATCAAGAAGAGAGAAGACCCAGCAAGAGTTAGATAGCAACTCCTCACAGAATGTTCTAGGAGAGCAAAAGATAATGGTAAACTTATATAAATTCCGACTGATTAAGCTGTCATGAAAGGGCTAATACACACAATAGAGTTCTTTATGTCGTTGCCTCTAAAGAAGATCTGGAAACCTATTGACAAATCTTCTCTATCCCAACGCACGAAGTGGAAATTCAAAACTGACTATAAGTAGTTAATAATTGTGTTGCTCAAGCTAGAGCCACGTGGCAACTGGAAGGTAGAGTCGAGAGATGACAGTGTCGCCTCCTTCCGGCATATTCTGTGTCCCAAGTATCACGCCAGACCTTAATTAAAACAATGAATGTGCGGTTTCCCGTGTGAGTCCAGGACTAAAATGATAGTTTCTGCTGTAGGGCAAGAAAGCCTCACTGCCAAGTCTTATCACACCTCCAAGAGTTGTTTTGGCTGTCTTCAAAAGCATAGGAAGGAAGTCGGAGTGATCAGATAATGAATAGGCATGATGCTGCCACGCAGAAGAGATTGGGAGGAAGGAAAATCTTGATTTGAGTTCCAAGGTTTCCATGCACTGGTTCTGTGACATGGCTAAGCCTCAATTATTTCATCTGTAAAATTAGATGGTGAGGACACAAAGAAGTCATAAGCTGGGCTGGGAAGGTGGCTCAGTGGTAGAGCGCTTGCCTTGCATGCTCGAGGCCCTGGGTTCGATTCTTCAGCACCACATAAGCAAAAAGAAAAAAAGCCGGAAGTGGCGCTGTGGCTCAAGTGGTAGAGTGCTAGCCTTGAGCTGAAGAGCTGAAGGACAGCACCCAGGCCCAGAGTTCAGGCCCCATGACCGGACCCAAAAAAAAAAAAAAAAAGAAGTCATAAGCTGGTTCATGGAGCGGGCTTATTCAGGTCACCTCTGTTTCAGGTAAATGGGCCAGTGGTGATGTCAATGGGGCTCTGTGCAGTCAGGACAGCAAGGTGGTGTCAGGTTGAAATAGATATTTAAGTGAAGGATAAGCTGGTGGCAGGTGACACCAGGAAACACTGACTCCAATGTTTCCAGTAATTATGCTACAAAGGATGGTATGAATTCCAAGGACCACGTGACACAAGGCATGGAGGACTCTGTGACTAGGGGACTTCAAAAAATGCCACTATTGCTCATAGTGAGTTAATAAAGCTGTTAGGAAGAGCATTCAGAACAGGGAAGAGTTATTTCCTCAAAGAAGGAAGGAGGAAGGAAGAAAGAAGGAAGGAAGGAAGGAAGGAAGGAAAAGGGAGGGAGGAAGGAAGGAAGAGGGAGGGAGGGAGAGAGGCAAGGAGGGAGAACAGCTCTGGTTTGTGGGAAGACAGCTGTAAGTCTCAGGAAGGGCTTTGAATCTTATGTGGGGAGAGGAGAGAAAAGACACAAGTACTGATCCGAGTGAGACTCCAGAGTCTCTGGTTGCAGAACTATGAATGTCTCTAAAAAATATCACTGAATTAAGAGACAAGGGGCATAGGAGGAGAGCTTGTTATAGAAAAGAAATTGAGAGTGGTAGAGACACAGAGAGAAGAAAGAAAAAGAAGGAGGGAAAGAAAGAAGACAAAGCAGAGTCAAAGAAAAGACAAAGTAGAGTAGACAAAGATGAGCTATATTTGGATTTGTGAGAAACAGTTGGAAAAATTTTGTGGTGGTTAAAAAGGGCAAATGTGCACTTGAATAATTAGTTATTTCCTCACATTGATTAAAGACCTGAAAAGGTGTGTGTGTGTGTGTGTGTGTGTGTGTGTGTGTGTGTGTGTGTGTGAGTGAGAGAGAGAGAGAGAGAGAGAAAGAGAGAGAGAGAGGGAGAGGGAGAGTCAGTCTCCTAGGTCTCCACCTTGGAGCATGAGCACTGGCTTTTTGGTGGTTCGTTAGAGACAAGAATCTCAAGGATTATTTCTGCCCGAGCTGGCTTCAAACTGAGATCCTCAGATCTCAACTTCCTGAGTAGCTAGGATTGCAGGCATGTGCCACTAGTGCCTGGATCCAAAAAAGTCTTTAATATAAAGGTCTATAATCTTTGGAATGAGGATGAGAAAGGAACCCAAGGCAGAGGTGGTCAGCACTGAGAACAATAGCAGGAGAGGAGGCCAAGGGGAGGCCCAAAGAGCCATCAGACATCTGGTTAGGAACGGGACCCCGACTTTTGAGGAAGCGCGTGCACTCATAGGGTGGTTGCTAGGTGACAAATGCCAAGGAAGTCGTGTGGCACATATTTAATTCCAGCCTCCCTGCTGAGGTATGGGTGCCCTCCTCCCCTTCTTTGTTTCTTAGTTGTTGAAATGGGGTTAACCGTGATTAACATCCTGGAAGGAGCTGGAGGGAAGGGTCATTAACCGTGTGTCCACATGAGCTTAAGGGTACGGCTCAAGTGATAGAACACCTGCCTAGCAAGTGCAAGGCCCTGAGTTCAAGCCCCACTACTACTAGAAGAAGAACAGGAGAAGGAGGAAGAGGGCAGGGGAGGGGAGGATATCCATGGGAAATAAGGGACTTTCCATCTAGAAAGCAATCCCTCATCTTCAACCTAATTATCACACAATCAGAAAAATCCAAAGAAAGGTCTGGAGGTCTCTGTACAACACTGGCACCTGGAAGTGACTCTGGACTCCACCCCCTCTGTACCCCCATCTGGAAATGAGAGTCGCATTTTCTGTGTATGTTTTCTTTGCTGCTGAGCCTGGAGCCCCATCTCAACTCCACTAAGCTCCCTGGAGGTTGAGACTTACTGAGAGTGGGCAGCTCTGCCGTGAACCTGGTTTGGCTACTTAAGCAATGTAGGTGACCCCATGAAGTGTCATCTGTGATAAGATCAGCTCTGACTAATGTAAAAGGTTGCAAGGGAAGACACCCACCCATCACAGGCCATCACAGGCACCTTCATGCATTCTTTACCTGGTAATGCAGAAGAATACCTGCTCTATTCTTGAGCATGGGCACAGGGTCACAGACAGGTGCACAGAAATTCCACCATAAGACATGGTAGAGGTTGTGAGATCAGGTACAAAGTGCAATAGGTGGAGGGAGGGAGGGAATGAGCAGCTGGTGGGGAGACGGAGCTGCTTCTGGCCCCTACCTGCTTGTGTGTATCAACAGGAGGGAGGAAGAAAATGGCCCAGGAAAAGCTTAGAGGCAGGAACAGAGCTTGAGTTTGATCAGCAGTTTGAGCGTTGATAAGACAGAAGTTGCAGGAGGGCAGGAGATGAAAGGATTCAGTCTGAAGGCAGTAGGCGATTTTGGGGGGGAGGGGGTTACTTTTTCCATCCTCAGCCCCGCTAGTCATTGCAGGCTCTGCCTGGGATAGCTAGTTTCTCATTAGGATACTTCTGGGCTCTATTTCATTCAAGTCTAGACTTGTGACTGGACCTCTGAGCAAACCCAGCTGCCAGTCACTGGTTCCCCTTAGAATCTTAATTTTTAAAATTTTATTTTAACTTTTTTGTTATTATAAAGGTGATATACATTGGGTTACAGTTACATAAGTCAGGTGATGCATACATTTCCTTTTGTCATTCCTTCTTTCTCTCCCAATTTCTCCCCTCATCCCTCATGCCCACAGGTTTTATAGCTCATTTTCAACATAGTATCCAGGGAGTACAACGGCTGCATTTGTCCCTCCTTTCCTGTACACTTCCAAAGATATATAAATGAACAAACGAAAAAATAGAAAAGAATAAACAGAAAAAAGAAAAAGAAACCCCAATAAACGTTATTTTGGCTGCTGAGATGCAGGCATCTTTCTGTGTGCTTCTGAGGGTTTTTAAGGCCAAGGTACACCCTGCCCTCGTCTTCCCTGCTCTGGGGCAGCCCATCTCGCCCATCTAGACATAGTTCCATTCAGAGCTGACTGTGCCAGCTTGGTGGTGCCTGGACCTGCCCGGGCTTGGGTGCTCCAGGGCCCAACCACCCAAGGAGGGAAGGAGGGGGCGTGGCAGACCCTGCTGGATGGGCTGGGCTCCTGCGAAGTAGGTTTACCATGGAAGTGCTCCCAAGGGATGATGGGAAAGGCTCACACAAGGCCATCTTCTCCCTACTGAGGACTCTCCTGCTGCACTGGTGGAGGAGGACCACTGGGTGCCCAGCCTCATCCTTCAGATAATGGCGTGATCACAGAATCACTAAAGCACTACATACGGCAGGGATTGACCTGCCCTTAGATATAGGAAGAAGTGTTGTCTTCTCCACTTGTTAAAGTCGGTCCTCTTCCTGTCTCTGCCTCCAAGGACAAAAACAGAATAGCAAAGAAACACTATCTGTGCCAGCCCTGGCCTCCTTTGTGGGTCTTGTTGTTAGAGACAGACCTTTCTCTTCTCATCCTGTGTATCATTGTCTGGCTTAGTTTTTCTGGATTAGTACTATACCCAAAGATCATTGTCCTTTTGTCTTGAACCATCCATGTTATAAAGAGCTCAGACCTCAAGGGTAGTAAATTGGAAAAGCCTCTGAGCCATCAATCATCTATTGGAGGGTCAGCACTCAGCACCCTTGGTTCCTGTGAGGAAGAAGGAAGGTCTAAAAAGGATGGAACTAAAAATGAATAGGGTAAAGTCAACCTTTTACATATGTGTGATGGGTTGTAGGCTTCACAATTAATATGGTAGAGTCACCTTTGTATTAGTGCATGAGAGGTTTCAAAAGCATTGCCTTAAGTACTTTTGGGGGGGGATTCCAGTTATGGGGCCTGAACTCTGGGCCTGGGCACTGTCCCTCAGCTCTTCAGCTCAAGGCTAGTGCTCTACCACTTGAGCCCCAGCGCCACTCTTGCTTTTTTCTTTTTGCTTATGTGGTACTGAGGAATCGAACCCAGGGCCTCATGCATGCAAGGCAAGCGCTCTACCACTGAGCCACCTTCCCAGCCCTGCCTTAAGTACTTTTGATCCTTGGCCTTTTTCAGAGCTGACAGAATTACAACTCAAAGAACTGCTCTTTTTTTTTTTTTTTTTGGAATAAGGGAGATCATATTTTATTCCACATACTTCTGTATATATGCGTTTTCACAACAAACATTTGTGGTTTACTCACATAACTTTATTTTTCATTCTACTGGGTCAAGATAAACCAAACTTTCTATCCCTTGTTTGCATGATCAAGGTTTAAGATCTAAAAATCTTGTCAAATCTCCAATTTTTCTATTTTGCCTGGTCCATTAAACTTATAATAAATAAGGTAAACCCTCTTCCTCATTCATAGGTTAATTGCAATTCAGTGCATTAGTAAGGTTTAATGTCTTCTGTATGCAAATTTAGAAATGAACACGCTTGCGACACAAAAAGGGTACTTTGCATTGCTTTCCTATATTAATGTCGCCACAGGGGAAGTGGTTTACAAAGAACTGCTCTTTATCCTAAGGTCCACAACTTGTAGCTTAGAATCTATCAAGTTATCAAGTAATCAAGGCCAAGGCAATATAGCTTCTTGGCCTACCTCACGCGCTCCCTTTCCCAGTCCCCATGTTGTTTCCCTGGGACAAGGCTCCCATGGGAAATGGGTCCCCTACTGTAGACCCTTGAAGGTCTGCCACTGACAATGCCCAGTGTAAAGAAAATAAACTCTGTCAACTCCCCAGTGTAGCTAGTTTTGATTTGTGCTCATGTAAAAAAAAAAAGGTAATTATGAGACCTACTTTTCCCAGAACTGCCTCATCCCAACAAAGCCTGGAATTCATCACCAATGATGTATAAGAACATTTTGTGCCACCTCATGGAAACGAGTATTTTTCTAAGCCAGGTAAAGCACATGAATTCTGGGTCCTAGGGACTTGGATGATTTAATTATGCTAACACAGGGTTTCATGTCAGATAATTTTACATACACCTGTATAGGCTCCAGATGACCTAGGCTTTGTTCCAGGCCAGTATTTCTCCCAAAGTAATCATATATGTGTATGTAACCTTTGTCAAACTTCTACAACATACTAAATGTTTCCCAGACTGGCCTGGACTGTGATCCTCCTATTTATGCTTCTTACCCTAACTGGGATGAAAGGTACCACATCTATCTTTTCTGTTGAGATAAGGTCTCATCCAGTTTTTACTCAAGTTGACCTGGAACTCTCAGTCTCAGCCTCCCTTGTAGTTAGGATTGTAAGTGTGTGAACCACTGTACCTAGCTACAGGTACAATTTGTTCCATTTCCATTCGGTTGAATCATGGAACATAAAGCTCACAGCTCAATGAGGAGAGCTGCCTGTGAGAGTCCATCTTTTAACTTTATACCTTCTGTGTTTCCAGATGAATTTAAACATGCTTCAATTTCACTTTGTACATCTTTCCACCTATGTTTAGTGAATTACATCTGAACTCCTTCAGAAGCTTTTTGTATATATAGGTGTCATGGCCACCATTATAATGGTGAGACTCTTTCTGGTGTTTAGGTTCCTGGCAATCTAGATGCTTTGGATTACAGTTCCAAGCAGAACCCCCAGAACAAGACTTACTAGATGAAAATTACTGGTTCATGACCTTAGCTAGCTCCTTTTTTGGGGGGGGACTGAAGCATGGACCCTGAATCTAGGACACAGGGTTGAGGGTGTCAGTGTCCTGCCAAGTTCCCAGGCATGTCAAGGATGGAGAAGGAGAGGGGTGGGGGAAGGACAGCTTTCACCAACTAGCCAGACAAGTCTAGGCAGGTGGCACTAAATAAATAGCAAATCTCATCAGCCCAAAGCCTCTCCTCACTTCAGAACCACAGGCATAATCTCCATGAGAACACAACAGCCACCGTTTTCCCAGGGGACCCCCTGGGGTGACTTCAGACGGTGACTCTTTCTGGCCCAAGAATGGCTACTGTTGATCAACAGGCAACCACACTGAGCTTCAACTTTGGAGTCCTCACTGGGCGATCGCCTATGGATCATGTTCACCTTCAGCATGTTATCTAGCACAACTCTGGCAGGGAGCCTGGTCCACATGGTCCTTCAAAATGAGTGAAATTGGTGCTGAGGAAAACTGTGAGAGGGTCTGAGCTGCCTTCCATTCCAGGTTCTCTCCCCTAGATCCTATCCCAGAGGGAGGCAGTGATGGCACACCGACCCTGTTCCCTGGGGAGAGCTGCGCTGTGCCAGCCCCACAGAAATGGCTCAGATTTGAGGGTGAAATCAGGCTCTTACAAGCTACAGGAGCCAGAGGAGTTCCTGCCCTGGGCTGGGCTCCAAGACCTGTTTGACTGGTTTCTGAGGAGTGTTTCACCCACAGAGCCATACAAGGTGGACACACTGGATATAGGTGTCTTATTTGTTCCTGGGGTCTAGTGTACATGAAAGCAATCAGCTTTAGTCACTGGTTTTGAGCCCCTATATTGAAGGACAAGCATCCCCTACACCTCTTTCTAACACCTTTATACACAACATACATACACAAACCTAAGTGTGCATGTATATATATATATATATATATATATATATACCTAAGTGTGCATGTATATATATATATATGCACAGTGAATATGTACATACATTTTCACATAAATGTGTACTTACACACATAAACATACACAGAGCACATGTTATTGCATAAGTGCATACATGTACACACACTGCTATGGTACCAAGCCTAGCCCAGGACTGCTTAGCCTTCCTGTCCCCAGACCCTGGTCCAGGAGCCTTGGGGAAGTTTTTCTCTTCCCTCTGACACCGTCCATCCTTCCACAATGAAGCTCTCTATCCCCCTTTTCCCCCAGGGACACAGTCATTCTCCCTGGGAAGAGTTCATGCTTCTATGAGGGGACAGGCAGAGAAGGGACATATCTTAGGAAGAAGAGTCCATCTTTAGTACTTAATGAAAAGGCTCAAGAGGCCTATGAGCCTGTGCTCTTCTCTCCTTCTGTGAACCATAGTCTTTATCTTTCCATCTGGTTCCTGGTGTCCTGATCAGCAAAGCTCAAACCTCTTTCTCACTCAGCTTCAGCTCCCCTAAGCCCTTAGCTCCTGCAAGGGCACAGCACCATGCCTGGGAGAGATGGTAACCTTCTTTTCGTCTCTTGCTGATCTGTCTGACTTTGCTTCTTACTTGGCTCCAGGGAGCTCAGCTGTAAAACTAGGAGCAAGTAGCTGGGTGCCCTAGCCTTGGGCTCCTCATTAGTTGGACAATATCCATTGTTCCTTTTATTTTACAGGGTAATACAGATACCCATGAAATCACACCTGCACCTGAGCTAAAAATGACAAAGAAGTTCAAGCAAGAACAACTAAGTTTTGCCAACAAATTTCATGTTGTTGTCCCCTTTCCTAAAGCTTCTCATTGGCCCAAAGGCCAATCCTAAGAGGCTATTCTAAGGCTGTGACCTATGAGGCAGGGGACTGGGTGGAAAGACAAAACTGAAGCACTTCAGTGTTTGTACATGTTCTAAAAGGAGCATTTGGTCTTGGAGAAGAGGATGGGAGGGTACATGTGAAGGATTTTTCTAGACTTCATTCATTTCTAGATTTCCTTCCTCTAGAATATTAGCAGCACCTCACTTTCCTGTCCCATGGCAAGACTCAGAGAGATGCTTTTCTAAATGAAGCCCTGTCTTGCATAGAATGGAATTGGTTTAAGTGTATGGTCAAAGGCTGCTTAGGTTCAGGGCCTGTACCTTAGCAGGCTTACTACCACTTCAATGTGGATAGATTCTGGTTTTCAGTTCGACCAAGAAAAGAATGATAATGAAACTGAGAGTGGGCTCTCCCTTCAAGTGGATATTCTCTTGAGGTCTGCATCAAAGGTGAATTAGCTCGACCTAGAACAGGAAGTTTGTCATAGAGTAACACACCTTGTGTTGATCTGAGCTTGATACTCTGAATCAGAGTAATCTCCTTAGATACGGTCAATGCATCATCCTAATTTAAAGGCAAGATATTGAGACATACATTTCCATACCACTAGATAGAATTGGAACCAGGAACGCAATCAAATCTAATTTTTTTTTGCAACGTATCATTTACTATTCAAGAAAAATAATAAGACAATAATTATGAAGCATTTAGATTTTAATCATAGGTCCTCCTAATAAGATGAGAAGAAAAGGAAATTTCACATACAGATTGATATCTCTGACTTTTTTTTAAATAAAGGAGTGTGATTGAATCCAGTCACCAAGAGCTCCACCCTTCCTGCGTCTCTTACCAAACAGAATGCTTCCCCTGTTCCAGTCGCTGGCCTGAGTGGTATTCTCCACCCAAAACTGGTTGGCTGTTTCATTGAGAAATTGGTTGCTTAATATTTATTGAGGTCTCTGTATTATTCCAATACAAAGATGAGACAGGTCTCCTTCTTCAAGATGTCTTTCTAAAAATAAAGTGAAGACAACTCGAACACTCTCTTTGCTAATTCTCTACCTGAGTTCCCGAACTCAGTAGATGGGCAGTGCAGAAGGGTAGGCTGTATTTTAGTGAGGAAGATAATGCTTGACCTATTAGATTGGCTGAACCAGAGAGGTCAAATTTGTTACGTTTCTCAGGAGGAGAGCGAAGAAACTTGTTTCAGGCAGGAATGGGAAAGGGGAAAGGAATCTATGGAGATCAAGAAGGGACTTTCTTGAGAAAGTCATCATAGGACTCTCATGGCAGATGTCCCCTCACGAATGTGGGTCTGACAGCTGGAAGGATTTAGGGACAATCCCATGAGGGTTGAGTTCTTGGTCTCAACCCTGATACACTGGGTATGGGTGGGGATAGGTTTCCTCCTGGAGGGCAGATCAGACAGAGGGCCCTGGGAGATTCTCGGTAGGTGGTTTTGCTTCGGGCTGATACCTAGTAAAGTGGTAGGGAAGTCAAGACATCATTATTTTCTGCCCTCTTTTGTACCTTCTGACCCCTCAGTCTCTCTGGGGTCATTTTCCCAGAAAGCATTCAGGAAAGGCTTTAACCCCGGTTGCTCCCTACACCCCATTCTCTACATGCATACCAAGTATCTTTGGTACAAAGAACCTTCTTGGACTTAGCAATAGGATAGGACTGTAGGATTCACTGAGCTGGATGAGGATTGTCCTGGAGAGAGGATAAAGTCTTTCCCATTCCTCCGAAATCAGACTTCATATCTTCTTTTATTTATTTATCTGCTCATACCTTCTTTTAATAAGGTAATGTTCCACATCTGTGTGTTAGTGGGTCATGCCTGTAATCCTAGCTCCTCAGGAGGCTGAGATCTGCCCAAGGCAGGGAAGTCTTTGAGACTCGAGCTCCAATTAATCACCCAAAAACTAGAGCTGTGGCTGAAAGTGGTAGAGTGCTAACCTTGAGCAAACAAACAAACAAAAACAAACAAAATTCAGCGACAGTGCCCAGACTCTGAGCTTAAACCCCATGACCAACAAAAATTAATAATAACAATGTTCTAGCATAAAGGGTCTGAAGGTGTGAATGCAATGTGAGTTCCTGTTGTCTGTAAGCAAAGGGCAGCCAGTACTCTTCTAACTCCTGTCCTGCATTGGGAATTTGATGGAAGCCCTTGGCTGAACCCAGGCAGATTTGGGGGGATTGTGGAGCCCCCTAAAGGACAGCTTCACCTCTCCCTCAGTCCCCCTCAAGCCCCAGTCTCTGTGAAGTTGGGGTTGCTATGGGGGAGTTGGGTCCTGGGTTCTTGCGGTAGAGTGATCTTCCGTCAAGGTGGGGGGGGTGGTCAGGAGCGACTGGTAGGCTACCATCTATAGCCCCCCCATACCCGTTAACACCAGACTCCCATGGGTCCTTCCCACTGCAATCCTGCATTTCTTGTCTGGAGCTGGTGTGTCCCTCCCTGGGAGGAGGATCTTGCCTGAGGACACTTGGAGGGTGGGGAGCCTTTCTCCTCCCTTCGCTCCAATCACAGAAAAGGAGGGGGTTCCCATCCCAAACACACTGTCTTCAGCTCTGCCCTCTGATAGACAGACGCTGCCTCAGCTCCCAAGCAACTACTCTGAGCTCTGGACCCCGAACCTTGGGAAGAGCAGGTGGACAAGCAGGCAGGTCAGAAGCTCTCTACGAGTTGTCAGGGACTGCAGCATGGCTGAGAAGCTGTCTAAAGAGGAGGTGGAAGAGTTGCACCAGGCCTTCTCCAGGTTTGACAAGAATGGGGATGGCAAAATCAATACCGAAGAGCTGGGCGAAGTGATGAAGGCTGTGGGCCAGAACCTGTCTGAGGCCGAGCTGAAGGAGCTTATTGCCCGGCTGGACACCGACGGTGATGGTACCATCAGCTTCCAAGAGTTCCTGACAGCGGTGGCCAAGAAGATGAAGGGCGGGGCCACTGAAGAAGAGCTACGTTCTGTCTTCCGGGCCTTTGATCTGAATGGTGATGGTCACATCAGTGTGGATGAGCTGAAGCAGGCCATGGCCCAGCTGGGGGAGCAGCTTTCGCAGGAGGAGCTGGATACCATGATCAGCCAGGCCGACTTAGACAAGGATGGCAAGGTGAACTACGAGGAGTTCATGGCCATCCTCTCTCAGAAGTGAGACTTGCAGGCCTCCAGCCCCACCCTGTCTGTCTGTTGGACACCCACCCACCAGACTGAGCACCTTCTGGGGGGGGCAGGGTCTCTGCTTTGGGGGTGGGGCTATCAAGGATTAGTCTGGGTTGGTGGATGGGAAATGGCTTCATGGATGAAGAAAGACTTTGCTCTCCTTCTCCTGGACCCTGTACCATTTGAGGCTGCTCAGGAGCTCATCTTTACCCTCTGAATGTGGGCAAAAGATGGCGTCTTCCGGCTGGTACTTCTTCCTCTTCTCTCACAATGAAATGGGGACCCTCCTCCCAGGGTCATTGGTCTAAATAAAAGGAATTCAAAGTCCTGCTGTGTGCTTGGTGTTTGGAAGGTAGAAATTCTACAGGTGGGTTTTTTGTTTGGTTGTTTGTTGGTCTTCCCCCCCCCCCCACCAGTCTGTATCACTTCATCCTGGTGGGAGAACTGACTTGTGTAGGTCTCATAGTCCACCCTTTGCCTCTCCTGATATCTGAGGAAGAGGAAAGTGAGTGGTGATACACGGTTGGGAGAGATGGAGGCAGCAGGTATCTTTGTCTTCAAGGAAGGGTCCATCTAGCTGCAGGGCAAACTCCAGGCCAAGAGCCCAAGCTCAAGACTGGTAGCGCTCCACCCACCCCCCAAGGCAGGATATCCTTTGCACACCCCATGATGTGTTCTAACCTAAAATTTTTAAAGAAAGGATGTGTGTATGTCTGCCTCTGTATGTCTGTGTTATCTATGAGTATATCTATGTGTGCATATGTCTTTGTCTGAATGCATGTGTGTATTTATGGGTCTCTATCTTTATATGTGTATGTGGGTTCATATGGACATTTATATGTGTATATAGGTCTAGACATGTGTGTATGTATATATATGATATATGTGTGTGTGTTTATGTGTATATGAGTATGTCTCTTTATGTGTCTGTATATATATCTTGTGTTTGAAGTTCAGGATCTTAAAGATAATTTTAAAATGTAGACACTGGGCACCAGTGGCTCATGCCTACAATCCTCCTATCATCAGGAGGCTGAGTTCTGAGGATAGAAATTTGAAGCCAGTTTGGGCAGAAGATCTGTGATGCTCTTATCTCCAATTAAGTACACACACACACACACACACACACACACACACACACACACACACACACACATCTCAGGGACAGAGCCTAGGCTCAGAGTTTAAGTCCTAGGTCCAGCACAAGAAAGAAAGAAAGAAAGAAAGAGAGAGCAAGAGAGAGAGGGAGGGAGGGAGGGAAGGAAGGAAGGAAAAAAGGAAGAGAAGGAAGGAAGGAAAGAAGGAAGGAAGGAAGGATGGAAGGAAGGAAGGAAGGAAGGAAGGAAGGAAGGAAGGAAGGAAGGAAGGAAGGAAGGAAGGAAAAGGTAGAACCCTAGAAATGAGACCTAGTATGTATGAGCAGAAGCGAGAGAGTCAGGCCCTGAGTGTGCAAGAGGCACTGGAGGTGGAGCCCACTGGCTAGTTAGATGCTGAGGACCAAGGTCCTGTGGGGTTTCCAAGGCTGATAGCCAGGCACTGTTGCTGCCCAAGGATCCATATCTCATTGCTGCCCAGACCCCTCTGGCTCTGGCTCACTCATAGCCTCCAGGGGGTTCATTCTGGGCTTCAGTCTAAAGGGTGGGTCTCAGAAAGAAGTTAGGGAGGGAAAGGGGTGCTGGAGAAGACAGACTGAGGTCTATCTGGACTGAGGGCCACTAGCTAACTTGGGCCGGGTGTTGCTGCCTGGGTTTGAGTCGGAGGCCCACAGGCTGCCTGTTCTTTCACAAACCAGGTCTTCTGCTTCCTCCTTCGTTGAGATGTAGAGTAGAATTTCAGCTCAGATGATCAGCGATGCCAGTCTCATCACAGCTGAGCTGAGTCAGAGGTGATCCTTCAGGGCAGGGAGGGAGGCAGAGCCAGCTCCCCTGGGGAGCGGTTACCAAACAGACCAGCCAGTCCTGCTGTCTCCCTCATTCTGGCTTAGCTGCAGTGGCCAGTGGCCACTGGTGTTTGCTTTATTCCTACTGAGCACACAGGCTCATATTGGGAGTGGCCAGCCCCCTCCTAGGAGAGGCTCTTCAGTCTACAGTTACCCATGCCCCCCCTCCCGCTCTCCCTCCTGTGTTTTCTGCCCTCATTTGGGTCTCTTCAGTGCTCACACATTGCTTATGTGTTCCTCTCGGCTCTGTCAGTGAGTCTAGCCACTGTGGATGTCTTCCAGCACCGAGTGATTCCTCAGTAGCTCCAGAGGAAGTTTTCCAAGGTCTACATGGAAAAATAAAGTCAAATTTAAGACGTGCCAGGAGCCTGTGGTTCACACCTATATTCCTAGCTACTCAGGAGGCTGAGATCTGAGATCATCAAAGTTTAGCCCAGGCAGAAAAGCCTGTGGGAATGTTTATCTCCAGTTAACCACCAAAAAGTCACAAGTTGCACTTGAGGTATGACTCAAGTGATACAGTGCCAGCTATGAATAAAAAAGCCAAGTGAGAGCACAAAGCTTTGAGTTCAAGTCCCAGTATTGGCATAAAAGGAAAGGCTTTGTATTTTCCCTTTTTTAAAACAAATTCTAAGAATATGTTCAGTATTTTCAGTGTTGATTCTCTTTTCTTTCAGGAAGGTAACTTGATAGCAGAGGATAGGTATTTATTTATTTGTTTTTAATTAGCCAACAGCAGTACAAGGGAGAGTTTCATTGTTATATTTCCACAGACCAAATCAACCTGACTCCTGATTAACCTCAAAACCTCTCTCACTCTACCTCATCCCTTTAATCCTTCTTAAAGCAATTTTCAGGTGTCCATCACTTGAGGAGTGGATGAAGAAAATGTGGTACATGCACACAAAGGCATACAATTCAGCTATAAAGAATGATACAACATTAAATGGATACAACATTAAATCATCATATTAAGTGAAATATTCTAGACTCAGAAAGACAATACCCATGTCTTCTCATATATGGAATCTAGATTTTTTTAAAAAAAGCATAAAATGAATGTATAACAGGACCTCTGAGGATGAAAGGAGAGAATGGAGGAGGTGAATATGATCAAAGCTCTCCATATGCACGTATGAAAATAAAAATTGTTAAAATTAGTTAAAAATGCAAAAGTGAGGGATAAGAAAGAGCAAACAGGGTGAAATTGACCAAATTATAATTATATGTTATAGAAATACAATGAAATTTTTATGTATAGTTAATAGACACTATCAAAAATAACTTTAGAGGACTTGTGTTCATTGAAAAAGAAGTCAGTAGAAGAAGGAAAGGGGAATCTCCTAAGTTTGACACTTTAGTGTAGTGTTGTTTTGAGAATTAGTAGATGCAGAAGGAACTTCCTTCTCTGCCCAAGATCAGGACATAAGCTTCTCTCTCTCTCTCTCTCTTGTCATGGGGCCTGAACTCTGAGCCTGGGCGCTGTCCCTCAGCATTTTAGCTCAAGGCTAGCACTCTACCACTTGAGCCATAGCACCACTTCCAGCTTAATAAGCTTTTCTTTAAAGTGCCTCCTCCCCTCTTCCCACACCCGGCAGGAGAAAATGAGTCAATCACCCAAGACACCCTTTCCCCTGGAGATGACATAACACATCTTACTTAATCACCTCTGTCTCCCATAGGTGTACTTGCCTACAATTTGCACAGCTAGAAGGATGATGATTTCCTTTGTTTTATCACCCCCTCCATAATCTATCACTCTTTGTTAACGTGCTATATAGACTCACAAGCCAAATCATTTCTTTGAGTTTTTACTTTTTTTTTTTTTGGTGACTTTTGTTAATCTGTCTTTCATTAACTTACAGCTGTTAGGCACTGAAATTGAGTGAGACTTTTTTTGTTTGTTTAAACACACAAACAAAAAAACCCCACTCCTTCCTAAGTACTGATGACAAGATAAAATGTAGAAAAGCTGCTTATAACTCCAGCAGTCAGGAAACTGAAGCAGGAGGATCATGAGTTTGAAGCAAGCTTGGATTACAAAGTAAGATCTTGTCTCAGAGACAAGAAAACCAGCAAACAAAAACCATAGGACATATAAACCTCAAATGACTTTCTATTCAAAGGTCACATCTAAATATTCTGGAACATAGTCTATCTTTTCTCCCCCCTGCTTTTTTATTCATCACATATATCTATTTGTGTGTACTTTTACTTTCCACAAATGGTATCATACAGATGTCTAAAGACTATTTTTCTATATAATATTAAACCACAGATGCTTCTTCATATATATATATATATATATACATATTATATATATATGTGTGTGTATATATATATATATATATCATTGCTTTTAGTGTGACTACTTAACACTACACTGAATGGATGTCTCTACCTAGGGCTTTCAGAATAAGACAGAGAAGTAGGCAAATCCAAGATGTCTTGGAAAATGAGAGATGGTAGTTGAACCACCAGAAACTATGAAGTTACCATCTTGTGCAATGCCTACAGACAGCAGCAGAGGCTACTCAAGGCCCACACCCAGGACAGCCTAACCGTGGATCAGTACCTGTGTGGGCCTTGGAGGTGCTCCAATGAGAGGTCCCTGAGATGACTGTCTGCTTCTGGAGTCCTGCATGTGGCCTTGTGTAGTCCCTGACACATTGTAGGTATTCAGTATCAGCAGTGAGTGAATGAGTGTTCTTGACATGTCCCTTAGTTCAGTGACACTGTGGTACTGGGTTTTGAATTCAAGGCCATGTACTTGCTAGGCAGGCACTCTACCTCTGAGCTCCGCCTCCAGTCCCAGAGATCATCAACTTAACTGAGATAGTCAATTTGAAAGGAAGAAAAGTTTATTTGGACTAGAAGAATAAGAATAAGAATTAGAAGACGTAGGAGGAGGAAGAGGAAGAGGAAGATGAGGATGAGGAAGAGGAGGAGGAAGAGGAGGAAAAAGAAGAAAAAGAAAGAAACCAGGGTTCCAATATTTCCTTTAAGGGCATGTACCCAATGATCTAACTTCCTTCCTTCCACTAGGTACTACCTCTTAAAGATTCTACCACTTTGCAGTGGCAACAAAGGCTGCTGACCAAGCCTCTGTCCTATGGGCATTGGGTTTAAGAACCTAAGCCATAACAGAGAAGAAGTGGGATGTGGATGAAGAAGACAGGATGTCTAGACTGAGTTTCTGGGTCTCTGACCCTATCAGAGCATGTGTCATTTCTGAGGAGCTGATCTGGATTCCCAGAGGCCCAGCCTGCCCCAGCCATGAAGCTCACCCAATATCAGGGAGGCCAAATGGCTGCAGTAGGGCTGGAACTTGGGCAGTGGAAGCAGGGGACGGAGATGGGACCATACCCTGCAAAGAAGGCTGGGGCTGGACGTTCTGAGCTGACGATAGTGTGGGGGAGAGCCCAGTCGGGGAACAGGCTTCCGGTCCAGGTAACCATTTCTACTTTTAAGAAACTTGGCCTGAGGAGGGAGTCCTATAACCCTTCATCTGCAACATCATCGGTTTGGAAAGACAGGATATTAGACACAGGTCCCTTGGGGCCATATGTTTATCCCTGAGGATCCTATTCTTAAGCAAGGCAGTGTGTGATGGGACCACAAAAGGGCCAAGTGACAGAAACCTCGGTATCACAGGGAAGGCGCTGCTCCAGGGGCAGTGATTTGCTCCGGGCCTCCGAGTGAGGTGTTGAGAAGAACATGGAATCTGAAATTCTAGTACTTAGGAAGATCACACACTGCTCTTCCCTGCCCCACCCCCACCCCACCCCACCCCCCAGCAGTGCTGCAGGGTCCCCTAGGAGCTGCTCCAGTGGTTTCCTGGGTGAGTAGGAGAGAGGAGGGATGGGCAGAACTCACCAGACCAAAGTTTTTTCTAGAAATCCAGGTGGCATCTTTCCCCATGGAACACGCACAGAAATGGCCGCAGGATTGGCTCCACATCACGTTGTAGGCCCCAGAGGGAGACCAGTGGGCTCTCTTCTCTGGCTCAGGCTCCCCAAAGCTCCTGGTCCAAGTCCAGAACATTTAGCAGAGTAAACAGGGTACAAGAAGCACCCCATGGAGCCAAAGAGGCTTTGGGTCAGGAAGGGAAACCCCATTCTCTGAAAGGCACTTCTCTGAAAGTCAACTTGCCACAAGACTCGTTCTGTCAGTGCCAGTGCTGCCTCTTATTTCTCAATTCATTACCAAACAAACCATGCAAAATAACCCTTTCTGAGGGGCTGGGTGGGGTTGGGAGGGATAATCAAGAAGCATCGGACTCCTAAACTGATACATGCAATGGAAACTCCTTTGTACAACAATGGGAAGATAATCAAAATAGTAGTAAAAAGCAAAGGGGACCCTAACACTGAGCTGAGTGGGAGACTGAGACAGGAGGGTCCTGGGTTCAAGGCTAGCCTGAGTCACACCATGAGACATTGTCTCAAAGAGGACTTAGTGAGATTCACATGGGAAGAGCTATCTTAACAGGTTTTGAATATTTCCTGGGAGCTTTAGTTATACCATTTAAATATTTATTTTCATCTAATTTTACTTTGAGCTTAGTGAACTACTCTACTTGCAGTCAATTCACCTTCCCATTGTACCACGATTTGACAGAGTTAAAGTCCTTTGGGGTTTTGTTGGTTGGTTGGTTTTGTACTTTGTACTTTGAGGCAATGATTTAGGGTAGAACACCCAGTTCATATCAGGGTTCAGCCATTGTACACACATCTCCAATATCAAGGATTTTTAATAAAGTATACATAGAACATGTTTCTCTCCTAATAGGTTTGAAGTCTAGTTTGTTGCTGTAGTGCCAATCTTAATTCACAGCTCTTTTAACAAGCTTAGTCAAATGGATATGTTACATGTGTTTTTAGGTCTGTGTAAGTGTTCAGGAGAGTAATCTCACACATAAAACTGACATTTACTTAAGCAGAACTGATGTATAAACCTATTGCAAATGGCTTGGCTGAAAATAGCTTTAACAGAACCAAAACTAAGTTAAAGCACAATTCCCCCTTCCAGCTGTTTGAGGCAAGATAGTTTTTTTTTTGGGTCCAGTTGTGGGCCTGAACTCTGGGCCTGGGCGCTGTCCCTCAGCAATTCAGCTCAAGGCTAGTGCTCTACCAGTTGAGCCACAGTGCCACTTCCAGCTTTTTTCTTTTTGCTTGGTGTTGAGGAATCGAACCCAGGGCCTCATGCATGCAAGGCAAGCCCTGTACCACTGAGCCACCTTCCCAGCCCTGGCGAGATAGTCTTGATGCTTCAAATGCCATCTCCCAAACAACACATTGTCTTCATGGGATTCCCTCTGGATCATTTGAATCCTGAAATTTATATCCATCCCTCACTGGCCCATGACCAATCCTCTTGGGTGTCCTGATCATGTTTCCTCCTGGCTGTCTTCTGGACCGTGTGGCTTGTGTGGCTTGGCTCATTGTCTTCCACTCATCCTTTTCAAGTGAGTGATTGAATGACGTCCCTCACTGTTTGGATAGTTCTTATCAGAGTACACCTGGATCAGAATTCCTGGTGAGCAAGTCCCATTCTCCTTCAAAATCCATCAAGGCTTGAACCAGATTGCAACTCCTGGAATATGTTTGTTTTAGAAGGAAACCCTCCAGGATAAGCACAATTAAGCAGGCAGTGGGGGTGGGGGAGAGTCCCAGGCATCATCCCTCCCCACAGGTGTTAATTATCTCCTAAGGATGACTTCAGACACTGTACAACGTGTGACCCAGTAGGATAGAGAAAGGGTTAGCCACCAAGCAGCTAGGTACAGGTGGTGACGCATGCCACTGCAACCCAGAACTCAGGCAGCTAAGGCAGCGTTTCCAAGAAACGTCAGCTGTTCCAGATTCTTAGGAACAAGACTGGCACAAAACATTCCATTCTATTTTCTCTCAAGACTTAGTCCAGCTTTCAAATTTGACAACCAGAAACATGGCCGCCATACCCAGAATACACTGGGACTAAAGTCATTTGCCCTGTAGGGGGCAGACGTGACCTCTTACCAGCCTGTCTGTGCAATCAGGACCTGTCTTGATTCCCCCTTCCCGCCCGCCCCCCTGGGCCCCCTTCCCACCCCAAACACCTGCTCGGACCACAGCCCTTCTCACTTGGCTCCACCCTGGGCTTCTCTCTGCCATGACTAAAATCTGGGCAAGGGCCCAAAGGCCGCCTTTTGCAGGCTGCTTCTTGCTTGTGTGTGTTGTTTACTCTCTCTGGGCTGTGCACATCTGAGGTTCAACTGCAGGTGCCTCCTCTCCTGCCACTAGAGGTTGGTGTCTGCCAGCTGGTCCCTCATATTTTGCTAGCAGCTAGTGAATCTCAACCCTAGCTGAAACCATTGAAAGCGCCCCCAGGAGCTTTGGGAAAATGCCACTGTGAGCCTGGGCCCCTGTCTGATCCTCTCCCCTCACCCCCTCTCCCCCCACCCCCAGTATGAGGAGGGGCCAGTCCTTTTTAAGCTCTCCAGGTGCTTATGCGGCCAAGATTGAGAAGCCAAGATTAGGAACTTCTGCTCTAACTTGTCCTCGGAAACTATGATTACCCAGGCATGCCCACACTCAAGAGCTGCTCCATGCCTCTGGGGACATTGGTTGGCAAAGAAGGGAAGAAACCAAGGGACAAGTGTTCAGAGTCACAGATTTCCATGGTGGGAGGTCTGCTGGTTGGTCCAGTCGAAGTGGGTAGTGCTTGTTGATGGCCTGACAGCTGATGCCCACTCATCACCTGGTGATACTGGGTGCCTGGGACTCCGATGATCCCAGAGCTCCCATTGTATTGCTAGGTTGAGCTATGACCTAGATGGACATCAAATCTCAGTGCTCTTGAAGAGCCACAGTCTCCCGCACCCAGATCCTTGTGGTCATGACTGAGTGGCAACACATGTTGGTAATATTTATTCAGTCATTCTGCAAATGTGTTCTTAGGGGTTCCAGCTACTGTGTGTCTATGAGGGCTCAAAAGAAGTGCCATCAGCCTCTGCCCTCTGAGGGAGAGGAGAGGCGCTGTAGCTACAAATGACCAAGCTCAGGGGCTGGCAGGTGCCTTTTTCTGCAGTTCAGGGATTGGAGAGTGCTTATCAAGGTGCAGAAATTTGGAGGAGGTAGCTCTGGAGCTAAGTTTGGCACTGGAGATGGGGGATGCCTTCAGCTTGTGGAGGACATTCTTGGCAGAGACCCCATGTGAATAAAGACAAGTACCTTTTCTGGGAGATGAGATAGTAGTTGATTACGGAATTAGCACCACACCATAAAAAAAAGAAATTGAAAAGTTTGGAATTCAAGTCCTGGAAAAGCCATTTTCCAGCTGTGCAGAACAGCAATGCTTTTGTGCTTATGAGTTTCTCAGCTCTGAAATGGGGATGGGAGTAGAGTCTGCCTCCATTTTGTGATAAACGAGTGAGCTAGAGAGACTGAGAAGAACAATAGCCCCAGAGCAGTGCCAGCGTTCTACCTAACTTCCACCATTATTAAGTGAACTGACTCTCTTTTCTCTAGAAGCTCAAATGCAAAGTTTTTATTCGATTGGCTTTCTTGCTGTCCTTTTTCTTTTCTTTTCTTTTGGTTTTGGAGATGGAACCCAGGATTCCCAAATGCTATTTCTGAGCACTCTACGACTGAGTTACATCCTCAACTCCAGATAAGGTATTTTGTTTTGTTTTGTATTGGTACTGGGGCTTGAACTCAGGGCCTCCTGCTCTCATAGCATTTTTGCTCAAGGCTAGCTCTCTATCACTTGAGCTACAGCTCTACTTCTGCCTTTTTGTTGGTTAATTGGAGATAAGAGTCTCTTTGATTTCTCTGCCCAGGCTGGCTTTGAACTGCAATCCTCAGATCCTAGCCTCCTGAGCAGTTAGGATTACAGGCATGAGTGGCTAGTGCTTTGCTACCAAATAAGGTTTTTCATCAGAGGAGGTAGATGGTCAGAACTTTCTGCTTTAAGAAGATGATGTGTGGGAAGTGAGGTGTGGCAGAAAACCTGTGGAGGCGAATTTGCTCACCTGAGCCTGAGCTGATGAAGACTGAGAGGAGGGTGGAGGCAGAGAGCAGAGGAGGCTGGGGGTGAATGGCAGAGAGACTGGCAGGGCCCTGATGGAGTCATTTCTGGCTGTGAATAGCTGTGGAGGAGTCAGAGTTGGGGAGGAGACAGCGTGAACACCTGGCCTCTGCCAGGCTCAGTCTTGCCCCTGAGCCTGCTGTGGATCAGGTCAGGCTCTGCTGGTGGTTGTGGCTGTCCCAGCAGCCAGCATCAGAGCATCTGGCCTCTTGCCTTGTCCGATGGTGAAAGTCCATCTGACTTCTCAGAATCTTGGAGACACTGGGTAAAGACTGTGTGATCTCTCATCCAAGTGCTCAGCCTTTCCCACAGGGCACACTATGCTTGTCTAACCCCTTGGGCCAAGCCCAGGACTTCTCTGAAACCTGGACAGTACTGGCCAAGAGCAGAGCACAGGAGAGGCATTTGGTCAGCAGGAATGGTCAGTAAGCAAGCCTGCCTTCTTTCTCCCTGCAAGCCCGGGGCCTCCTGCCTCTCCAGAGCATGCTGCCCCAGACAGTGTCTGAACCCCACCTTTTACTCCATCCCCTACTCTAACTACATCCTTAGTAGAGGATGGGAGATTCCTCTGGAGATACTCCAGGCTTCTGCAAAGGTAGGGAAATAGGGAGGAAGAGGTGAAAAGGTCTTCTCCCATACATACAGAAAACAACCATCCTGAGAGTTGAGCCCCAGGAGAGAAAGCAGCTCCCTGTCTGTCCCCAGCCCTCCTCTCTATCCTTCCTCTCCTGTCTCTTTTCCTTTTCTATCCTCAGCAGAGAATCACAACCACCCAATCATCTGCCAGGAAAGGTGTGAGACCCCAGTGATTCGTCAGGAAGAACAGTACATAGAGGAGCTCAAGGGGAAACTACGGGAGCCAGCCACCATGTTGCTGGGAGCCACTGTATGTAGTGGCTGTATGACCAACCAGGCCAAAACTATGTTTGGCAGATTCAGGCTGCCTGACACTTTAGCCAGATCTCAGGGGGGCTTATTGAATGTTGGGTATTATGGGCTCAGGAGAGAGTTTGGGGTTCCAAAACTGCAGAGCACCCCGTTTCTAATCAGTCTCTCAGGGAAGCTGACTTTGAGAAGGGCCTTTGAAGAGGGCATCCATCCTCAGGCCCAAGGGGGAGGGTGCAGGCTGCCTGAAGGTCACCTAATGCTCTTTCTTCAAGGTCACTAGGATTCTACTCTGAAATTTCTCTTCCTAAAGGTGTCTGGAGGGCTGGTGAACGATGTACATTCTTTCCAGTGTGATTATCAGGGTGAGTCCACACTCAGCAGCTCAGCCACACCCTTTGGTGTTGGTCTTATGTGGGAGATGCCAGAGATATGGAAAGAAGGCAGCCAGCTGGCTGGGAAAGAGGGGGACCTGGGGGAGGCAGGCGTGTAGATGGTCCCTCAGCCTGCCGCAGGCTCTTGGCTTGAGCTGCTCCTTTTACCTGCCTCCTTCCCCTATACCCACTAGCACAGGACTGCTGATCAGTGTCATTGTCTTGTACACTCAATTTACCCCAGCACCAGTGTCTATTTTACTGTCATGAACATAGAGGTATTCTTTATGTTCATTCCCAGACTCCTTGCTTCTGAACCAGAGTCTGTTCAGACAGAGAGGACAAAGAAGACCTGCTGTGTGATCAGTGATGGATCCACGGAGAGGCAGAGAACAGGGACGATCAGCCCAATAGTTACAAGAGGAACCCTGTGTTCCCAATTTATATGAGATGGTTTTAGCTATTGTTTTGATCACAATGCTGCATGATTTGGCTATTTCTTTCACGGCACCTCCATCTCAGTGTGCCAACTGAGAATCTCGGTTCACTCCCCCACCTCCTCAGTGCACCCCTGCCAACCCCCAAGACCTGCAGCCTGGCCTGACCTTGTTATATCAAGGGTCCAATCTGCTATGGACAGAAAGGCAACAGAAGTGAAAGGAGACTGGTGGATGGGTGTTGGGATGGGATGAGGGGTCACCAAATGACTTCACTTTGGGAGCTTCTTGTCCCAATCACTCAGGACCTGATGCATTCCAACTAACCTTGTATAAGGCAAAGACATCCAGCTGCAAACATTTCCAAGAACTGGATGAAAAGTTTGGGAACAAATAAGCAAAAGCCAAGGGCATATGTACAGTATTACACGACCTGTTACTGAAGTTATCATCAGGAACAAGCTGTACATATTGTATGGCTAGGCTCTCGTGAAGTTGCCCACGGACGTTTCTTGGTCCATGTGAAGTAAAAGATGCCAGTCCTACTCCTGTGCCTCAGCATTCCTCTGTTCTTCATGCAGATGGAGTGGATGCCAGGAATGTCATTTATTCTGAGGAACTTTTTTTAAAAACAACCCTTAAAAAACCAACCTTGAAAAAAAACCCCAACAGGTTCCCAAAGAAACACATATCCACCATATTTTAGGAGGTACCTTGGTTCATTTTGTGTTGCTATAGTAAAATACCAGACACTGGGTAATTTTTAAGGAACAGAGGTCTATTTTGGTTTATGGATGTAAAGGCTGAAAAGTCCAAGGTCCAGAGTTCAAACTCCATGATGGAAAAAATAAAATAAAATAAAACAAAGAAGTGGGATCTAGCAGAAAGTGAGTAGGACACGGTGGTCCCATGCCCACAGAGGATTCACCCCCACTTTGATGACTTGGATTAGCTACTGAGGGAGTGGTAAAGCAAGGCCATCCTTTCTTTAGGTGCCACTGGCTGCTTTCCTGTGGGGTCATTTGCCATGTTGTCAGGCAGCATGAAGCCCTCACCAGATGCAGCTGCCTAGTCTTGAGCTTTTCAGCTTCCAGATCCATAAACCAAAAGAAACCTCTGTTCCTTATAAATTACTCAGCTTTTTGTGCTCAAGGTTAGTACTCTACCACTTTGAGCCACTTTCAGTTTTCTGGAGGTTAATTGAAGATAAGAGTCTTGTAAACTTTCCTTCCTAGGCTGGCTTTGAACAGCGATCCTCAAATTGCAGCCTCCTGATTAGGATTACAGACATGAGCCACTGGTACCTGGTTAGACCTCACTTCTTAAAGTTCGTATTGGTACCATTGCATGGGAGCAAGCTTCTAACCCGTGAACTTTGAAGGACAAACCACAGCGGGAAGTACGACAGAACCTTATCTCACCCAAACAGAAGGAGAAAAATAATCAAACATCTTTGCCTCCTATTAGAATTCAAATATTCAGTTGGTAAATGTTTTGGAATGTCAATTGCCAAGGAGCTCATGTTATCATGGAGATCAGGACAGATTCAGCTTTCATTCATGTGGAACTTAACAGTAAAACGATGTACTGGATTGAATGGAGTACTTCCCCAAATACCTTGTGTCTTAACCCCTAGTCCCTGTGAATGTCAGTGATCTTACTAAGAAATAGATAGATGTCCTTAAGCTAAGGACCGTGGCATGAGATTGCTCTGGAGGTAGGGTGGGCCCTGAATTGAATGTTTGCTGTCTTGAGAAGGGGGAGGGGAGGCAAAAAAAAAGGAGGAGGAGAAAGAAAAGAGAAAAAAGAGAGGAGAGGAGAAGAGAAAATAGAGACAGAGACAGAGAGGAGACCATATGAAGAAGGAGGCAGAGATTGGGATGGTGTTACAACTTAAGGAACCTCCAGGGATTTCTATAAACCCCCCAAAGTCAGGAAGGGAGCCTGGATACATTCACCCTCAGAACCTCTGGTAGGAAACAACCCTGTAGACAGCTTGACTTCAGACTTCTGGCTTCCTGAACTGTGGCAGGATTGCAATCACTCGACTTGTATTTGCTTACATTGTCCTAAGAAACTACTGAAAAGAGGGTAAAAAATGTCAGTGTGTTTTCTCAGCATTTCTCAGGACTCTGATGAGTTCCTCTCTCTCATGTTCTTAATGAATCTAAAGAAAGAAAGCCAATGAATCATTACATATCATTATGATTTGTTTGGCAAAAACGATTTTTAAGCTGCGTGCTGATAGCTCATGTTGTAATCCTAACTACTCAGGAGGCTGAGATCTGAGGATTGTATTTCAAAGCCAGTTGGGCAGGAAAGCCAGTGAGACTTTTTTTTTGTTGGTCGTAGGGCTTGCTTCTGGGCCTGTGTGCTGTCCCTCAGCTCTTCAGCTCAAGGCTAGGACTCTACCACTTGGGACACAACACCACTTCCAGCTTTTTCTGTGTATTTGGTACTGAGGAATCCAACCCAGGGCTTCAGGAATTCTGGGCAAGCACTGTACCACTAAGCCACATTCCCAGCCCTCCAGTGACTCTTATCTCCAATTAACTACCAAAAAGCTGGAAGTAGACTTGTGGCTCAAATGGTAGCGCACTAGCCTTGAGCAAAGACACTTACAGGCAGCTCTCAGACCCTGAGTTCAAGCTCTAGGATTGGCACCAAAACCAAAAGTAAAAATAAAAGCTTTTATTTTAGGGAATGGAAGGAGTCCTTGGTAGGGAAAGAGTTGGGAGCTGTTGGAACTGATGTTCTCAAAGGTCCCTCCAGCTCGGAGGAAATATTTCCTGGGCCACAGAGATAACTAATGGTAAAGCCCTGTAAGTAAAAAAAAAAAAATATTCTGGAAATAATCAAGTTTACTTTTTTTGTGACAGTCTTTAGGTAGCTCAAACTTTGAACTACTCTATCGCCTAACCTCATCTGAAGCTTGAGATCCGCTTCAGCCACTCCGGTGCTGGGATGACAGTCACTCATTACCACATCTAGCCTCTTCCTGCTTTTAGGTAAGATAAAATCTTGAGGCTGGGCCTCCTGCTTTCTACTTTCAGCACACAGAGTCCGTCTGGACCTTGGTTCACCATCTGCCTGCCCCAGGCTTAGATTTGGTGCTTTGCATAGCTAGGTAACTGTCTCAGGCAAGGGCTAGGGGGAGGGGGGCCCTTCAGGATAGAGGAGACAGAGGCACTGCTCCACATCAGCAGGGGAGGACGCTCCTGAGGGTGACTTGTGAAGCCTCGGAAGAGGGCCAGGCTCGTTAGCACACTCAGGGGTCTCAGAAGTCTCAGCTGTCTGATTTCTAGAAGAGACTAGTGGGAATGGGAAGATAGAGAAGGAAGCCAAGGCTCTGTCACAAGAGATCACGGGACCCGTCTTGGTGCTACGTTTGAAAGAACTGGGAGGTGCAGAAAAAGTGATAGAATATGAGAAGAGGGTCAAGATGTTTCTGTTTGTTTTGAGTCCAGTTAGCTTTTAGGGCAGAGAGACCCCCCCCCTCGGCCATGGTTTGCTCATTTGAGAAAAAAATAGAGACTGATAGCTCCTTCTCCAGAGTCTTTATCAGGGATAGAAGTTAAAACCACTTGGGGCCAGATGAACATGGCCCCAAGGACACAGTAGGAGGCAAACATATGTGTGTTTCCTTACAGGCTGGCCGTTCCTGGCAATATGTGTGACCCTTGCCGCTGTGGGCTTCAGGACCCTGTCCTGAAATGATGGAATTTTTTTCACTACGGGACTTTGGGTGGAGGCTGACCACCTCCACTGGGGCTGTTCTGCTTCCTTCTCCAGGTTTTCCATGAGGCACAAAGCGATTTCCTGTCAGGAACCGCCATGATATCTATCAGGGCCAGCAGGAGGGACTTTGCAAACACAGTCCTTTATCTCTGCCCAAACACAATGCTGGTCTCTTTTCTGCTATGGAAATAGAAAGGGGGGAAAAAGGCCTTTTATAAAATGTGCACACGGAGAGCAGCGGACTGTATTTTTGTATGTTATAATTATTTCAGGGACGTGTAGAGAGCAGGTAGGAAAGAAATGCAAGGCACAGACAGACAATAATCAGAATAATCAACATGGCAGCCCTGAAAAGGATGACAGAGATAGCAAAATCCAGAATTTGCCTCAGTTTGGATCCTGTACCTGTGATGGCATCTGGGATGGTTTTAAGACTTACACACAGAAAAGGTGCAGGCAAAACTTCCTTGGCAGACCAAAAAAAAAAAAATCTACGCAGAGCCTTGTAACATTTTGATTGCAATGTGTTTCTTGTACTGTTCCCTTTTGTTTTCTAGGAAAAGGAAGCCAGTTCCCCACTGCTTACAGCGATAAAGGGTTCATTTAAAATATACTTAACACTGGAAGTACAGATGAGAAAATAGCAGGTAGACATGTATTTTAAAATGCAAAACAGAGTTGGTGGTACTCCAATGAATCAACATTTGATATAATTCCAACTTGTAGTCTTACTAAGAAAGAAACCAAGGCTGGGGAGGGCTGTGCTTGGCCAAAGTTTCCCAAGAGAAAAGAGGGCAGAGATAGATACAGACTTGGGTTGACCCAAAGCCATGGAGTCCTCATCTCTGGTTCTGATCCCACAGATGGTACCCTCCCTTGGTTCCTGATGGTGAAGAGTGTACCCTTACATGAGACACAGAAACAGTTGTTCCAGACCCTTCCCCCAGCCCCAGAGGTCAAGATGTAAGACAGAAGCAGAAGTCTGGTCTCAGCTCTAGGTGGGACTTTCTGAAGATACAGCACCATATCTTTAGATTCATTTCTCCAGTGCTTTACACAAGTTTCTTAGGACCTCATCACTTCTGTTTTTACTCATGGGGACTCTGTTGAGGGCCCTTTTTTGTCTGTAACCTATAGATTTGGGTTTTTTTTTTAGAGGCCTCAAGGGAAGGCAGAGAAACATGGATGTTTACAATGCTTGGTACTGTTTAGCTTGAAGTATGAAAAATGAGAGAGCACTTTCTGTCCTTGAGGTGTGGGGAAATTAGACCTGATGATCAGCTTAACTCCAGAAGAGACCAAAAATCTCAACAGTCCTCTTGGTAAGCTTGTGTAGGTTCTAAAGCCAAGGGGGCGTGGACTAAGTAACTCTGGAAGTCCCGTTAGACATGACAAAGCTAGACAGGGTCTCCTGTGAAGGGACAGGAGGGCGAGTGATTGTCTCCAGGCCCAATCCTTATCTCTTCATATTGCATTTCTGGGGTGCCCAAAGCCCAAGATTGAGGCCACTGGATCAGGAAATGGGAGGTGGCTGAAAGACTTGATTGGTGGAAGTCCCGCCCCCAGTCTAGGGAAGGGTGGTGTGACACTTTGCTAAGTTTTAGGGGACACCCAGGGAGCTTCAGATAACCTCTGTGAGGGATTACAGAGCCACCCAGGAGATACTACTGTCTGAAAACCCTGAGCCTGGACCCCCGGTGACATGGGAGGTCTCCCAGCGGGGCCTGAAGGACAGACAAGTGAGGGAGCAACTTAAGCATCAGCCCTGGAGACCAGAGTTTCCTGGATCCTCTGACCACTTGGGCCTACCTCTGCGGTAGAAACAACATCTCTAGGGACAGAGAGATTATCTCCAGGTCAGAAAGCAGGGGCCAGAGAGAAAAGACAGGTGAGGACTGTCACAAGGGGCCAAAAGTCAAATAAACAATGAGCCCTTAACTTATTACCCATTAAAACATTGCTATGTGTTTTCTTCAGCCTTTATTATGAGCTTTGTCATAAAACACCAGAATAGGTCACAAAGCCAGAATGAGTATCAAGTAGGAACCCCTTAAGGCTAGATCAAAAAGCTAAAACTAGCAGGGTTTGAGATAGCCAAACAAATGATAAAGACAGGGATGAATTGTCACCAAAGACAAGCCCAAATAAGTCCTGTGGATTCACTTGCTCTACCTAACTTTTTTTTTTTTAATCACTAATCATGGAGGTCACAGCTAAGCAATACTTTATTAGTTTCCCACCTCTAATTTATGGTTTATGGTAATAGTTGCCTAGGTGACTTCACAAACATTCAAAGCACGGATTCTTCACTTGAACCTATAGCTACCTGCTAGATGAGTAAAATGGGGTTAAGAACTTGGCATCTCCACTGCCATGACTTTGATCCGAACTCTACTCAGCTCTTGTGTGTAGACATGGGCTATGTGACAAATGTTCTATCCAAGACTCTAATACAGACTTCCCTTGGCCTACTGTTGATTGGAGCTGGCATGCGTTTCTTATGCTTTCTCAAAACACAAGCACCCATCATCCCTCAGCCTAATCGTAAGATGCAGAACCAATCATGAGGCAAGCCTGTGTATGCAAGAGAGACCCAGCATCTCCAAGGAGCCGTACAAAAGAAGGCCAAGATGTTTGCTCCCAAGAACATCTTTTGAAACTATGACTAATGGACAGTTACAAAACTTTAGCCTCCTCCTCGCCTCCCTGGCCAACCAACTCTAGAAAACCAGCAAGTGCCTATGTCTTGGTTCCTTTGTTCAAGCACCAAGTGTGGCCACCTTTGGTCAACACCACTTCCTTTTGGATTGAGTTGGCTGCCTTTGAGTTGAAGTCCCAATAAAGGAGTCTTGCCTGTCTTATTCAAGATAGGTAGTGTGGTCTCATTTCTGTTGTTTTTTGTGCCATAAGGTCCTGTGGTCTGATATGAAAATTAGTCAGCCTGGTGGTCTGATGAAGGCAAACACGTATCCTCGGGAACATTACAAGTCAACGTACAGGAGAAGGGGTGCTTAGCTGAGATTCTTCCAAGCCCCATACATTTTCACATTGTAGCTTGAGCTATTGAGGACCCTTGCTGAAGTTGGTATAAATTTCCTTTGTTTTTGGTTCTACAACTTACCATTGTAGGCCTCTCTCTCTCTCTCTCTCTCTCTCTCTCTCTCACACACACACACACACACAAAGCAACAAATAATGTGCAGAGGTTCACAGAAAATAAAAGTGGTTAGGGACTGGCATTAAGAGTGTTCCTAAGATCAGATTTATAGCAGGAGCAGAGAAATGAGCTGGCCTCCCTGGCCTTTCCCAAGAGAATCATCGAACGGAGCCAAAGGAATTCGTCCCCACAGACTCCTGGCCTTTGGGAGGCCCAACTTGATTGCCACCACTCCGAGCAGAGTGCGTGGCATTGTGACTTCCGGTTTGTGGCTCCTATTTGAAACTCTCATTTGTTGTCTGTCCACAGTCTCTAACCTGTAGACTGTGTCTTCCTCCCACAGTCCCTTGGGTAAGGGCCTCAGCTGTGAAAGCTTCCTCTCCACACTACCAGGTGTCACAAAGCACATTTAAAAACTGCCAAGATTTGAGTTTAGGCCACATCATTCCAACCCTGACTTCAGATTTTAGTGACAAGATCTCTCTGCCTATGTTTTTTCATGATACAGTAATAAGAACTTGATTAAGATGAAGAATAATGATCATAAGCTCCTCCCAGCCAGCATGACCCTAACCTAACTCCGGGGCCCCTCACTACAGAAAGAGGACAGTATCTGGGCAGGCAGAGCCATGGTGTGGACACCGGCCGAAGTGGGGTCTAGTTGTCTGATTAGTCTGAAAGGCCAATATCCAGTAGGGCCTTCGATAAGTTTGATGCTATTCTGTTGAACGACTTCCAAGAAAGCTCAGTTCTAACTTCTAGAGTAAACACATGGCTAAGTCACAAGGGAGTTCCTCTCTGGTAACTGATATCTGAGAGAATAGAATAGGTAGAATGGAATGAATGAATGTATGAACAGAATGAATGCCCAAGGCCTCCCTGACAGACATCCTTTCTTGGCCACGTGGCTAGCTGCCACCTGCGTGCTAAGGAAAGGCTGGCATCGTTGCTATGCCTGGAAGATTGGGATGATAAGAAACACTTGGAGGGGAAGATGGGAAGGGGAAACAAAGGAGGAGGCTACAATGCTTGATAAGAAGTGTGCTCATTATCTTGCCCATGTAATTATAACCCCTCTGTACAGTATTTTCACAATAAAAAATAAATAAAAATTAAAAGAAAAGAAACACTTGGAGTGGGAGAGAAATAGAGGAAGAAAGAAGAGACGGAGAGGAGGAGAGAAGAAGGAGGGAAGGGAGAAGAGCTCTATTCCATCAGGCTGCAAAGGGCAGTGCTACAAGAAACCAAAGGAGCTGGCTTGGTTCCCATTCTGAAGTCGCTTTTGACCCATATTCTCACTGACAAGTGGACTCCTTTTTAGGTCTGTTCCCTTATGCATCAGGAAGAGAGATTGAGAAAGACTGGCACATTCCAGGTCAGGCTACTTGCCTGTGTCCACTGGAACATAGGATTTAGGAACACAGGGTGCGCGACTCGGGCCTCAGACCACAGTGCCCAGTGAATGCTATGTGGCTTGCTTTTCTGTTTTGAGCCTCAGAAAACAAGGCCTCCATGTCTCTTCCTGGAATTACTTCTTGTTTTTTCTTTCTGTTTGGTCCACCTCCTGATGATTTGCTGCTGTACTGGCTTTCCTATGGGACTGTCATTGTTGCTATAACATGGCCCTGACTCCATTTTTTGTTAACTAACTGCTACATGATGGAAATCTTAAGGGCCGTGTGGCTTAGAGCAGCAACAAACGTGCATTAGCTCATAATTTCTCTTAGGCAACTTAGCTGAGAGGTTCTATCCCAGAATCTTCCATACAGTTATAGTCAAGAAGCTAGTGAGAGTAGCTATGTCATCCCATACTGGGCAAGTTGGGATGGTTGTCTTCAAGACAGTTTCTTCAAGACATGCATCTCCTCATAGGGCAGCTTGTGTTCATCATGATACTCAACATGACGGAGTAAGAGACGCAAAGACGGGGATAGCAAGGGTTGGCAATACCACGTATGGCCTGACCTCCGAAGCCATACCTTGTCACTTCTATCTCATTCTATCTGTCTTCTTCTAATGGACCAGTTCAATACATCACGTGAATGCCAGAAGGGTGTGATCCTTGGAGCCCTGGTGAAAGCTGGCTACCAGAGAGTCTTCTCAGATCTGCAAGGCTCTGGGTCTCTGGGTAGCTGGTTCCTTCTGCCAGGAACTTGCAATAACACAGGGCTGAAATCATGAAGTCTTTATGGTTCATTCAAAGCAGTTACAGCTGCAAATCCTCTGCGTCAGGCAATTTGAGAGACACAGAGACCAATAAACATTTAGACCCATAGAGAAGATGATACTCAACCTGGGGAGAAGGCAGTATATCAGAAGGGGGTAGCACCTGGCTAGGGTGAGTGAAGGACAGGTGAGTGGAATGATGTGGGGAACTCAGGACAGGCTGCCTTTGAAAGCTGAGGCTCCGTTGAGCGTTGAGGAATGAGTGGGAGTTTACCCAGGCAGAGGGAGCAAGAGCGGAGAACAACAGAAATAGTTTCCATTGGTGGAAAAGTTTGTCTCATATTCCTTTGCTGGAGGCAAATGTAATTTCATGGCTTTTTGGGATCCCTGCCCCCTTGTGATCTGATAGGGTGTGCACGAGTGTGTATTTATAGACTGATGTGTCATTTTCCTTTGTTTTGGAAGAGGCCTTTACCTCCTGGGATCGGTGGATGTCTAAAAAGGAACATGTGGGTCTCATAATCTTCCCTAGATCTGCAGTTAAAGGCTACTTGTGAGTTCTCAGTGCTATCAGCCGCCCGGAAAAGGCAAACATACAAACCTTGATATGATTAGAAAACTTACATGCCGGGCACTCATTTGTACATGTCGTTTTGCCAGCCTGTTCAAGGTTTACCCTGTGGTCTGCTTCATGGAGGTCTTGGATTATATACATTCCTTGGAGACAGAGATCCTGTTAATCCTCGCCTCCTGTCTTCATAGAGAGAAACATACCCTGCGCATTTGAGACATGAGAGAGAACAGGAGAGGCAAAGTGGAGGCTGTGATCTGCCTGGATGCCTCCTTCTCCTTCATCTCCAGTCAGCCTAGTGTGCCTGGCCTCTCCTGCTCCCTGGCCCTAAAGGTTCCTCCTGATTTCTTCCTTTCCCTCCCTTCCCTTGCCCTCCACAGAATCTTAGAGGAGTTTCTCTGGACTGTAGGGTGGAGAGCTTAGTTTCCATCTGGAAATCTTCAGGGATGGAAAGACCTGTACAGGTCTGAGCCTGGGGGAGACGGGTGGGGCTGGGCAGGGCTGTTCCCAGTTGGCACAGGTTAAGTGATGTCAGATAACATGTTCTCTTCCAGCCCTGCAGCAGTTTCCAGGCCTGGAGGGAGGCCCGATGCCAACCTCTCAAGTCACGCTCATCTTATAGTTGAGGTTTGAATGTTGGAGAGAAGGGCCTGCAGGGGAAGAGAAATGCAATCCACCCAAGACAAGCAGCCTGATCTCATCACCCTACCCTTCTGGGGATGAGGGATGGGGCTGCTTCTCTAGGCCTCCAGAGGATGGTGGAGAGAAGAATGCCTGGTTTCCTTTCCTACCACAAGGCAGGGGAGAGAAGGGGAGATCCAAAGGCAGTGGGTGGCTGCTCACCCCAGGTTAGCTAGAACAGAGCCCAGTTAACCTTCACAGTCTCCACGGGGTCTATGAACCCTTTCCTGGCCTAGATGCAGGGGCTGCTCTTGAGACTGACTTAGGAATCCTGCCATGGTCTGTTTGTGCTCAGTGAGAGGTTTGCTCAGCTTGGGCGGGGGGCAGCTCCTGAGGGGTTCCTGATTCTCTGGACTTGGAGACCCTGTAGATAGATGTGGTTTGAGAGTGAAGACCACAGCCGTGACTTCCAGACGGATGGATCTGGCCATAGTGCTGCCCAGATGACTTGATAGAACGTTTAAATTCTGTTGGTATGTATATGACTTGAAGGGCGTATACCAATGGCATATCTATTTTTCTGGCTCTGGGAAATTTCTCTTTCAGAAATAGACTTTGAAAAAAAAGATTTTTATGTTCACCGTTCAACTGGGCACTCCTAAGTCCAGATCCCCTTATATGCTCCCATCCCCATTAGATGTACAACGCCATAGTACCAGAGGCCTACATCACAGTGCTACCTCTGTGCTAGCTGATGGACTTCTGAGCCATCACTGACCCTCGGAGGCCACAGAGGTTCACAGAGGCATCTGTGAACTCTTGATGTTAGACACTGGACACTGTCTGGGTTTTGATGAGTGCATAATGACTTGTAATAATCAACCCACTATTGCTCCTGAATCATTCAACAATATTTTCACTCCCCTATACATCTCATGTCCTCTGCCTGCTTCCTCCCTCTTCAAAACCCTGACAATCTTTCTTCTTCTTATCTCAACATAATTTTTTCTTTTCTGAAATGTCCTGTAATTAGAATTGTGCAGTAGAGAGCCTTTCCAAGTTGGCTTCTGTCAGTCCTTTAATGTTCCACCATGTCATTCTGTGTCATGATGGCTCATTTCTGTTTAATGCTGAATAATATTCCGTTGTCTGGACATCCCACGATTAAATCATTCACTTGTCTCAGCCCATTTGTGCTGCTATAACAAAATACTGAGGCAGGGATAATTTAAAAAATGACAGACATTTATTTCTTATACTTCGAAGGCTGGCAAATCTGAAGTTAAGGTACTGGTAGATCCAATGTCTGAGGAGGGGTCTTCTTTCTTTCCAAGATGGTAGCCTTGTTCCTTTGTCCTCTGGGAGAAATGCTATGTTTTGAATGGCACAAGGGACAGAAGAGAAAAATCCACTCCTTCAAGCTCTTTTGTAAGGACTGATTCACTTTGTGAAGGTTCTCCTTGATGATACTACATTGACCAGTTTCAACATATGAATTTAAGAGTTTAGGTTCCAAAGAACATATATTTCATGAGAAGGGCCCAGAGGAGGGGGGGGGTGGGGAAAGGGGAGATTACAAGGAGAATGTTCTGGAGAAGTCATATGCTACTGGGAGGCTAGAGCTAGTAACATTAACTTTGGAATGAGTAGACCACTGGAGATAGAGGCGTGGTAGATTCTATGGACTATTTTCTTCTCTCCTTGTGTTTCTGATGCTTCAGATCCGGGAGACCTACAGGAAGAGGCTAGTGTTTAAAGCTGCATCTCTATTGCCTGGTATGGATACTTAGTGGAGGGGATCACTCTGCATGTCTGCCCCATCCTGCCCTAAGGCAGGGCAGCTGGATGATGGTGCTCCCTCACTCTGAAATGGAGAGTGACAAATGGATTGGAGAAGCATCAAGAGTGAATTAGAATAACAAATTCCTCCCCAGCATCCACTCTAGATTAAGCCATTTCTAAGAATGACACATCTGACCTCTGTGGCTATCACTGTTGACCTAAGAGGCTTTTTAAAGGTTACTGGACCTTTCAGTTCACCTTTCATCTATGGGAACTAGTTTTCCTACCCCAGACAGCAATGGTTTGGCTGAAATCCATCTTTTGCCCTTGCTTCTCTGGAAATGCCAGGCTTCAGGTTTCAGGAAGTCTTTCTCCCCTTAGTCTTGGCTAGAGCCTGGTGTCATTCCCTATCAGTCAACCAACGTGGTCAGGAACTGCTGGCAGAGACCCAACTCTACCTTCTGCGATTTGGGGCCCATGGTTCTGCTGCTGGCTCCCTTTCCCCTCTGCATCCTGCAGACTTTACACCTCTACCCAGCCTGCCCTCCTTCGTGTCCAAATGGAGATTCTGCTAGTTTTCCCTCTTGTTAATAATGGTCTCTTTTTCCAACCAACTCCCTCTCTACTCTATCCAAATACAAAGCACTTCATGTAGCTGGTGTTGGCCATTCCATTGAGTTTTGATGAATGATGCCCTGCACAGCCAGCCATCCCAGCTGCACCAGGCTCTTCACCACATACTCTTTCCCCAAGAGCTGCCACTCCGGGGTAGCTCCTGAACTAGCCCCAGCATTGAGAATATACCTGGAAGTAGTTATTGTAATGAGTTCTTTTAGGCATGATGATTTCTGGGTAAAATTCAGTTGAGGGTATAGTAGTAGTATGTGTGTAGGCTCAATCCTCAAATATGATTGGTGTCTATCGTCCAAAAAGAAATGTAGTTAATTACCCATAATGTACTTACAACCTAAAAAGAGAAGGAAGGGTGGGAAGGGTGGTGAGAATGTTGGAAGGGGCAACATTGATCAAGATGCCCTGCTTTCTTAAACTGCCTTGCTGGATGGAAATTCCTTGGTACAACTACTTAAAAATGATGTCTAATATGTCCTTGCAATTGATGTGGCAGAAAAAGTGGAAGGGAACAAGAATGAAACAACAGTGGTTGTAAAATTCCTCATCTAGTTGGCAAAGAATCAGACTCAGCACTCCAGGTGGGTTTCTAGATCTGACTGGGTGGATCTACTCCTGCTTGCCTTGTTCCATGAAAGAAGGAAGCAGAAATCCTTACACTTGCCCCGGACAATAGCCATTGAGAAATCAGAATTCTATAGGGATCTTTTAAATCTAGCTAGTGTGATCTTACTTTGTTTATACAACAGAACTGACACCAACTGCCCTTGGAAATTGTCAGGTTGAATGGAGGTACTAACCCTGGAGATCCGGAAGCTTTCTAGCAATTCCCTCCTTAGCCACAGGTGATGAGTTCTGACTTCCAGTAAATGCCTGAAAATGTATAGATAGTACCTAACCCTGTTTCTTATTGCCTAGAAGCCCTGCAACATTGCTATTCTGCTGATCTGTGATTGATGCCTCTTTTATGTCACTGCTTTTTTGGGACCACTATTCAATAAAGCAAGGCTCACTTGAACACAAGCAGTGATGCCATTACAGTCCATTTGACAACCAAGATGGCTGCTTCATGACAACTGGGTAGGCAATATGTACAGCACAGACACTCTGGACAGTGGTGAGTCATATCCAAAAGGATCTAGAGTAGGTCAGTAGGATGTTTTGTCATGCTACTCAAAAGAATGGAAAATTTAAATAAGTCACGAAATATTTACTTCTAGAATTTTCCATTTATATTTTTGGGCCATAGAAAGCAAACTAATGGGTAATGAGGGATTGCACGTGCTTTTTCACTGCTTCAGTTCACATGGAGTGTTGTGTCTATGCTTGTGTGGCAGGAAAAAAGTATACAGGTAGAGGAAACAAAGTGTGCTACTAAGATATCCACAAAACATAAGATGCTGAGTGCTCAGACTTGAAAACTGTCAAAAAGGAAAAAGAAGAAAAAAAAAGGGAGAACATTTTAGGATTGAGACAGAAAACAGCAAGAGGGAAGATGACTTAAACAAAACTGTTATTTCTGATTACACCGAGTCCTTAAAAGATTACACTAGATTCACTGGCGCTAACCAACAATGAATTTCATCAAAGGTTTAATTAGTTGTGATGTTTGTAATTTTTGTAAGGTTTGTTGATGAATACCTTCCCACCAAGCCCCAGTGAGGCTCTCAAAAAATCCACCAGGCAAGAAACCTTTAGGGTGATTATGTGTGTGCTTTTTTAATTGTATAATTCATTTATACAGAGAAATCATTTGATTGACCTATTTACAGTCATAGATTCTAATTTTAATTTCCACTGGCAAATGTATTTCACGGAATAGTTAACAGTGAACTCATTACCACTGTGCATCTGCAATGACATAGGGGTTTAGTCCCCCCTCTCCCTTTGAAGACTCGAATTCCAGCAGTGGGGATTCATCAGTCTTCTTTCCATCTTATGAATAAATCTGACCAACGTGGATCTACTATGGTCAAATTTTCAGCACAATTCTCAGTTTCTTTTCAGCCTCCTCATTTGCAGGCTTTATATACCCAGGCAAATAAAATTCACATCCCCTTCACCACCTACAACTTACTACAGACCCTCAAGTTGAACTTTTCCTACCTTCTTTCACATTCTGGCACAACCAGATATTTTTACTTTATTACAAAACTACTTTCTTTTCCCCTCTTTTTTCTTTTACTTACTACCTTGTCTCTTTCTTCTCAGACAACATAAAAACATCCGTCACAATTCCTTGAAAGTGGTTTTCTTTTAGTAGTCTAGAATACAGAGAGTCATTTCATGAGTCTTCACCGTCCTGAAATGCTACACTGTAAACATTGTAATTTTCTTAATTGGCTCAAAAACAGTATGGCTTGGTTTCACTTGGTTATTATGATTTAAAAAAACACAAATATATATATTTATATATACATACACGCATACACACATTTTTTATCAAGAAGGAAACAAAAAAAACATGCCAATTTTAAAAGGCATCAAAGTAAAAAAATAAAAGCAAATACTAAAAACTAGTTTACAATAAAAAATTAAATAATTGGCAGGATAAATGAATGAAAAATGAGGAATGAATGTGCAGTGAAAAATGAAAGCATTCCAGTTGATAACAAAAATATAAAAGTTTTATGGGCTGTTTTGTACAATTTGAAATATTGTAAATGTATTCTGTGTAGATTTTAGGTGCCAATGTCAAAACTTCAATTCAAACTTGTATATTCAAGATCACCAGCAGAATTCTACTATTTGCAAAATTCTAAGTGTTGATGGATAGTCTCATGATGAGTCCAGAATTAGGAGATAACCCATTTGATTTAATTTAAAAATACCAATCTTTCTTTCATGTTCTTAATAATCTAAGAAAATATCTTTAAAAAAGGTTAATCCCCCTCTGCAATTTTAACAGTAATCTGTGCATCTTTAGCTGCCATTAAAAAAAAAAAAACAAACAAAAAACCAAAACACATAAAAAACAAAAATCCCCAGTAAACCCCACAAAACAAAACAAAACAAAAATACCCCAACCCCAATCCATGAACATGTTACAGCTGGTACAAAGTAACCCTACAATGCTCCCACTGCAAGAGAAATCTGTACACATTTATAAATAAACAGTCTTTCCGCCAGTGAATACAGTTTCCTTTACACCAAAGTCTCTTTCCGTTTGCCACCTGTCTGGGCTTTGTCCCTGGCTCGGCGAAACCCAGGCTGGGTGCGGTGTGCCTTGACACGCTTAGAGCCACTTGCCGCCTGCACGCTGGAGCCACATTCCAGTTTGCTTTCCTCCCCTTCTGCCTGCATCACACCAGGAACCACAGATGCCCTTCTCTGGGCTCCCAGGTTCCCGGCAGAAGGGTTGTTCTCCTCACACTCCTCATGGAGCTCCGGCAAGCCCTCCAGCTCTGGCGAAGTGGCGGCATGCTGGAAAGGGGCAATGGCGGTGCGGATGCAGTTGAACCACTGTTGCTTATGGAACACGTCATTGGCCTGGAGAGTGTATGACTGGCCAGGAGAGGGGTCTTGGAAGCGAACTCTGAAGATGTTTTTAGCTGGAAAGATAAAAATTGAAAAAAAAAAGAAAATCACATTTCAGAGAGTTGATTCTGAGGAGTGGCCATAGAATCTTAGCACCATTGCTGGTACTTATGGATGATGCAGCTTGCCACTGTTAAGAGTCGCCATAGGGTGGGGAGGATTAGGTGGGGGTGGGGTGCGGGGAGGGGGGAGGCTGGGAAGGGATGGGAAGGGGAAACAAAGGAGGAGGCTACAATGCTTGATAAGAAATGTACTCATTATCTTGCCCATGTAATTGTAACCCCTCTGTACAGTATTTTCACAATAAAAAAAAAAAAGTCGCCATAGGAAGCGTTTCTTTGGAAAATCCTTAAGGGGTAAGCCTAAATCCACTAGGTTCATTTGTTTCTTTTTTTTGTTTGTTTGTCTCAGGGCTTGAACTCAGAGCCTGTGTGCTGTCCCTGAGCTTCTTTTGCTCTAGGCTAGCGCTCTACCACTTGAGCCACAGCACCACTTCCAGCTTTTTATGATTCATTGGTGATAAGAATGTTGTAGACTTTCCTGCTTGGACTGTCATTTATGTTTCTTTAAACTACCTTTATCTGAGTTGCCAAAGGCCCCTCGGAAGGAACCGCCCATGCGCACGTCGCCATCTTGCAGGTCTTCCAGTACCAGCTCCCGGACTGGGATTGGCTGCCGGTAAACCTGGTATGAGTGACGCTCATTCCTTGTAACAGGCCGAGTCAAAACCAAGATGTCTTGAAACAGGAAAACATAAAGTTTCTGGAGAAACAGGAAATAAATGCTTTGTTAAAATGGAGCTTTGGGATTTTAAATGAATGACAGGTGCTGTTATTAACTTAACTTGCTATTGTTAATCCCATCATTTATTTCTAGAGTATCTCTTAAGATTCTTCATAAAACTGAGTTAAAACACATGGCACAAAACCTCTTATATAAAACTCGACTTGAAACACCATACACCTCAGTTTTCCATAAAGTAGGGGTTAAAAATGCATACCAGTAGTGTTAAAGGTTCTATTTTCATCACACAGATTTAAGCCTTTAGAACAATTGGGCCTTGTGATGGAAGCCTGAGGTATCTGATTCAAATTTAAAAAATTGCCATTCCCTGATTAGACTTAATTTTAGCAGATACTTTGAAATTCCGTCTGCTGTAGAAATGTGTTAAGTAATGTTGAAAATAAATCAAGCTTTTTCTTTAAAGACAGGGTCTCACTATGTAGACTGGGCTGGCCTGGAACTCATGGTGCTCATGCCTTAGCCTCTGAAGTGCTGGGATTAGAGGTGTGCCCCAGCATGCTCGGCAGGATACACTTTTCTATTAAACATTATGGAACTTAAGACAGTAATTTCTAGCCACAGAAGCTGACTTAATGCTTTAAACTGGGAAACAAAAGTTTTTTTAATTTGTGTAGACACTGAAGTCATGGTATTTCTTCCACACCTACATAAACCAAAGTTTTACTTGATCAAAGCTGGTAACATAATCAGTAATCTTTCATTATGTTCTCTTACGATGCTATGAGTTTATTTTGACAAACCCGCCTAAACAATTTGTATTAAACATTTTAAGCAGGGAAGAGGAAGAAAGTACTGGCTTACTTCCTGCAAGCATGAAAATGCACTCACATGTCCATTTTTATTCTTCAGCTCCCCATGGCACAAGAGCACCTTACTTGCTTCGATCCTAGGGTCTTTCTGCTTCTCATCCAGATACTCCAGCTTGTCAATGTAATACTGACACTCAGATTCACCTTTCTTCAAGTTGATATCAGAGAGAACACCTTGTATTATCAATACCTAAAAATAATCACAATACTGATGGAGCAACTTTAGCACATTAACCCATCTAGCTTTCTTCCATAAAGTAACAGGACAAAACTTCAAGTGAAAGCCTGAAGGGACTCTAGAAACCAATGCCTACAAGACCTTCCTTTTACAGATGAAGATGTACCCCAGCAAAACTGGGTGAGTAGTCAAAAGTCACCTGCTACTCAGTGAAAAAGACCAGTTAAAAGTCCCTTAAGATATGTATATATTGCTGGGCGCCAGTGGCTCACGCCTATAATCCTAGCTACTCAGGAGGCTGAGCTCTGAGGATCATAGTTCAAAAAGCCAGCCTGGGCAGGAAACTCTGCGAAACTCTTATCTCCAATAAAACCATCAGAAAACTGGAAGTGGTGCTGTAGCTCAAGTGGTAGAGTGCTAGCCTTGAGCTGAAGAGCTGAGGGACAGCGCTCAGGCCAGAGTTCAAGCCCCACAACCGACAAAACAAAAAAAAGAGATATGTATATACACACATACACACTCACACACACATGCATGCATGCACACACATTCACGCTAATGTGTGATGGCTACTTAAAAAAAAAACAAAATAATGCTGATTAATTTATGCAAGACATGAGACTATAATTCTATACTTTTCTAAGGGCAATGTATTGTTTAAATTTGAAAAATGAGACTCATTTATTGGACTACTTACTGCCTCCTCCAGAAGCTGAACATCAGTGTGATCTTTGGGAGTGTGTCTAAGAATTTCTTTTAACAGTAAAGGGTACTTGACTAGGCGACTTCGAGGGATATCTAGGAAACTCCAAAGATCTAGTTTTCGACTGAAGGGAGACTCAAGACATCGCTGTAGGAAGTCTTGAACTCTTGGATCCTGTTTCTTTTGATCAAGAAGAGCTTTGGCTGCCAGCTGGTTGCTACAATAGCCTCTGTAAGCATTCAAGCCTGGTAACTAAAGAGTGATCAAAGAGAAAGTGTCACACATTTTTGTTATGACCGGAAGTATGAATAAACCTCTGAACACAGGGATAAAACTACAGTGGGGCTATACTTGAGTTTTCACAAGCTGTGGACACTTTCCACAGATGGCACTGGGACAACAGTGCAATGCTCTTTTTTAAGTTCCCTAATTGGACTGAATTCAGTTGGAGAGCTATACATTCTTCTTCCCCCGTCTCACTCAGGTGCTACTCATTTGTGTTCCCAGGCCACCCAAGGGACTTTGACCACACGTACCACTAACCAACCCTAACTCTGGCTGTAAATGCCCAGTCTGTCTCTCATTTCTAGGTCCCCAGGAACCATTGCTTGGACAGAGCTCTGCACGTCGGAGGCACAGCAGTTAAGTCAAAGAATGAGACCCATAACTAGCAGTATATGTGGGGGTTCTGTCCAAGCAGAAACACAGCTGCAAACGAACCTGTGACTCAAATGAAACTGTACAGGTCACAAAATTTTTTCTTTCCTTAAGACTATTACTTATAAATCTAATTGATTTAAATTAAATCTAGTTGATTTAATGCCTTAGTGTTCGAAGAATCAAATTAGGGAATCAAATGGATCTGATATCCATTAGAAATCACAATATGGCAAGTCTTTAAACTATTAACTTGAGCCAGCCTGCTACGTACCCAGTTCACAAGGATGTGGCCAATCTGCTCCACTGTCCCGTCGGGCTTGGTTGCTTCTCCTATTCTTGCCAACAAATCTGAAGTGTAAAAACATCAGACAGATCAATAATATGTTTATTTAAAGAAATAGGTCAGCATTATATTATTGGTGTATATTATTAGTATTTAATTTTTGTCTTCTAATTGAAAATATTGAAAATTAGTTGTGTTAGTGCTGTTCAGGTATGAATGAAAATGAAGACCATATCTAACCTTCATGCAGAGGTATATAAGCATCCAGATCACCAAATATGTGCGTGAGTTCCTCTTCTGACATGATAGACAACTTTAACATGGGGTCATGGTAGGCCTATCAGAGGGGGAGACACGTGTCACACAAGATTGAGCAAAGAAAACGCACTTGAGTGTACCCGACACACTACAGCTACATGGACTTTATCCAAGAAAGTAAGGTGTTTGTAAATCTCCTAACGACTCTCTTAACGAATACTCATTTGAAGAGAAGTACTTAAAACATCACCTACAATATGTATTTACCAGTAGGTAATTTTTACTTTCCTTCTTCTAAAGGTTAACTGTAGCCTCTAGAATTTATTTTTAAGAATTAGGACAAGATTAAAAAAAAGTGATTACTGACCTTTCTTGCAAGCTTGAGGTCCTCAATTAAATCCTGTTCACCTCGAGACATTTCATATATTGCCTACAAAACATACAGCAAACATCAGAGGCCATTCCTTCCTCTGAGGAACGAAAATCATTTAATTGATATTTACACTGTTTAACTGATGTTTTATACAGGTCTTTATTTAAGTGCTTTGCTCTGAAAACTATAATTCAGGATGGAATGTGAAATAGGGGTTGCCATGTTTTATAATTTTAACCGCCAGCTATGTAATTTATGACCACCACCCGTCACAAAGTGTTGTTCTCACCATGTGGCCTGGGTGGCTGTTCAAACACAAATTTGCTATAGACCATAAGTTTGCTGTTCAGGCAAATCACACATTTCAAAAAGGGGTCTTTATGATTATGGTTCTGGTTTGTATGCCAATGTACCTCCTGACGTTTGATTTCTCTGGCGGTTAAAGATTCCTTCATGGTGATGTCTAACATCTCTGACCACAGCACACTGCTTCTTCTCTTGGTAGGTGTGGGGACTGTCGACCTGCTGAATGGCTTCTGGGCAGAGGCTGGGGATCGGTGCTCGCCTCGAAGGGTAAATGACTAGAGGAGGGAACCAGAAGAGAAAATGAGATTTACAGGCTACAGTAATTATTGTTTCTTTTGAGAAAATGTCAACAAAGGCAAATTAAAAACAAAATTTTGAGAGTTTCTTAGTGCACAAAGCAACAATTTAAGTAACAATCTATCATTTAAATGTAACATTATCAATCAAATTTACTTTTTGGAAATAAAAACAAATATATCTTTGATATAAAAAGCAGATTAGTGAAATCAAACACTATCTTGATAATAATATTCCTTGCCAGTGATTTTCAATAACAAAATTTATGTTTAAGTATAGTAGGGCAAACATGTTGGTACAGCTCCAAGGAAAACACAACTTTCAGGCTAAGAAATCACCTGACTACATCTCTCTCCATTCCTCTTTTTACCTGTATTGTTTGGCCAAAACGTCTGACAGCTCCATTTCTTACAGGAGAGATTAAGTTTGCCAAGGATGTGACCCGAGCTAGAGGTCGAACTCTTTTATTGCTTGGCTCCTGTAAAAACAAAAACCAATTACACTAAATGTGTGCTTAGGTGCAAGGATTTCATACAAGCCTGGACAAAGTTAAGCCCTCTTACAAAACAACATTTGTACGTTGTAAGATAAAGAAAAAAGGAACTCTGGAAATGATTGCTGTTTTTCCCTGTTAAAGTAGAACATGACCAAATAACAGGAACTTACAATTTCATTCTTAACTATTTTAGCTAAGTATAACCTTAAAATAAACATGGGTCAAAAAGTGTTGAAGCCAAGCAGGGACATAGTTAAAGAACTCCCAGGCTCTAGAAGCAAACCTTGGCTTTAGCACTTGGTCATGGCACAACTTCAGCCTTAGTTTTTCTACCTGTCAAATATGGCTAATGATCAGAATGTCTCTTTTAAGTCTATGAATTTTACACAAGTAAAGGGTGCAGAACAGTGTCTGCTCCACAGCAAGTTTTAGTAATGTGACTTTTCTTAGAACATTTCCACTCTTTACATAAACAGAGCTTTCTAAATACTCTCATACTTTACTAACTTAGAGGAAAAAATAGCTATTACTGCTTTTAAGATACAGTGTAGCAAACATGCCTCAAGCATCTTCAAAACTTGACAAAAATTTTATTATTCTAATTTTACTTCTAGTTACATGGAGGCATGTCATTAGGTGAGTCATATTTATTGAATAAAGAACGACAGGTCATACATCTATTCCTTATACTTCTAATGGAATATAATCATTGGAATTTTGTGCCTTTGAAACAAGACTGTGGCATGTCATAATTAATTTGATGAGAATTTAGGATATATATTCTTAAATTTTATAATTACTTAAAATTATTTTGAAAACCATCAAGGAATTTGAACTACTGAAGAGATTTTTGCAGGCAAGCAAGGAAAATTCACAAGTTTGATGGCTTTACTAGGTCAAAATTGTATGCTCCCCACCCCTCAATTAACTTCAAAGTAAAACTGACTATAAGGCTTCTAATGTGTAAACACTAAACAAGCTGAAGATGAAGGTCTGAGGTGGTGAAGCAGCACAAGCCACGAGCAGAGGACATGTGTGAATGCCTTCACCACACGTCTGTGAGCACTGAGTGACACATGCGTGTGCAGGGGCCAGCACAAGACATTCCTTTCCATTTAGTAAAGACAGTACAAAGGGCTCCTATTTGAATGGAGATAGAATTACCTCACAAAGCAAGGCAGGCCAATGTTACCCAGATGCAGTTGTCACAAAGTTCTGCTCTGCTCTTTGGAAGCAGAGGTTAGCCCGCCTCCTTGTTTAAAGCATAACCCATTTGGCTTCCCAGAAATCATAAAATACTTCATTCCAACTTAAGAACTTTTAAAAAGGTGCTTTTATTGAATTTGAAAGGAGAAATTAGTTTAGCTAGGAGGAAAGGATTTTTTTGGGTAGTATCTATCAGCTGCAATGAAATGAATGACAAAATCCTTATCTTTATAGGATTAAATTTCCCATTAATTCAAAATTTTGATATTTAAAATGAAAGCTATGTAATTTGCATATTAAAACATGTCTATGAAACAATACAGATTTTGTTTATGCAGTTTCTTTAAGGTGATATATTAGACTAAGCATTATTTGGTGCTTCAGAAGTTCCACAATTCTTCAAAAGTAACTAGAGTCTCACTTCTCCCACAGGACATGTAATTCTTCAGTTTAGCAACTCTACAGTACATGGTAAAAGAGTCAGGAAATGAGTGTGGGAAGGAAGATTGAGGATACCTCTGCAGTTCCTGCCACATGCTTTTTAGGGTCTCTGATAACATTCCTGCAGACGACACAGATATTATACATCTAATCCATCTGTGTGTCAATATCTAGACACTGCTTAAAAGCCTGTGTTTTTTTAAAAATGAAAAAATGAATAATTTAAAAAGCATAATTAGGAAACATATAGGTGTAACATTGAAAATGCATGCAAATAGTACTTGAAACGAAATTCAGAAAATTCTTGTGGAAAAAAAAAAATCGAGTATTCCATGAGTCACCTAAAAGGAAGGAAGAAAAAGATGTCTCCTGGATTACAGATCAGAATTTGGATTACATGAGCTACAACCAAAAGTTGTTCTTCTTTACAGGTCCAGGTGAACCACTTTAATGATCTGAATTTAGTTATTAGAACATAAACATCTGCCTTATAAACTTATTTCTAAGACACTGTTTTCAAAGAATTGGTATAAGTTATATCTCTCTTCCCAATAGACTGCACTGTTCTGGTATCTGGAGATAAGGAAAGAGAAGAGGAAGAGGAATATGCATATCAAATTACCACCCAAAGTGAGGTTCAGAGATGGTGTTATTCCATTTGTTTTGGAGTGCTGGAAGCCTGATGTAGTGAATATAAGAAGCTTAAAAAAGAAAGACATGGATACTGAAACTATACCCTCTGTCCAAAAGACAACCTAAAAACTGTGGGGATAACAAAAAATCTGCAAAGTTCACACACACAATGATTTTTTTTCTGCAGTTGACTTCAGTCAGCCTTTTACGGGCTAAAGTTCACTTGGAGGAGGAAAAAACCCATTGCTCCCAATATAAGTTGGTGTTGTTTTCTCAGGTTAATTTTTAGTCAGGCTATCTAGTTTAATCAGTCACATGTATTATTACATGAAATCTGCCTTGATATCAAGCCTTTGTTTAGTAAATTTTCACCCTCCATTTAAAGTAAAACCTTATACCTTAAAACATTTTCCAGATATTCATAAAAAAATTGTAAAGACTTTAGTCCTTTATTGGGATGTACCTTGTATATAAACATAACATGGAAAAATTTTGTTGTCTATTTTGCTTCGTGTAAAAAGTTTTGTTTTTCTAATGATGTCACTTGGGAGTGCATATTTGAGGGGGTCTCTTCTATATTGAACAAAGTCAAGACACTTCATTAAAAAAAAAAAGTCAGCATGTGTTTTGTTATTTTTCTCTACTTTGTGTTACTAAATAATCTCTCCTGTGTAGCAAAAAGTTTAAAACCAGAAGAATAAAGTTGTTTTAAAATGAAAAAATGATCACATGTGACTTCATCCCTTTCTACTTGGGGAGGGAGGAAGAAACTTAAAATGTTTAGGATATATTGCTAATTCTAAAACCCAGACAACACTGTTGATGTTCTTAATCTTGGAAATAAAGGTATGCCTCCAAACATGACCCAATCTTTTTTTTTTAATTTCAATTACTATTGGATTTATTTTTATACTGTTTTTTATTATAAAAATACTGTACAGAAGGGTGACCCATTCTGATAGTAGCCTTTCTTGGCTAGTTCTTGATGTCCAAAAAATGACTGTGTGTCAAGTGTTCTACTCAAAGAAAATGCTTATAAAATTTGAAGAGTATGTAAGCAAAAACAAAACAATCAGAAAACAAAGCTCAAAAGCAAACAACACCGAATAAAAATCCACCTTCGAAACTTTAACTACTAAAAGGTATATGTACATGTATAACAAACAGACGTGTTGAGGTATACATTACATATTTAAAAGGTACAATTATTAGTTTTGACACATCTTTAGCCAGAGCTACCACTACAATCAAGAGATGTGAAGAGCCCACATTGCAGTATGTGTGGTATACATGGAATGATCAACTACTAAGTTGATTAAAACTTCATATAGACTTTAAAAAGCCAAAATGACTTCAGATAACAAAAGCCAAGCAGGTAGAATTTCAGTGTAGCACTGGCTGAAGTATTTTAGCACACCTTTGCTAGCTTAAGGAAAGTGGCACACAGTGAATTCATGTAAAAGAAAAATAAGCAAGCGCTCCAGGCCGGGCTTGACTTGCAATCTGTTCACTAGCATTAACTTGGCGGAAAAGGTTCTTGTTTTTCCTCTTAAAGCAGCACCTACGACTTGACTATACAAATTCAAGTTTAACAAGCACAACCACGTTACGATGGAAGGCATGAAGTTAGGCAGAGACACAAAACGCACTTAGAGTCCGTCTTTCTGTGTGGAAGGAAGCTGCGCGCTCTCAGGCCCGATACAGACACCTATTCACACACGCTCGGCCCGCGGACCGAGGGTTCCCAGCACGCACCAGGAGCCGGCCCTGCGCGGCGCGCCGGGGCACGGCCGGGGCCGGCCGGGCGCCCGAGCCCGCGTCTTACCTCCTGCTCTCGGAAGGACTGGTTGTTCACGTCTAGGACTCGAATGGTCCGTTTAATCGGCAGGAGACCTCCGATCTCATCGTGCGCCACCATGCTTCACCGCGGGGCCTCCAACCCTCCGAGCTGAGCACACGTGAGTCAGCCCCGCAGGAAGCGCGGTCGGGGCCCCGGCTTTTCTTCGGGGAGCTCGGCCGCCGCGCGCCGCAGCCCTGCGCCCATGCCTCCCGCCCAGACCTGACGCCTGCCTCTGCCGAGCCGGGGAACCAGCTGGGACCGCAGGCCGGGCCCGCCCCTCACCGCCCCTGGGCGGGGCCTCCCCACGTGACCCGCTCACCGCACACCTCGGCCGGGTCGGCCCCGGCCGCCTCCGGCCCCGGCCGCCTCCGGCCCCGCCACGTGGTCCCCGGGGGAAAGACCGGCTCCTGCGCTCTGGCTCCAGGCTTCCTGGAGAGGCTTTCCCATTTCTCTGACTGAAGTGTGGCCACACCAACAGGGAAGGGGCATGTCGTTATCTCCCGCTCCGAGGAGGGTCTAAGAGCCCAGTGAGAGCCGACATAAACACCGAGTAAAACAGCCGTGCCAGCGGGACGCGGGACACGAGACCCGGGTGCCATTTAACACCCATGGTCTGAGGTCCAACGGGGCAGACCACGACAGAAATCACCCAAAGGACAGTACCGCGCATGCGCACCCACCCTCCCAGGACACGAGAGCCAGGTCAGCCCTAACCCTAGCTCCGGCGGGGAGGAGATCCGAGGACCAGGGTTCAAAGCCCGCCGGGCAGGGAAGTCCGTGAGCCGCTCATCTCAGCTTACCCACCCAAAAGCCGAAGTGGAGCTATGGCTCAAGTGGTAGCGCAGTAGCCTTGAGCACAAAAGCTCAGGGACAGCGCCCAGGTCCCGAGTTCAAGTCCCAGGTCTGACACAACACAATCCACAAAAACCCCACCAGGGGGTAAAAAACAGAAGGCAAATTTAAGGTCCTACTCTATGCCTGCCATCGTACCACCTCTATGAAGTACCACCTCTATGAAGTTTAAGACGGAGGAAACGGAGGCAGCACTGGTCCAAAGATTCTGCTTCACCCGCGGCCCACGGGAGATAGGAATTCGGTGGGTTCCATGAATCTTCAGAGAGGAAGGCACACACAAAGCCTTCCCAGGATGTGGCGCTGGGGCTCAAAGGCAAAGAGCTAGCCTTGAGTGGAAACACCCAGGGATAGCACCCAGGCCCTCAGGTCAAGCCCCACGCCGAAAAAAGGCAAGAGAGCCTCTAGCATATTTTCTGACATAGTCATATGCTCAGTAAGTATGAGCTAAAATTCAGTGCTTTAATAGTAGAGCGAGGTTTAAAATCTAAAGCTTCTGAAGTCCTACATCAGTGTTCACTAATTAACACTATTTTATTTAATTAAAAGCACAAAACCATAAAAAGCCCCCACAAAACATTAAGTCTAGCTGACTTACAGCCTTTATATAAGGTGCAGAGTGGGCGAAAAAGACAGTATATTCAGTTGTTTATGTTAAATAAGAGGTCTTATTTCAAACAATAGGTAGTACTTTACTTATCAAGTTATTAATAGCAACTGCTCACACAATTCCAACAATGGCACAGCAGGGGTACAGGTTGGTATCTTTTCCTTATGTAGAAAAGTCTAAGTTTATAAACTTAAAAACTTACTGAGGTATTTAAAAAGAACAGTGCAGTATGATTACAGGATCAAATTTTTGATAAAAATCTGACTTCCAAAGAAAGATTACTTATAGTTCTTTTGCTTTGCTTCTAAAATATGGAAGAGGTAAGCAGAAAGAAAACTTGGCTTCTCAATACATTAAAAGGACTCTTTCTACAGAAAAAGGACTTAAGCTATACTTGCCTTTTTTCCCTTTGATGTGGAAAATGGCTTAGAATATAGAAATCTGAGCTTGATAATAATTTCTACTTTTTTCTCTGTATAGTTTTCATTTTCTTTTATCTGAAACAGTGACAAGTAGTTAGATTATCTGAAACAGTGACAAGTAGTTGGAAATTAGGCTAGGAAAGCCTTTTGACCAAAGAGGAAACAAAATCTAAGTTCTCTGCTGCCCTCTACAGGGCATATCGTGAAATACAGTGATCTGCCTGTCCTCAATTTGTTACTGTAGTAATTTACTAGCCTACAACTACAATACAGGCAGGTAAGTACATAATCTGTAGTAAAAACTGTACCTTATAATCTTTAACCCTTATACAGCCTTCAGATTTTGTACAGGAAACTTACTTTATTCATGGATCTACTGCTTGCAGTCTTGAACAAGTGTGGTTAAAAAAAAGTTAAAAGCAATCAAAAGGTATTTCAACAACAAACTTTTAAATTCTAGTGCATATATCACATGTTCATGTGATATACAGAAGCACTTGGTCCCATGTCACCATCAGTTCTGTTTGTCATGCATTGATGTGCCCTTAAGTTTGTGAAAACACCAAGAGCTGGTGTTCTCAAAGCAAGGCAAAATATTCCTAAACCAGAAAAGGACATATAAGGTGCTTAATTTAAGTGATAAAGTAGGTAATCTGTTGAGAGGTGGCATGCCTTTGGTGGAAAATGGGTGGTGTTATAGGAAAAATAGAGCCAGCATCTTAAGTATTTGATACGAACAGCATAAAACAGGATCTAGTTTTTGGTGAGCAGTATTAATGTGTACAACAGTAATTCTTAAGACAGTAATGTAGCCTACTCTATGTGGTTTCAATTTATGGATGCTAACTGTATAGTACAGTAGTGTTAAGTTTAGAGCATGAACTCTATGTATCCTGATGTATCCTTGGAACTCTGACACAAGCAGTTTACTGTAGTATTAAATTAGACACAGAGTAAAAATCATATATGGCCAGGTAATCATGCCTGTAATCCTAGCTATGAGGAGACAGATCTGAGGATATTAGTTCAAAGCCAGCTTAGGCTGGAAAGGCTGTGAGACTCTTCTCTCCAATTACCCAAAAATCGAGAAGTAGAGCTGTGGCTCAAGTGGTAGAGCAACAGCCTTGAGCAAAAAAGCTCAGTTTAAGTCCCAGAACTGGTATCCCAAAAAATCATACATGTATGAAAAGATCCCACAGTTCACAATATTTGAGTTTTCCTAAGAAAACCATTCCATTTTAAAACTCTAAAGTTAAAATGACAAATATCTACTGTATATGTCACTAAAAATACGTGAGTTAAAATAGAATTTAAGATCTTACTAAAAAAGGAAGCACTGACTGAAAAACAAAACTTTTTAGAAACCAGAGTTCCAAAATATTTAGTACTAAGTTAAAAAAATCACACATTAAAAAGGCCGGTACATTTGGACTCAATAATTACGAGTGGAATGAGTGACAAATTTAATTTTGGACTTGAGTTTAAAAAAATTACATGGGTTAAAAACGCAAGTGGCTGCAGGTTTTGTTAAGAATTTCATTTGGAAAAGATGGACTCAGAAAAAAATGATATTAACCATCAGGTGGGCTAAGACATTTGGTATTTTCAAAGCTATAGTTCCTTTTGTGGGGACAATACCAATAGCAAATGAAATGTAGCACCTGTGCCACTGGTGGTGACTTTTTAATCTCAAGTACACAGTATAACAAGTAATTTGCCATATACTGTAAGTTCACTCATTCTTGGCGACAGAATGATGAGTGAATTCCTCTGTGTTCCTGAAATTGAGTTCTGGGCTCTAAAGCATAGACAGAACACTACTGGGTCCTGAGCCCAGCATCCTTTTTTTCTCAGCCCATTCTGACTTCACTCAAGGTGCCAGCCAGCTTGCTAATGGTGTGGCCTTGCAGCACCTTCCTCAGCTGTACCATGTGTCACCTGTCTGCCATCAGTGGTTACTGAATGCTGGTGGATGGAATCTACACACATGTGGCCCTGGACTGGAACAAATGACCTAAAGCCACAGTTACTTAATGATGCACAGATCTAATCCAGGTTGGCAATCTTGCAGGTTATATGTTTTTAAGAACTGGTCCACTTTAACTAGGTTGGTGAGTAATTGTTCACAGCATTATAATAATTCTTTTACTTTTCATAAAGGTAGTAGTAATAATCCTACTTTCATTTCTTGTTTTAGAAATAAGTCTTTTTTGTAGCCAGTCTACCTAAAGGTTTATTAATCTTGATAATCTTTCAAGAAAGTGTGCTTTGTCTCACTGATTTTCCCTATTTTTCTCCAGTTCCATGTTGTATCACCTGTATTCATTTTCTTTTTTTTTTTTGGTCCAGTCGTGGGGCCTGAACTCTGGGCCTGGGCACTGTCCCTCAGCTCTTCAGCTCAAGGCTAGCACTCTACCACCTGAGCCACAGCGCCACTCCGGCTTTTTTCTTTTTGCTTATGTGGTGCTGAGTAATCGAACCCAGGGCCTCAGGCATGCAAGGCAAGCGCTCTACCACTGAGCCATCTTCCCAGCCCCACCTGTATTCATTTTCTAGTCATCATTTTTCCTTCCCTCTGCTAGCTTTCAGTTTAGACTGCTTTTTCTTTCCTAATACCTTAAAGTATAAAGTTAGTTTTTGTCTCTCTGGCCTTGAACTCATGATTTTTCTGCCTCAGCCTCCTGACTGCTGGAATTAGAGGCTTGTGCCATTATGCCCAACTTCATCTTAAAGTATTTTCTAATTTGCTGTGATTGGTCCTTTGACCACTGGTTGCTTAACAGTGTACATCTAATTGACATATACTTGTGAGTTTTTTTTCCTGTTGTTTTCTAGTTTCATTTCTCTGCCATCAGAAAAACAACATGTATGAATTTCAATCTTTTAAAATTTATAAAGACATGGTGGGCCCTGGTGGCTCACTCCTGTAATCCTAGCTACTCAGGAGGCTGAGATTTGAGGATCACAGTTCAAAGCCAGTCCGAGCAAGAAACTCCATGAGACTCTTATCTCCAATAAGCCATCAGAAAATTGGAAGTTGCACTGTGGCTCAAGTGGTAGAACACTAGCCTTGAGCTGCAGAGCTGAGGGATAGCGCCCAGGCCCTGAGTTCAAGCCCCATGACCACCACCACCAGCAACAAATTTATGAAGACTTGTTTTCTAGTCAAATATATGGCCTATTCTGAGAGAAGGTATATTCTACTATTTCTGGGTGAAGAATTCTGTGGAATTCTTACTTAAGCCTTCTATTTCCTTACTGATTTGCTGTCTGGTTGCTTATCCCAAAGTTGGAGAAAAAAATTAAACTAATAAAGCATAGGATTGTTAAGAGTATAGAGGGTATGCTTTCAATGGAAAGGAAACTATACATTTGTTAAAACTTGTAGGAAAGCAAATGGGTACTTTTAGCAAAACTGAAACTTTCAACTCAATCATTATACTTCTAACTATCTACATTGGAGATTAAAAAACCAACAAAGGTCCTTTTTATGAACAAGGAGAAAGTATACTGAGGCATTATTTTTATTTTACTTTTTGCTGGTAGTTGGATCTGAACTCATGGCCTATACGCACAGGCTGCTTATTTGGCTGATGCTCTATCAGTTGAACATTATTTATTTCATTGTTTATGTTTTTTAAGTATAATTTTATTATTATTAAGGGTTGTACAGAGGAGTTACCCTTTCATGTCAGGAAATGAATACATTTCTTTTTTGGACAACGTTACCTCTTCCTTGCATTCCCAATTTTCCCCTTCCATTCCTGCTCACAAGTTACATAGTTTATTTTCCACAGTGTATACTGAATAGCATGACTGAGCATTATTTTTAATTTGAAAATATACTAAATGGCCATTCTCAAATGAATAAATAGATTATGGTATTTTAATACTGCAGAATGCTGTGTAGCAATCAAGAATAATTAGGTTGCCTTACATGTCCCGATAAGATAGCACATGTAGAGTATGATCTGTTATACGCAGTTATTATATATATTATGTGAAAGTGTATATATATATATACACAATACACACACACACACACACACACACACACACACACACACACACACACAGGCCTGGATTTGCAGGCAACTGGTTGCTTCAGAGGAAAGAGGCAATAAAAGAGGTCTTTTAAAAAGCTGTTGCATGGAAGTAGCACTGTGGCTTAAGCGGCAGAGCGCTCGCCTTGAGAGCAGGGACAGCGCCCAAGCCTGGAGTTCAAGCCCCAAGACCGACAAAAAAAAAAAAAAAGCTGTTGCAATATTTTGTAAGGACAATGTATTCATGTATGAAAAATACAAGTATTTAAATAAACAGCAGTCTATGAATAATTCATCTTAAATACTCCAGATATTTCAATGGTTTCTCTGAGCATTATCAGAATAATGTCTTCTATTTGACTTGTATAGTGTTGACAAAGTCTACTATTTTGTTTGTATTTAGCTTGCCTTTGCTTTCATGTACTTAAGTGTACCAATGTGCTAACAGCATAGAGCACAGCCTCTTTGAGGAACAGTGTGGCACTGTCTCTCTTTCCAGTCCCTCTGCTGTCTCCGGTCCTAGTCTATATTATGGCCTTTGCTCTTTAAGTATCTGTGTTTGTGATCACTAGTTACAGGTTAACATAGTTTTAAGGGTATTTCCCCCTTATTCTTTACTAAAAAGTGGAAGAGCAAAAAGAAGGCACTTACGAGCTAAAATTATTTGGTTTTGCACTTTAAAAAAATTCAACAAAGCCTTCTCCTCTCCCAAACCCAGCATTCCTCATTCTTACTGCGCAGAAATAAAATTCTTCTAAAGTATACAGCAGGACTTACCTTCAGATCAAGGCTGCTAAGGCTTATAACATCATCATCTTTCTCTTTTCGTTTTCTTTTCTACAAAAAAGAACAAAATATATTCAATCCTTTCATATAAATGCATCTGACTCCATCAAAGACTCCATATAACCATAAAGACCAGTTCTAAAAAGTTAAGTTACTTTGACTATCTGCATAAGGAAATTATTTTGATGTGAGATGTTTATAAATTGTCCCTGGAGCCTAATGAGCACCCTAAGTAACCTTTTAATGTGAAGTAATTCCACCCTAGTAAAATTCCACCCTAGAGAAATTTTCAGAATAGAATTCCTATGTAAGTTAAGTCAAGGGCCATCTGGACTTGTTAGAGACAAAGTTAAAGTACATCGGTATGGAAATGTAAAATACTCATTTTAAAAAGAATCATATAGTATTTATCTTGGGAGGGGGAGGAGAGGTGGTTTACTGGAAAACAATCCTTTTCTCTTAGTCCCAAATAATTAAGATTTGCAGGATTTATCAACTGGAAGACAAATAACTGTGGCTGTAAAGTAGATCTTAGTACTCAGCTCGGTGCCATAAATAACAAAACTGTGTACCTTTCATTTCTGGTTCTTCTTTTTTTTAAAACTGTATTTATTCTATGGAAATTTAACATTGCATTTCTGGTTCTTAATACTCAATAAACTCCCTTATGTATCAATTATCCCACACCTCAAAATAACTTTTCACATCAGCAACAGTGAGAATGACCTTAATCTAAGAACTAACAATGTAATGTAATGTAATAATAGAATGGTTGAAGTATTATTTTTAAATATGGAGGGGAAGCCTGTTTTTACTTATGTTTATTCAACAACACAGACAAGAAAAACAAGTAGTATCCAGATTAGGAAGAGATAGAATGACAGCATTACATTAGACAATATAATTATCTACACTGTATGCCCAACAGAATATTACTAGCAGCTACTGAACTAATTAAAGAGTTGAAGGTAGGAGTTATAACAGGACCCTAAACATTCAAACAGGACCCTAAACATTCATACGGTGAGACCAAAAGTTTCTCAACCTATTCCTAAGTACAGATGACTAAGCTATATATCAGACTAAAAGACAACCAAGGAATCAATTCTATCTAATACCTTGAAAATGAAAACCCAGGTATGCCAGATGCTGGTGGCAAACGCCTCTAATTCTAATCTGTGAGACTCTTATTTCCAAATAACCATCAAAAAAGCCAGAAGTGGAGCTGTGGCTCAAGTGGTAGAGCACTAGCTTTGAGCCAAAAAGCCAATGATAAAGCCCAGGTCCAGAGTTCAAGCCCCAGGACTCATACCAAAACCAAAACCAAAAAAACCCAAATATGCACTCACCAAACTCAAATCCCAGTGGGGGCCAGGTGTTAAAAATGTGAAGGAACTACCTCTCCGAAGTGGGTATCTGTTAATATAAAATTAAAGTAATAAATACACAGAGTAACTTCAGTATAATAAAGCAATATACAGATAAAAAATGATCTTTTCCATAGTTTAAAAACCAGGTAAAGTAGCCAGATTATAGTAATTAAGTCTCCTCAGGAAGTGGGATAATACATGAAATAAAGCAAAGCATAGGTTTGGCCATTTTCAGAACCTTTACAATGAGAATCTATATAGAATTAATGAACAGATTACTTGAAAAAGCAATTCACCAAACTAAACAAAATTTATCTTAGGAACATGTAAACAGATGAGTAAAATGAAATCTATTAGTGTAACAGTCTGCATTAATAGGTTAGATAAAAAACAGCAAGTAAACTTTTAAGGTAAAAAAATTTGATAAAATTTAATATTCATTAAAAAATGGATGTTCTTAAAATCGAGTATGTTATTTGCATCCATGTTGTAATCCCTTCTTTTATTTATTTATTTATTTGGTCAGTCATGGGGCTTGAACTCTGTCCCTCAGCTCTTCAGCTCAAGGCAAGCACTCTACCACTTAAGCCACAGCACCACTTCTGGTTTTCTGGTGGTTTATTGGAGATAAGAGACTCACAGACTTTCCTGCCCCGGCTGGGTTTGAACCACGATCCTCAGATCTCAGCCTCCTGAGTAGCTAGGATTACAGGCATGAGCCACCAGCGCCCGGCTTTTCTGACTGTTAAATATTATAACTTAATAAAATAAAAATCTTTGAATAATACACTGAGACAAACGTCTCAAGTAAGATTAGAATTTGACTGGAGTTTTGTTGTTTGAGGATTTTTCCTTTTGTATTTTCTTTACATTCAACATAAAGAAAAAAAGAAGAAAATCTTATGACAAAAATGAAACCTAAACACAAATCAAAACCTAAACACAAACTTAAACACATATTTTATGTGTTTCCATATTTACAAAACATGTAGAATGTCACAGCACACAGGCTAATATGGGAGAAAATTCAAAACTATACTTATTGTTAACCACTTATGAGGTAAAGACATGCAGAACAGAAGTAGAAGAACAGATATTTTTCTCTGTGGAAATAAATGATGAATCACCAAATGAGAAAGGCAAGGACTATTCAAGCTTACAAAACTGTATACCTTTCTATCATTTCTGGTTTTTCTTGTTTTTTTTTTTAAAATCATGTTTATTCTATGGAAATTTAACATTGCATTTCTGGTTCTTAATATTCAATAAATTCTCTTATGTATCACTTAATTATCCCATACCTCAAAATAACTTTTCACATCATCAATAGTGAGAATGACCTTAGTAGCAAGGGAGTTAGCCATCATCCCCAGCACTCAGGCCAAGATTCAAGACAGGTAGAGGAATGTGAAACTCTATAGTAGATGGAACTGCAGGCTCAGTCATGACGCGACTGGAGGGTGACCTAGGGGAGCTGCCAGTGAGCTGGCTAAGAGCAGGGATGGGGTGGCAGGCTGTTGGACTGGACAAGGTGCATATCTGACTTTCTCTGCTCGGTTCTAAGAAGGAAGCACAGCAAAATTCACAAGTTGGCAGTTATCAATAAAGTCCTGGCTACTTCAGGCCAATTGTTATTTAGTTCCCTGGGCCAGGCCACAGACCATTTGTAAATCTGGACTCCCATTTTGGCCCTCATAATCTTTGCTCACCATCTGTTTACCAAAAACCACAAGCAAATGGCATTCTTCAAAAATCTAAAAGTGTACACCAAATGTTAGAGCTTCAGTACTTTTCTAAGTATGAAACAAATTATAAACAAGGAACATAAACCTCAAGTAGTTTCTTGTGTCTGGGTACCCCTTCCCCCCCCCCCCAAAAAAAAAAAAAGCAAGCAAGCAAGCACTAGGCCATGAGGAAGATCTCATGAACTCCAATTGGAAAGTGTGGACCTGATCTTCACTTCTAAATAGGATGGAAGAAGGCAAACTTGTCAGAAGACCAATTAGGAGCCGGCTCCAATACCGATTAGCAAGGTGAATGAGCATACAGAAGCACACTTCTCCAATGGTTAGAGAGCAGGTGTCTAATGACAGAGGGTTCAATGCAAAACTGGCAGGACAGACTGCCTTTTCTTCCCTATCTATACCCATCCAGTTCCCACCAAAGTTCCTGATTCAGGAAAATAAATCCCTACAAACAGAAATCAGAGGTAAATACAGAAAGATCTCAAGATATTCATTTCCCAAAGATCAAAAACACAATAAGCACTATATATGATGTTGGTATATGTGGAGGGGAAGGGAAAAAACAAATTGTTAAAACAGGGATACAGGAGGACCCATTGCAACAATGAGATGTACAAGTCATTATGTAGAAAAACGAACTTTACAACTTTGGGGGAGGGGTTGGGCGGGGAGGGGGGGAGGATACGAAGGGATGGGAATGGGAAACAAAGCAGGAGGCTACAATGCTTGACAAGAAATGGGCTCATTATCCTGCCCATGCAATTGTAACCCCTCTGTACAGTATGTTCACAAATAAAATAAAATTATAAAAAAAATGAAACTTTAAAAAAAAAGTAAACAAACAGGGAAAGTATTTCCAACTGCATGGTAACTAACTGAACTAACTGCAATCAGCTGTACAGTAATGCTATTTTCCCCCATTTCAATAACAAGTGTCTATTTATTCTGAAAACCATGGAAAAAGGAACTAACTTGTGCCCAGAAATCAAGAGTGATAGTACTGACTGCCAAAAAAATTGTGGAAAGGCACACACTTTTTAATTTTTTTTAAAATAGGGATCAGATTAAAAATATAAAAGCTATTTTAAATCCGGTGGGAAAAGTTTTGATTTCATGAGACATTATGATTACAAGTGCCTTTTCCAGAAGACACACTGGGCAGCTTCCAAACAGAGGTTAAGGTGGGCAAGACAGAAATGTAGAGGCAAGGGGACAGGCCTCATCTAGTCATGAATTTGTCAAGCTGGGAATATAGTGGTAGAGGGGCTGACTCATATGAGCAAGAGCTAGTATTTGATCCCCAGGACCACAATAATGAATGTAATGGTAGTAATTATTTTTCTGTCCATTTGTCTGAATATTCTGTGTCCATATATCCATTTATTAACATTAAATCACAGCATAAAATAAACCAACACAGTATAAATCTTGTGCAGCTGTGTAGTTTATAGTTTTTGTTTAACTCAACTGTGATTTCTCTCTGGCTTCTTAATATACCTCCTTATTACTTAATGTGATTCCAAACTATGTGTTTTACACTAAATTAGCTTTAGTATTAGTAAAAATGTAATTTGAATGGTAAAGCTCCTGTTTAAAACCAGTCATCTTGTTAATTCTTGTTTTAAATTTTGTTAAAAAAAAAAAAGATAGGGTTTCCGTTAGATAGTCCTGGAATTTGCTATGTGGCTTCGAACAGGGGATTCTCTTCCTGCCCCAGCCTCCCTAATGCTGCTTCTCTGTTTAGAACATTGTTTCCTCCAAAAGGCTTGGTGCCTTTTGTCCTTCAGAGCTCTGCTCCAGTTTCACTGTCAAGAGACTTTCCTTACCATCATCTCTATTCCTCTCGCTACAACCTTAATTCACTTCATAATGTGACTCCTAACATTTTATGTTTGATTATTGTCCTTTTCCCTAACAAAATTTGTCCCATAAGAGCAAAGTCTTTTATTTTTGTTTACTAGAATTCCCACTATTAGCTGGGTGCTGGTGGCTCATGCCTGTGATCCTGGAAATATACAATAGCATTGCCTATTAGAAGGCAGAGATCTGAAGTTCAAGGTTTAGAGTCAGAATGGGCAGAAAAGCTCATGAGACTCTCATCTCCAATTAATCACCAAAAAGCTGGAAATGGAGCTGTTGTTGCTCAAGTGGTGAAGTGCCACCCTTGCGGACAGAAAGCCAAGAGTGCGTGAGAGGCAGGCCCCGAATTCAAGCACCACGAAGAATTCCTGCCACTGGCCCGAGGGTAGGCGCTCAGCAGTGTTATCCAAAGCGTGTAGAAGGAAATTCACACTCCCTCCATTTGAAACTCTCCTGGCCCCATCGCTAGTCTGTCTGTGTCTTCCAGGTTCTCAGTCTTAGAGATGACTTCTTTCTCTCTGAGCTTTCCCTAGCTCGTAAATACAGGCTGTAACTAGTACAGAAAAGGTTTCGGGAGGAAAGAGTCAAGCAAGTATTACCTTAAAACCTCAAACCAATAATAAACGCCCCCAGCAAGGAAGGAGTGGGGAAGCCCGGCTCTGCCAATGGGGGTCGTAAACACCTTGCTGAGGGAAGTGAGGCGTCTTCCCCGTGTTTCCCCGAAGTGGCCATCCTGGCAGGTCCTGGCAGGACGGGAGTGAGCGCAGGGCACCGGAACCGTTCACCGTGGAGCCGCCGGGGGGCGGGCGGAGGGCTGGGTGCGCTCCAGGGGGCTCCCGTCCGCCCGCCTTCTCCACGCCCTTCCCACGTCCGCGCGCG
>NW_012267225.1:2900424-2909824 GCF_000151885.1 Dipodomys ordii
TGTGTGGGGGGGAGGGGGTGTCAGCTCGGGGCGCTCCGGCCTGTCCGTCACTTCCGGGGCGCCCCCTTCCCCCTCCTGGCCCGCACCCTGACCTCCGCCCTCTGACCTCCGCCCCCTGACCCCCGGACTCACCTCCCCTCCGGCCCCGGCCCGGAGGCGTCCACCGCGGGACCCTCGGCGCCATCCTTAGGGAGTCCGGAGGCCCGGCGGCTTCGCCTCCGCGGCGGCTTCTGAGCCGCCAGCCCTGGCTCCATACCGTGGGGGAGGGGCTGGGGCGGTGGCCGGGTGCCCGGGCACCCGGGAGACCGACAGGAACGGGCACGGTGCCCACCGGCTTCGGCCAGGCAGTGAGCGCCGGCTAGCACAGACCCGCCTTCGCCACCATCATCCGGGGATTTGAAAATGGCGGCTGTGCGGCGTCCAGCCAATCAGGGAGCAAGAGGCGGTTGCTGGGAGACACGGAGTCCCGCCCCCTTCTGGGCTACCCCTGTGGGCAGAGTTCAGGCGCCCGGGAAAAGGGAGGGAGCCTCGGTCCAGAGTTGGGAAAGCCTGCTTGGGTTTAATTGTGATCAATCCCTGAAGACCTCCAGGCCGAGGACGTGTCACTGTTTACTAGGACTTTTACTGCAGGACAGCGAAAATGGATTGCAAGCAGTTTAGGTCATTAGCTCTTAGCATGTGGGGAGACTGCTCTCACCAAAGGTCATGCAACTGTGCTTCTGGGGCTCCCTCCAGGAAACCAGGGAGACCCTGTAATGCGCTCCAGTAAGTCAGGAGATAGCCTTTCCCCAGCAAAACAGAACGAAAATTACTTTGTCCTTGGATTGTAAGACTCCAGGAAAAGGCACAGCATAATACAGGGGACTTCCTCAAGTTAAGATGATGGTTGAGCAAATGAACATAAGCTTTGATTGTAAGTATTGCATTATCTGTGTCAATGACTTTTAATATTCTCTCTTTTGGTACTCATTGCATTTCTGGAAATTTATCCTAAGAAATAAAACTATACCTGAAGCTATTAGTGACACTGTTAAAAATTAAATATAATTAAAAATTAAAACACAGACTAAATGAATAACAATTGAGAAATAACTAGTTACAGCTCATCCACCAGAAAGAATATCTTCAGCCAGTAAGAATACAAAATGTGAAGTGTGTAATTTTAACTAGAGATATGAAATATAGCGGTACAATCTGTGTGTTTAGTAATGAATTGTGAGAAATGACACAGAGGAAAATGTTTAGTGTCTTAAAACCTGTAGTCAGGTTTTGAGTGTTTAAAACGTTTTCATTTTTGCTTTCTTGTATTTAATAACTAAAACAATGAGATATTGAACTTGAATTATCTTTATGACATAAAGAAACATGTTTTAGTCTTGACAAGGTGATAAAGATAGTAAGGTGTCATATTAACAGCTGCCTCCATTCCACCTCACTATCCCTTCTAGAAAATTACAGAATAAATTATTGTTTTTAGCAATTTCAATATAAGATCACAGAAATGCCACCCAGATAGTGTTCAGATAGTGTTGTAGGATGCACACATATTTGGATGGGAACCACACAAACAGGTGAAATTCTTGGAAGTCAGAGTTTTATCTTCAGTTCTTCAGATCCTGGAACTGACTTTTGATGGTGTTAGTGACCTAAGAAGTCCTTTAAGAACTTGTAATAATCACCATCAAAGTGACATATACTCCAGGGTGTGAATGTGGGGATTTAATAAGGGATATTATTTCTCAGTAATCCAAACACTGCTGCTGTATGCAAAATATCCTTTCTGATTTCCATTCACTTGGGAACTTAGTTCACTCAACTATTCACAATATTACTAAATTTCTACAATGATGGGCTAGGCTCTGTGCTCAAGACTAGCATAAGAAACAGGGAATAAAAGAAACAGTTTAAGTAGTAAGTAATAGTCTGCTTTGTGGACTATACACTGGGGGCTAGTTATTTAAGACATGGAAAAAGCTGGTGAAATCAATTTTGTTTAAATGTCCCTGCCTCTAAATTCACTGTCTTCTGTCCATGAACCTGAACCTATGACAGAGGTTTACTGAATCTTGTTTTCTCAACTCCATCTGGCTCCACGAAATATTCTTTAGATCAAGCTTTGAGGAACTTGTTTAGATTTCAGTTTTTACATGTGTATGTAAAAATCAAACTCTAGGACTCTGCAAGTTATTCTTAATAACTTGATTGCAGATGTTACCCCATTTTTTGTCAGTTTATAGACTGATGAGTATAGATTGATTGGTGGATGAGTGGCTCAGTTGGTAGAGCACTAGCCAATGAGCAAAAAAAAGCATTAGGTATTGAGTTCAAGTCCAGGTTTTGAACCTAAAAAAAAAAAAGATTTATAAATTTCCTTTTAGAGTTCCTTTTCTTTCTTCTATTCTAAAGGTGTTGTATAGAGGAATTACCATTACATAAATCAGGTAATGAGTATATTTCTTTTTCTTCCCTCACTCTCTTCCAATTTTCCCCTCCCATCTCTACCCACAATCTTTTTTTTTTTTTTTTGGTGCTGACTCTGAGGCTTAAACTCAGGGTCTTGCATGCTTGGATAGTTTTTTCCATTCAAGGCTGGCCACACTTCCACTTCCTTAGATTTTTTTTTTCCCCTGTAGGATTATTTACAAACTCTTTGATATATGTAATGACACCAATCATGTAGGCTGATATCAAATAATAAACAATACTAGTACAAATTGAGATGCAAATAATTCTAAAGCCTTATGTCTTTGTTTGTAGTAGAGTAAGTGAAACAATCCTACTCTACCTTTGCTAAACAGCTCAGCAGGTTATTATTTATCATTGACCATGTCCCAGCCTATCAATGAAGCTTTGACATATATGCAGAAATAGTTTAAAATGCATTGTGTGATCTTAATGCAACACATGAGACATGTATGTTGTATAGCAATGTAATAATTTAAAAAAAAATTTTTAATTGTGAAAATATCGTACAGAGGGGTTACAATTACATGAACAAGATAATGAGTACATTTCTTATCAAGCATTGTTGCCTCCTCCTTTGTTTCCCCTTAAGCAATATAATAATTTAAAGGAAAATAAATAACAAAACTCAAAAATCTCCATGTGTTTGCAAGTGATGGCGGATAAAGTGTATGATTGGAAGATGGAAGTGAGGAAGATTCTTCCATGGTTCGCTCTCTCTTCAGTATTTAAGATTGTTTGAATCTTAAGAAGATATGTATGTGAAATATTTATGTAATAGAAAAAGCTGATTCACTATTGCAGCAAATTTTACTCATACTCAGTCCTCTCATGACTAATAAGTTATTAATAATAATAATAATAATAACTGGGGATTGAACTCAGAACCTTACACATTAGAGGTAAGTGCTCAACCACTTGCTCTATCTATCCCTCAATCCTTGCTAAATTCTCAATGCAAGAGGAGAATTTAAAAGAAAAAAGTCATTTGTAATTTTCTTTGCCAGTCCTGGAGCTTGAACTCAGGGCCTAGGTACTATCCTCCAGCCTCTGTCTGTGCTCAAGACTAGCACTCTACCACTTGAACCACAGCACCACTTCTGTCTTTTTCTGTTTATGTGGTGCTGAGGAATTGAACCCAGGGCTTCATGCACGTGAGGCAAGCACTCTACCACTAAGCCACATTCCCAGCCCCTTATTTGTAATTTTCAACATGGGTTTATATTGCAAGTAAATTTGTTATCAATTAATTCATCTGTAATTGGAACACAATTTAACACAGCTCCTTCAGTCCCAACACAGCTATTTTGAAACTAGGGGAGCAGAAAAATGGAAAAGAGACTATATTGCTTTAAGTGAAGAAAGTTTTCCAGCCCTTAGGTAGCCTCATTTCCGGGCCCTAAGATAAAGTATAGCTGGAAGTGATTGCTCCTTAATCATTATCACAAGGCTGTAGGGGAAGCATCGAGTCAGCATGGTAAGTGGCTGTATGCAGTACTTGTACATGGGTGACAGTGTTGATTTGGTGTGGTAGTAAATTTTACTCATCACACTTAAGCCTTCTTCTCCACCATAAATTCTTAAGAGAAGAGGCATTTGCCTCTTTCAATATCCATGAGTATAACTAGGAGGCAGATTTCAATAAGCATTTGTTCATCTGTAACTTTGCTTTTCTTTTTTTAAATTTAAGATAAAGCTTGGTTGATTTGCTATCCTTCACTGCCTTTAATAGAAGTACTGAAGCAGGAACCTGGCCTTCCTGTAGTCTTCACATTTCATTTTGGACTTTAGTGCAAATTTCTTTGTATCAATCAATTGCTTTCCTTTTATTTAAGCTTTTTCAGTTTCTGGGGACTTCAAACTCATACTGTGATTACTATTGCTAAGATCATAAATGTGTGGTGGTGTAAAGTGCACAAGCATTTTCTCGGACCTTTCTTTACTTTGCTGAGTATGATAATATATGTAGTTATTACAATATAATTCAGTTAAGAGCCATCTTTTAAGACCCACTTTCTTGTTAATCTCTAAGACACAGTAATTTCAATATCTTAGAGAATTGTTTAATTCTTCAATGGAAGTAACTTTAAAAATGCTTTTCCAGCTCTGATTGGCCCCAGTGGACCACATCCCTATCGTTTTAAAGATGATTGTATTTCTTTTGAAAACTGTGCCTTTCTAACTTGAAGGAGCTTTGTGGTAGTACAACATTCCATATCTTGATTATGTCACCGTCAGCATTCTGGGTGTGATATTGTGTTATATAGTCTTGAGGGATTCTTCCATTGAAGGCAAATGGAGAAGGAATTCATGGAATCTTTTCTGTATCTTCTCAGGATTGCATAGGAATCTACAGTGATCTCAATACTAAAAGTTTAATCAAAATTACACACTGGTAATTCAAAGTAAACTCTGTACCAGCATTTTATAGTGTGATGTGACTTATCAATGCTGCTGTTTAGTGAATATTTTATACTCTTATTATTTTATAGTGTAACTAATATTTTAACAGGGTTTAGAAAGGAAGGAGAGGCTAAGAGAACAGTAAGTTGAAGGCAGCTGTTAAATCCCTTAGGTGTAGTTTTGTTATAAATTCAGTTGCTTCTAAAATCAAATAAGAGGTTGGTTAGGCCAAATTATTTCTGCTGAGTTAAGAGAGGACAGTGTTACTCTGATGTGTGAACCACATGAAGAACAGCAATTTACTTTTTGTTGGTGATTATTTTTACAGTGAGCATTGTAAGCAAGTATCCTATATCAATATAGTACAGGGCATGGCAGTGGATATTTAGGGAAGGGAGTCACTAAGAGAAACCTGAGAATAAACTTTACCAATTAAGAAGTTTTATTTATTTTCTTTAATTTTTATTGTTATTATAAAGATGATATATAGAGGGGTTACAGTTACATAAATCAGGTAAAGAGTAACTTTCTTTTTGGAAAATGTCACCACTTCCCTTGTTTTCTCCTAGTTTTTCCCCTCACATCACCTACACCTCTACCTACAAGTCGTATAGTTCATTTTCAACAGTGTCTAGTGAGTACTACTGCTGCAGTTGTTCACCATTTGTCCCAATATTTCTGTGAAGATGTTTTAATAACACAGAAACCGTGGGCCTTCTCCTCCACATTTTGAATTTAAATCTAAATTTAAGGAGCAAAGTTTTGATCTGATTAGAGTAGCTCGTGCCTTTACAACTTTCAAAGTCTAACAGGAGGGGAGGGGAAAGAAACTGTGCTTCGTAGATAAGAGCATGTGAAGCCTGTTATATAATGGAATATATTGTTTTGATTCTTATATACTACACAGTGGTAGGGGTATTCATTGATCTTAGCAAAATGCTTTTAAAGTTAAGTCATAGCCTTTGCCATGAGAGACTGACAGAGAAGCAGCACAATGGAAGATCTCCTAAGTCCTGAACTTGAATTTTCCCACAGGGTGAAGAAGGCAATGTTATGTGTTGAGAAATGCACAGACAAAGTTCAAAGGTTTGCTGATGATGATGATGAGGAACAGAGTTTAAGTTGTATTGTAGGGGTGCGGCTGGTCTGGGCTGTCCTCTCAGGGCTGGCAGAAAGCTCTGGGTCCTTCTGTTCAGGCTCAGACAGTGCAATTGTGGACAAGTATAGACTGCATGTAAGCTTGGTGCAAAGTCAGCAACTGCTGTCATTTTAAATGTCCAGAATTTAACCTCTGGTTTCTCTTTCTTAGGGGAGGGAAGGGATAGTGGGAGAAAAACCAAGGAGGGGGTAACAGTGCTTGACAAGAAATGTACTCACTACTTTACTCATGTGACTAACTTCTATGCACACCATCTCCACAAGAAAATAAAATTTAAATTAAAAAAGGAGATCATTGTGTTCATTTAATTTACTAAAAAGTTGTTTGCATATTTTCAAAAAAGTGATTTAAAAGTGGAGGATAGTGGAAGTTGGTGAGGGCAGAAGGAAGGAGTAATTTTAGATAAAAAAAATAGTTGCAATCCACATCTCACTTGCATCTAACTTTGCATTTTTTAGAGTTTTCCTATGCCTATTTAAAAACTATTGGACCAAATACTCTCTACATAATTACACATCTTACATTATTTCTACTGAAATTTTTTTATTATGGACATTATCCACATTATAAGTCTGTCTGTCTCCCTCTGGTAAGCATTTAAGGATTATATAACATTATCTTGGATTGAAGTATGTAGACCTTTAAACAAATGTCTAACAGTGGTTCAATGGCTAAGTAGATTAAGCAGATCAGTTCTTAGTTTTTACTCTTATAAATGCAAAGAATTATACCTAAATCTTCATATTTCAGGTGCTTTATTTATTTGCACTATTTGCCTATTTGTCTAGTGGCTATTACAAGCATTTTTGAAATAATGCTGATCTACATAAAATAGATTTCTTCATGGTCCATTGTCTAATACATTTTTATACCCATCAATTTGTCAGCATAGAATTTTTACATTTTAGGGCTGCCTTTCTCCTTTGAATGTTTTCTTTTTTTTGTGTGTAAAAAATTCTTTTATTTATTTATTTTTTATTTGTGAACATACTGTACAGAGGGGTTACAATTACATGGACAGGATAATGCATACATTTCTTACCAAGCATTGCAGCCTCCTCCTTTGGTTTACCCTTCACATCCCTTCCCAGCCTCCCTCTCCTTTGAATGTTTTCTACTGTTTGTGTGCTTAAAATATACTAATAGTAAATGAAAAATTTCACAATAATAATCAGCTCTAGTGTCCGATAGGATTATAGATTCATTTTTCCCATAACTTTTTTTTCTGAGTGAAAGAAATATACCCTTCTCTCTTTCCCTCTCTCATTCTCTCTCTCTGCCTTATACACATGTATATACAGATTACAAAAGACTATACATATAATTTTAACTCAGTTCTTAGCCCAGTATACAATAGATGCCTCGTTTATGTTGTTGAAACTTTTTAATGGAATTTGAGCCTTTGGTTCAGTTGTCTTTGTACCCTGGATTTTGGATTCCATGGGACACTTTTTAAAATCTTTATAATACATTTCTTTTACGGGTGTAGTTAGCTTAGTCTCTTATCATTTATAGCCAGAAGTGCTGATTGATACTACTCTTGTTGTTGTCTAATCAACTGACCTAAGCCTTCCCAGTCCTAAGTGATTATGGCTTCTTTCAGAGAGAGTGCCTTTCCATTCACATTGGTCAAGCTGGTGTCCAGATTGGGGATGCTTGTTGGGAACTCTATTGCTTGGAGCATGGAATCCAGCCAGATGGCTTTGTTGACAGTAAGCAGGATTCCTTGGAAAATGCTCACATGGACCTTGGGAATTCTTCTTCTGATAGCTTCTTTCATGAGACAAGCACTGGCAAGCATATGCCCAGAGCACTCTTCGTGGACTTAGAACCAACTGTTATAGGTAACACAGATTTGATGTTCTAATACACTTAACAGGATCTACAATCAAGCAGATCAAGTGGGTGGAATTAATGAGATTGTCTGTACAAGATCATATGAATCTTTTCCATAGTTAGAGCCTCATTCAGTGGGTATTTTGGGTGAATAGCATGACAAACATACCCAAAAGTTAGACTTGGTTAGCTTTCTTCTCCTGTGTGATGAAAGTAATTAAACCATGTTAATTTATGTACACATATGTTATGACGAAACACTAAACCTTTTTCTGAGTCTGAGAGCCAGTACTTAGAAACTATTGAGAAAGAATGTGAAAGTTTGTCATAAAGAATTATAAAGTGAAGAATGTTTGAAAAGCATTCAAAAGACAGAAAACACCGAATAAATCTACAAATTATGGGGAAATCAATAAGATTTTTATGATTATTAGTGGCAGACTCTGTGACATTCTGGGTCAATTCTCTTTAAATCCAGCTCCAAAAATACTGGAAAGAGAAAGGAGGTTTTACTGATGAGACAAAAGCTAGAGAGATAGTTAAGTTTGGGGTTGCTATTGTATATTAGCCGTCTGTTCTTTAATAATTACTCTCAAATTCAGCTCAAATTTCTGTAGTTTTCAGCCATCACATTTGTTTTAGCAGCTGTAGGAACCTAATACAAGATGGGTGGTAACAAAGCACACTTTCAATTTACATGTAAAGAATTCTACCTTTTCTTAGATTAAGAGAGGCTAATTTTGCAATATAAATCCCAATATCTTACCATCATGATGGGAGAAAGAAGAGGAAGCAGAGTATGAAGTCCTGTGAGGTTTAATGAGGGCCAACAGTAGCACCGAATGCATGCACTGATCTCTCTCCCTCTGCAGATGGGATCCGAGTGGGAAAGTACCGTTCACTCTTCCACCCAGAACAGCTGGTTAACGGAAAGGAGGATGCTGCAAACAACTACGCACGAGGTCACTACTCTGTGGGCTCAGAGGTCATCAATCTTGTGCTAGAGAGGATCCGAAAGCTGGTACGGAGCTCCCCTTTCCTTACAAGCAGGCCATGCATGGCATGGGTATTTGTAATCCTGCAGGGTTCGCTAACATTATCTATCACCACCACTACCACCATCACCACCCACCCAGCCAGCTCTGGGCCTGAGCATTCCTGTGGGTGATCAGAGCTGGCAAAAGGCCCTCATGGTGGCTTTGATGACACTCTGTTACTAGGAAAGTGACATGGATCTTTACACCTTCCAGGTGGTCTCCATTTCTCCTTGCTTCTACTAATGCAGGGCTTATCTTGTCAGAGACTTGCAAAGCATTCAAAAATGCATCATTTATTCAAATGGTCTAATACTTGGGAAGTTCATGGGAGACCACATTCTTTTTTTTTTTTTTGGGTCTGGTCGTGGGGCCTGAACTCTGGGCCTGGGCGCTATCCCTCAGCTCTCCAGCTCAAGGCTAACACTCTACCACTTGAGCCACAGCGCCACTTCCGGCTTTTTTCTTTTTGCTTATGTGGTGCTGAGGAATCGAACCCAGGGCC
>NW_012267225.1:2909874-2911379 GCF_000151885.1 Dipodomys ordii
AAAAAAAAAAAAGCAAGCAAGCAAGCACTAGGCCATGAGGAAGATCTCATGAACTCCAATTGGAAAGTGTGGACCTGATCTTCACTTCTAAATAGGATGGAAGAAGGCAAACTTGTCAGAAGACCAATTAGGAGCCGGCTCCAATACCGATTAGCAAGGTGAATGAGCATACAGAAGCACACTTCTCCAATGGTTAGAGAGCAGGTGTCTAATGACAGAGGGTTCAATGCAAAACTGGCAGGACAGACTGCCTTTTCTTCCCTATCTATACCCATCCAGTTCCCACCAAAGTTCCTGATTCAGGAAAATAAATCCCTACAAACAGAAATCAGAGGTAAATACAGAAAGATCTCAAGATATTCATTTCCCAAAGATCAAAAACACAATAAGCACTATATATGATGTTGGTATATGTGGAGGGGAAGGGAAAAAACAAATTGTTAAAACAGGGATACAGGAGGACCCATTGCAACAATGAGATGTACAAGTCATTATGTAGAAAAACGAACTTTACAACTTTGGGGGAGGGGTTGGGCGGGGAGGGGGGGAGGATACGAAGGGATGGGAAGGGGAAACAAAGCAGGAGGCTACAATGCTTGACAAGAAATGGGCTCATTATCTTACCCATGTAATTGTAACCCCTCTGTACAGTATTTTCACAATAATTAACAAAACAAAACACAATAAGGAGGGGCTGGGAAGGTGGTTCAGTGGTAGGGTGCTTGCCTTGCATGCATGAGGCCCTGGGTTTGATTCCTCAGCACCACATATGCAAAAAGAAAGAAGCTGGAAGTGGCGTTGTGGCTCAAGTGATAGAGCGTTAGCCTTGAGCTGAAGAGCTATGGGACAGCGCCCAGGCCCAAAGTTCAGGCCCCACGATCGGACCCCCACCCCCCCAAAAAAACAACAAAACACAATAAGGCTTATTTCTTACACGGCTCAAAACATATTATTTATCTATTTGCTTATTTATCATTTTAGGATCACTTTAGACAAATCATCTGAAATAAATAATTGGTATCATTTAACAATTCAGAAGTATGTTACAGATGATAAAAATTATGGGGAGGATAGGATGTCTACATCATGAATACAAAGATCAATTTTTTTTTTCTTTTGGGTCAGGTTGTGGGGCGTGAACTCTGGGCCTGGGCGCTGTCCCACAGCTCTTCAGCTCAAGGCTAGCGCTCTACCACTTGAGCCACAGCACCACTTCTGGCTTTTTGCTTATGTGGTGCTGAGGAATCGAACCCAGGGCCTCATGCATGCAAGGCAAGCACTGAGCCACCTTCCCAGTCCCAAAGATCATTTTTTAACCCTTTTTTTTTTTTTGGTTTTCTTGGTAGTTCTGGGGTTTGAACTCAGGGTCTAATACTTGTTAGGTAAACATGCTACTAAGTGACACCTTTAGTAGATGACTCTTTTTAAAACACTGCTCTAAGAAAGTTCTGTTGTATACTACACTGAGCACCAACAGTCAGAATGGGACAGAGTAGTAGCAGTTA
>NW_012267225.1:2914309-2939638 GCF_000151885.1 Dipodomys ordii
CGGCTTTTTTCTTTTTGCTTATGTGGTGCTGAGGAATCGAACCCAGGGCCTCGAGCATGCAAGGCAAGCGCTCTACCACTGAGCCACCTTCCCAGCCCAGGAGACCACATTCTATCTGTAGGTTATTTACTCTATTTTTGATAGTTAATTATTATGTGAGAACCAGAAGTAGGAAATCTTTTACTAAGTATGTGGCTTGACATCATTGTTAGGTAACAGTGCCTGTTACATCAGTAGCATAGATGAAGTGTGTTGGAGTGATAACAGTTTGTCTATTTTGGGTCAGTGGGGGATATTTTGGTTAATATTTTGCTCATTTTTTTCTTTATGATTGATTAATGCCTTGCTTTAGGTCACATGCAGATAAGTTTGTCGAGGGTAATGAAAAACAGTTGACTATTGATGCTTTGTTCTTACAGGCTGATATATTATCTGAGATGATTGGGACCAGACTACTTTAGATTTTTTTAAGAAAGATTTGTGGAATATTTGAATACACGCACACATACACACACACATATACACACTATATCTATATGTATGTATGTAGAGAGATTTTGAGGAGTATGAACTCAAAACGTGTGTAAACACAGAAACCATATTTGCTTTATGTATCCCTTATGCACAGCTTGGTGGCAATTTTAGGCAGTGTTTTTTTAACCCATAGAAATACTCTAAAGGCTTTCCCCCTATTCTAAAAGGACCGCAAGGTGTATTTTAAAGGAGTTACATTTGTTGTGGAGCTATGGTGAGCCAGGATTTTCAGAAACTTCTTGGTGGTGTTTTTGAGAATTTGTTCCTTCCTGCCATCACCATCCAATTCACTATAAGGGTGGCTGAGTTCTTATCTCTATACATTTTTCTGTAGGCAGAACAGTGCAGCGGACTTCAGGGATTTTTGATTTTCCGGAGCTTTGGAGGTGGCACCGGGTCAGGATTTACACCTCTCTTAATGGAGCAGCTTTCAGTAGAGTACAGCAGGAAAACCAAGTTGGAGTTCTCTTGGAGTTCTCTGTCTATCCTTCCCCTAGAATATCCACTGCTGTGGTAGAGCCTTACAACTCCATCCTCACCACCCATTCCACCCTAGAGCACTCAGACTGTACCTTCATGGTGGACAACGAAGCCATCTATGACATCTGCCATCATAAACTCGGTATTGAACGCCCCTCCTATACCAGCATCAATAGTTTGGTAGGTCAGGTGGTGTCTTCCATTACTGCTTCTCTCCGATTTGAAGGACCTTTGAATGTGGACCTAATTGAATTCCAGACCAACCTAGTCCCTTATCCAAGGATACATTTCCCCATCACAACCTTTGCCCCCATCATCTCTGCTGACAAAGCCTACCATGAGCATCTCTCCATACTGGACATCACGGCTGCTTGCTTTGAGTCCTCCAACCAGCTGGTGAAATGTCATCCTCAGTTTGGGAAGTACATGGCCTGCTGCCTGCTCTACAGGGGAGATGTGGTACCCAAGGATGTGAATGCTGCAATTGCATCCTTGAAGTCAAGGGCCTGTGTTCAATTTGTGGATTGGTGCCCCACTGGTTTCAAGGTGGGCATCAATCAGCAGCCACCTTCAGTGATGCCAGGAGGCGATCTGGCCCGGATCCAGAGGGCAGTCTGCATGCTGAGTAACACTACGGGCATTGTGGAGGCCTGGGCCCGGCTGGACCACAAGTTTGACCTTATGTATGCCAAGAAGGCGTTTCTGCATTGGTACATCACAGAAGGCATGGAGCAAGGGGAGTTCTCAGAGGCCAGGGAAGATTTGGCAGTTCTGGAGAGGGATTATGAAGAAGTGGGATTGAGTTTCTGATGCCAACATGACAGGTGCCACAAAGGCACCTTAAATGAAAATATCATGCTTTCTTCTCAAGCCATCCTCGGCTTAGTGAGTGGGGTCCTGTTGATTAGAAGAAAACACAAATCAGTCCCAAGCCTAATTATTTCTGTATTAGTAATTTTCACATGTGCCTTCATCTACAATGTTATTTAGATATGTTACCCAAGAGCTTTCTGGGGTTTGGAGTCCTTTGAACTACTGAGGCACTTTTAGGTGGAGTGTTTTTTTGTTTGTGTTGTAGTTTCTATGTCAGAGTACAAACCCGACTTTGCTTTGTTCTTTAATGTTGAGAGTCTATAACATTCTAAAGCTCTTCTTTTCCTGTACCTGAGAAGGAAAATTATGGATGTTATTTTCCCTATGGCTATATTTGATACATTGATTAAATCACAGATATTTCCAATATGTTCTGTTTTCCTTCTTCCCAAAGGATGCCTGAAGATCTCAGTTTGTTTTTCACAAAAACCATGAAAATATTTCTGGGTATTGATAAAACTTGGTGTTCTCCAGTTGAGAAAGTCAGTCACCTTTCCTGTTCTGTCATGAAGGAGACATTCTCAAAAGCCAGCATTACAACTCATGCCTGTAATCCTAGCTACTCAAGAGGAAAAGCCAGCCTGGGAAGAAAAATCCTTGAGACTCTTAACTCCAACTAACCATCAAAAAGCTGGAAATGGAGTTGTATCTCAAGTGGTAGAGTGCTAGCCTTGGGCAAAAAAGCTCAGGGACAGTGCCCAGGTCCTGAATTCAAGCCCCAAAACCTGCACGCACACACACACACACACACACACACACACACGTGTCTGGCAGAAGCTGTCATCTGAGTCACACCAGAGGATTGACAAAAACAGAGGTTCTGAGCGTCACTGAACAACTACTAAAGGAGAACCCTGGAGACTGGGAAGGGATTTGATATTTAAAGAGCACTTAATGGAATTAATTGTTGGTGCCAACATGTCATTCTAAACAAGAATGTACTACAGAAAAAAAATAGCTATAAACATACTCAAAGACTTTAGTGTGATGAGTTGGAATGAATGTGAACTAAATATTGAAGCTGCATTCTTGGATTTAGGCATTGCTTTGAGCTGACAATCAGGACTTCGCTCCTTGGTGTTGCTTTACTTTCATTCTCCCCCTTTCCTCCTCCCCCTACCCCCCCCCCCCCCCAGCCAGGTATGTTCTCTTGGCCTCAGCACAGTAGTACTTTTGGCCCAAGTGAAGAACTGAAGGTAGCAGGTGCTCAAGCACCAACTGGAGGAGACCTGAAGTTGTGTCTTTGTGAGACTACAAGGCTACATGCATACAAACCATGAGCCTTGGGCTTGTACCACGTTACCTAAAAAGTGACCTTTTAAAAATGGTATAATAAAGTGTTTTAAAGAATAGTTTTAGGTTCACAGAAACATTGAGTAGAGATCCTGACCTCTATTTCTATAGTTTTCCTAGTATTCTTTTATCTTCTAAAATCCCTCCGTGAGATATGCTCATCAAGAATGCCACTCAGACAGCGAACCACGTTGCATATTTTCACCTGGAATAATTGTCCTCTTGGAGGGTGATGAACGCAGTTTGGGAGAAATGATATCTAGATAATTTTCAACACCCACAAAGGCCTGGGCTTTCCTGCAGAGAAAACATGCTGGGCAGCAGTTTTGCTTAATCCCCTGTGGACGCTGTGTTCCAAGTTGTATTAATATTTGTACAGACCAAGTTTTGGCAGAGGGCTGGCTATTAACATTAAGACAGCCCCATGCTAAGAGGTTTTAAATGTGCCTGTTTGGACATGTGTCAGGATTTCAGGTATAGTGACAGGAAAAAGAAAGTGCTCTTTAGTTTGTTTGTTTTTGCTATGATCAAGCATTAAGAATAAAGTAAAAATAAAAACCAAAGGAATGATTTTGTGATCTTCCCTTCCAATAGAGATTGGCATGGATTGCTGGCTCATTATTTAGTCATGGGAAGAAAACCTCTATAGCAACTTGTTCTAGAGTTCACAGTTTTGTTAGACTTTTTTTTTTAAATTTAAAATTATAAAAAATTTCCTTTAATGTTCGTGGGTTGTTTCTACTATTAGCCACTGGAGGGCACTAGTGAAATACTTAAATACCACTGCTCTGTGTGTGTGTGTGTGTGTGTGTGTGTGTGTGTGTGTGTGTGTGTGTGTGTGTGTGAGAGAGAGAGAGAGAGAGAGGAAGCCATAGCTTTTATTTTATTTATTATTATTTTTGGGTCCGGTCGTGAGGCCTGAACTCTGGGCCTGGGCGCTGTCCCTCAGCTCTTCAGCTAGCTCAAGGCTAGCGCTCTACCACCTGAGCCATAGCGCCACTTCCGGCTTTTTTTCTTTTTGCTTATGTGGTGCTGAGGAATCCAACCCAGGGACTCAGGCATGCAAGGCAAGCGCTCTACCACTGAGCCACCTTCCCAGCCCAGCTTTTATTTTTTTTAAAAATCTTATAAAGGAGTTCCAGTTCACCACGTCTGTTCAAGAGGACAATGCATCTTAATGTTACCCCTCCATTATTCTCGCCTATCTGTCTGGAAAATGTGTAACATCACTTTATAAGGAGATGTGCATGAATTTTTTGGTCTTAGATAAATGTTACTACATTGTTTAGATTAAATATAAAGTTAAAGTGTTCCTCCCACCCTTTGAGACAGATTCTTGCTATGTCAAGTTGGCCCTAAATGCCAGTTCCTCCTACCCTACCTGAGTACTGGGTTACAGGATATCATATTTTAATTACTCTAATTGTCTGGCAAACTTTATCAGGTACCCTAAATAATTATTTTAATATCTGATCGTTTAAGCCACAAGTATGATAAGCACACTTACGTGTTCCCAAACTATATGCAAACTAGTAAGAGTTTTACTTAAGATCACAAGTGCACATTTATAAAACTTATGTATTTTAATATAGGAATATCAAAATTTAACATCCATCTATTAAACCCAATGCTCTTAAATAGTATACATTCTGCACTTTGAATGCCACACCTATATGCCTCTTTATCACAGAAATTTCAATAATTCTTATTAAATTATTATTCATAAGCACCTGACAGATGCTCATCATTGTTATTTTAACCATTGTGGCTACAACAGCAAACAAACAAAAAATTCCCACTGCCATGGAGTTTATACTGTGGGGAACAGGATCTATAAGTCAGTTATACTGTATAAGGTATGAACCAAAGCAAGTAGCATTGGCTTACACCTTGTTAGGGCTTCAGGACACTTTCTCTATGTTCTGATGTTTCAGTGGAGGTCACAGAACCAGGTGGTGCTCTAATAAATAAAACCAATCAAATAAAGAGAAAAACCTCAGACCTTTGTGCCTGGCTACCTTGATCAGTAATTTCCTCTGCAGGATACAGTTACATTTAGAAAACCTAAGTGGCCCCTTTTGAACCTGTTATGACATGTTGTGTGTGTGTGATCATTAGTAGAAAGCAACTCAGTGTGCTTGGGGCATGGACACTGGATAATTGGCTAGGCTTCTTCACTGAATAATTAAATTTTTCGTGCACATCAGCCTTGCAGAGTAATTCAAAATTGTGTCTGAGGAAAATGGCAACTTATTATACACCAAGAACTTGCAAAAGTTGCAGTCAAAGTTCATGGAGAGCCTGCTCTCTGACTCACTAGTGGGTTGCTGGGTTTCTGTGTATGCGGTGCAGAGGAATCAAACCCAGGGCTTCATGGGTGCTAAGCAAGCATGCTTCCACTAAGCCACATTCCTAGCCCTGTCCTTTTATTTTCTAGGGGAAAAATAAAACTCTTTAGTCACAGGAATTCACTAGCAAGTTGAATTGCTTGATTCTTGTGACAGGTGAGTGCATTCCTGTGCTTTCTATCTGTCCTTTCCTAACTGAGGAGAAGGCAGGAGGATCCGGCATTGGTTTTCTTCCTTTTAAGAAAACAGGAATTGACACCAATTCTCCTTTACCCCACCCACAGGAGGGTCACACAGTGAAGTCAGGGGGAGGGGGCAGTTGTAGATAAAAAACAGTGTTGGCCTTTGGATGTGGCCATATCAGTATGCATTGCTGATGGTAGGAGCATATGCCCAGAGGCACTGTTTGTTTGCAAAGCAGGGTTGATTTTTGCAGATAGAATGCAGAACTTGCTGTCCAATAGGAATTGGGGAGCTTTACCAGCTATTGCTGGCAGGTTTCAGCTTTGGCTAACTCACCCAAGTTTATTAATCATCTGTACACTATAGTAATCTATAAGGCACTGCAAAGAAGATGAATACCAGACATGCCTATTGGGGGCATAATCTTAACCAGCATCTGCACGGTGGGCTCTTCTGGCCACCTCCACATTTCTAGTTCATATCATAGCCGAATGATGGCATGTGAGGTGTGGATGTATTTGGTGTTCTTTGTACGAGTCAAGGATCAGCAGCTATTTATGGAAGGATGAGAAGATTTGGGACCAGACAGATGTGACTCTGTTAATATTAAAGTCATGTTCTACCTGGGCCTCAATATCCATCTTTCATGGGAAAAATGATGACTTTGAATTATGCTTGTTCAAATTAAATGAGATAACATTCTTATAGCATTTGGTTAGAGTTCCTATCATTGGTTGTCATCTTATAGTTTGTGTATATATACACACATAAATAAGTATATACATAAGAATATATTGATATTATAGGTGTATATATCTATATATGTATATTGAAAACTAACTCTCTTTTATTACACATCAAAAAAGATAAAGCATCTAGCAATGCCAGGAAACATTCTACCAGTGCCGGTTAAACGGAAGCTTCAATTACTGAATAAGATGGGCTTCCATGGCTCATGCCTGTAACTATATGTACTCAGGAGGGTGAGAGCTGAGGATTGCGGCTCTCCATTTCATTTTTACATATGTGGCACACAGTTCTCCAAATATGTCATTCATCCGTCTTTTGACTTTGTTTCTGGTGATGACGGTGGTGCTAGTTGCTAGTGTGTGTGTGTGTGTGTGTGTGTGTGTGTGTGTGTATGTTACCTTACAAGTGCTTGAACTTAGAGCCTTGCTCTCTCTGGCTCAGCTTTTTCACTCACACCTGGAGCTCTACTACTGCAGCATTTTGCTGACTAACTGAAGATGAAAATTTTGTGAAATTTTCTGACCCACCTGGCTGTAAACCACAATCCTCACATCTCAGCCTCCTGAGTAGCAAGGATTATGGGTATGAGCCACTGGTACCTCTCAAGAAGCTCATGTTTTTAATTAGTGATTTGCCACTAGTAAGATGTGAGTGGAGCCATGGTCTGTCTTTTGAGAATCTAGCTCTTGGGTTTTCTGCCAGGAAACCTTTACAGTCCCTCCTGATAATCACTTTTAGTTGAATTTTGCTCATATTAAATGCTTCCATATCTAAATCCCATATGTATATATTAATTGTCATCACTTTTCAGTTCATCACTTGCATACTGTCTGTGGGTTTGTTTTGTATATATTTTTATTGTTACTATAAGGGTGATGTACATTGGAGCTACCAGTCCATAAGTCAAGTAATGAATTTGGTTCTCTCTACTTAGAGCACAAAGGCCTTGCCACTCGCTCAGTGCTAGGCAGGTAAGTAGGTTCAGTAAGAACTCCAAAAAGAATTGGCAGTCCCATACCCTAGGCAAGCTGCAAAGGAGATTGTGATATGCCAAGATTCTCTCCAGTTCAGCCCCCAAGCCAATCCTGACACAAACCCCAAGTTATGGCCTTACATGGGCTTTAGATTGAGGCCATGCAGATGGCTTTAGATTGAGTGGCAAAAGCTGACCTACTCTCAACTTTGCCTTTATTCCTTTTTTTTTTTTTGTTGGTTGTGGGCTTGAACTCTGAGCCTGAGCGCTGTCCCTCAGCTCTTCAGCTCAAAGCAAGTGCCCTACCACTTGAGCTACAGCACCACTTCTGGTTTTCTGATGGTTTATTGGAGATAAGAGTCTCATAGACTTTCCTGCCTGAGATAGCTTTGAGCCATGATCCTCAGATCTCAGCCTCTGAGTAGCTAGGATTACAGGCGTGAACCACCGGTGCCCAGCCCTTTAATCCTTCTTAAGATCTCCCAGAACCATACCCTTCTTAGGAGAAACAGAAAAATCAACCCACCAGGAACCCCCTTCCCTAACCTTTGTTGCTTGAAGCTCAGAGTTTTAAAGGAAGAGGACCGGAAACAAGTCAGTTCAAGAATGGTTTTAATGGGGTTGAAAAGGTAAGGAAGGGTTTCGGAGGCCAGATGGAAGATGGCGAGCAACACATCCTCTCATCTCTCTGCCCTGGTCAGGGTTCATGTGTGGAAAGCAGAGGGAGCTCTGAATGCCCTTTTCTGGGCCAACAGGGAGGGTGAATGGAAACACAGGATACAAGGAGAGGCCTTAGCCTTCACTGTCTGCACAGGTTGAACAATACTTCTGTGTGTATTTACAGAGGAGAAGGGAAACTGAGTTGGTGGCAGGAAAGAAGTGGAGGGGCCCTGCAGCCTGTGAAATTGGACCAGTCTCAGAACATACAATGGCACATGCGCCACACCAGCTCACTCCCTACCCTGAACCCCTGTCCTGACTGTGCTTCCCTCCTGCTCGGCCTCTTCTACTTCTTCCTCCCAATCTGAGCCATCAGGTGGGCATTGGCAGCAGCCTTAGCCCTCAAGTTCTTGGCCTTGGCAATGTCAAAGAGGATGTTCATGATGTTAGTGGGTACGTCGAGGGACAGGGTGAACTTGGTGCGACGGTCGCTTTTGGCCTTGTCCTGGGACAGCTTCCCTTTGTGCTGTGCCTGGGCTGTGTACTTGTACCTGGCATTTCCAGCTCCGCCCCCACTCCCAGAGCCAAGGAAAGTCCTTTTGGCCCTGTCTTGCCTTTCCTCCTCCTTCTCTCCTGAAGATGGATCTTGACTGGGCAGGGGGTAGAAGGCCCTCTTGCTCAGCAGGCTCTCATCCTCCAGTTGATTCTTCTTGATCTCAGACAAGGCTGTGTTGAGGCAGCTGAAGACCGGCCCAGCTTTGTAGAACTTGTGGGAGAGGCCTGTCCTGGGCCCTCCCAGGAGTAGCAGTAGGAAGAGCAGGAAGTAAGCTGGCATCAGCATGTCTCCCTGGAGTAGAAGGGAGAGATGTAGAAAGGAGAGATGTGGGGAGGGGCTCAGGGCTCCATCAGTTATGGAGTGATACCCATTTGGGTGTTGTTCACGTTCTACTATGAAGATTCTCACAGTTGGTCCCTAGACAAACAGCCTCACTGTCACTTGAGAATTTGTCAGAAATGCATAACAGCGTTTTCCTTGGAATGAACAAATCAAAACCCCCACATCTCAGCAAGGCGAATTTCAACAAACCCATTCCAAGGGTCCTAAAGATCTCTATGGTCTGAGAACCATTGCTCTGCTAGTGTTTATGGTTATAATTTAATTCTGCTCTTCAGGTAGCCACTGGCCATGAAGGACAATGACATGTGTGTTAAGTAAGAATTTTAGCTGTCTGTCTAGGTTGATTTTCATAGCAAGTGGATTTTGGTTTCTTATCAACAGACTGATTGAATATGTGTGTGTGTGTGTGTGTGTGTGTGTGTGTGTGTGTGTACACATATATTGTTATTGCTTAACAATTGTGGTTAGATAGCCAGCCAGTGTTTTTGAGGCACATTTTATTTAAGATTGATCATCAGGTATGTTAGCATATTTCACAACATGCATATGTACATCCACATACACACATGCACCTGCATATAATACACACTGAAACATATGCATACATACTTTATACAGTTTTCTGTAGAACTTCTATATGGTAGATGCTCTCATCTAGGGCAGAGAATTGGCTGTAAGGATTTCTTTTCTTTGTCTTCTATATTTTATTTCTTTTCTTTTTGTTCTGGTCCTAGGGTTTGAACTCAGGACCTGCACACTGTCACTGAGCTTCTTTTGCCCAAAGCTAGTGCTCTATCACTCTGAGCCACAGCTCCACTTCTGGTTTCCTAGTGACTAACTGGAGATAAGAGACTCATAGACTTTTCTGCTTGGGCTGGCCTCGAACCTTGATCCTCAGATATCAGCCTTCTGAGTAGCTAGGATTACAGGTATGAGCCACCAGTGCCTGGCTTTTCTTTTTCTATTTCTGAAAGCAAGAGGCTGCTTTCCAAAAAGGATTTGGAGAATGATATGATGTCTCTGTTTTCACCAGTGTAAGAGGATGGGGGGATTTGAGGGTGCAGCCTTGGAGTTGTTCTTGTCCATTCTATCTTGTGGGGTTACCTCCATTAAGTATTCTTACTAAAAGTGCTGGAGACTAGTCCCAGGCAACAGGCAAAACAACACTGCTTCCTTCTCCCCTTCCTGTATTGACAGTGCTGTGCAGTCATTTTAATCACCTGGAATTTTCAGGAAGAATGCAAATGTCGCCAAGGACTCAATGCACATTGTATCCAAGTCCATTTCACACTTGATCTCTGCTTATATTGACTGCCCTCTTAGCATGATTTAACACGGGGATCTACCTGCCCAGGAGTCCTCTACCCAACTAAAACCGTAGAGGCATGGAATATTATATTACCTCTTTGAGATACTTTAAAGAGACAGAGTTACTTAAGAGAGCTGGGACAAGATCAAGCTTAAAAATGTGTGACCGAGAAGGATTGCACTAGCCTCCCATGCAGCACCTATCAAGGAGAGAATGCAATGGACAAGCCAAAGAAGCCAGGCAGTGAATGGTTAAGACTGCACAACTTCACAAGTGAGATGATAAAGGCTGAGCCAGTGTCCACATGGTATATAGCATGTCTGCAATTGCTGATAAGAAATTGAACTAAAAGATTTAAACTACTTTGTGAAGCTAGAATCTAGCAAACAAACTCTTCAGCATTCTGGAAAGCCTTGGAGTAGTAAGCTTTGGGAAATGTTTGAGATATAGAAAGATTTATGTGAAATACATACCTACACAGAACTTACAAGCATCGCACCCTAAAAGTGAAAAGTAGGGGTTTATACACAAGAGACCCTTCACCTGAAGAAAGAAAGAAAACTCTCTTGGAGAATATGTTATGTTATAGACCACAATGGTATCTTAATTATTCTATTTTCAGAGAAGCTTAATTTTTCTAGATAGCTATGTTTGGGGAGGGGCATATGGAATATAGAATTACCCAGAAAAACGTGAGTATCAAAGGTAGACATCAAACACCCATGTGTATATTCCCTCCCCTTCCCTGGTAGCACTCAGGTCAGATAGCAAGGTGGAAGAGACTCTGGGCTTAATAACAGCCTCACTTCTTACTTGCCTTGAGTGAGGTGCTTAAGTTCTGAACTGACTTTACTTGGCTTGCTGAGTTACCTGTCTTTCAGGTATATTTGGAAATAAAAGGAGATGCTGTGGGTAAAGGCTTCTGGTACATGCTAACCGGGAAATACAAAACATCCTCACTGTCCTGCAGATGCTCTGGAATAAAGTCCTGCTGTTCTATCCCATCTCCCCCCCGTCCCTGTTGCCATCTACAACCAGGCTCCAGCCTGCTAACTGTTACTATAGTCTGCTTTTCCCGTCCACAGCTGAAATCTTCTGAGACGACACACTCTGCTTCTGTGCTATCATCTTTTGCAAATCAGGTCTCTGTATCATCCAAGTTCAGATCATTTTGCCCCTTGAGAAACATCCCCCCCATACCCCGACATCTTTGGAGTCCATTTCTGTTGATTTAAAATAGACAGGGCATGGGCTTAATCCTCTTTCCTGGACTCCCACCTAGGCATGCTAGAAACTGCCACCCCTCACCTGTCCAGTACACAGCACTGCCCAAACGCAGTCATCCTTCATAAGTCAGTGCCAGGACAGCCTTACCTGTGGGTAGACTTCGCTCTGGAGTGGAAATGTTCAGGGCAGCAGGCACAGCTTCTGAGATCTGCTCCCGGCAGAACTTCTGCTTGCTTTGGGGTCGCCGCTCCTTCTCTGGTATTGTTTGCGAGTGAGCTGTGATATTCTCTCTCTATGGAAACCACTCCTCTCCCGTGTGTGTGTGTGTGTGTGTGTGTGTGTGTGTGTGTGTGTGTATAATTTTTATATATATACATAAAAGTGACAGATCACAGGGTGGATCATAATTCCAGACGTAGCATCTACAGTGGGATGAGATTTCATTAAAAATACAACCACGTCACAGAGAGGTCAGCCTCAACCTCTCTGGCTCCTCCTACTCGCCTCACCTCCCAATTCCCTTCTTACCTTAGAAACTTGCTTCAGTAAGTCCGAAGAAGAAAAAGTAAATAGAAGAAGAAGAGGGATTTAAAAAAAGGAAGACAAGCAAATTGAGAAGCAGTGAGTTTTATTACTGATAACAATTCTGGTTAATCTCAGCCTCTCCTCATTTCCCTCACTTGAAATCTCCTGTTGGAAATTCAGAGCCAGGAACTGTTTTGCAGGCAGAGAAGGTGGCTGGGGGAGCGGGGGCACTGGTAGACCTGTCCTCTTTGTTGGTTCTGAGTGTACAGTGGTGCAAAGCTCATTTTGCTTGTGCTGGTCGTGTGCTTTCCTGTCTGGAAGGAACGTCCCTTGAAGGTTTACTCATTTCCCAACCAATATTTATTGAAGCCCCACTGTGTGCCAGGGATTTCTGGACTTGTAAAAATTTAAAGAAAAGTAACTTGGGACCCATCTATTAATAGAATTTTAGGGCTGAGCGTGACACACACACAGAGAAGTGTATGTGTGTGTATGTATGTGTGGGAGGGGGTGGAGGAAGAAGGGAAGAAGAAGGGAGAGGGCAAACCTAATTTCCACATGCTTCAGAAGAAGGTTCTGTCCCTGGGCGATTGTGGTGTGGAGGGAACAGAGTTACAGGAAAGAGACAGGAAAGAGGAAAACAGGTAGCAGGAATCTAGAAAATGGTCTACATATCATGAGGAGTGTAAAGGGAGCCAGGCAGGTGAATTAGTTCATAGAGGAGGAAACTGAGGCTGTGAAAAGAGGCTGGCCCAGTCCCCAGAGGTTCAGGGAAGAATCAGAGCTCCTGTCAGGCCCAGTAATTTCATGACAACTTCCTGTTGTCTTCTGTGTAACTATGTGGCTCTCCCTAGTTCTAGAAAAAGCACAGTCTAGGTCTCAGATTGTTACTCCTCTCTTAAAGTTCTCCTAGATAGAGGGGTAAGTGACATTTTGAGATGATCAAAACTCGGAGGCTTACAAGTATTTTGGGGTTACCAGTGGAAAGAAAGCCCTCGTGGAGAAGGCACCTTCTTTCCCTCAATTCTCTGTGGAGCTTGGGAGCTTGGACCTCCCTCTCATTCCTTTGTCTAGAGCCATGTGGGCTGAGATTCTCTAGCAACGTGAAACCAGGTTCATGTTTCAGTCCACATTTATCAGTGGGTTCATTAGTTCATTCATTCATTCATACATATGCACCAGTTGGAGGAAAAGGTTTTGTTTTCATTTGAGTTAATTAGACAATCATGAAATTTATGTGGAAACGAGTTGAACTCCCTTCTCTACTGTCATGAGCTCTGGAAGGCCAGGGAAGCCATCTTGTGAAGATACCAAACATCCAGAGGCAGGTACTCACTTGGTAACCTTGTAAGATGCTTAGCAGCATTCCTGGCCTTCTTTCACTAGATACCGGTGACATCTCCCTTCGGAATTTGTAGTCACTAAAAAAGACTCCAGATTTGTCCCTTGTTGGTAGAATCACTCCTAGCTGAGAACCAGCTCCTAGCTGGAATATGGGGTTAGACAGAGAGACAATGAATCCTGGCATTTTAAATTTTCTTCTAGATTTCTCAGAAAAACCTTCTCCTCAGGGGCCAGTTCTCCCTTGGGGCAGATGCGTCTTTTGTGGTCATGGCTGTTCTGGATGCTTCTGTTACAGGGAGCGGACTCATTGGTTTTCAGTGGCCAATAGGGCCTTGGCTTTGGGGAATGACCACTGACTGCTACCAGCTTAACAAAGTTCCCCACGGGATGCCCCATAAATCTGGCCAGCACTAAGATACTGTCCTGCTTATACATACAGGTGAAAAGCACACGGAGTAGTAGATTTGCTTTGCGGTTGGAAAACTTGCTTCTGTCAGCACCTGATGGATAGATGTCTTGGGAAACACCAGGATGATTAGTGAGTGAATTCCCCCCTCCCAGCTGTCATTTCCACAAAAAGATGATTTCCCTCCTCACTCATCACTGAAGTGTAAGTGTGGCGTATTGCAATGTTAGCACTTCCGTCTCGCCTTGGTGACCTATTGGGAGCTTTGATGATTTCCGCATCAACATTTAGAGTGTTATTTAGGGCTGTAAATACTCTGCAGAGAGTATGAGGAGGGCCAGGGTGGGAAGAAAAAGCTGATCAGCTCCATATATGAATAGAAATCTCATATTTATAAAACCCAAGGTACTGAAAGCACTTGCATATAATAACATAGCTACTTTCCCAATATCTGAGCTTGGTACTTAAAAAGCTAGGGGAACAAAAAGACACCAGGGAATTGTGAAAAAGCTTTATTTATGGATAGGAGGTTTTACCTGGGAGCCAAGATAATCTATTTCCATTTCTGTTTTGGTCAATTGCTTGCCCTGTTTGATTACAATCTGTCACTCAAGTTCTCTGGTCTTCTATTTCCTGTTCTGGTAGATTTCCCTCATTTTCTAACAAGGTCAGTGACCAGATAGTATGGCAAGAAAACACATGAGTGAAGAACATTATGGCTGTCTTTGTTCAATTCTCCCTAATTTTCCCTGACTGATATTTGCTTTGGTTCACATCTTAGTTTAAGAACATGTGTTCATCTCTTTTTGCATTTATGAGCTGTCAATTTCTTCCTGTAAGTCTGATAATTTTTCACCTGATAATTTTTTAAAAATCGTTTTAGTTTGTTGAGCAAGGTCTCCCTTTGCTTTGAATCTATGATTTCCCCAAACATTAAAAACACAAAAACTCCTCTGCTCTCTTTTATGCTTGGGTCTTTTAGAAATCAAATCCAGGATTTTTGTTTGTCTGCATATCCCATCCCTCTCCTAAGTAACTGACAGCTAGTAAGCTAGCTCAACTGATTGATGGGAGATAATGATAAAAAAAACCCCACTGCCACAAGGGTAAAAGAGGGCACATAACAGTTGGAACAAGAATGAACAACTACAACAGTGATACTCACTAGACACCATATGGAAAATGACCTGGATATCTTATGGGTGGGGACTGGAGGGAAAGAATGGGAGAGGGGGATGGAAGGGGAGATATGGTTCAAAAAGAATTGTACTGATTGTACCTGATTCATGTAACTGTACCCTCTCATGCAACTATACAAATATTAAAGAATGCTAAAAAATCCCACCGTCAAGCTGGGTATGGTGGTAAAAGCTATAATCCCAGTCCATGGGATGATGAAGCAGAAGAACTGTGGGTTCCAGACCAGCCTGGGCTTTTAGAGAATTTGAGGTCAATGTGGTCCTGTTTCATCAGAAGGAGGAGGAGAAAGAGGAGAAAAGCAGAAAGAAGAGGAGAAAGAGAAGGAAAAGGAGGACAAAGAGGAAGAGGAGGAGGAGGAGAAGAGAGATAATGCTATCAATAAAGAAAATATTACTAAAATCAATGCCATCAAAATATTGTACCTGTACACACATTGCAAAGATGTATGGGAGTAAGACCTTTGTTCAGTAAGCTGTCTCTCACTTTGAAATTCCATTTGGCTGGGGTATAATTAATTTCCTTATTGTTTTCAGTGTGGTAAATAAAACATTATAGTAATAGAAGAAGTATTAGCCATTTGCACAGTGGAGTAGAAGTAAGATGAAGAAGGTTATATAGAAGCAGGATCTTTATCTAGAGCATCCTAATCCTTACTCTTTAAAGAGAGGAAGTAGGATGTCATTAGTGGAGACAGCCCCAGGGGTGTGTGTCTCCCACAGTGGAGAAGCATTACCAACATGGAAAGGAGCCAAGGCCAACATAGGTATTGGCAGTTGTACCTTCAAAAGACAGGACACTTTTCTTTGCAAAGTCTGTTACAGATGAATCAGACTCTGATGTTCTCATTAAGACTGGAGAGAAAAGTTGTAAATAATAGGATAATAAAACTTGGAAGACATTTTAAGTTTAAAAATGCTGTTTAACCATATACATATTCAAGCTATGATGTGTGCGTGTGTGTGCGTGTGCATGCTCATGCACATGTGTACATAACAATTTGTGCACACTATTTGAAATGATGATAAAATTGAGCTTGGCATGGAATGGTGATGATCTTGAATATGCCACAATAGCCAATAATACAATTTCTGAGAGAGATTTTTGTCTGAAGAAGAGGAGACAAGAGAAAAATGTGTGATCAGATATTGAAGGGGATATGAAAAAGGAGGTAGGCTTTAAGAAGTGTGATTTGAGTCGGTAGAAGTACTTTATTTTATGTTTTTGCATTTTTTTATTGTCAAGGTACAGAGGGGTTACAGTTACATAAGTAGGGTAACAAGTACATTTCTTGTCAAACTCGTTGCCTCCTCCCTCATTTCCCCTTCTTTTTTCTTTTTAATTCTATTTTTATTATCTGTAAGAAGTTGTACAAAGGAGTTACCATCTGACAAATCAGTTTATGAATACAATGTGTCTTGATTGATTGGAGTTACTCTTTCATCATGATAGAAAACACTTTAATGAATAAGAATTTCCAAGGAATATAATTTTCTTGATCTTGAACCAAAACTTCTTTTTTACACTGTCAAAAGCAAACTATTTGTGCTATCACTACTTTCTAACCTTGCCCAAGAGCCTTTTAAAAAATACATATTTTTTAATTTTATTTTTTTATTGTGAAAATACCGTATAGAGGGGTTACAATTACATGGGCAAGATAATTAGTACATTTCTTATCAAGCATTGTTGCCTCCGCCTTTGTTTCCCCTTCCCATCCCTTCCCACTTCCCAGCCCCCCCATTCTCCCCCACCCCCCTCTGCCAAAGTTGTAAAGTTCGTTTTTCGACATAATGGCTTGTACATCTCATTGTTGCAATGGGTCCACCTGTATCTCTATTTAAATGATTTGTTTTTTCCCTTCCCCTCCACAAATTATACCAATATCAAATACAGCCCAAGAGCCTTATAGGGCAAAAATTTGCATCCTCCACCCTTTCTTCATTGTTGTAGATAAAATATAATCTCAATGTCATTTGACTCCCTGCACTTGTCTTTTGACTCTCATATTTATCCCACAACATTACCTTCAATTATAGTCTCTATGTCTAAAAGAATCATTCACTCTCAAAACTCATCTGTTTTCCCCTTGTAGTCAGATAAGCAGAGTCACTGACCATATAAGAAAGCTCCTAGAGATGCTCGTGGCTGGAGGCCTGAGCTCTTACATGATCTGTGTGTAATCCTGTCTGATTTTAACACATATGTGCCTTAGTTTCCTCTTCTGAAAATAATGAACATATTGAACTACATGATGTATATGTGGTTGCAACTAATATATATACATTTGCTAGATCTAACTGGATTGTAGAGTAAACCAACTAAGCACATGCCACACAGATCTGGAAGGCAAATAGTCTGAATCCTTCCCCCATGTGTTGATGAATTCCCAGTGCAACTAATGAAGGTTACTTGCACATACAAACACACACAAGTACATCGCACTTATAGTCAGCTTCAGCTCCTGTCATGTTTCTTCCTGCATTCAATCCTCTTTTCTTCAATTATTTTCAGACTAGTGGATTGAGTGGACTTCTTTATTTCATCTGGGTTTATTTAATTTAATTTGATTTAGTAAGAAAAGCTATGTTCCAAAACACAATTTGGTGCAAAACTTCATTATATAAAAGAGAAAAATTGATGTGCTGGTTAAAATGTGGAAAGCAACAAGAAACTCCACCTCTTCTTTCTCCCCTCACCCCCAACCCCATTCATACTCACTAGGAAGAGTCCACAGTACCTTAAACTTTCTTGTCTCACATTTATTTTATCACTGTTCATTTGTAGTAACTGAGTGACTTGCATTGTTTAGGGTGTCTGGGCGCTGTGCCTGAGCTTTATTGCTCAAAGCTAGCACTCTACCACTTGAGCCACAGCTTCATTCCTGACTTTTTTTGGTACTTAATTCTATGTAAGACTCTCTCAGACTTTCTTGCCCAGGCTGGCTTTGAACTGTGATCCTTAGATCTCAACCTACTACTGAGTAATTAAGATGACAGGCATGAGCCACCAGCACCTGGCTTACATAGGTATTATTTTTTATCATGTTTTTCCTTCTCATGGCATTCTTGAATGTCCAAACATCTTAGCTTCTCTAAGACTTATTTTCTCGGTGTGCTATGGGAATAGTCACATTACAATTGGCACTTCATGCTCTGTGTGTGAGGGAGATGGTTCACTGAGCCTACTGGGCTCCTTGAATTCCCCGGAGGAAAGGAGAGAACACCTGAATAAACCCCTCATAAGCACTTAGTAAGCACTGAGTCTTGCTTAGACCCAGGTGGGTCCCTGTGTTTGGTGAAGGTTGGCTGACATCATGCTGGTGTGGAACACAGAATTGAGCTGCTAATGAAAACTTCTGTCCTCTCTATAGTCTCTCCATACAGATCAGAAGTGAAAATGAGATTTCCCCAAACAGGAATTCATTGCCTTTTGTTTCCAATTTGCTCATCCCCTTTCCTCAGCTTATTTTAACACCCAAAGTTTGTTACTGAAGAGATGGCCAACACGCCATGTTCTTTCATGAAAATGACACCATCTTCCATTTTGAGAAATAAGCAAGTTGTTGAGTCACTATTTATTTTTAACTTCCAGTGCTTTATTTGTAATTTTTTGAATCTCCAGGAAAGGAGAAATAAGAGTAAGACTAATGCTGCTACGTTATTTGCCTAAACTAACCAGTTGTTAACTTGTGAAAATACCATACAGAGGAGTTACAATTACATGGGCAAGATAATGAGTACATTTCTTATCGAGCATTTTTGCCTTCTCCTTTGTTTCCCCTTTCCATCCCTTCCCATCTCCCCTCCCTCCCACCCCCCATCAGCCCCCATCTGCCAAAGTTGTAAAGTTCGTTTTTCCACATAACGATTTGTACATTTCATTGTTGCAATGGGTCCACCTGTATCCCTATTTAAATGATTTATTTTTTCCCTTCCCCTCCACAAATTATACCAACATCAAATACAGTGAAGGGGTTATATCATGGGGGAGGGACATACAAAGCAACAAAGAAATCATCTTATAAATATGTTAGAAATAATCGCATGAAAGAAAAACATTTGAATACTTATCTTGGGGTTCATTTCACCTAACACCAACTTATCTGATCTTTTCTGCTTGTCTCAGACATATACTAGTTATTGCAAATAAGGGAAACAAACCATGGGGCCTATGTTTCTTTGGGCCTGGCTTACTTCATTTAATATAATTTTTTCCAAGTCTTTCCATTTCCTAACAAATGGGGCAATGTCATTTTTTCTGATGGAGGCATAGAATTCCATTGTATAGATATACCACATTTTCTTGATCCATTCATCTACTGAGGGGCATCTGGGTTGGTTCCATATCTGAGCTATGGTAAATAATGCTGTAATAAACATAGTTGTGCTGGTAGCTTTAGTATGGTCTTGTTTGTGATCATTTGGGTAAATGCCCAAAAGTGGGATTGCTGGGTCATAGGGAAGCTCTATGTGGAGTCTTTTGAGGAACCTCCATACTACTTTCCAAAGTGGTTGAACAAGTTTACACTCCCACCAACAATGCAGTAAGGTTCCTTTCTGTCCACATCCCCTGCAACATCTGTTGTTATTAGAGTTCTTGTTTATAGCCATTCTAACTGGGGTGAGGTGGTATCTCAATGTTGTTTTGATTTGCATTTCTTTTATGGCTTAGGGAGGTTGAGCATTTCTTCATGTGTATATTGGCCATCCTTCTTTCCTCTTCAGAGAAGTTTCTCTTTAAGTCTTTAGCCCACTTATTTATTGGGCAGTTGTTTCTTTGAGGATTTGTTGTTGGGGGATTTAATTTTTGAGTTCCAGGTATATTTTAGATATGAGACCCTTGGCCGTTGTATGGTTAGTGAAGATCTTCTTGTTTTCTTTTATATAGAATCTTTTATATAGATTTGTCTGTCTCTCAGATGTGGCAAGAGTATCACATCAATGATGTTGTGACCTTCTTACTGCATCACATTAAAAGTGTGCAATAGTAGTTTGTTCTCTTACTAAGGGAACTTGAGTCATGCTGCATGGTTTTGAAATAGTTTTTTCCCCTTTATTAAGGACGGTTACTTTGATTGTGACTCACATATTTCATGCTGGGATGGCAAGTGTGCACTACCATATCTATCTTCTTCCACTGAGATGAGTCTGTGAACATCTCTGCCTGGGTTGGAAGTACAGTTCTCCTTATCTCAGCTACTGGCTGAGAAGAGATTCTCACATGGATACACATGGTGGATTTAAACCATGATCCTCCAATTCTCAGCCTACCAAGTACATAGAATTGTAGACATGAGCCACTGGTACTTGGCTGGTGATGTTTTACTAAGATGATTTTTGAGAAATTTTTTTATTACAGAGGATTTTTGTCTTTTTAGTAAATAATCTACTTGTTGAGAATTGGAGTATGAGATTACTCTGTTTTCCATTAATATTCCACCTAATGCTAAGCCTTTATTAAATGTATCAAGCAGACTACAACACTGCAAAGATGGTCATTTTTCTAGTTCTGTAATCCCTGCTGTATTTATTGGATAGTATTTTTCTTCAGAGTAGACCTCTCTCCATCACCTTTTGTCTCTGTCGTTGTCTTTGTATCTGTCTGTCTGCCTCTCTGTTTCTGGTATTTCTGAATATCATCATAGAATTATAGATTTTTTAAAAAGTCATCAGTATGCTATCCATCATATAATTAAAAATATTATTCAATTATTACAAATATTGCCCCATTTGGTTAGTTTGTAAATCCTTTGACATTGTTTTTAGTTTTCATTTTTTCCTTAAAAGTACATTACTGTTTCCTGGTAGAGCAAGATATTTCAGGCTCACTTTTGCTTTTGCCTGAGATCAGCAGAGGATGATATTTAGCAATGGTATTTAAGGGCGAGGGGAAAGTGAGTTGGTAAGTATTTTCCTCACTACTGGGGTCTTATTACTTTTAGATTTTTTTTCTCTTGGAAAAACTGGATATCAACTTGTAGAATACTGAAATTATATCCATATCTCTGACCCTGTGCAAAAATTTAAAAAAATAAATGAAAGATCTTATTGTAAGACCCACTTTAATGTCATTGCTTATTATAGATGTGTTTAACTTGGGGACATGGTCTAGGGTCAATTTAGGCAGGCCATATGTATCTAGAAATTTATTCATTTCCTTTAGATTGTCCAATATATTAGAACAGAACATTTCAAAGTATTCTTTAATGGTCCTCTGAATTTCTTTATTATATCTGTCATAATATCTCCATTTCTATACCTAAGTTTATTATCTCTCCATTGACTAAGGGTTGGTCAATCTTGCTTATATTTTCAAAGAACCAACTTTTTGTTTATTATTTCTTTGTATTATTTTTAACTCTTCATTTAATTAATTTCAGCTCTTATCTTTATTATTTTTTCCACTTACTAATTTTGAATTTAATGTGTTCTTTTATAATAGTTCTTTTATAATCAGTTATTCTAGATCTCCCTGATATTTTTTAATGTTGATACTCAAGGTTTTCTTTTAGTATCATTTTTGTATCCCAAAGATTCAGGTAAATTGTGTTTTAATTTTTGTTTGACTCTAGGAATTTTATTTCTCTCATTAATTTATTTAATGACTTAGAGATAATTATTCAGCAGTATATTTTTCAATCTCCATGTATTTGAATATTTTTTGTGGTCTCTTTTACTGTTGATTTCTAGTTTCATATCTTTGTAGTCTGATAAACTATATATGGTCATTGCAATAATATTTGGAGACTTCAACATGTCAGCAATTAATTGATAAAGCAAGTAAAGAATAGCTCTGTAAGAATTAAAACAAACTTGACTTAAACAACCTTCATTTACTTGACATTATTAAAATACTATGCCAAATAATATCAGACTACATATATATGTTAAGGGATCATAAAAAAATTTACCTTGAGGCAGAGGGAAAGTGGGAGAAAGATGAGGGAGAGGGTAACAAGTTCAACAAGAAAGTTATGTATGTAACCGTAAAATTTTAAAAATAAAAATAAAAATGGAAAAAAATGACCAAAGAGATCATATGTTGGCTTATAAAATAAGCCTTAATGCACTTTTTTTTTTGTTGGTCATGGGGCTTGAACTCTGGGCCTGGGCACTGTCCCTCAGCTCTTTAGCTCAAGGTGAGTGCTCTACCCTTTGAGCCATAGCACAACTTCCGGTTTTCTGAGTGGTTTATTTGAGATAAGAGTCTCATGGCCTTTCCTGCCTGGGCTGGCTTTGAACCATGATCCTCAGCCTCCTGAATATTCAGCCTCCTTAATAGCTAGGATTACAGGTGTGAGCCTCTGGAGCCCGGGGTCACTTTTAAAATAATAATGTACAAACAATTATGCACTACTTTTGGATCATGACACGAATAAATCTAGAAATCAATAGTATAAAGATGAATAATTAAATAAGTTCTTGTTTTGAAAGTTATATACATTTTTCTGAATAATCCATGGATTAAAAAGCCATAAAAAGCCATAAGGAGAATTTAGAAATATTTACAATTAAATGCAAAGGAGCAACACATAAATTTGGCATATATCAAGTGCTGATTATGATAAATATTGACAGATATAACCCACATAAGCAAAAGTTCCCAGGGGTCCTCTTCAGAGAGGACAGGAATAACAAGACCAAACATTTGAGAATCATTGCTATTTGTGGTGGACATTCTAGCAAGTCAGCATCAGCATTTTGCTTAATCATATTGGCCAAGTACTCTGTGGAGGAAAGATCCTGGTGGAAATTAAGGAAAGGCAATTTTAAGATTACTTTGGGAAGGTTCTTAGATGGCTTGTAAATACCCATTTCTCATTATTGCTCGTTATTAGATTTATAGCCAAGTCACTTATTCCAGCAAGGGTTTTGGGGAGGCATTTTATTTGACTGGTACTAAGGACACTGCACCTCCCCAGATGAGTCAGAAATGTCCCGAACTCTATTTTCTGGTCATTGACTGAATGCCACTCTGTTATGCTTCCTGATCAGATACGATATTAAGATCTTCCTTATGTCCGTGGCTCTGTAACTTTAGGCAAGAAGCATTTGGGGAATTAGGGGTAATGTCCATTCTAGATTAGCACAGAGAAGAGGAGACTTGTTTGATGTGCTCTTTGCATTCATACCCACAGTACTTCATTGCTGTCCATTCATTAAGCATCACCTCCTGTTGTCTCCCATGGTAACTCCCGATTGAAGTTTGCGTTCCTTTGGCTCTTTGGTTTGCTCTTCTCCCTCGCCCTAACCTTTTCTACACACTCCTCCATTGAGCACAGTCTAGAGGAAATTGGATGCAAATGAGGATAATTCAGTTTCTGAAATGGAGTTTCTTTAGAAACATTTATAAGAGGGGAGTAGGTGGGAAAACCCTCAAATGTCAGTAATAAATATGTTGCAGTTTTAAACAAAAGAAGCAGGTCAAAGTTTCCCTGTGTTGGCATTTGTCATCTCAGGATGATCTGACTGGGTAATTGTCCCAACTGGGAGTGGAACAGATGGCTTAAAAATAGGTTTTACGTATTAAAAGAAATCTGAGATTTTGATAAGGTCATTGGTACTCTCAAATATTTATTGAGTGCCTATGAATGTGAGAGGCAGTTCTAACTGCTGGTGATTAAAAACTGGTGGGAAGTTGGGTGTGGCAAACCATGCCTGCAATCTCAGCACTTAGGAGGCTGAAACAGGAGGATCATGAGTTTCAGGCTACCTGATCTAAGTAGTGAGATCCTGGCTCAGAGAGGAAAACAAGAAAGCCATCAGGGGGCATTGTTAGGATTCTTGCTCTCAGGATAGCAATGCTCAGAAGGAACTAGGAACATAGGACTCATTGAGCATAGATCAGTCCTAACTAGCCTTCAATCATTATACTACATGTCAGCTTTAGATATTTTACAATAACTATGTGTGTGTGTGTGTGTGTGTGTGTGTGTCTGTGTGTGTGTGTATTTTTTCTTTTTTTGGTTGGTCGTGGGGCTTGAACGCTAGGCCTGGCTGTTGTCCCTGAACTCTTCAGCTCAAGTGAGCACTCTACCACTTGAGCCACAGCGCCACTTCCAGTTTTCTGGTGGTTTATTGGAGATAAGAGTCTCATGGACTTTCCTGCCAGAGCTGGCTTTCAATCACAATCCTCAGATCTCAGCCTCCTGAGTAGCTAGGATGACAGGCGTGAGCCACCTGTGCCCAGCTAACAACCTTGTATTTGACAAACATTGTTAATTGCCCTCTAAAGCGGTACTGACATACATTTTGAACATAAATATGTGAGAATGTGAGATAAGTCCCATTGGATCCAAACCACAATTAGGGGGGGCAGGAGCTGGATAAGCAAGATTAGCAGTGGCTAATGAGGTGATGGACTTCCAGGAGAGGAACAGCCTGGGGCACTATGCAGGCCTCTGGGAGAAGCCCTCATCTTCCTGCGGACTTGAGGTCAGGGAAGGAGGCTGAGATGCTGAGGTTGGTATTTCAGGTGAGGATGGAAAGATGCATCAGACCATTCAGTCCTGAAAGCTGGAGATGAGTTCACTGTTTGTTCTGAACCATGCCAACAGTCTCCTCCATACACAGTACGCTGCACATAATTCTCCTCAGAAGAGCTGGAAGGGAGAAGTGTCATGGACAGTTGATGTGCTTGAAGGTGTGTTTAGCTTGGGTTAACGAGGAAAATATGAACTTTACAATTCTGCGTTTGAGTAAGTAACCCATTCATGTAGTTCAACATGCAAGAGGTATTGAGTGAAACAGGAATTCTCTTTCTACTTGGCCATTGGCTATCTAGAGCCTTCTGTGGAGGAAACCAAACATACTTCTTTCTGAAAGTGTTTCCTGTATAACATAAGCAAATAAAAGTGTATACATGTTTATGTCTTTCTCTCCCCATTCACCAATGCTAAAACAACAGTACTTCTTCATTCTTTCATGTTCTAATTTAAGAGTAGCATAATGAATTAAATCAGTTCCTTATTGATTGCCATTGAGTTTTTTTTAAACTGTGAAAATACCGTACAGAAGGGTTACAATTACATGAGGAAGGTAATGAGTACATTTCTTATCAAGCATTGTTTTTATCAAGCCTTTTCCTTTGTTTCCCCTTAACATCCCTTCCCATCTACCCCCCCCCGCCCCTCTGCACCAAAGTTGTAAAGTTCATTTTTCGACATAACGTCTTGTACATCTCTTTGTTGCAATGGGTCCACCTGTATCCCTATTTAAACGATTTGTTTTTTTCCCTTCCCCTCCACAAATTATACCAACATCAAATACAGTGAAAACAGGGGTTATACCGTGGGGGAGGGACATACAAAGCAACAAAGAAATCATC
>NW_012267225.1:2940293-3022411 GCF_000151885.1 Dipodomys ordii
CTTATGTGGTGCTGAGGAAGCGAACCCAAGGCCTCATGTGTGCAAGGCAAGCACTCTACCACTGAGCCACCTTCCCAGCCTCCCTTTGATCTCTTTTTTGCTCAAGGCTAGTATTCTACCACTTTGAGCCACAGCACCACTTATGGTTTTCTGGTGATTAATTTGAGATAAGAGTCTCACAGACGTTCCTGTCCACACTAGTTTTGAATCATGATCCTCAGATCTTAACCTCCTGAGTAGCTGGTTACAGGTGTGAGCCACCAGCACCTGGCTTCTTATTTTTTTTTAATTAACTATTTTTTAGGTAGTTGTACGAATGGGTTTCAATTCATCATGTTGGTTTATTGATATAGTATGTATTGATCAATGTCCCTCCTTTTATTATTCTCCCCCATCTCTCCAATCCCATTTGTCCTTTCAATTTACTTAGTTCTATTTCCACATATGTACATTGGCTATGGCCACATTTGCCCAGCATTCCTCTCTATTCCTCTGCCCCCCTTTTTCTTGGTCTCACCCCCCCTTCTGGAGATAACACATGTCCCAGCTTCCTGGTATTCATTTTGGCAAATTACCATTTAGATTCCATTGGAATCCTTCCCTGTATCTAGTTAACATGTGTGCGTGTATATGCATACAGCTTAAGGAAATTTCTTAAGAGTGGAATTGTTTGATTACAAGGATCTATAATTTTATAACTTTGAAAAGCAGTTCCAGATTTTCTTCCTGTAAGAGTCTGACAGCTTGTACTCTCAAAATGAATATAAGGGTCTGCAGCCCAAAGCCTGCAAAGTAGAATTTTGGAGGTGGAGCTTGGAGGAAATAATTACCCAGTAGCAGCAGGCACTCAGATTTTTAATAAGTGTGACTGCTATAGTAGGAGAGGTGACAAGTCTCGTAAGTGTGCTCCAGAGACGGAGCATGCCAACATTGGTGCCAGCAGGTGCTGGCATGAGTTCAGTGAAGATGCTGTGACCAGACAGAATTTTCACACAAAGGCCAGCCCTGCAGTCAATGTTATTATGAGACTCAGAGGGGGAAAAAAAGAACAAATCTGATGCGAGTTTTATAATAAAGTCGAATTTCACATTATTATAATCAAAGATTTGGGGCTCAATAGTTGTGGGAATATAAATGGATTTCTACTAATAGTAATACAAAATTGACTAGAAGTACCCAATTTCTCCTACCTAGTAGGGCTACATTTTCTTTTCTGTTCTTTTTTTGTCTGAAACTAGGACTTGAACTCTGTATCTGAGGTTTTTGTTGACTAGCTGGCATTCTACCACCTAAGCCATGTCTCCAACACTGTGGGCCATGTTTTCTCCTGTTTATAAAAGTGCCCATTAGCTGGTTTCTTGGAAAACACTGTAGTTCAATCCTCTCTGAGCTTGCTTTTACCATTAACAGGACAGATGTTTTTACTTTGTGGATCTCTCCTACCTAGTTACATTTGACTGTAACCTATCTGGTTTCTCAGCCAGAGAAGAAAAATGTGTTTTGTTCACCTCTGTATATAGCATGTGTAAAAGAATAGGAATCTAATACATGATTGCTCAGTGACTAGTCCTCTATGTAGCTGTTATAATGCAGGCAAAAAGAAAGCCTGAATGAAAAAGGCACAGTGTAGGGGAAAGTGCACCTGCCTAGGACCCAAAGAGCTGTGAAGGTAGGCTTGGATGGCCCGTCTTGTGATGTGAGTCAGTCCCATACATCAACTAAAAATGCCTCCAAACCACTCTACAGGCTAGATCTCATGATCCTACCTAAAGAGAAAATGGAACCATAAGTAGTCCATCAGTCCATGTCCCCAAAACTTGCCACAATCCATCACTTACCATTTTCCCCTTGAAATAATTTCCTGGCTCCAGAGACTTACCTTCCCTATGTCTCAGAGTTTAAGTCTTCTTTACAGAAGTCTTTTCCCATATTCCAACTTGTCTTGTCAGATGGACTCTTCCTTGGAGACTTCTGACTGAGCTGTATCTTCTTTTTCTCCTTGAAGAGGATTAGAATTTGTTGATATTGCACCATGTGCAAAGAAATGCAACGACTTGGAAAAGAATATGTTAAGTGAAGGAAGTGAGGCCCAGACAGACAAAGGATCCAGGTTTTCCTTTATATGTGGAAACTAGACTTAGCTTACAACCTCATTAGTAAATATGTTGGGGTGGTATGCAAATGTATGCAAATGTACTAACTGAAATATGGTAGATTCAAGGGAGATCTTAAGTAATGTAATTCCTTATAAAGCAAAAATTAAAGTTCAGCAAAATGAAACATCAGAAAGCAGGTACTTGAAAGGACTGAGGTCAAGAGGGAAAGGGCAGACATATGAAGAGAAGAGGGGGAAATGCAGACAAGAATCTAATATATATGCTACAAAATTAAGAAGAGTGGGGGGTGGAATGGGTGAGAATGTTGAAAGGGATTACAAGATATATTTATAAACTACTTTGTTAAATGACAACTTCTTTGTACAACTACCTAAAGATAATATAATAATAATAATAATAATAATAATAATCATCATCATCATCATCAAGAACCTGTTGAGCTTAGGAGTTCGCAGTCAGTCTGGACAACACAGGGAAACTCTATTTCTTAAAACTTAAAAGAAATTTCTGTTAGGTAGAAAAAATTCTTTCTGAGGTAGGTGTAAGAAAGGACACAGTTTGGAGTGTGGGTATGTAGGTGTCTGATGGGGACGAAGAGCACAAAACTGTGCACTAGAAAATCTTTTGAATGTAATTATGTCAGTCCCTCACCAAACTTTGTCAGTGAAGTTACTGAGTAGCAAAAGCTCAGGCTTGGCAATGTCAGAAGACCCATCACAGGCTTGACAAATTCCTTCTCATTTCAATCTTTGCAATTACCTCCTTACCCCCAAGCTAATGTGTTCAGGTTTATTTCTGCACATGTCAATTAGAGGAAAATTCTCCTGGATGGCCAAGAGCTTTCAGGGCTCTATTAATATCTGCAGTTATAGCTTGAGGGCATAGTTAGTGACAGCCTTGATACTTTGGTGGTTACCAGGTTCTGCTTTGCTAATCAATATATTAAAGGTAGATGCTAAAGAGACAATATAAAAATACCCATCAAGGTCATTGCTTAAAGGATTGTAATAAGAGTATGTGTTTAAAAAGTACTTTAAAAAAGTGCACGATCAGGAAAGGGAAACATAATCCTTCCATTTACATAGAGGTAAAATGTTTTAATTCTCACCAGGATCTGGGTGGGAAAAATGTGCCTTCTATGAAAATTTATAATCATGAATACTGGCTTTATGTTGATATAGAATTTGCATATACACTGTCTAAGTGGGCCAGAAGCATTCAAGCTAAGATACAAATATAAAAGCTGAGTGCTGGTGGCTCACCCCTGTAATCCTAGCTGCTCAGAAAGCTGAGATCCAGCAGATTGCAGTGCAAGGCTAACTAAGGCAGAAAAGTCTGTACAACTTCTTCTCTAACATAATCAAAAGAACGTTGTGCTAGAGACATAGACTCAAGTGGTAGAGCACCAACCAAACAGGAAAGCTGAGAAAGAACAAGGCCTTGAGTTCAAGTCTGAGGATGAGGAAAAAGTAAGAAATATAAATATGGAGGCTCAGTTAATAGTACTCTAGCCCCTTGCCACAATGCTTCAAAATTTCAATCTACAAACGGATTGGAGCCATGCTTCTCAACACAGGTCTTGAAAACTTGCCAGGCTTTGGGGCCAGTGCCTATTCATCCCAAGCTTGGTAAAAATCTGGCTTACTAGTAAAGAAAGGTTAAAGTGTAACGTACCTATAGACGAAAGTTGGCTTTGCTAGACAAACGTATCCTGATGCATTTTGGCTGGTGTGTTAGTCTCTATAGAACTCCGTGATAGATAAGGCTGGGATCAACCACTGTTTTGAAGGTCATTTTTCTGTCATGCAGCTGGTATTAGTGGCAGAGGAGCAGCTTTGTGCGGTCATTGCTGCATTTTAGGAGATGACTATGTCAGGATTTAATGTGGACACGAAATCCTGGCGGCTGAGAATGCAGAAGGTCGTAATGTCTATTAGGAGACATTACTAGAATTCTTGTACCACAAGAGTTTCACGAAAAGAGAGTGGGAATCTTAATTTGAGCTACGGTTTCTCTTTTGTGAATGGACACTACTATACCTTTTAGGATAAATCATAGGTGGGTTATTTTGTTTCAGAATTCCTAAGGAACAAACTCTGCCTGTGTGCATCAAATAAGCCCATACTAGAAACAGTTGGATACTAGGGTCATTTGAATCATCTAAAAATTATAGATGCTAATTCTTTGCAAGCAGCATTCTTTCCAGATATTTCCAGTAGCCCCACATGGATGCTTAAGGCAAACCATAAAGGTAGTAAAACAAATCGTCACCTATAGCCATGCGTGACCTTGAGACCCTCCTCTCTGGCTGTTGTAGCCCAACCTTTCCCTAATTGAGTACTGGAACGGAAATCACAGAGATCACAGTTTTCAGTCATGGAGAAGATCTTGGGACAGAATTTAAACTTGTCTTTTGGAAGCAGGTAAAGTTTGGCTACCTTTCGTTTATTGAAGATGTAATTAGAGCACGAGGTTAAGTTGAGAGGTTGGGTGACTTTTTTTTTTTAAATAAGCTTGTAGCAAATAAGAACCCAAATGTTCTGAGAAGATATATGGCCTTTGATTTCTGTAATTCTGTGGAGTTCCATAAGCAGTAAATAGAAGGGATGAGCCTGACATGTCTTCAGTGAGTCAGTGTTCCCACTCTTTCACAATGATGTAAATTCTGTTCTTCCCCCAGACTTCGGATTCATGCAAGTCATCCTAGATTTGGTCCAGGCAGGTAATGAAGGGGAGGGAAAGAAGGATAGGAACTCCACAAGGTGAAAGCAAGTTCCTTGCACTCATCTCAAGTCCTTTCTTGGCACTGTTCTGTACTTCCTGTGGAAGAGACCCTCTTGTCAGGCTCTAGAGAAATGGTTTTTATTGTTTTTTGAAAACATCAGTATCTTTTAAGTTTGATAAATATCAACTAATTCTGTAGATTTTATTTGGATACAGACTCTATGGCAGACATATTAGTAGCTTATTAGCCGTGCTTGTGGTAGCTGAGTTGATTATAATTAAGGAAAATTAGTTTGTGGGGCTTACACTGATCGCAGCAACAATCTTTATCCAGACTAACAAGAGCTTGATGAGTGTCACCACTCACTTAGGAAATGTTGGCAATCAGAAGCAATGAAACTATTACTGGCTTTCAATAGTTCATGCAAAACAGGTCACACGTTTGTCAGGGAAGGGAAGAGCAGAGAGAGGATGTAACAATTGAAGAATAATTTCATTAGAATCCAATAAATTTGCCAGATTTGGGGAAAGGAAGCAAAATGAGGTTGAAGATAGAGTTCAAGGGCATTGTAGAAACGTAGATGGCTGAATCTGATGAAAGTACATTACAGTCAAATTTTCAAATATCACAATAAATCCCTTGTGTACAATTAATTTATGCTAATAACAAATTTTCAAAAGCTCAGTATCAACCTAAATTGAGAGAAACATTAGAAAAATCACCTTTAAAATAAAGGAGCAAGGTAAGAATTACCATCACTACTTCTAGTCAATGTTAGCACTACAAGGCTGAAAGAATACAATTTAAAAAAATAGAGAAGGGAGGGAAAAGAAATTCGATGGTGACACTATTTTCTTGTCTTTTCATTAACTTGTGAACTCTTCCCACCTAGGTGTTGGTTTGCCTAATCCCATCCTGAAATTCTCTGCCTTATACAGTAGATAGACTTACAAATCCTCAAGAAAATCCCTTTTCCACTTAAACTATGGTGAGCTGTTTGTGGTAAATAATCACATGGTAAAAAGGAAAAAAAAGCCCCACAAAACTGTGTCATGTCCTTCATCTGGCTCCTGCATCATTTTCAGTAGTCCTGTGGCTTCAATGAAAAGTCTTTGAGTTTATGGAAAACCTTATGCTAGCCATGGAGTTTGGCCACTACATGAATGGAGGTGGCCCAGAAGGGGTTGAATAGAGAAGGAGATGAGGAAAGCATCTGAGACATGAAAGAAAGACTTCCTGGAACCTGGCGAGCATTACTTGTTTAGAATCTAGACCAGTTGGACTTGAAGAAACTAAGAGATAAGAAAACAAAAAACAAAAGCAAAAACAAACCCTGAGATTCAGTAAGTCATCTGCACAGAAAGAGGATGAAGACAGGAGTCTGAAGTTAAGGCCCAAGGAGGACAGAGATACTCCGGAGTGGAAAAGCATAAATGTGGACAGCTGCATGCTGGCGGTTATGAGAAGTCACTGCTGGTTTGACTGTCTTGGCTTCCTTGTGTCTCTGGAGGAGGCTGCAGCCAATCTCCCTGTTGGATTATGGTTTCAAAGGAAGACATATATCTTGCTTTATTCTGGGAATTTGTACAGATTGAAGTTTCATTGTTTGTGCTCCCTCCCCGGCTTCTACCTCCCACCTCTACTTCTGGCCTATCAGAGTGTGGCTGAGAGATAAAGAGGTCAATTTTATTAGGCCCCAGCACCTTGATGAATCTATGTTCTCTGCATGGGAAATCAAATTAGAGTCAAATCGGATCACTGAAGAATGGAGACGCTCATTCAAGTCAGAGGTTTTTCTGACTTTAAGTTGAGGAAGGAAAGGTTGTAGCTCAGAGAGCCTGGAGAGAGAATAAAGCTTTACCGTATAGATTCCTAAAAGAATCTAAAATAAATTGAGGAGAGAGTCTTGAGACACCTTCTCCTTTGCACTCTCAAAAAAGTCTCTGGGAGTACTCATACTTGAGAGAAAATTTTGCATGTTTCTGGGTAACGATAAATCACATTATGGCCTACTGAACTATCTCAATGTCTGTAGTCAGAGTAGCAGAGGTCTTCTGCTCTGTGGATGGAGGCTTGACAGACTTCAGGAAATTCCAGACTTGGGCCCAATGTCATGGAAAGAGGAACCACAGTCAACACAGAACCGAAATCTTTAATAGTTAAGTAGGAGGCACTGGTCCCCAGCATATTTAGAAGAGGAGAGTGGAGGAGTGGAAGAAAGACCTAACTCAACTTAAGCCCAGCGGTCAGCATCCTAATTTTGGTTCCAATACCAAATTATGGTGTGTGTGTTTTTTTCAAGTAGTGTTTGGTCAATATGAATCCTCTGTAAGAGTTAGAGTGAGCTAGCTGGGCTGGAGAGAATAATGGGAGGGGTGACATTGATCCAGATGAATTGTTCTTATTAATTGATATGTTGAGTTAAAATTTAAAGATAATACTAATTTTTTTTAAAGTAAGCTTGTTTATCAGAGCTTCCTGGAGGTTCAGACTAAGGCTTAAATTTTTCTGGGAAGACATTGCTTCCTTTTCTTTGCTGATCATAGGATTCTTTCTCCATATTTACTTTCAACTCTAAAAGTATAAGCTCAGGGCTGGAGAGGTTGCTTAGTGGTTGAACACTTATCTAGCACCAGGGAATAATTTGCTTCTTATTAACATTTTATCCCTAGTACAGAGTAGATATTGATAAACATGCACGCAAAAGGTTTTTTCAATCATAACACCTCTGAGGAAAACCAGTTTCGAAGTTTTACCACCCACCAAGGCTAATCACACTTCCTTTGCTTTGTTCTTAAGAAAGAAATGTGTTGCAAATTCAAAAGAATAGTTGATTGGAAGTAGTTTAAGATATTTCCCCTCTCTGTTTTTATTTTAAGCAATGAATCAATTTTATCAAGGAAAATTTTGTTAGACTTTTAAAAAGTAGCATACAGTTAAACTTTAAAATATATGTGTAAGTCGGGCGCTGGTGGCTCACTCCTATAATCCTAGCTACTCAGGAGTCTGAGATCTGAAGATCGCTGTTCAAAGCCAGCCCGGGAAGGAAAATCCATGAGACTCTTATCTCCAATAAACCACTAGAAAACTGGAAGTGGTGCTGTGGTTCAAGCAGTAGAATGCTTGCCTTGAGCTGAAGAGCGCAGGAACAGCACCCAAGCTCAGAGTTCAAGCCCCACAACCGGCCAATATATGTGTGCGTTTGTGTGTCTGTGTGTGTATAATATATAATATACATTATATAATACACAATATGTAATAATGTATGATATACATCACTTATACAATAAATTATATGTATGCCAGGTTGTTCAGTGCACAGCAGGGCAGGTTCCCTTCATTTCCTCTAGAAGTTAGAATGGGGAGTGGGTACTAAAACCCCAGTACTCCTGGAAATGAAAAAAAATCCTAGTCCTTCTAACCCCAATATTGTTATTTCCATCTCAGAAAGTACCCCTTGATGTCTAGAGCAGTCAATCTCACATTATCCTTCCTTCACCCAGTTGTAGAGTTTTGCAACCCATTCTCTTAGGCACTGCTTCTCTAAATCCAACCATGTGTTTAATTTTAACACTTAACCTCTTCTTAGAACAGACATTTATATAACTTCAAAAGTGACTTGAAAATCAGCCTCTTTTTAGAAGTACAAATGGCTAATACGTACATGAAAACATGCTCACCATCCCTGGCCATGAAGGAACTCCCATCCAGAGTCACCTCTCACAATAATGATGATGGCAGAATAGCCATCATCAACCACACAACCAACCACAGTTTCCCCATGCTCTCACACGTGTTCTCTTCCTAGCTACAGCCATCTCCCACCACAGTGGTGCCTTTGTGAAAACTGAAAGTGACGCATCATGGTTACCCCAGAGTCAACAGCCCCCACTGGGGTCCACTCATGACATTGCCATGAGTGGATTGATTAAAGCAAAAGGATCCAAGATGGCAGCCCCACTGCCTTAAACTACTGCGCTCCCACTCCTCTCTCATCCCCCTCACTCCTGGTACAGGACAGCCACTGATAATAGCATAACCTTCATAGTTTCTCCTTTTCATCTGGTATGTGACTTTTTTAAAGACTACTTCTTTCATGTAGGCATAAGGGTGTATTGCTCCATGACTTTTCATGACTTGATGGCTTGTCTCTTAGCAGTGCTGAATCATATTCCATTGTTTAATGTACCATGGTTTATCTATTCATCTTGATTGCTCCCAAGTTTTGACAGTTATTAATAAAGCTACTATAGGCATTTGTGTGTGGTGTTGATGTGAATGTAAGTTTTCAGTTCCTTTGGGTTAACATCAAAGAGTTTGACTGCTAGATTGTATGAGTATGTTCAGATTTATAAGAATTTATCAAATTATCTTCCAAAGCAGCTGTATCAGAGAGAGAGAGAGAGAGAGAGAGAGAGAGAGAGAGTTCTATCTCTGAATCCTTGTCAGCCTTTGGTGTTGTAGTATTTTAGATTCTCCAAATTACACATAGGTATTTAGTAGTCTCTCAATCTGCAATTTTCTAGTAATGGATGATACTGCAGATCTTCAGGTCTACTCTTAGGTTTCTTTGTCCTTTGGCATGGTGCCTGTTCAGATTTTTTTGTCCAATTTTTTAATTCGCTTGTTTTTTTCTTCTTATTGAGTTATAAGAGCCCTGTATTCCTTATCAAATGCGAAGTATTTTGTTAGCTATAAAAATAATTTTGTAAGTATTTATTCTCAGTCTGTGGCTTGTCTTTTTATTCTCTTGACAGTGGTCTTTGCAAAGTAGAAGCTTAAATTTTATCACACATTGCCAGCTGTTTTCCTTGACATGATCAGTTGTCTGCTATTCACCTAGGCTTGAATAACCGACTGGTTTGTCTGTCAGTTTTCTTGCTAAGAAACAATAAGGCTCCATTGAAAAGGCAACTTGCTTCAGCTTGAAAGGCAAGCATGAACCTGAACTTTTTCACCTGAAACAACAGCCATTGTGCCTTGGCTTGTAGCACAGTATACCCCGTCTATGACCACAGTGAGTGTCCAAGATCAAGACTTAGTGCTAATCCATGTTTAGCAAGGGTTCTCACAGAACTGCCAGTTCTGTGATGATCCAGGGTCTCTCACATTCATTGTCTAGTGTTGTAGTTGCTTAGGGCAGGAGAGTAAATGTTGTTCTTATTATACCTTTCTCATGTGTTTCTTCATTCCCTTTGAAAACCTTAAACATCAAATATCAGCTCTTCTGGAATATTTGTGTGTGTGTGTGTGTGTGTGTGTGTGTGTGTGTGTGTGTGTGTGCACGCATGCACGCGCACATGTGCCCATGTGCATGCATGCCAGTTCTGGGTCTTAAACACAAGGTCCTGTGTTCTCACTTAGCTTTTTTGCCCATGACTGACACTCTACCATGATTTTCTACTGGATAATTGGAGATGGAGTCTCTTGGAGTTTTCTGCCTGGTCTGGCTTTGAACCATAATTCTCAGATCTCAACTTGCTGGCTAGCTAGGACTACAAGTGTGAGCCCTCTTGAGCCCTTCAATGTTCCGCTCCTGCCTGGAATGATGCCTAAATGCCTCATTTCCCAGATTTTCACCCCACATTCTTTCCTCCCTACCCCATACTTTGACACATTTCTTATACTTGGCTTATTAATTAGATCCCACTGGCACATGACCAACATTTTCTTTAATCAATATACTAAGTTTTAAAATTAAAAACATATATTAGCCAGGAGTTTGTGGCTCATGCCTATAATCCTAGCTACTCAGGAGGCTGAGATCTGAGGACTGTGGTTTGAAGCCAGACCAGGCAGGAAAATCCATGAGACTCTTATTTCCAGTTAACTACTAGAAAACCAAAGTGTTAGAGCAAAAGAGCTCAGAGATAGCACCTAGCCCCTGTGTTCAACCTTGCCCCCATATATAAATATATTTGGAATATAAAATATAATTAGATGGGAGGAGTAAGTTCTAATGCTTTATATCACAGTGGGATGACTATAGTTTACAACAAATTACATATTTTATGAGGAGTTTGAAATATCTAAACACAAAAATGATAAGAAGATGAAAATGCTAATTACCCCAATTGATTGAAACCCATTGCATGATGTATTGAACCATCACACTATACCCGATTATAAATAATTATTATATATCAAGAGAGAAGTAAAAGAAAGCAAGAGTACAACAAGCAATAGGCAAGCATTTTGGGAAACTCCTGGAACTCTTTTTTTCTTGTTTCTTTCCTTTAGTTTCCTTGAGTTATTATCCGCTGTTCTACATTCTCATCTTTCTTCCAGGAGTCTTATTTTATCAGACAGATGTTTTGAACATTTTATCTATTCTTCCTCTCTCAGGATGCAGGGCTTTGGAGAGGTGCTTCTCCCATTGAGTCACTGAGGTTCATGTGTTATTGGTAGAAGAAAGATTAAGGTAAGGGCAATGATAGCTACAAGACCCTGAAAATACAATTTCACACTAGGTTGGTGATATTTATCTTCCTTGATATTGCCTTACATGCCCTAACTCTGGCAAAATAAAGATTTAAACAGAATTAGAGTCCGAGGCAATTATTCTCTGTTTGTGTGTACAGAGAGAGAGGCTCTGAACCAGCATCATCAAGGAACTCGAAGCAGAAATGCACACAGGACATTGATGTTTTAGCAGCAATTACAAACCATCTGTTCAGCCCTTACTTAGAGCTAGGTACTGAGATTAATATTTTACTCATCTGATTTTTAATTAAAGCTCCTTAGGCCACTAAGTCACCAGTCTTGTGATACAGATACAATGATTATTCCTGCTGGTAGATGAAGAGGCTCTGTCTACTCCTGAGGTCCTTGAAGTAGGGCATGGAGATATTGGGATATTAAGTCAGGTCTATCTATCTTTGAAACCTTGAGATTGCTCTTAATCACTCTGTCCCCAGCGCCTGCATCTTCCTCCTCTCTGGACAAGAATGGAAGCTACTTCCTTTCTCTCTTGCCCATAAGCACTTTGTATAGTAGGTGGCTTCCATATTTAGAAAAAATCCTTTGTATTTTCTTAGCACACAAGGTCAGGGTTACCACCTCCTCATTTCTCATACACTTCTTCCCAGAACAATAGCACAGTTACTATTGTTATTTTAAATCACATTCATATTTAATGCTTAATTAAAGAGACTGGCAGGTTATTAGGTGGTGGGTTCGGCTTTAACCTTTCCCACGCCTCATTTGGCCTCTCCACTGGCTGATTCACAGGCACTTTCCTTATTTCCATAAAATGTGGGGGCAGAATAATCCTATATCTGGATTCCATTAGCATTTTTCATTTGAATACTATCGTGTGATGGATGCCACAACATGTCTTTGGAGTTCAGATGGCCTAGACCCAGGAGTTTCCAAACACAGTGGAAGAAGAGGGGAGGATTAGCCAAACCAATGCTTAACTCCAAGTTACTTTGCTTTTGAACATTGGAGTCCAGCCTGCATTGTAATATTTCTCTTATGGGCACCCAGATTGGACTCATTGTAGAGGCTCGGTGGCAGGCAAAGGAGTTCAATTTTTTACTGTGGGTGGCACCTGTCAAAGCCAGGATGCTTGCCAGCTTGGTAAGCCTTGATGAACATTCACTCCTCCACTCATCTGGGAGTTCCTAAGCTGGTCTGTTGCCTTGGTCAGCTTTTAGTTGCTCAGACAAACTAGCTTAGACAATCAAACCTTTAAAGGAGAAAAGGCTAATTTGGGCTAGTCAGCCAGTTCCATTGCTAGACAGAGACATTGTGGAAGGGGTGGTGGAGGAAAACTGCTTACCTCACAGCTGCCAGGAAGCAAAGAGAGACAGAGATACAGAAAAGCTTGGAGACCAGATACACTCTTCAAAGGTGTCTCCTAAGAGACCAGGCCCCATAACCTAAGAGATCATTCAGCTACCACTCATCCATGGGCTAATCCATTGATATCAAGTTAGTGTTGATGCAACATTTTCCAATAATGCCACCAGCTAGGTACCCAGCCCTCAACACGTAAGACTTTGGTGATATTTTATAACCAAACCCCAGCATCCGTGTACTTTGACCAAGTTACCTGGGGATTCTGAAGAGCTCCCCTTTGCTAGAGCTGTTCCTAGGAGACAGGGCCTGGGATTTTTATTTACCCTGATGTCAGAGTTGTTTAAATTAGACAAGTCACATGGAGTACTTAGAACTGTACTAGCCATAGAGCACTATGCCTCACGCCTGTAATCACAGCTACTCAGGAGGCCGAGATCTGAGGATCATGGGTTTGAAGGCAGTCGTGGCAGGAAAGTCCATGAGACTCATCTCTAATTAAACACCAGAAAACCAGAAGTGGTACTGTGGCTCAAAGTGGTAGAGCACTAACCTCAAGCAAAAAAAGCTTAGGGACAGTATCCAGGCCCTAAGTTCGAGCCCCACGACCAACCAAAAAAAAATAAAAAGAACTGTGCTAGCACTCAGTAAAGGATAACTATTACAGTTACTGAATCAGGAGTTGTGGACAATCCCAGGATACAAACTTTAGCAAGTGGGGTCAGGAATACAGAGGGTCCAAGTCAAATTAGGCCACAGCCATCAAGAGTCTCAGAGTCATGCTGGAAGGAGAAATCTCAGGTTTCATCTTGACAATATACAAGGATAGAAACAGGTCCACCCAGGAGGCGAGGGTAGATGTGACTCAGCCCAGCACTCCCTCCACTTTCCTTCCTTTGCTTGTTAACTTCTACGTGTTCCATCTTACTAGTTGCATTCCTGGTGGCGTAAATTCTCCAGTGCCTTTAAGAACTAGACATCACAGGAAATCGATCCACACTTATGTGCCCTAGTGCATAGCAGATTTTGAGCCCCCTGGGTAACCAACAAGCATGCGAGTTTCCTTCCTGCCTAGCTCTTCACCGAGAAATGAGATGAAGCATGAGTTAGATGAAGGAGGTCAACGAGCGCTCACTGGGGGCAAGTAGAAACGCTGGTGTGATAAATGATGTGTCTCTCTTATCTGGCCGTGTCAAATTTTTCATTTGGCATGATGTAACCATACCACAGAGGAATTGAATTGTGTCCCTTGCCACCCTGAAATGGATTCATCACTGACGTTTGGAAAATGAGATAAACCAAGAATGAATCCATCTAAGAGCCAGACCGTGGCATTAAATACCACACAGGGAAGGAGTAGACAGTTGGAGGATGGCTGGTTCTGATTTGGGGCTTATCTGGCCCCAGGGGTGGGTACAGATACAAAAAGATTTAAGCAATCTTTCCTGCCCCGGCTCCCAGGCTCACATTTCTAACTTTTTATTTTGGTCAATGTTATTCTCTTTACTACATTGAATAGCAAATAATTTATTCCTGTATGAATACAGAAAAGTGAAAGTCTGGCAAACTGCTCCACTGGAGTTGACTAGTTTGCTCTCCAGTGTGATTGGAGGAACCAATTTTATTTTTGATAACAAATTACATATTCATTGTGCGATTAAATATTAACCTTTTCCCTACAATGATGTATTTTATTTTACTTTAATTAGTGTTTTTCCCTGATCAAAATGAGGGTGATCTGCATTTCGTATGTTAATTGGACATTTTCATTTCCTCTTCTTTGAATTGCTTCTCTGCCTGTATTTTTGCTTTCTGTTTTTAGTTTTTTTTAAAACTTTAGAATGTGTTTATTTTTTAAGTGTCTTACGAGATATATAGTATTTTTGTCCTTTGTCTATTATTTGACTTTTAGGGGTACTTGTGGTCTCTATTGTGAAATAGAAGCTTTAAATTCAAATGAATTTTTGAGCCTTTTCTTTTTTCAGCTTTAGATTTTTGTGCCTTGGCTATAAACACCTCTTAGCTTCCTAGAGATATTTTCTGTATTTATGTGATACAAGTTCTTAGCTCTAGGTAGACTAAAATGCGATTCCGCAGACTATAAGAACAAAGCATTGTAGAATTGGCAGCAGGCTTTATTCAAAGCTCTTTGTTCTCAGATTCCTCCTCCTCCTCTTTATCAGCACTCTTTGCAGATAGAAGCTCATTGCATTCTGCCCTGCAGTGGTACCTGTGTATGCTCTCACTAGACAAAAGTGGCATTTAAACAAGTATGGCCTCGAGGTCACCTAAGTTAATGCATGTGACTCAAAACTTCAGGAATATATTGAACTGGCTGAATCACATTCTTTGGGAAGCACAAGTCCTAAAGTTACAGTGAAGAAGCGGTTTTACTCTATTTTCACCCTTTTTGCTATATTTCCCCTCTAATAAACATATATATGGAGAGAGTATTATATAAGCATTATACAATATATATGTATATTTGACACAAAGTCTCACACTATGTACCTCAGATTTGTCCTGCTTCAGCTTGCTGAGTGCTGGGATTACAAGTATGCATCACCATGCAAGACTAGTAAAGGAGATTGAACTCAGGGATTTGGGTTTGCTAGCTAAGTGCTGTCCCATTTGAGCCATACCTCCAGCCAAGCCATCTATTTTTGATGCCTTTTCTCTTTCTTCCCTTGTTTCCATCCTTTTCCCAGTTGAATCTTTTCCTCCTTCCTGTTTTACATGCTCTTTCCTAGCATCTCTCTCTCTCTTTTTTTTGGTCACCCTGTCCTCTCTTTCTTCCATATTCTATGAAAGGTAGACAGAACTCCTAGGATGGAGATAAGAAAATCTCAGGTGTGATCATTTCTGTCAGAAACTAGCTGTGTGATGTTGGAGGCTCTTGTCTCTCCTCCCTGGGTTCTGGTTTCTTTTTCTCTAAAACGACAGGATGGAATTAGCCACATTTAGACTTTGCCTCTTCTCTCATGCGCCAGCGTTCGGCCTTCATCCCCCCCATTCTTCCATCTCATTAAGCCCCTCTCACCAATGTACCTGCCACAGTCAAAAACAATCGCATCTCTTTCCACCCTCCCCTCTAGCTTTCACTTCCCCCACCCAGCCACACACACGCAGACCCTGCTGGCAGTACAGATGTTGATTTGATGTGCTTGGACTCCAGGCATTCAGACTGCTCTGGGCAAAACAAAAAAACAGGGCCATCTGTTGGATGCATCCAACTACATCAACAGGCTAACATGTGAGCTCCCTTTCTGCTGAAGACCTATTAGCCATATTCTCCTGGGTGGACTTAGCTAACAACTTGCTACCACCTGTTGCAATATGGCCCCTGTCTGAAGCCTTCAGCAAGTGGCCAGGATGTGTTTATCCTGTCCAGCTGTTGTGCTTGCTTTTCTAATGGCTAAGGGTCACAAGTCAAGGGCTAATGAGGTAATGGATGCTCTTCTGGCTAATTAAACTCCACCTTCGATGGAAACTTTCAATGAAAGTTCTTAGACTTTAGGAAGTGGAGCTTGATAGTTTTGAGATTACAAAAGTCTTGAAAATTCATTAGAAAAACCACAGGATGAAAAAAAGAAAAGAAAAAAAAAAGAAAAGAAGTCAGTCACGAAGGCTTCAGAGGCCCCTGCCGGCCCAGGGACGGATACCTGGAGCGTCCAACATCGCAGTGAGTGAGCTGTTTGAAAGGCAGGTTTCCGAGGTGGCGGAGGGACTCACAGAGGCTCCTCCCACCCACCCCTTCCATTTTGGGCAGGGTTTTCAATTGAACAGAAGGACCTCACACACTGCAGAACAATTCAGCCCTCCACAGCATCTCCAATCTGCTATGGCTTTGCAGCGCAGCAGCAAGAATGATTCAATAGATAATAGATAAAGATTCCATCCAAAAAATAAAATAAAGATTCTTGCAGCCCCCACCGCAACACCAATTCCTAAAGTTAACCCATCACTTGTGCTGTTAATACGTGACAAGATGCTTAATTGGAACCTAGATCCAAGAGACTGAAACTGAATCTTCACTCCCAAAATGAAAACAAAATACAAGGTTCAGGTAAACACACATACGAGGAGGAAGAGGAGGAAGATAAGGTGTCAGAAGCAAAGCCGAGTGACGGAACACGTTCAGTCGGGGCAGATGTTTATAGAGTGGAGTGGGGCTTCAGGAAGAGCTCCGTATGGACTCGTGGGCAGCATCTGGAGGCACCAGATCCTTCCATGGCAGATCCACGAACAGGGAGCTAAGGAAGGAGGCCATTTCTGTCATTCCAGTCCTAGAAGCTCCACATCGAAGACCAGAGTGGCGTTTGGTGGGATGATGCCAGGGTGACCAGTGACCCCGAAAGTGTAGTCTGTAGAGATAATCAGTTTGGCTCTCTGACCCACACTCATCTGGGCCACCCCTTCTTCCCAGCCTCGGATCACTTCCCGCTTGCACAAACTTAAAGGGCTCGTTTCTGTCCCGGGAGGAATCAAATTTCTTTCCATCTTCCAGCATCCCGGTGTAGTGCACCGCGCAGGTCTGGCTGCGCTTCAGGAAGGTGCGCCCATCTCCAAGGGAGATGGTCTCCACCTGCACGCCCATGGCGGCAGCGACGGTGGCGGGTGCGGTGCGGGCGGCCAGAGGACCAGCAGCGAACCTGGCGGCCACTCCGCGACTCTCGCCATGAATGTTCTATATGACAGTTAGCGGTAGAGGGTGGGACAGTTGCCTTTGTGGTAATACATAATACACACACACACATATACACACATACACACATGCACACACACACACACACATACACACATACATACTACACACATACACACATACATACATACACACATACATACATACACACATACACAATACATACACACACATACACACATACATACACACATACATACATACACACATACACACATACATATACACATACATCTCTATATAAATGTAAATAGTCAGTGCTTCTGTGTGGTGCACACACATGTGTGTGCCAATTGTGGGGCTTGAACTCAAGGCTTGGGCATTCTTTCTTTTATTTGCTCAAGGTGAGCACTCTACCAGGGTGAGCCACAGCTTCACTTCTGGGTTTTTGCTGATTAACTGGGGAGATGAATCTCCTGGGCTTTCCCTATCCAGGCTGGCTTTGAACTGTGATACTGAGATCTCTACCTCCTGAGTAGCTAGGATTACAGGCCTGGGCCCCTGGACCCTGGGGCCTTTGTGATTTGTGTCTATAGTTCTAACAATTTCTAAGTCTCACTTGATTTTGGCAGCTTTAATTTTCTTGTTTCTGAGATGAGCAAATGGGAAAGGGGTGGAAAGTGTCATATTTTGACTGATGGTTGAGACTCTGCACTCGTGTTATAACAAATCTAAGCACTAGGGGGCAGCGTTAACTAAAATTTGCTGGGACTTCCTACCTAATCTGAACTTTGGGTGGTTCAGCACACATTGCTAATGAGGAGCAAGACAGTGAACACAGCTGATCTGCCTTAGAATCATCATCACAATGTCCCATTACAGTGTCAGTTTTCTGCTAGCCCATTAACCCTATAGGGTATTCCACTGAATATTTTACTCCAAATCCTGGAGAAACACTTTTTTCTTTTATGCAGTTGAAATCCTGCTTGCTGAAATGAGCCCACGCTCTCTCTTTTTAAAATCTTGTCTTAAGTGAAGGCGAATAACAGATTGGGGAACTAGAAAAGAAAACCTGAAGTAGTGAAAATGAGTTACTCTATTTTATTTTTATTTTAGGCTGAAATTCAGTACATTCAAACTCCTTTAATCTCACAGAGATATTCTGTAAGCCCCATGCATGTTCTTGCTGCTGTGGGACTAGAACTTGGTAATAAGGATTTTGAAACTACTGGAAATGTAATGAGCACAGATTTATGGTCACATTCCTGGGAGTTGATCTGATTCTTAGACTCCTCTAGTCCAATTTTCTAAACAGGCTATTTCTGCAAACTAGTTCCTAAGACTTTTGAACCACATTGTCTTGTTTAGGTATAGCCATGACCTGTCTCTTAGGACCAATTTGCAGTGTTAATTAGCTCTATACTGACAGTGACAGAACACTTTGAAGGAAACCATTTAGAAAGCAGAAAAAGTTTAGTTTAGTTCAGAATTTCAGATTTTTTTTTAGTTTATGCACATCTAGCTCCATTGCTCGTAGGACTGTGGAGTAGCAGAATACCACAGCAGCAAGAGCAGATCGCAGGAGATTTTGTTCATCTCATGGCAGCCAGGAAACAAAAAGAGAAAGTGTGCGAGGATGCTCCCAGGGACAGGATATACCCCCATTCTCAAGGTCATGCCTCCAATGACCCAATTCTCTCGAATGAGAGATCCCATTTCCTAAGTTTCCATCATCTTCCAACAACCCATCAATAGCTTAATCTGCCGGAAATCCTCCTAATCCAGCCACTGGTCAAAAGGCTGACATTGCTAGACTGGGGATCACCTTTACAGCACATAATGGAATTGTTCAACTCAAGCAACCATAAGGAGAAAGGAGGAGAGAAGAGGAGGGCCCTCCAATTTAAAATGCTGTCTGAGCTAGCTTCCTTCCATCTTTTTGTGTTAGCAGAACAATTAAACAGGCAGAACAATAGAGTGTGAATTTAGTTAGATTTCCAAGGAGAAAACTATTTTCCATAAAGCAATTGGGAAAGCAGTTTTTTTTGTCTTTCTAACTCAAGAAGAGGGAAATTATCCCTCTTCAGATACTTTTCTGAGACTTTTATTTTCTTATTGTATAAGTACAAAAGAAAGATTCATAAACATAAGATAGTGGCACAGATGGTTAAGAGTTCCATGACAGTCAAAATTCCAAAAGAAAAACACATGAGAAGCTAGTTTTTAAATACCTTTTTTTTTTTTTTTGCAAGAGGAACTGGCACACTTGGGGATAAATACCTACGAAGATTTACAAACTTCAGTCTGTTCAGTCTCTTTTAAGAAATGGATTGTTGGCTATCAAGAGCACAATAGAAAAAATTGCCATCTGATCAAAGGGTTTGTGAAAAGTTTCCAAAAATGAATGCTACAAGTGGCTTGTTTGACTTGGGGCCTAGCAGATGCTGGATGAGATCGCTGGGAAGTGCAAACTAAAGAAATATGAGGAGTATCTGTGTGTGTGTGTGTGTGTGTGTGTGTGTGTGAGAGAGAGAGAGAGAGAGAGAGAGAGAGAGAGAAAGAGAAAGAGAGAGAGAGAGATCAGAGTTATCCAGAGAAATAAAACCAATAAAATAGAGGCTGAGAAATTCTGTGATCTGCAATGTTTTCCTGGAAACTCAAGAAAGTTGGTAGTACAATTCAGTCCAAACCCAAAGACTTGAGAATAAAGGGAGCCAATAGGTTCAAGTCCTAGTCTGAGAATCAGTAATGCTAATTGTGAAAGCAGGAGAAGAGATTATCCCAGCTTCACAGGTGGGGGGAGGGGAAGAGAAAGACAGAGACAGAAACAAAGAGACATACAGAGAAAGGGACAGAGAGACAGACACAGAGACATAGAGAAACAGAGACAGAGAGACAGAAAGAGCAAGCGCAAATTAGCTCTTCTTCTGCCTTTTCATTGTATCATGTTCCTCAGCAGCTTGGGTGGTGATGTCCATCGACAATGATAAGAGTGATCTTCTTTGCTTGCTTGATCATTGCTCCAACTCAATTCAACTCAATTTCAATGCTAGTGTCTAATCAAACATCCTCACAGGAATCCATAAATAATGTTCATCAGCCATCATTTGTGTATCCCTTAGCTTGGTCAAAATGAAACATACAATTCTCCATCACAGTGAGTATATATGTGCATGTCTATGCATTTGCACAGATATGTGGGTGTGTACACATTGGTACATATGTGTGCTTGTGGAGCCAAATCTACAGACTTTAAGAGAGAGCATGACAAGTGTATATCAGGAGAGGTAAAGCCCAAGCATTTAGCTGGTCCCTATCTGTAAGCATACCTTTGCAAGATAGCTTCTGGGCTGCAGACCTTATGAATATCTTCTGCATTTATGCAAACATCAGTGTTCCACTCCCCCAAGCTAGTTATTTTTACATACCCATACACATTTATGAACCTTCACATATATATATAGTACTTAACTTTGGACAGTTTCTATAACATAGTACTCTCAGTGCTTGCTGATATTCTATATTAAGGAAATTACTTGATGTACATTTACAGGACGGGGAAGTTAGGAATGGTGATGGAGAAAATGGGTAATTACAAGGGTTACCATTGCCTTAGGTGAATTTAGGGGCTTCAAAGATGGGACTTAAGTGGAGGATGCTCAGATTAGGGGACACCACCTTGGGTGTAATCACACTATCATTTTTTTTTGTCAGTTGTGGGGCCTGAACTCTGGGCCTGGGTGCTGTCTCTTAGCTCTTCAGCTCAAGGCTAGCACTCTGCCACTTGAGCCACAACACCACTTCCTGCTTTTTTCTGCTTGGTGATAAATAACTGAACCCAGGTCCTCATGCATGCAAGGCAAGCACTCTACTGCTGAGCCACTTTCCCAGCTCCATACTGTATCATTTTTGGAGGAGGAGGAGAGAAAGATGGAGTCTGGGATCAAAGGGTTTCTTCCACAAGTCCAAGCAAGCATGGGGCTTGAACATTTGGAGGAAGGGAGGAAGCATTCTCTTTGGAGCCTCCAGAGGAAGAGCAGCCATGCTGACTGTTCACAGATAGCCCACAGCACGGGTTCTAGACCCATTGGGCCAATTGTTGCCTAGTTGTTAGCTTTGGCAGTGGCCAAAGCTAATAAAATTCTTCTGATATCTCATGGTCACTCAGTAACCCTGAAAAGTTATTGAGTCAAAGTCTGGGGAAAGGAAATTGTAGAATCAGTAGGAGAAGGCCCTGTCTCTCGTTTCTGAGATGGAACCTTGGTACACCCAAGCAAAGATGTTCTCACCTCCCCAATGTGAAGAGTGCGGTTCACCAACCGCAGACAGAATGGCTCAGATTGTTGTCATGTGACAATTTCACAGGCTTGTGTGCATAGTCTTTCCTTCCTCAGTCCATTTCCTCTGTTATTTCTTGGCTGCCATATACTAGATACATATATAATGCAACTGGAGCTTCAGTTTCTTTCCTTAATGAACTGGGATGAGGATGTTGATATACTGTCTCCAGGGGTAGGTGAAGAGTGTGTGTGTGGAGTGTTTTGCAGGCTGAAAGATGGAGAAGTATACTTCAGGGTGCATGGGCTGTGGCTTTTGATCAGATTTGCTTAACAGAAATACCTAAATATTTAGGGGAAAGAAATTCTTCCATTTTTGTACTCCCATTCTCTGCTTACTTTCAAGAGGTGAAGCCAATTCAGTATTTTGGAAAGGGTTGAGTACATCCTGTGTCATGAGAATGGATGTCACAGGCTGAAGAATGTATCATGAAGCAACATTTCTGTCTCCTACTTCTGGAGACCTGGAAGTTCACAATGCAGATTCCTGGCTAGTCCAATGCCTGGTGAAGACCCAGTTTCTACTTGCAAAATGGTGCCTGAGATGTTGTAACCTTTGGAGGAGGATGGAAATGTTCTTTGCAGGGCAGAGGATTGAGGGAGAGACAGCTCACCTCTGCCTCTTCTGTATTCCCTCAGCTCATCAAGTTCACCCCTAACCTTACTGTGCATCAGCACCTCATCATAACTTGTTTATTTGTCTGTATCTCTTACAAGATCATAAGAACTATGAAAGCAGGCATTATAGGGTTACTCATAGTAGTTAGTCCTCAGTAAACATGATGAATGAACATTAAGTTCTGATCTTAATCACCCTGAGTAGGTGCAGCTATTCTCTGTTTTATGTCTCCATCCTAAGCTCTCTTTAAATCATGAAAAATGATGAAAGGATTCAACTCACAAGCAGGATGACACTTGCCTGTTGTTCCAGCTCCTCAAGAGGTTGAAGCCAGAGGGGCACTGGGTTTGATACTGAGCACCACAACGGGACAGGGGGTGGGGAGAGAATCACTGAAGCCCAGGGGTCTTAGGCAGTCTGTGTAACAAAGTCATATCCTGTAAAAGTATTTTACACTTGGAATCATGAAGCATTAGGTGGTGGCATCAAAGGCTGAGCTACCGATTAAGTTTGGGAGTCATATCCGCATTGTAACTGGGGGATGCATTTTCCCAGATGTCTTATTAAGCCTGCATTTCCATTATACAAGGTGGTTTACAAGTATGCATCCTTGGTAGCCTATTATCTAATTATCCTTAAGCAACACTTTCAATAACTACTACAGGACATCTCTATTTCCTGATAAAAACAGATCTACTATATGTATTATGTATTTATATACTTAATTTTTGTCAGTTGTAGGGCTTGAAGTCAAGGACAGGGCACTGTCCCTAAGCTTTTCTGCTCAAGGCTAGCACTCCACCACTTTGAGTTACAGCTCCACTTCTGATCTTTTGGTGGTTAATTGGAGATACAGTTTGTCACGGACTTTCCTGACCATGCTGGCTTTAATCACGATCCTTACATTTCAGCCTCCTGAGTAGCTAGGATTACAGGTGTGAGCCACCAGCTCCTGGCTTGACTTAGTCTTTTGAAAGAATTATACTATTTGTTCTACACTTAATTAATTAATTCACTTCAGTTAATTCATTTGTAACTCCTTTCTTACCACCCACTGTATTTTCTTGTAGAATGGTAACTTTATCATTACTGCTTTATGACTTTAAGCTTGTCAAATCATAGCGTGCTATAATAGCTGAGATAAATTTTCAATTTCCAAGAAAGTTAATTGCTGTGATCCCTTCACAATCTGTGAAGCCTAAGGATTCTCTGTGTCTGACTTCAGTACACATTCCTTGACTGTTCCCCAAACCACCAATCGTTACTGGGGTTCTTGTCTACTCTACATACTGTTTGCTGCATGTTATTAACCAACCATTTGGAATTCTACCTCTTGCTGACTCTCTGTGAGCTGGTTCACTGCACATATTGAATGTCACCTAAATATGGGTGGCCAGCTAACTCATAAGAAGTGAGTCAGGAAAGATGAAGGACATATGTTCAGCCCCGTGTTCCAGGGCGGAAAGGTTAAAATACTGCACAGGAATGCTGTTGTGTATGCTCAGCTTGAGTCATTTAGACTCCTAAAGATGTCATCATAAAGATGACAGAAAGGGAGTCTCTGGGTATTCTGAGTATGCATTCTACACATTGTAGCAGGAACACCTCTGGTCATGCTCAATTTGAATTATATAGCTCAGGACAGGACTGTCTGCAGGCATGATCAATTTTAAGTATAAACAAGGAAAAGGGCGCTTTGAAGAAGTATTAACAGAGGAGTTCACCCCTAAAGTTGCCTGCCTCACTCAGAAATGTAGCAGCAGAATCAAGTCAGAAACCAGTGCACATGCTCAGTGTGGCGAGGAGAACATCAGATAGGAAGGCTACAAAGAACACATAGAAGTCTCTTCTGTGAGTTTCACGTCTTCTGTCCTAGCACTCAGCCTATGATTAGTGCAAGTTAGAGTGGGGTCACACTTAACTAATTTTATCTACTAGCCACTAGGAATTTAGGTCACATACAGAAGCTGACAGTAAATGGCTATTGCAATGAACCAAGGACAGTCCAAGATAACTTGGGCTCTCAATCTGTAATATTCCATTGTTGGGTCTTCGTCTGTCCGGCGGACGGGGTCTGAGGAAAGGTAAGTGCGAAGTGCGGCCACTTGCCTGTTCCCCAGCTGAGGAAAGGTAAGTGTGAAGTGCGGCCACTTGCCTGTTCCCCAGCTTCCCCAGCTTCCCTTAACCCCGGGAGACAATCAGATGCAGTGGGGAGTCAAACCAAGCAGGAACTTGTTTCTTAACAGGGAGCATCCCCTTTTTAAAGCAAAAGACTGTTGGGAGGGGAGGAAATGGAACCAACCAATCACTATAAAGGCCACACCTTATTATGCACCTAAGCTTCCATGAGTTGTTTACACACTGAACCTAAACAAATCTGGCTCTGCCCACTCAACTTCCTCTCAGGGCCATCTTTGCTACCTGTGTTCCCCACAGATTTCCCCACATTCCATCTCTGTATAGTTGTGATGTTTCAGTTATCTTGGATGTTTACTGCTCTCAGTAGGGTTTATATTAGATCAGCATCACTTCATGGGCTCTTTCTGCTCTATGAAATATTGGGAGAAATAATGTCAGTGGCAGTCCTTTTGTAAGTCAAGGCGTTTGATTCCCTGTGGAAAATTACCAGTAGCTTGCTTGTGTAGAGATGTGCAAATGTGACAGAGTTTGTGCACTAGAAAGTCTGTAGACAAACAGACTTGTAGAAGGCTTAGTAGGATTAGTAGGGGGCTGATCAGCAAGATGAAGAAATGAAAAACAATGATAAAATGGGTAGAAAGCATGTATACATCAGAAAGCACACAAGTGTGTCTGCCACAGAAGAACAAAGTGGAATGGAGCTTCTAACATTCAACCAATCTCAAGAGGTGCATGAATGTGAATTACCCAATAGAAACAAATGTAACTTGGGTAATATCCAGGAAAGAATGAGAACCCCATATTTCTTGGACCAATGAAGAACTATGGAGGAGGGAATGCCACACAATAAGAACGAAATTGCTGTCGTAATTTTGAAGATTGTGCCTGGTGCCACACAATCTTGCTTTTGTAGCCCTTCTTATCTCTGAGTCTTTCCTTCAAGCATGGATGAACGAGCACACAAAAATAATTCTCACAGGGCTGGGAAGGTGGCTCAGTGGTAGAGTGCTTGCCTTGTATGCATGAGGCCCTGGGTTCCATTCCTCAGAACCACATAAGCAGAAAAAGCTGGAAATATCACTATGGCTCAAGTGGTAGAGTGCTAGCCTTGAGGTGAAGAGCTCAGGGACAGTGCCCAGGCCCAGAGTTTAAGCCCCAATGACCGACAAAAAAGAAATTATAATAATTCTCACAAAAATAATATTGGAAGTCAAAGAACCAAGGCCCAAATCAAATGTGATCAAAGTACTTCAGAGGCAATGGCAGGCAGTGGTGAGAATGAGTCCCATGGTGAAGGCACTTCATACCCCCAGCACAATGTGAAGCTTCTCCTCTTGATCAGAATCCTGCTAGCCTCATCTGATCCTCTCCTGTGTGGGCTCTCAAATGTGGTCCTAAGACAAGCACTAATTAATATATATATTTTTTCTTATGCTGGAGATTGAACCTATGGCCTTGTGCCTGCTAGACAAGTGATCTATCATTGAATCGCATTCTCAGACCTTAACATAGTTTTAAATAAATCATGCTGTATATAGAAGTGTTTCTAGGTTACTTCAAGATCAGGAAGGCCAAAAGAATTTACTCTCCAATCAACAGCTGGAGATAGTCTCTTTCCCCTAATCTCCATGGAAAGATGAGAGCTTAGATAAGTGCCTATTAGCAAGTTTGTATAGACAAATCATATTTCCAGCAACATTTATTTATTTATTTATTTCCTTATTTGGGTGAGTGCTGTTTAACTACTCCACATTTCCTCTTACTCCCTTTAAAATGTGAAGTCATTGTTGTTTGTCATGGAAGGTTCTCTTTTCACCATCAAATGTGGATGATAGCTTTGCTGCATACACCAGTTTAGGTTGGTAGTTGTTGATCTTCAGGGCTTGGATTATACCACTCCAGGTTCTCCTTGCGTTGAGGGTTTGTGTGGAGATATCTGCAGTGGTTCTGATTTTCTTTCTAGTGTAACATAGCTCCTTCATTGATTTTGCACCACTTAAAATCAATTCCTTGCTATTTAAGTCTAATGGTTTTACTATGATGTGTACACATTTTTCTTTTTGGATCTTGTCTACTAGGGGTTCTATATGCTTCTGTTGGGTGGATGAGATTTTCTCAAGATTGGGGAAGTTCTCTGTTATTATTTTACTGAACAGGTTTTCCATGCCTTTACTATTAAATTCTTCCCCTTTGTCAATCTCAATTATGTGTAAATTTGACTTCCTAGCTATGTCTCCAAACCCTTTAATGGGTTTGGAGTGTTTTTTCCATACCTCTAGCCTTCTGTTCTAACTTCTCTGTTTTATCCTTGACTTCTGATATTCTCTTTTCCATTTCACTTATTCTGTTACCTGTGGATTCCACTGTGTTTGCATTGTGGAAATTGAACATTTTATGCTCCTGAGATTGGTTCTCACAGCACTAATTTTATCTTTTTATGAGGTGTATATTGCATCTATTTTTAAATAAGTTTTTTATTGTGAAAATACTGTACAGAGGGGTAACAGTTACATGAGCAAGATAAGGAGTACATTTCTTATCAAGCATTTTTGCCTCCTCCTCATTTTTCCCCTAACATCCCTTCCCTCCCATCTTTAGCCCATTCCTTCTTTAGTCCACTCCATTCCTTCTTGTAGATCTAGTATTCTTTTTTGAGACAGAGATTACATAGTCAGAGGAAAAAGGGTGAAAAAGTGCAGCGACTAGTGAGGACAAAGCAACAGCAATATGACATTTACCTCCTGGTTGTTGTACTGTTAAGCACATGTTCGGTCTTAGAATATTATTTTTTCCCCAAACTCTGCGGTAAATCCAAATATTTGGTACTTAAAATATCAGCTAAAGTTGGATGCTGGTGGCTCACACCCGTAATCGTAGCTACTCAGGAGGCTGAGATGTGAAGATCACAGCAGTTGGAAGCCAGCCCAGGCAGAAAAGCACGTGTGACTCTTATCTCCAATAAACTACTCAGAAAAAGCTGGAAAAAAAAGCTGGTAGGAGAAGGAATAACTATAATTCTTGTCTTTGATAGTGTGGAGAAATAGTGAATAAATTACCATCTCTTTTTCTCATTCAGTGCTGTCTGTGGCTCATCCAAATTATCCATATTCTGAGGAATATTGACCATGAGCTATTGACTTTAACACTGGAATACACTTCTTCTTGGCCATGCCCAAAGGATTTCTGTGTTTCATGGAGGTCATTAGGAAGCACCATCCTAGTTTAGCCTTGCATGTTCTAATGTTACAAACTGATATTTATTAGTTCACCATCAAATTTTTTTCCTGGTGATTAAAACAATCCATATAACTTACTGAAACTTAAGAAAATAAAAGAGTATAGTTGGTACATTTTCCTTGGTAATCTTTTGAAGCAAAAATGTGTGTGTGTGTGTGTGTGTGTGTGTGTGTGTGTGTGTGTGTATGTGTGTATAATAGTAAGTCTAAGTTAGGCACGGTGGCACATGCTTGTAATACCAGCATTTGGGAGGCTAAGACAAAAAGACCCTGAATTTGAGGCTAGCATGGGCTATATAGAGAATAATGTCTGTCTCAAAAAAGAATACTAGATCTACAAGAAGGAATGGAGTGGACTAAAGAAGGAATTTCTAAGAAGGAATGGACTAAAGTCACCAAGAAAAAAAGCTATTTTATAAAATTTAGAAAAACCGTCAAACCTTGGGAAAGATATAGATTTAGGTAGAGAAGGTATTTAGGAGCCTAAATCAAATAAATATGACCAGGATAAATCTCTCTGCACCGTATTGAACTTAAACTGCCAGAGCAAAGAAAGAATACTGACAGGCACCAGAGAGAAAGCAGATGGTGCACAGGTGAGGTGAACCTTGGAATGCCAGCTAGTGTAAACTCAAACTCAGTTCCATCAAGTTGTGTTCTCAACATTAATGTCATATGACATATTCTGAACACTCTCAATCCCAGCACATCTCTGAGGCTACCAAAGTCTTGCCGAATGCCATTGACTATGAAATGATTGCTGGAAAGTATACTCTAGTAACCTTCAGAAAGGTCTTTATACTTCAGTGTAACTGGTTCATTATGAAAAAGAAAAGAGAGAGAGAGAGAGAGAGAGAGAGAGAGAGAGAGAGAGGAGCTTGAGGAAGAATTGTGCAGAACACAAACCTCTCCTGAAGTCCATTTCTATTACCTTAACTGCAAATCTTAGTATGCTCTGGATATAGTACAACAATTTCAATCATGAGATAGCTCTGGGGAAAAAACTATGTAGAGCTTCTATGTAAAGTAATCGTAGCAAATGAAGATGTCCCACCCCCTCAGTATTCTTCTGCCTTACCACTTTCCATTTTCAGACTAAGGGAAGAAGGAGGAAATAAAATAGGAAGAGAAGGCTTATATATGATAAGAACCATTGAACAGTTAAAAATTATAACAAGCAGAAAAAGACTTATTCAAGTGACCTTGAATCAGTCAGGAATCGCCTTCCCTTGGTTTGTAATCCCTGAACCTGTACTGATGGTATTGGTGAGGATTAATTGAGAGTCTTGCTTGGCTTGTCTACAACATTCAAAGTATCAGCCAGGTCACTGATGCTATCTTTGTTCTCTTTCCTAATGAGATTTTTGAAAAAAATATTAAGATTTATCTCCACTTGTTTTTATTCTTTTTACCACCCAAATTATGTTAATATTCCATGCTTTTGGAAGAGAGAGTGATGGCTAGTTTAGTTATTTATTAAAAAATAAAGGATCTGGGCACCAGTGGCTCATGCCTGTAATCCTAGCTGCTCAGGAGGCTGAGATCTGAGGATTGTGATTCAAAGCCAGCCCGGGCACCAAAGTCCATGAGATTCTTATATCCAATAAACCACTCAGAAAATCAGAAGTGGTGCTGTGGCTCAAGTGGTAGAGTGCTAGCCTTGAGCTGAAGAGCTAAAGGACAGAGCCCAGGCCCAGAGTTCAAGTCCCATGACCAAACAAATAAAGGAGAATCAGAGTTCTGCTTTCCTTCTAAAGGAGAATCAGAGTTCTGCTTTCCTTCTTTTCTGTGATTCGGAAAGCTTTAGGTGGCAGATAAGAATAAGGCAGTTGAAAATGGCATGATATGGTTTATGGCACAATACTTGTGATATAAAACCTGACATATGCTGACCCATGCTAAGAAGCTGCTCTGTTTATCTACATTGAGCTTTAATAGCGTTAGGCAGGTATCTATGTAGAAAGAGTTTGTCCCTAGTTTGGAGAAGCAAGTAAGAATTTTGGAAATGTTGGGCACAGAAATTTTTGTGCAACAGTTTCCAAAGAACTTGACCAAATTAAATAACGTCATTGATTTTTCAGTACACTTGAGCAATAATTGTTCCTGAAGACCAATGTTTTCTGAGTTGTGTTATGAAATATTCTAACAGCGAGAGGAAACTTCTCATAGCCTGGAGGATGGAAATGGAATTTTCAAATGGGAGTGTTTTCCCTCAGGACAGTCCTATGGTATCTTGGTATCCATCTAGGAGGCAATGACATACAGCCTTTTTCTGTGTATTGTTATTCCTTATCCCCATGGAAATGGTGTTCTGAAGGCAGAAAGCATCTCTCTTCCCTTTGGCCTGGGGCTGAACTCACACTCATACAGCTGCTGGACTGGAAGGGAGCGAAGCATTTGAGATGATGAATGTTTTGATGGAAATAAACAATGACAACCTCAGGATGGTTACCATCCCAGGACTTGGTTTTGTAATCTGTCAAAGAGGAAACACCAAGGCCAGCATTTGCTAAGAAGGATCAAGACTGAAACTATTCCAAAGAAAATAAATTTCAAGAGAACAAAGCACTTTTTTCTTACTCATTTGAATTTGTGGATGAAAACTTTCACATATATGGAAGAATGTTCTGTGAGAGTAAGGAAAATGGACTTCATGTACTCCAGAACATGAAGAACTTGCTTCTATTGGAGACAGGCAGTGTGAATATTCAGAACATGACTGGAATGCATGTTTATTTAGTAACAAATTGTTCTAAGTTGCTCTCTTATGGAGAATCTGAGAATTTTTTTTTTACAAACAAGTAGAAATCTCCCTCCCGCCCCTGTGTGTGTGTGTGTGTGTGTGTGTGTGTGTGTGTGTGAGCGTGCACACATGTGCTGATACTGGTGCTTGAATTCAGGATCTGGGCACTGTCTCTCTTAGCTTTTTCACTCAAGGCTACCACTTGAACCACGGTATGTACACACAATGGTGTGTTTTGAAGTCACAAAGAAGAATAAAATCACATCATTTGTAGAGAAGTAAATGGAACTAGTGATCACCACATTAAGTGAGTTAAGTTAGGTTCTAAAGGACAAAGGTTAAATGTTTTCTTTCATATGTGGATGCTAGACCTACAAGATGAACATCTAAGTGAACACACTCAGGATGACATGTGTGTGTATATTATAGATACATTTTACATCTCTATCATCTATCGCTCTATCATCTATCTCTAATGTTTGTACTTATGGGGCTGTTTGAGAGATAAAAGAGTGGAGGAAGAAAGGACAATATTGGAGAGTAAATAATAACAAAATATATTGCATCTGAGAACGAGGATAGCAAAAAGCCCCTAAAGGCTGTGGAAAAATAGAGGGGAGGGGGAAGAGGAAAGTGAGAATAAATTAGGGGTTTAAGCTGATTAAAGTACAGTAACTGAATGTGTGAAACAGCAAGGTGAAAACCACTGGGAACATACAACTGAAACAATCCCAGAAGTGTGACACGGGTGGGCTGGGTGTGAGTGGGGAGGGTGAATGAGAGTGAATGTGGCCAATTCACCTGATACACATGTGTGAAGCTAGAGCAATGAAAACATCGTTTGGAGGAGGAAGGAGAATGACAGCAGGGAGTCAGATCAAGTTACACTATATGCTCATAGGAGAATACGGATAAAAATACTGAAGAGACAAAACAGTTTCAGATATAAGTGATACTGCTATGAGTAGTCATCTACGAATGATTTTCTTTCAGAGATAGATTTCCAGAGGTGTGTGTTTTGAGGCGTGGGATGGGGGAGGGAGGGAGAAAGGGGGGGCAGGCACTGGAGCAGCCGAGAATTTGCTCAAAGGGGCTCTGAAGCATGTCCCTGAGCTGCAGGAGGGCTGTGTGGAACTTGATCACCCACCCAAGAGCTGCGCGTCCCGTCTAGCCCTCCCAAGAAAAGGCGCAGAGAGCAGGAGAAGATGCTTACCTCCTTGGAGGTTTGGAGGTCAGGGCTGCACTTGGTTCTGGGGTAGCTAGCCCGGGACAAGGTAGTTGCAGGCCAGTAAATAAAACTCCTTTGTCACCTTCGACCCTGCCTCTGTGGATTTTCTCACTCTGAACTGACCTCATGTTTCTGCTAAGACTCTGCAGAGATCTCCTCTCTGGTTTTTGCCTGCCTGGGCTGATCCCAACTTGCAACCCAGAGAGTCTCCAGCATTCAAAGCTGGCTCCATATGACAGATACCCATGTGGCCAGGCACCCAAGTGGCCAGGCGGCTTTGAACTGAAACATAACCAGCAATCTTTTCCCAGGTCAGACTGGGTAAGGTTTCCAAAGCTGTGTACCACAAAGAGAGTGTCCCACGAAGAGGGCTCTGGGGGAGGAGTTGCCAGAAAGGGTGAAGGATCAGTGTGACACACAAGTCTCCGCTTCAGAGGATCTGAAGTATGTGTGCCTTCCTTCCTGAGTCTGCAGGTTTCAGCTGCTTGTGGTGGAACCAGGCAGGGATCCCGTCGATTTCATCATGGCGGGGATGGTCAGGATGATGGTGTAGGGTTCCTTCCCAGTGGGAGTGAGGCCATCTTTAAGGAGCTTCTTAACCACAGTGGAATCTCTAGATTGGAAGGGATGGACAGGATGTGGACTGGGCCATGGCAGTGTCTCCCGGACCTATTCATGCTCCTGTAAATTCTACAGAAACTTAAGAAAAGAAACATGATTAAGTTAACCTAAGGCGGGGGCTGACTTCAGTGAAATCTATCTCCCAATGCTCCCCTGGAGAGCTTCCTTGGGCCCTGACTCCCCCATGTGGCTTTTTACCCTGTTTTGTGTTGACCTGAGCACAGGCAGAGCACCTGGAGGTTGCCTGGAGTACCTGGTTGTGCAAGGCTCTGCCCAGAGCTTTGCATAAGGAAATATTACTGTCTGGCAAGATTCAGCGCCCTGCAGAGTTTTGTTCTCCACCCAATGTCTTGGCTAGATGTTGTTTTTCCTTGGAGAACGCTGGCTTGGATGGCAGGTTGGGGTTGGGAACAGTCAATAAAACATTTAGGGGGCCCCACTGGTTTTAAGGCAGGGTCTCTGGCAATGGCTGGTGGCTGTGTGATTTTCTTTTACTACTACAGTGTCTATCCCCTTTCTGATGCCATGGGCAATGTACCAGGGCGACAACTTTTAGTGACCAGATTTCCTCCAATGAGGCTAGGATTTCCAGGACTGACATAGAAGGCTTGGGCCTGTCACCATCTCTCATAAATGAGGTCTCTTCACTCAAAGGGGTCTATACTTGTCACCACTGTGTTCCCATGCTTATTTTTCCTAAATAATCCTGCCTCATTTTTCCAAAAAGAAAAAATGACTTCAGTCCCTCTATCTTAAGGGAAGGTGAGGGGTGAAGATCCATCTTCTGTAACTGCTTCGAGCTGTGTATGGGGCTCTGACCCTGCCTAGCCACAGACCTGAAGTCTTGTCCTATCTTACAAATGGGTGACATGATAAATTCAGCTGTCGGATTGCTAGGATCAGATGTCATCAGGAGCATTTATTTTTACTCCAAGCTGGAAGGGGAGCCATAGAATTAGGGAAACACAGAAACAATATAAGGAACAACAAATATCTCCCTACATATTAGTACTAAATGGTTAAAAATAGGTCAGGAGATCATTAAAGCTAAGAACAGTGTTATATTCAACATTTAACTTTTTACAACTGCACTGGTTTCTTCTTGGGCTGCAGTAAGAATGTCTAAAGGTGTCCTATTTGAAGGACAGCTTGTCTCATCACTTTTTGCCTCTGAATTTAACAAAGAGATCCCATTGGCAGCATCCTTGAAGGCTTGCTGGGTATATGGAATGGAGACGGAGGCCAGGTGATTATACTGTGGGAAAATAGACCCAGTCCACCTGTGTCATAATGCTGGCAGATTTGCAGGCTTTGTTAAAGTTGAGACTCATCTCAAATATGAGTTACAGTTGTTGAGGTACTGAGAAGGACAGTGTAAGTTCCCTTCCATCTAGGTAAAAGTTGGTCTGAAGGGGTTGAAAAGCCAGTTTTATATAGCAGGCCAGTATAACTTGTTTAGCACTGCAGTTTGTAAAAGCATTTTCCTGATGTTTGGTGAATCTCCCAATGCCTAACACAGTGCATTAATAGCTGTAAAGGTTTCCAAATAGCTTTTAATAGGGATATGATCTTAGGTCCATGCCCTATTGGGAAATTATCATTAGCCAACAAATCGCCTTTATAAAAATGTCTGCATTTGCCAAGTGCCAGTGGCTCATGCCTGTAATCCTAGCTACTCAGGAGGCTGAGATCTGAGGATTGTAGTTGGAAGACAGCCAACGCAGGAAAGTCTGTGAGACTCTTACCTACGATTAACTGCCAGGAAACCAGAAGTGGCGCTGTGGCTCAAGTGGTAGAGTGCTAGTCTTGAGCACCAAGAGCTTCAGGGACAGTGTCCAGGCCCAGAGTTCAAGCCCCAGAACCAACAACAACAACAACAAAAGTCTGCATGGGCATGTAATACCAAGAAAACATACTATAATTTGTACAGATATTAAGAGTAGCGTTTTGACCTACTAACACCTCAGCCTTACCCTCTTTCCCTAGTGTGTGGAGCTAAACCTGTGTTCTACAGAAGCAAAGCAAACTATCTAGGGGAACAACCAGGGGGCAATCAAGGGCCAGTTACAGGGGCAAAACTTTAAACAACATGACACATCTGTAGTTCAAAGAATGACCCATTTCAACTCTAGGGTTTTCACAGCTAAGTGAAAAGTCCTCATATCTATTTTTTAATATTTTTATTGTGAGAATACTGTACAGAGGAGGGGTTGCAGTTATATGAGCAACTATCATCTATTAAGATACCAGTGTGGTGGTGAGGACAAGACAATGTTACTTAGACCCAGAATCCCTATTTCAAAACCACATGGGAGGCCTTAGTTGGGAGGATCAGGTTCCAGACTAGCCCTGGTTGAAAAGTCTGCAAGAATCCATCTGAACAGAGGGAAGCTGGACATGTCTGTCAGCCCAGCAACTAAAAGAAGCCGAAAACTGTTATCTCAGTCCAGCCAATACCGAGGCAAGAAGTTAGATCCTATTAAAAAACAACCAGTGAACTTAAACTGTAACAAAATGAATGGCAACTATGTTGTATGTAAGTGAGGTCAAGGGGAAGGGAAGACAAAGAAAGAGAAAAAGAGTAGGTCAATAAGTTATAATATTTGGTGTGTTGCGGGCTGTTGGTGACTCATGCTTGTAATCCTAGATATTCAGGAGGCTGAGATCTAAGGATCAAGATTTGATGCCAGCCCAGGCAAGAAAGTCCATGAGACTCTTACCTTCAATTGCTTACCCAAAATGTTTAGCCAGAAATGGAGCTGTGACTCAAGTAGTAGAGCTCTAGCCTTGAGCAAAAAAGCTAAACAACAGCCCAAGGCCCCTAATTCAAGCCTCAGAATTGGCACCTCCCTTCCTACCCTCCCCCCAAAGATTCAATGTGCCTCTATGCAAATGGAGCCAGATAATTTGAAAGAATGAATGAGATTGGGGCAGATGGAGGAGGGGAAATAATGGTTTTTGTTTTTTTTTTGTTTTTGTTTTTGGTCAGTCATAGGTCTTGAACTCTGGGCCTGGGCACTGTCCCTCAGTTCTTCAGCTCAAGGTTAGCACTCTACTACTTGAGCCATAGTGTCACTTCCGTCTTTTTCTGCTTATGTGGTGCTGAGGAATCGAACCCAGGGCCTCATGCATGCAAGGCAAGCACTCTACCACTGAGCCACCTTCCCAGCCCCTAAGGAGAGGGAATAATGGAAGGGATGATGTTACTCAAGATGCATTATATTCATAAACTGACATGTTGAAAGGAAACTCCTTAAAGAGAACTTTCGAGCAAAAATTATTACAAAAAATTACAAAAAGCTACAACTTTTTGTAATAATAATAATGATGATAAATAATAATAACCATGGCTGAGGAATGACTCAGTGATATAGCACTAAATGAGTCTGTGAGTTCAAACCCCAGTACCAGCACCAGAAAATAAAATGGACTTCTGTAGAAAAAGAACTAAGCAACCCAAAGACAGCAATGGGAAGAGAGGAATGAAGGAAAGAGGGAACAGCCTATACTAAGCAAAAGGAAAGAAATGTAAACATCACCTGATGTGGAAGAAATACAATTTGACAATACAATTATTGTCAAAGCTCATAGAATTCACAAATGTTATAGACCATGATAATGACAATTTGCCTTGTGAAGGTTAAAATGTGTTTGTGACTTTAACTGTCTCACTATTCCACAAACTGTGAAATATGTAAAATTTATGTACTCACCTAATCTCAATTAAAAAAAAGAAAAGTGAGAGAAGGGTTGGGTTAGGATGGGTGACAATGTTGTCAGACACTTTGTATTCATATACTGTTTTGTAGAATGGGAACTTCTTTGTACAACTACTTAAAGATAATAATAATAAAAATATGTAAAAAAAATGGACTTCTGTGTCTGCTGTCACATTGGGCCCGCTTACTTTTAACGTGGACTCAAACTTGAGTACTTCAACAACAGACAGGTGTTCCGAGGTGATCCACATGCAGACAAACTCTCCTCTGCATCCTGTAGTTTTGAGCAGCCTTTTGTTGTTACTATTTAACCTGAATATCTTTCAAGAACCTTGAATTTAGTGACTGCTGCAGTGCAACCCCGTTCTCCCAATTGAGGTGACTTAGACAGGGAAACTTCTCAGGCATTTCCCATGGATGCTAAGGTTGGCAGGTCCTAGTTTAAAAGAGTTCTTAATTCCAGTTCCTGGGCAGAAAAACAAAACCAGATGTTATCAACCTTATTGGTAGCTGGAGAATTTTGTTAGTTCAACCTATGGCTCTAATTATTTACCAGATCTCTCAAAATAGGTTTCCACAATATAGATGGACTATGAATAAGAAATAAAACCTCTTCTGCAAAACGTTACAGTTTTATTGTCATGATGTTCATAAAAGAATGTAAACTACATCTCCTGTTCTTCTCTCTCTCTATGAAATCTTGTTTCTTTTTTTTTCTCCTCCTACTTGCACGTGACCAGTCAACCTTTGGACAGATATTTATTAAGTGTCCCATCTGTTTGCCTCATAATCTGTGGCCAGAAGAAACAATCTGTGTCTGCTGGGACAAAAGGAAGGCTATGGATCACAAATACCAGCGTGTGGCCCTCAATGATGGGCATTTCATGCCTGTCCTGGGATTTGGCACAGTTGTACCTGAGAAGGTAACAGTATTGCTTTTTTGTGTAAGAAAATAAGTGGAGGATATCAGTAAAAGCTGACCTGAATTTCAAGTCTGTGTTCCTGGGTGATTTTCAGGACACACTTTCCAGTCTGTGTCTCCAGGCTTAAAGAAGAAAGTCATAGATTGCTGTGCACTGTGGTGTGGCCTTAGGACACTCACTGAATGTTTTGGGCTCTCTCTTCTCCTTTAGCTCCCAGTCTGTTTCATTGCCTGGTGTCAGAGATGCTACTTAGCAGTCAAGAGTGTTGCTGTCTTCTCTTGGTAGAATTGGGTGGCAATGGGATTGGTTCCTTGGTTTATTTCTGTAATTTAAGAACTCTTTGACTATTGTGTTCAGCTCAGAGCGACAGAAATGGCTGGTCCTTGGCTAAATGAGATCTTCTCTTCATGGTTCTTACTTCTGGTAACTTTCCATGACAGGAAAGTATAAGATTATTATTTGGGAGAGGTAAACTGCAATAGAATTTAGAAGCAAGTCTGAATTCTGGATCTGGGTTCATAAACATTGACTATGAATCAAAATGACAGAAGTGGGTTTCTGTATCCACTGTGTGAGGTCTCTAAATATCAGCAAGTAAATGTTTCAATAGACTGGAAAATATTTTCATTCCAGTAGTGTCCTTAGATTGCTCATTATGCAATAAGGGCTAATTAAAACTTCAGTGAGTCTCATTTTTCTCATACAGAAGACACAGAAAGAACATCCATTGAGGCATTTTGAAGATCTCTTGTAGGTGTTTTTTACTTCATTTTGCAAACTGGCACAAAGGGAGGCATGGAAGGATCAAGGACACACTGCATCTGTAGCCATTACAATCACAATCTTTCCTAAAGTAGGTGGGTTTTATTATTCTGAAAGAGTACCTACTTCACAAAGCCTTTTCAGGATGAACTCATAGATCCTTTTCAGGATTGTGTTTGATTTCTTACGTAAACATTTTTGTGAAGATAGTAAGCTTTATAAAAAAAATTATACTTTTCTTCCAGACCACTACAATAAAACAACTATTGCAACAAAGTGAATCATTTGAGTATTTGGTTTTCAATACCTTTAAAAGGTGGTGTGTTTATGTCAGAGGCCAGTGACTCATGACTTGTAATCCTAGCTGTGTAGGAGGCTGAGATCTGAGGATCTTAGTTCAAAGCTACCTAGGGCAGGAAAGTCTGTGAGAATATTATCTCTAACTAAGCAAAGTTGGAAGTGGAACCATGGCTCAAGAGGCAGAGCACTAATCTTGAACAAAAAAGCTCAGGGACAGCACTCCGAGTTCAAGCCCCAGAACCAGCACACACATACACACTCTCTGTCTTGCACACACACTTTGTATTTATAATGCTACAGAATAGTAAGGATGCATACCATTTTTTCCTCCTCACCCTTTTATCTAGCCTTAGCTGCTCCCAACCTCCCCTCATCTCTCTCCTTCCTTCCCTTCCCTTTTCCTCCCTTCCTTCCTGTCTCTTCCTGTCTGTCTCGCTTTTACTCTGTCTCTCTGTGTATGTGTGTGTTCATGCATCAGAATGTTAAGTTGCACATCTTAGGCATTTTTAACTTATAGAAAATAATACCATGTCTATTATACATAAATGAAACACAATAAAAATGAGGTATGCCTATATCCCTGTGGTATATTTATATACTCCTTGCAATTCAGTAAGAGTGGTTTTATAAAAGAGTTGTTTTTAATAGTGGTTATGGTAATTTAATAGTAAGAGTTAATTTAACAGCACTGATTATATCTAGAAGACTTAGTTTAAGGAATGTGCTCATTTTCAAATTGATACCTCTTGGAAACTGAGTATTTCGTTTCTTACCACATCCTGACTGATAAAGAAGATAACAGTATCTTAACTATTGTCCAAATATTAGGGTTTATGTAGATCTGATTTTCTTTGTAGACTGTAATTTTTTGTGTGTGGTATTGGAAAATGTGTATTAAATCAGCCACTCAGGTGAAACTAGAAATGTAGTCTCTAAACAGCTTCTGTTGTAGATGGTCATTTTTATTTCTTCCTCAGAAATTGATTGTTGTGGGGTTTATAGCACTGAATTGAATGGGACAGCAGAAGGATCATTATACTTTGTACTGGATTTCCTCTATACTAGATTTCCTCTGTGCACCCCCTCCCCCAGGGTCCCTGTTTTCTGCAATGATTTTACTTTGTATCCTCTCTATATAAATGACAGCCATGGCTATAACTGTACAATTAGTCTGGTGAGTCTTTCCAGAAAATACATGGGTGATATCCAATACCAGTGATAAACTAAAAGATAGATCAGGACTGCAAGTGCTCATGGGATGTCCGTGAACTAACCCAAGACATAAGAAAAAAATCTTGTCTATCTTGAAATATCTCTCACCACATAGTTACCCAAATACTACTTTTGGTTATTTTTCTAGGTTCCTATGAGTGAAGCCCTGAAAGCCACAAAACTTGCTATAGATGCTGGGTTTCGTCATATTGATTCTGCTTATTTGTATCAAGTAGAAGAGGAGGTAGGATTAGCCATTAGAAGTAAGATTGCAGATGGCACTGTGAAGAGAGAGGATATGTTCTATACTACAAAGGTATTGTTTACATGATATACTATTGCATATTTATTATTATATTTATATTATTATGTTGCACTATATTATATATTATTATATTTCACTTATATATTATATTTATTATATTCTAATTATTTATTTGTTATATTTATTTTACTTATTGTTATTGTATAGAAATAAAAATTGATGCGTTGTATTCATAAACTTTGTTGAGTGGCAACTCCTTTGTACAACTATTTAGAGATAATAAAAATAGCAACTCCTTTCACAATTATTTAAATAAATAAACATTAAAAAATGGCACTATGCAATTGGATGAATAGCTGCTCAGTAAATTATAACTAGCACACTTTTGTTGCACACATTTGTATATTAAAATTATGGTCAGCTGGGTGCCAGTGGCTCATACCTGTAATCCTAGTTACTCAGGAGGCTGAGATCTGAGGATCACGGCTCAAAGCCAGCCCAGGTGGAAAAGTCCATGAGACTCTGATCTCCAATAAACCAGTAGAAAACCAGAAGTGGTGCGATGGCTCGAGGTAGAGCACTTGCCTTGAGCTGAAGAGCTCAGGGACAACACCCAGGCCCAGAGTTCAAGCCCCACGACTGACAAAAAAAAAAAAAATTAGGCGGGGGTGGGGGTGGGGAGTGTAGTTGAAGAAGAGATGGGAGGGAAGGGATGGTAGGGGGAAAACAAAGGAGGAGGCAACAATACTTGATAAGAAATGTGCTCATTACCTTGCTCATGTAACTGTAACCCCTCCTCTGCACAATATTTTCACAATAAAAACACATATATATATATAAACTATGGTCAAATATTAATAAAGATGATGTCATTGTTAATAGTGTCTACATTTCTGACTTCAATGTGAAATTACTGTTCTGAATTTAGATTGAATAAAGTATCATGAGTGATAAAATCAGACATAACTGGTCAGGTTATGGCTTTTCTTATCTCCTTGATCATTTTCTAAAATCTCTTATTCTGAGTTTTAATTTTTACATTGTCAATAAGAGAGAGTAATATAAGAGAGGTCTTTGTATATAGAATGATATAGCAAAAGTTATTTCAATATTGTTTCGGACATATTAACATATTCTAAAGTTTTTCTCTTTAAATTAAGTATCCAAAAGGAATACTAATTTTGCTCATTTAGTTGAATGGATTAGAAATTTGGACAAAGCTTGTCTACTCTATAAATTCAGCCAAGCATAGTTCAGATGAGAATTATTAAAAATAAATAAAAATTAAAAAAAAGAATTATTACTTTAAAATTTTTTCTCTTAAGTAACTTCATTTTGAGTTCAATAAATGGACTGGCAAAACCCAAACGTAATAAAATTTGTATGTATGAGACAGATTCTCATACAAAGAAGAAAGTGGATTGCTGCTGTGGTTTCTAGTGACCTATCCAGTAGAAAATGTTTCTGTATTGATTGAGTCAAACAAACAGAATTGGTTAAATATTAATGTTGCACATTGTATTGTTAACCTTTGTAGCTGTGGCCTACTTTCAGTCGTCCGGAGTTGGTCCGATTGTCCTTGGAACTGTCATTAAAAAAGCTTCAATTGGACTACGTTGACCTTTTTATCATCCACTTCCCAATGCCTTTGCAGGTAAACTGTTTGTGTGCTCAAAATGATTTTCTAAGTGATGTCAACACATTCCTCAGTTCCTTGGATGGCTGAATTCCTACTTTCTCCAGTGGATTCATAAACTATTATGCTGAAGAAAATTCTATATAGTAATTCTTGATTCCCTTTCATTGAGTGATTTTCTAAATGACTCATTTTTGTTTTATTTCTTGTTTCTTTACTCTAAGAGAAAAGAGTTTAACAACATCAAACTTTCGGCCTCAGGAACTTGAAAATATACAATAGCCACAGTCTTCATATTCACTCTTTCCTTAGCCTTTCAGTAATGATGACAGGCATAGGTTCTCGAGTCTGTGGAGATCAATAAAACTACCATATACAGCCCAGCACCAATGGCTCATGCCTGTAACCCTCGCTACTCAGGAGGCAGAGGTCTGAGGATCACAGTTAGAAGCTAGTCCAGGCAAGAAAGTCCATAAGATTCTTATTTCTAATAAACTATGCAGAAAAAGCTGGAAGTGGTACTATGGCTCAAGTGGCAGAGAGCTAGCCTTGAGCACAAAGCCCCGAATTCAAGACCCAGGATCAGTCAAACAAAACAAAACAAAACTAAACTACCATAGGTATGCTGACTCCATCATCTCTTGTAATGGGGTTCTTAGATGTCACTTAGCCATGAACTATATTATGTAGAATATTTGATGTAAAGTTATGGAAAACTACATTGTCAGCTTGTGTGATAAGGTTATTGAATTACATAAGAAATCTAAGCTATGGTTAGATTGAAAGATGAGGTACTGTCATCCTTAGAAATGGGTTTCTCTGCCCTTCAGTGCTGCATTCCAACAGATGTATGCATTCTTGTCTCATCATTTGCTATTGGTAGAAAACATGACCTTGGTTAGTAAAACAAAAATCACTCTGAGTTTCCAGCATCTCCTTTATTGGTGAAGAAATGTGGACTGGACCTGTTTGATTCATACATGTGTCTTTGGGCCCTCATATGTCCAAGGGGAAAAAGAACTGGTTTGGCTTAGGTCATGAGCATAATCCATTCTTTTTTTTTTTTTTTTGGGTCTGGTTGTGGGGCCTGAACTCTGGGCCTGGGCGCTGTCCCTCAGCTCTTCAGCTCAAGGCTAGCACTCTACTACTTGAGCCATAGCACCACTTCCAGCTTTTTTCTTTTTGCTTATGTGGTGCTGAGGAATCGAACCCAGGGCCTCATGCATGCAAGGCAAGTACTCTACCACTGAGCCACCTTCCCAGCCCCATAATCCATTCTTGCTGGATGTCAAGGCCATGTATTTATTGTCTTTACCAACAAGAGAGGAATTTTCCCGCCACCCCCTCCCCCCAGGAAAATATAGGGACTGACAAAAGTAACATAAGTTAAATTAGATGTCGTTGGAAAATCATGTCATTGGAAACCAGTATTAAACATATAAAAGAGTAAATCTTATCTATGAAGGCTATTTCTGCTATTTCAAATAGAAAATATTCTGCAAATATAAATATCTAAGAGTTATTTACCTATTCCAGGAGTGTTTAATGGCCCAGTCTGAAATTACTTGGCCATGTGACTAATCGTAGCAGTATGTTTGATGAAATCTCTAAAACAAATACCTCTGTTCCAGCCTGGAGACCAAGTTGTGCCACGTGATGAAAATGGAAAACTATTATTTGAAACTGTGGATCTCTGTGATACATGGGAGGTGAGTCCTTGGAGAGCTTTGGGAAAGGAATTTGGCTCTGATTTCACCTATGAGCATGGGATTTTTTTTTCAGAGCTGAATCTAGAAAATTGTACCTCTCAAGGGGTGTTTTGGTGGAGTGGTAGAGAGAAAGAACTCATTACTGGAGACTCTCCTGCTTTCTAAATAGAACACCAAGAATTCTTTCTTACAGTCACTATCTCCTTTGATTATTTTCTTGACAATTTCTCTTCTTTTAGATAATCTACATCAATTGCTTCCTTTGAGCACTTCTTGGAATATACATTGATTTGAAGATAGCTGTACAAGCAATTCTTCGATTTTCTTTCTGCAGGCCATGGAGAAGTGTAAGGATTTAGGGTTGGCCAAGTCCATTGGGGTATCCAACTTTAACCGCAGGCAGCTGGAGAGGATCCTGAACAAACCAGGGCTCAAGTACAAGCCTGTCTGCAACCAGGTGAGTACCCTTCACCTCATCTCCTTATGCTCTTCCTTCCTTCCTTTCTTTCCACACTGCTGCCATGGGTCTAAGACCAGCACACACATATAAAAATAGATGACTACTTTAAGATTTCACTTTAAATTTCATGGCACAGTTTCTTTTAATTTAATGTATTGGATTTTGACATTTGCCTTTCATATTAATAGGAAGACTTCATATTATCAGATAACTTTTTGTCTTGTCCATCTCCAGGTAGAATGCCATCCTTACCTTAACCAGAGCAAAATGCTGGATTTCTGCAAGTCAAAAGACATTGCTCTGGTTGCCTATTGCTGCCTGGGAACATCTCGAGATTCACGATGGTAATAAAGACAATAGGGAGTTCATAGAACCTGCCCTTGTTCATGGAGCATTTTCAGTCCTGCAATACTCAAGGTTTCTGAACTTGGTTAGGGAGAGAGGAGAATTTACATGTCTGGTCTGGGGAGAACAGCTGAGGGTCTAGCATGGACTCCACAGTCTGTTTTGGCAAGTCCTTTGAACCATAGGCATACACTACTTCTGGAATCCAGCACTCGTGTCTCTCCTTCCAGGGTAGACCAGAGCTCCCCATTTCTCTTGGATGATCCAGTTCTTGGTGCCATTGCAAAAAAGCACAAGCGAACTCCAGCACTGGTTGCCCTTCGCTACCAGCTACAACGTGGGATTGTGGTCCTAGCCAAGAGTTTCAACGAAAAGCGAATCAGAGAGAACATGCAGGTGATGAGGGATGCGCAGGCATCATGGATTCTATGTAATAACTGGAACATTTGTGCTTCATTGTGAGATCTCAGGACACGTGTGCTGAACCGACTGCTTTGTTACTGTTGACACATGTGTGGTACAAGGTTGTTTTCTTTTTTTTTAACCGTGCTTTTTTTCTACCAGAGTGACAGGAAAGACAACAGGGTTGGATAGAATCAGGACAGGACAGAAAATAGAGATTTTGATGTGAGCATAATTCAGCAATATTCTCTGTAACCCTATGCAACTAACAATTTATCTTTTCTTTTATGAAATTGGAGAATTGGATTTTATAGTTTTATTTTTAATTTCCCCGAATACACCTATTATTTCATATTCATAAACTTACTTTCATGTACTCATTCAAGTCTATGCCTAATTATACAGGTTCAACTGTCTTATTGTTAAACATGAGACAATTATTAAACCATTTTAGGTAGCTATCTAGAAAACCACACCTACCGCTTGCTTGCTTAAGGCTGTAACATAGTAGTTTAACTGAAAAATTATTTGTGAGTCAGTTGCTGGTGGCTCACACCTGTAATCCTAGCCACTCAGGAGGCTGAGATCTGGAGGATTATAGTTTGAAGCCTGTCTATGCAGAAACGTCTATGAGACTCCAACTCAGTGGGCTGGAGGAGTGGCTCAAGTGGTAGAGTGCTGCTCAGAAAGTAAGCTGGGTAAGTGTGAGGCCTGAGTTTAAACCCTACCATCTCCAGTCTGTACTCATGAAAGTTATGAGTAACAATGAGTATATGCATTTATTTGAATATTTCTTTTATTCTGGCGTGGACTCCCACTTATCTGCAGTCCACTCTCTCATGAATCTGCAAGAAAATGAAGCCATCAGTTTCAGGTTGCTAACTGGATAATGCCAATAGTAGAACAACCAGTGGAAGACCAAATGAGGTCTCTTCCATGTATCTATATCTCCATCTCCATCTATATCTATCAGTCTGTCTGTCTGTGTCTCTGTCAGTCTATTCTTCAGCCAACTAGTCCAGGCTTCATCTCATTTCATGGCTTATTCCCACTACATGGACTTAAATAATCTTCCTCTATCTAAGCTCCAGATTTGTACAGCATTGATTCTGACAAATTATATTTGAGAAAAATGCAAGTTATAGGCCAGACTAGAGTTTGGGGATAATAGAGACCACTATTTAAAAGAATAAGGGGCCATGTGCTGGTGGCTCATGCCTGTAATCCTGGCCATTCAGGAGTCTGAGATCTGAGAATTGTTGTTTGAAGCTAGCCTGGGCAGGAAAATCAGTGAGACTCTCATCACCAATTAACCACCAGAGGACCAGAAGTAGTGTTATGGCTCAAAGTGGTAGAGAGCTAGCCTTGAGCAAAAGGAGCTCAAGGACAGCATCCAAACCCCAAGTTCAAGCCCCAGTTCAAAAAGAGAGGCTATGGATAATGGATATAGGCAATTGTGAAATACTGGGGAATATATTTTATCTAGTCAACTATAGTTGTCTATTCTCAATACAAATTTTTAAAAAGGCTCACATCTGGTTAGAGTAGGCTTGTATGAACAAATTTCAACTAAGTGTAATGAAATTCTTCATACCTTTCTTTATGAGTACTTCACAAATCACGTCTTGGAAGCATACACTAGTTATACTAGTTTACTCTTTGACTCTGCACAAGTGTTATGGTGTTTTTTTCTAATGTAGTTGGAAGTGTTTTTTGGGGGGGGCAATTCTATGTGTAATTTTGTCAATTACATGTGTAATTCTGCCGGAATATATAAATATCACACTCACAGTCATTAAAGTTCACTATGCCTATATTTGAATAATTTCAGCCCTGCATCTTCTCTAGTTGGAGAGCTCCTTTTTCTGTAGTATAATGCAGTTTCATTATTCTGGATTTCTCTTACTTTTTTTTACAGGGTATTTTTGTTGTTGTTAACAATGTGAGTGCTTTTCTTGGTATCTTCACAAACCTTTGGAACCTTTTTATCTCTTATATTTTGCCTCTGCACTACTTGGGATTCCTCAGATTGCCAACATATAGTATGAAAATAAAAAATTCTGTTTCTGCAACAGGTGTTTGATTTCCAGTTGACACCAGAGGATATGAAAGTTATAGATGGTCTCAACAGAAATTTCCGATACAATACTGCCTCTTTGTAAGTAATCTTGTTAAAGATATTGCCTCAACTTATATTGAGAAAGAATACAACATATGTGTTATAAGTTGTCTCAATATGTGGAAGACAGAGGATGGTTTGGGTTAGGGATAAGACGGGAACTTTTGGGAATTCTCTTCCCAGACTTTATTCAGAAACTTTCTTCTGTGAGTGGAAGCAGAGAAAGCTAGGACTTTCTCACATGCCCTTTTTCACTTTTCATTCCATGGAACTTTCTAGATCACCCAATATCCATGCTGAAACTACACTTCTGAGGAGGTATCTTCATTCTATACAGGTTTGTCTATTCCCAACAGAGCTTAACTGTGTCTAAAAGGAAGCTTATGCCATATTCTTCTTGTCTCTCAATTATCAGATTAAGGATATCTCCATTATCCTTGTGATTCAAATTAGAAAGCATCATGTATTCTCCATGGAACTGTTTGTGCTACGTTTGTCTAGGGAACAGCTGATCTTAGCATGGTCAATAGGAAGAGCTCATTTCAGCTTCTGAAATATGGAGAGCTCAACACAGAGAACAGACAAAGTTTTTGGTCCCAGAGATAAAAATACAGAGGACAGAGCTTGGAGTCCAGCTTCCATTGAGGGAAAGAATTTACAGACAACAGTCCTCACTCTTCCTCCTGTAACTCTGAAGTCATAGCAACCAAGAAAGGATGTACATTACAAAGGAGTGTATACAAGAGAATCAATTCCTTCTGTTTGTGTGAATTAAAATTCATAGTAGAAAGAAATGACATAATAAATAAAGAACTCATTTTATCACCTTATAAATGGAATCATCAAGCTCACAATATGCATTGTTTCAATTTTAGTTTGGCTGATCACCCAGATTTTCCTTTTCATGATGAATATTAATGTGAAGACCTTTGTGGAGATTTCAGAAGCCCCTCTTACGCATGGTGATGCTCGAGATACAGCCAGTGGATGTACTAGTGCTTGTTAGTCCATGAAATCTGCCCCCTCACACTCAGCTGGAGGTCTGGAAGGGAAGACACTAAATTCTTGTTACATTCTGAAAAATAAAATGTTTTTTTTTAAAAAATCCCTGAAGAATCTTATGCAGTACTGCCTCCATTATTTGAATGTTTTGTTTCATTCTGATTCCTTAGACCCCAAAAACTAGTTTTGCCTAGAAGTAATGGGCAGAGAGTGGAGGTGAAAAATAGTCACTTTGTAGATCTAAGGCAGGAGTAGGAACTTGTTAGTCCAATGAGCTCCCTTCCCATGGCTTAGCATGCTCCCTTCCTAGGCAATACTAGGCTTATGTAGTAAAGGAAGTATATAATCAGCCTCCAACCCCCCTTAACCTTGGGATGGCATTTCTCTGGGGCAGCTACTACCATGTAAGGCAGCCAGATCCCATTAGAGTGACCTTCAGGTCTGGGCAGCTGCAGCCTCTTATCTATTTGGGCAGCAGCCATAAATCTAGTGAACCCATAATGCTCCTCACATCCACATCTTAGGCCCTTCTAGCCCATCCTAGATCTCCTAGGTTATACAGGTCACCTCAGACAATAGTTGGCACTTCTTCTCTTCTGTGGGAAGGGATCTTGCCCATCTCTTTGTTGACAATAAACCTTTTCTTTGATCTTTGTACCTGGATGTCTGCGTGGTTTCCTGGAACTGTGGTTAGAGAACATTTATCAGCCAGTGTTTTTCATGCCTCCCCCTTGCTGTGTAGGGACCAAGTCCACTTTCCTTGGTGGTCTTGAGTTCACAGCTAAGGCATTGCCCTCTTGATCTTTGCAACCAAGATCAGAAAGCCAACATTTTCTCCCAGTGGTCTTTTTTTCCCCATCTTTCTTTCAGCTCAACTCACTGGGGAAAGACTGGATAACACTTGAACATATCAAAGATTACAGGGTTCCATCAGCCTGTCCCACTTAAAACTTCATCTATGAGAGTTGCCTTTAAAATTTACGCTGTGCATTTGGAGCTTGACTGCATGAGATGGTGGCAGGCAGACCTGAGCTCAAAGGATATTTATTGATTGGGGGGGGGCGGGGGGAATGATGTTTGTTCCTGCTACTTTTGCCAATGATCAGCTGTGGCCATGCTCCACCCCTGAGGACAGGCTGTCCTGGGCCTGCATGACCTCTTCCATCACAGCTGCAGTGAGCTCTGGGATCACAAGGTCACGCACACCTAAAGGTATTAGAAGTTTGCTATCATGGGGCTGCCCGGGCCCCATCCCTTGCTCTGCCCTGTTAGCTGTTAGCTGGGAGGGCTTGGGCAGTTTCTTTGCGCTGGGAAATGAATGACTTGGGCCCCCCTCCCCGTCCCCCGCCCCGGGTCCCACATGAGGTGCATCACATCGCGGGGCCGGGTTGGAGTTGCGGTGGGCCTGGGTGGAGTCCAGTTTTCAGATGACCTTGACTAGCTTCGGGAAGGTCAAGGAGCAAGACAGAAGGGGAGGGATTACAAATAGGCATCCTTGAGCTGCAGGAGAGCCTTGGACTTGGAAATCACATTGAAGATTCCGCAAAATAATCTGTATTTTCACAGCTGTCCCCGACCCCCCCCTCCGCACCTCGGGCCCCCCTCCCCGTCCCCCGCCCCGGGTCCCACATGAGGTGCATCACATCGCGGGGCCGGGTTGGAGTTGCGGTGGGCCTGGGTGGAGGGCAGGCCCTGGGAAGGCGAGCAAGGCGGCGGGGCCTGGTCCGCTGCAGCTGCCCGGGGCGGCCGGCCTGGGCCAAGGGACAGTCCCCGGTCCCGCCTGACCTGGCCCGGCCAGGCCTCGCCGCACCAGCCGGCCTCGGCGCCCTTGTTCCGGCCAGGCCGGACGGCCGCGCTCCGCCTCCCCGGCCAAGAAGCCACTTGCGCCCCGCGTAGGCCTGGGCTTCCGGCCCTGCCTCCTCACCCCCCAACCCCGCAGCCCCGGCCCCGGCCGGCCCTGCCCCAGGTCCCGGCCCTACCCCGGCGTAGGCGCCCCCTCCGCGGTGCTTCCCGCCGCCGCGGGCTCAGGTAGCCGCAGCCCAGCGCGTCCCCTCCCGGCTCCCGGCGCGGCCGGTTCGGAGAGATCCCAGGGCCGGACACCAGGAGGAGCCCCTGGAGGAGACAGGTCAACAGGCCTCCGCCCCGCAGGGGTTCGTATGCTGTGGCCAATGTCCAAAGGAAGGGAGAAACTGAGGCCCGGCCCGGAGCTGTGATCGGGCAGGCAGGGGGGGCGTGCGCACTGGGCTGGACCTCGCGGCAGCGGGGAGGGGGGGGCAGGAGCCTCCCCGGGACTCAGGATCCACTCCCGGGATTCAGGATCCACTTCCGGACTCAGGATCCACTCCCGGGACTCAGGATCCACTCCCGGGATTCAGGATCCACTCCCGGGATTCAGGATCCACTCCCGCCTTGCCCCACCCCCACCCCGCCCGCCCGCTGGAAGCTCAGGCGCCCCCCCCCCCAGGGGCTGAGCACGTGGGCCAGGAGCCCTGTTTACTTTCTGCATAGCAAAGATCGAATATGGCCCTGAGATTAGTTAATTTTCCTTGACATTTTTAAAGTGGAAAATAATGGTATCTGCTTATAGGAGATCATGTGATGTTTGGTTCTCTGTGTGCAGTGTGGAAGGAGTCAACACAGGTACTCCCTTCCAGTGCCTCACCAATTGAGGTGTTTATGGGGAGAGCAGAGGTTCTTGTTTCTGGGCTCATGTGGAGATTCAGGGGCCAAGAAGGCCGGAGTCGTCCTTGGGCTATTCTGAGATAACAAGGGCAATGTGTGGACTTCCATCTGGAAGAGATTAAAGTGCATAAATATTTGAGGAGGAGACTGTCCAGGGCTAATCTGAGGTCTCTCCTACAAGCCGGGACCCAGGACAGAAGCCAAACACTGTAGTCTGCCCTCGATTTGTAAAATTTCACCATGAACTTTCTGACTGACATTCAGGTGCTGATAGAACTGACTGCCATGGTCAAGCACTGTTCAAGATTAAAGGCAAGCACAGAGAGGGTGGAACGTCGTGAGATCCAGTAACTTGTGGTAAAGAAAGATATCTCATGGCAGACCACAAATATGAGGCAATAATTCTGCCTATATAAGAAACAGACAGGTGGAGGTGGAGGTGGAGGTGGAGCACAGTTGGCCACTCCTTCCTGGTTTCTGGGTTACATTGGTGGTTTGAGGGTGTGCCCAGCAGATCTCAGCCTCAAAGCTCCCTCACTCAACTTGTCCAGTTCATAGCATTTCCTCTGAGGACCGTCAGTGGAGCACATACCAATCTTGGCCCCTCAATAGATGAGATGACATAGTCCTTTCAAAATCACAGAACCAAAAAGCAAGATTGAGCCCCATTAGAAATGGAGTCAAAAGCCAGGCACCAGTGGCTCAAGCCTGTAATCCTAGCTACTCAGGAGGCTGAGATCTGAGAATTGCAGTTCAAAGCAAGCCTGGCAAGGAAATTCCATGAGACTGATCTCCAATAAACTACTCCGAAAAAGCACTGTGGCTAAAGTAGTAGTGCACTAGCCTTGAGCACAAAAAGATTCAGGGAAGGTGCCCAGGCCTTGAGTTCAAGCCCCAGGATAGGAAAAAGAAAGAAAGAGGAAAGAAAGAAAGAAAGAAAGAAAGAAAGAACAAAAGAAAAAAAGAAAAAAGAACAAGAAAGGTTTACAATATTCTTCCTGACTTCCAGAGAGGGAAGCTGTAGATACAGGGTAAATGAAATGAGAGGAGAGGATAGACTAAGGAAAGGGCAGAGTGTTCCTGGCCTTTGGGATGGCATGAAGATCGTCCAGGAATTGGGGTGCCATCACTTTTGCTGTTTGTATGGTTCTTTCTGGTTGTCATCATCCCAGTTTTAATTGTCTGGACACTGGGGTGTGTGTCCCTTAACACTTAATAGATGGGATTTTAATGAGGATAGAAATGACCAGTCCCTCTGACAACTATCTGAGGTCAAACTGGTTTGGGCTGGCTTAAAAGAGTCCTTGGACTTCTAGCCATCCTGTCCTAAAAGATAAAAAAAAAAAAAAAAAGATCAGGCTAGAGTAGCAATCTAGCCAGATCGGGTAGAAACTCCTCTATTAATATGTGACAGAAATTCAGATAGGACACATAATCAGTGTGTGAATTAGAGTAATGAAAGAGAGAGCCTTCTAAGTTTACTGGAGGTTGTGTGATAAAGTAGAGGATATCGCCTGGCCAGTGTGGGTTAATAGACTTCACAAAGTTCTGCCATCTGTGTTTGCTCTTTAGTCTGTGTTCACGGCTGAACCAACTTGATATGAGGGTAGTATACAGTAATTATATACAGTTGTTACACTCATAGATGCTGTGTTAGAATTTTTTAATTGAAGGCAAAGTCGAATGTGTAGGCCTTTGTGCCCAGGTTTGGCTTGTTGCAAAGTCCTCAGACTAGCAAAGCAGACTTGGCTTTACACTGAAAAGTATAATAATTTCAGGAGGCCTCAGAAATTCTGAATCCTACTGGAGGGGGAAAAGAGGACAAGAAGAAAGGGAGAAGAGAGAACCTAAAAAGGCAGGAATAAAAAAGGGAGGGGGAAGACTGGACCTTAGACACGTGTCATATCCACTCATGCCCCAAGCAAATGCTTCCATTTTCACTCATTCCCTGAAAAAAATTGTCAGACTAGCTTGGCAAGACCTTTAATCCTAGTAATATCTTCATTTTACTGCAGATCAAAGAATCTCTGGTGGGACCTCAGCTTTACAAAAAGAAATCCACCAAAATAAAAGCATAGCTGTTCTGGTTGTAGACTCTTTTGACCTGTATGGTTCACATAAGTACAAACCAACAGGACTGCCAGTATTGGAGCTAGAACTCAGGGCCTGGGGTGCTGTCCCTGAGAGTTTTTGTTCAATGCTAGTGACTTACAACTTGAGCCACAGTTCCACTCCTGGCTTTTTGGTGACTAATAAAGGATAAGAGTCTCAGGTATTTTCCTGTCTGGGCTGGCTTTGAACTTCAATCTTCAGATCTTAGCCTCCTTTTTATTGATTACTGTCCTCCATGAACTACTTAATCATAAAGTCCCTAGTGTGTGATTTCTTCCATGGTTGCACTAACTCAATCATCCAATCCTAATTCTAATCATTTAACTTCATGGCTTCCAAAGTGACAAGTATTTCTCACATATACCTACTCTTTGGTCTGTCCTTTTTTATGTATTTATGTACAAAACTGTCTAGATCACATTTTCACTCAGTTTAATCTTTTGATTTTTTTTTCTGGAGAATCATTTGAGAAACGCTCAACAGCCATTTCTTTAATTCTTTGTGTGTATGATGTATGTTAGTTCATTGTTTCCAATAATGTGTGATAACAGGAGCATCAGGGGCAAAGTTAGCCAGACAGAGCAAAATAAAAAGAAAGAACTGAGGCATGCTTCAACTGGGAGAGTGTTGGCCTAGTAAGCACAAGGCCCTGGATTCAACCTACAGTCCATAAGGAAAGAAAGGAAGGAAGGACGAGACAGAAAGGAAGGAAAGGAGGAAGGAAGGAAGGAAGGAAAGAAGGGAAGCAGAAATAAATAACTAATTAAAGCAGGAGAATAGACACCTGAGAGTTTTCAGTGTAACAAGTTGCTAATGTTGTTCCATATATATCTAACAAATTGCGACAGCTTATGGGCCTCTAATGAGAAAAGTGACCCCAAACAAAAACTTAATCACTATATGGTGATTCACTTAATAATTTTCCTTCATCTGAAGTAAGTGGGCTAGTTGTAGTTTGTTTTTATTATTAAATTAAAAAAATTATCTTCAGTTGGGCAAAGGGATTTCCATTCAATGTGTCTATTTGTGAATACAATGCACCTTGATCAAATGCCATTCCTCCCATCCTTCTTTCTGAATCTATCCCAATCCTACTCCTACTCTCAAGTTTCCTTGATTCATTTTTCACATATATACATTGAGTATAATTGTATTTACCCACAATTCTTCTCTCTATTTACCCCCTCCACCTATCTTTCTCACACAACACATACTCCAGCTCCTTGGTATTCATTTTGTTAATTCAGTTAATTACTCAAAGGAATTACTCCATGGGAATTCATACCTTTAGTCAGTCTGATTGTACATAAGTACATATGACCCTGTATGTGCTTTAACATATTTATAATTCAGATTTATCTTCCCCATATGAAAGAAAACATATGCCTTTTGTGTAAGCCTGACTCATTTAACATAATTTTTTTCCAATCCAAGCCTATTTCCCTGCAAATAACATCTTTCTGACAGATGAATAAAATTTTCTTATACACACACACACACACACACACACAGAGAAACATTTCTTGATCCATTTTTCTATTGCATAGACTCTGGTTGTTTTCATAACTTGGCTATGATGATAGTTCAGTAATTAAGATGGGTGTGGTATGTTTTTTTATTGCATAGTGACTTTGCAGTTTTCTTTGAATGTGTTCAAAGAGCACATTCTTCACTCTCAAGCAATAAGTTCATAATTAGCCTGGAGTTTTGTTGATTAGCCACTAGATTGAGAGTTGGGTGTATGACTTCCATTTTTTTTCTGTGAAGGTGGAAGAAGAAACAGAAATCCACAATGAATTCTAAATATGAATGTATGGAATTAAATGACGGTCACTTCATTCCTATACTGGGCTTTGGCACCTATGCACCCAATGAGGTAATTACTGGGGAATTTGGTCTGGGAATTCAAATGAAAATCAACAAGAGTGCTTAAGAACTGAAGGGTTTGTCAAGTCTTGTAGTGTCCATGTGTCTCTGAAGTGCTGATGCTGTTCTGCTGCCCCGTGTTAGAGGAAACCCTTTGTACAGGAAGGAGAAAGGCTGCACTGTGTATCAGAATTTGCTTGTGTGATCACGTACTGATTCTTCTGGACACTGTTTCCTTGTCTTCACTGTCACTTGGTACCTTATTAGGATATAGGGACATTTCTCATAGGTATATGAGAACCATTTTCCCATAATGATTTGTTAAAGAAGTTGCATTTTCTCCAGTGTAATTCTTTTTTTTTTATTTTTTTTATTGTGAAAATACTGTACAGAGGGGTTACATTTACATGGGCATCCAATGTAATTCTTTGACCACTCTCTTGAGAATCAAGTAACTGTAGATTTGTGTGTTCATTCTGGGAAATCTATGATATTCTAGTGGTCTGTGTGTATGTCTTTTGTTTTTAAATCTGTAAAATGCTAATTTGTTGATTATGGCTCTATATTATGTCTTATGTATCAGCACTTCAATGAATTGGTATTTTACTTCCAGTTAAAATAACAATTGAGCCAGGCACTGATGGCTCATGCCTATAATTCCTGCTACTCAGGAGGTTAAGAGGATTGTGGTTTGAAGCCAGCCTGGAGAGCATGGCTAGTATGGACTTTCTGCCCATGAGACTGTTATCTCTAATTAACCAGCAAAGAGCCAGAAGTGGGAATTTTAATAAATAACCTTTTATGTTAAACAGTGTAGAAGTGACTCAAAAAGTGAAAAATATCAACTATAACTTGATGTAGCTATATCATTTGTGGATATGTGTCTAAAGGATATGTAGTCAGCATAACAAAGCTATCTCTATACTCTAGAGTTTATTACAACACTAGTAACAATAGCTAAGGTAGGAAATCAAGTTATACAGCTAGGTCCTTCAGTACAATGCAGTTCAACTTTGGTGAGCCCACTTGAACATTATAGTACCTGAGTGGTACATGGGGAATTAATTTAAAATACACAACAGGACTTGGCTACTTTGTAGAGCAAAGTGGCCTGAAGGGCAGAAAAGGATCAAGGACCTCATGAAAGCTATAATCTTGGTTAGTGCCATTACAACTAAGAAGGTCAGAACTCATAACAAGACAGGGCTGTAAGAGTCAGAATCTCATTTATTGTCATTTCTGTGGAGAAAAAGAAGTAGAAGTTCATGCCTTTATTCATATTTGGTACAGAAATCAATAGTTTCAATTTTTGCTCTAATTCTAATTTCCCTGAAATAAGGTACTTTGATTTAAGGGCTGACACCTAATTCGGTACTTCTGCATATATTATAGGTAATTCCTTCTACACAAATCTGTCTAATTTGTGTATATATTTTTACTGTCATGCATGTGGAAGGGGTTGGAGATAAGAATTAAAGAGAACAGTTAAAGTGCCAGCTTTCAAACTATGCTCTAGGAACTTTACATTTTCATAACAAGTAAAGATGGGGCTTTTTATGGTATTTATTTACACCTGCTTTCTTCAGGAGAATTGAATTTTGGAGTGTGCTAATATAGGGGAATCTTTGTAATCATTCTTCCTAGATGCAAGATTAGAATTTAGCCTCTAAACAGCTTTCCTGGTAAATGTGTCCATATATTCTCTAAACATAATCCATGGGTAATTGGTGTGTTCTTTACATCACTGGGGGAAGTCTCAGACAAGTGTGGACCCTATTTCCTGTGTATTGCATTCCATGCACATTTTCCTTGGTTAATTTTACTTTGTAGCATTACATCACCATCATCATTATATGCTTAGTTCTGTGAGTCTGACCTCAGACCGACCTTGGACTCATTCTGAAAGAGCCTTGGATGCCAGTGGCCAATGATTGAGTGCTTGAGATTGAAGAGGGATACTTAGTAGGAAAGACCGAGGCAACCTTGAATATATTCAGCACCCAAAATGTGGAACTAACCAAAGGCACGAGAAAGACTTGCTTTTTGTGAAAGCCACTGGTTGTTCCTGAGTGAACTCAACCAGATGTTTTCTAAGCACTGATTTTAGCTCTTTCTGTAGGTTCCTAAGAGCCAGGCTACAGAGGCCACCAAATTAGCCATCGATGCTGGGTTCCGCCATATTGATGCTGCTTATATGTACAGAAATGAAGAGGAGGTAGGACTGGCCATTCGAAGCAAGATTGCAGATGGCACTGTGAAGAGGGAGGACATATTCTATACTTCGAAGGTATTGTGCATGTGGCGTGTTCATTAATGAAATGTGAGGTGTTAAAAGTTGTTCGATGGGATCAATATTGATCAATTGTACTTGTTATTTCATCTTTTCCTCACTATGTTCACTTAGAACATCCAGTATTAAAAATAGGAAGATGATAGAACATTGGTATAATTTAAATTTGTAAATCTTAATGCAATGCCCTTTTCTTTTTGGGAGGAGAGGAGGGGGTGGGCTTGAACTCAGGATCTTGTATTCTGTCTTGGTTTTTTCTCTCAAGTCTGGTGTTCAAACACTTGAGCCTCACCTTCATTTTCAGCTTTTTGTTGATTAATTAACTGCAGCCCTCCCACTTGAAAACAATTCGAAACAGTTGAAAATGTTTCAACTAAAGTATGTGAAGGGAATCATACATTTGGCTGGTCTACATCACACAATTGTACTCTTCAACCTTTGCAGCTCCCCAGCACTTGCCTAAAACCGGAGATGGTTCGACCTTGCTTGGAAGAGTCACTAAAGAAACTTCAACTGGACTATGTTGATCTCTATATTATTCACTTCCCAGTACCAATGAAGGTAGGCAATTTCCTTCATCAAGCCTTAAGTTCAACTGAAGCATCACCATTAATTTCATGAACAATTCATGTAGACTGCCACACCTTCATATAAACTTAGTTTTGGGAATGACTCAAAGTGGTTTTCGCAAAAATCTTATTGGTTTATGTAAATGAGGTTCATACCAAGTTGTCTGTGCCTATCAGTGCCTTATCTTTACATTTCTACATTTGCTTTTTTTCCCCTCCATTGCTTTCTGTTGATGGAAAACATGCTTTGTGGTAGTTCAAGGTTCAAGGTGCTCAAAGATGAATGCTTTATCTATATCATTAAGCATCAAAATTAATCTAAAAAAGAACCATGGTTAATCTTCTATATTCAATCCAATCTATTGAATTGTTTATTCCTTCCTTCTTTCCTTCCTTTCTTCCATCTTCCTTTCATTATTTCTTCCTTCATTACTTTCATTATTCCTTTTTTTGTTTTTTTTTCACTGTAAACTTTTCATTATTCCTTTTTTCATTCCTTTGTTCCTTCCTTCTCTTTCTGTTTTTACTCTTATCACTAAAATAACAAAAAGACCTTGATGGGCCATTTAATTGACATTTAAATAATTAATTCACATTTAATTCACATGCCTGTCTTCTGACTCTGTATGTGTTCAGGGAGATGAACATTGGTTGGAACATTTATTCCATTTTTTAAAAAGTTACTTAAAATTACCTTAAAAATTGGCTTACATGAGTTATACATGGAGGAGAATTTCATTGTCACACCTCCACACATGTGTACACTGCCTCCCAATCAGTTTCACCCCCTCTACTTCCTGTCACTTTCTCCTGAAAAACTACCATCTCCAAGAGGTTTCCTGGAACACCTATTAGAAACATTCCTTTGGACCTCCCATACAAAACATTTTGCAAATACAAGTATGTTCTGGGCATTTAATGCCCAGCTCTAGATTTACCTAGAAGCATTCATAACCATTGAGGGGAAAAGGTGAATTTGATGAGATGATTTCATGACTGTTTCTTTTGTAGCCAGGTGAAAATTTTGCTCCATTAGAAGAAAATGGAAAGTATGCATTGGATGAGGTAGATCTCTGTGATACTTGGGAGGTGAGTAATTGTAATTAATTCACAGGAGATTCAGAGAGGGGAGTCAGACTACTGGTCTACAGGTGGGAGTGAGATATATGAACCCTTTGACAAATAAATTCATGATCTTTACAAAAGTTCATTTGCAGGTATGGTGGTGGGGGGAGAAGAATGAACTATTGGGATATATTGTAGAGAATTTGAGAAGAATCAGGGTAAATGATGAGTCTTATTTTTTTTCCTCTATATGAAATAATCCCTCCGATTTCCTAAGGAGAGCAAAGGAATTATTTTCGTCCCTGTCATCATGATTTCCTCCTACTTCCTGATTAGCTTTTCTCCTTAATGATCAATTATAGTCAGCTTTATTTTCACTTTTTGGCCACATTCTTATTAACAATTGTACCTTATGTTTATATCGATTTGAAGTTCATTGACTAAATAATTTCTCACAACTATTTACCTCTCCAGGCCCTGGAGAAGTGTAAGGATGCAGGATTGACCAAGTCTATCGGGGTGTCCAACTTCAACCGAAGACAACTGGAGAAGATCCTGAACAAGCCAGGGCTCAAGTATAAGCCTGTGTGCAACCAGGTGAACTCCCTCAGTCTCATCTCCTTTTGTTCTTCATCTCCTTTTCCCTCTACTACTTTCAGGTGTCTCTGTGTCCTAATCGCTTATTCATCTAAACCTCGTGGAACAGATACTAAGATAATTGTATTGCTGTTTGGTAAAATCTTGGAGAAATGGTTAGGAGACCATAGTATTGCACTATGTTTAGAATATAGAGAATCGAAAGTGATAAGGAGAGCAACACTCGCTGATTAGATCTCAGGAGGGAGGTACCCTCACTCCTGAAGAATAACCAGAAACAGGAAGGCTGAAGGTGGTGTGGAAGGAACTGTGTACAGGAAGGATGTCCTGGGAAACAGGGAGTGGATAAGAGAGCAGAATAGACAGAAGACAAGGTAGAAGTTAGCGTAAGAGCTTTGTGTGGGTATCAGATGGCCTAATCCTGTATCCTGGCATCTGTGTTGTAGGATCCTTGGAAAGTCATTGAGGTTAAAAGGAGGAAGTAACTGTTTGTGGTAATGGTAATGAGGGATAAAAACTGCATTCAGAAGAATCAGCAAACATGGAGCTGACTTATGCCTGACCACATCTCAGTCAGTCTTGCATCCCTGTTTTCTACTGACAAAAGAAGCATTTAAGCATGCCTATTCTTTGCCTAGTTCTGTGCCCTAACTTACTTTTTGGGGAATGGTGGAATAAGGGTTCTCAATTGGAAAATTTAGTTTAAAAATTTCATTATTTGTTGCATAATGACATGTATTTTCCAGTTTAAATATTGACAAGTTAGTGTGGTTAAATTTTAATTTTCTCTTTTATTATAAGCACTTTTAACCCTTTAGAAGGATTGAATGATATTAGACCTCCATGTTCTCTCATCTATATTTTAAATCTAAATTATTGACAATTTGCTATGCTACCAAATTTACATAGGTGTATATGTGTGAGTGGTTGTGCACATATATTTTCTTAAAGGTCTTTAAAATAAATTATAGATATTATTATTTATCCTATAGAGCTAGTAAACATCTATCAAGAATGAATATATCATCCTACATAGATACCATCTCACTATTAAAGCTAAAGATGTAAATGATTACTCTATCCTCTCATTTAACTTCTAGTCTATTTCACATTTCTTTGTTTTCACCCAGATGCCTTGTGTTTTTCTTCTGTAGCTGGGATACAACAGTACCCTAATGAACTGTCATATTTCTCATACTCTTTTAGCCTAGAATTGTTGTCAGATCTTTTCCCCATGTTATGCCAGAAGGCTTTGTCAGGTACTCTGTATCTATCAGATTATAATTGTGTTTTCCTGTAGATGTTTCTCTGTATTTCAAGTTTGGGTAAATTGGAAGTTAAATAAGATTTTTTTATGTCATTAGCGTTAAAAAAGACATTTTCTTGCAAGAAAATGTCTTTATCATGTTGTGAATCTCAAATTGAACCCTATCGGGACCTATCAAAATGGCAGTCTGTTCCATTCTTTATAACTATATAGATTTGATCACATGCTTAAGTGAGTCCAAACTTTCAACCACTGCCATTGCTACTTACATGGTAGGGATAATTGTGTACAGAAGAATTGATATTTCAGAACCAGTTTCACCTAATATTTGCATATTTCTCAATTTTTTTGCCTAAATTAGTTATTTCTTTGAAGCTTGCAATTATTTTTTATTTCAAATCACTATTGTTCTACATGACACTCTAAAATTTGATTAAGAAATAAAGTCCAATTATTCTTATAAAATAGGATAAGATTTATTAACCTTTTAAAGCTATTAGTGATCTGAGGACTTGTAATGAACAAGGGATATTTGTGTGTTCTTTGTCTCTACATACTCATTACTATGTAATTGTAGATTTTTATGTACTGTACATATTATAATTGATTTTCATCACTACTCCAGAAATTTGACTCACTTTGATAAAGGAATCTACCTAAATATCACCTGCAGAATGCCAAGCAAACTTGTTTCTTTGATTTTCTCACTTGCTGTCATGAGGTTGACAGATTCTTGCTACATGAATCAATTTAGTATCCAAAGTTCAGTTTCCTCATCATTCTCTAGCCTACTAGTTCACACACCTGGTTATGGAATGATATATATTTACCCCTCACAGCAACAGAATTTTTTTTAAAAAGAGAATCATTACTTGATGTCACAACATTTCCATTTAAATTTTATGTAACATTAAAAAACATTTCAACTTCTTTGGACAATGTTTTCATATTAGTATGAGGATTTTCTTTAATCTGACACTATTCTGTGCTGTCCCTCTACAGGTAGAGTGCCATCCTTACCTGAATCAAAGCAAACTGCTGGATTTCTGCAAGTCCAAAGGCATTGTTCTGGTTGCTTATGGTGTTTTGGGAACTCAAAGATACAAACCTTGGTAATGAGGACTATAGAAATCTATTCTAATGAGGACAGAGCACTTTGTTGATGAAATGCTTTCAGTATTTTTCAGTACTCAGTTTTCTGACTTGTCTCAGCTAGCTCAGTAAGAGGAAAGTGTGTGCCTATCTGAGAAGATGATAGATCGCTCTGGTGTTGCCAGTCCGGGAACCACTTTGGGAATCTCTCATCAAGAGTGGAAGCCCTTATCCGTGTTTTAACCTGAGGATCTCAGCATTTCCGACTTTCATTCTAGGGTAGATGAGAAATCTCCATTTCTCTTGGATGATCCAGTTCTTGGTGCCATGGCAAAAAAGTACAATCGAACTGCAGCCCTGATTTCCATTCGCTACCTGTTGCAGCGTGGGATTGTGGTCCTTGCCAAGAGTTTCAACGAGAATCGGATCAAAGAAAACATGCAGGTGATGAACGGGTACTAGACATAAGGACTCCTCCATACTGTGTTTCGTGGGTGTGCTTCTTTGCAAGCTCCCACATCTTTGAGCGGCTGCTTTTCCCCCCAGCATTTGTTTTATGTTCATTCTTAAAAGTTTCTCTTCCTCCACAATCCTGGCTGTCTGGCTAGACAGAATTAGAATTGGATGAAAGCAAGAGATTTTTTTTTTAATTGTGAAAATACTGTACAGAGGAGTTACAATTACATGGCAAAATAATGAGTACATTTCTTATCAAGCATTGTAGCCTCCTCCTTTGTTTCCCCTTCCCATCCTTCCCATCCTCCCCCCTCCCCCCAGCAAATTCCCCCCCCCTTATGAAAGTTGTAAAGTTCGTTTTCGACATAAGGACTTGTACATTTCATTGTTGCAATGGGTCCACCTGTATCCCTATTTAAACGATTTGTTTTTCCCCTTCCCCTCCACAAAGTATACCGACATCAAATAAATGAAAGCAGGGGTTATACTGTGGGGGAGGGACATACAAAGCAACAAAGAAATAATCTTATAAATGTGTTAGAAACAGTGGCAAAAACAAGAGATTTGTCTACAGACTTATTCAGTAACATTCTCTTTAGCCATGGGTGATGTATTTTTTTCATCTTCTGAATTAGACGATTGGATTAAATTATTTTCAGTCTGAAAACAATTATGATCTTGCTTTTCATATCCCCTATATTGTGCTATCCATATAAAATATGTGAATAGCATGTTAATATTTATGTTTTATATTTATATATTTAATACTCAAAAGCTTATTTTTAATTTATCTTTAGGTCATTGTACAACATGGTTTCAATTCAACATGTCAATTCAGGAATACAGTACCTCTCAATCAATGTCACCCCTTTCATTATTCTCCCTCATCTCTCTCAACTCCACAGTTTTCCTACTTCCCTGATTCCATATATACACTGACTACATTTCCCTACCATTCCTCTTTATATTTATCTACCCACTCCTTTTGATGTCACCTCTCCTGACACCTTGTTGTCCAGCTTCTTGATACTCATTTTGTTAGCCTGAGGTTATTTGTTCAAAGGAGTTATGCTATTAAAATTCTCCCATATTATGTTTATATATATATATATATATATATATATATATATATATACACATATGACCTTGTATGTATTTCAGTATTCATATACTTGTCCACTTTTAGGCTGATTATCTTTTTATTTTCAAGTAGAAGAAACATTATTTGTAGTAGGTGCACAACCAGCTACTGTTAAAATAGAACTTCAAAGCAAAAGCATTCAATTTTTTCCCATAATACTGTGGTTTGCAAATTTGCTTTGCCTCCTCCTGAATGCCTTCCAGGTTTTCCTGTCTATGTTGGAACTCCTCTCATGTGTTAGCAGAACAGTGAGCCGCCGATGCTTCTCTAGAATATTGATTGGGCTCTTGTCTGGGATTTGTGGGCCCACCTTCACCACATCACTTAATACTTTCCCAGAGCAGTAGTTCATACTTGAAATGCCTTTTCATGTCTTGGTTCAAAACTGACATGCCATTGTTTTGGACACATTTTAGTGACCAATACAAGTTATAGGCTAGGCAAATCTCCTAACTCTGAGGGAACTCATAGTTAGTACCTCTGTAGAAAAAGGCAAATATTCATATAACAAAGCCTGGGAGATGAAAATTACTGAGGAACATTCTTAGAATCAATCTACCACATTATGTATTCTAAATATTGTTTTTCAGACGCAGATACATTTGTTGAAGCACCTTTTCCCAAATTACTTGTATGTTACTTCTTTTTATGATACAGTTTTATGAACTAAAGTTTCTTCTCTTGGTTGTGATCAAATATTTCATGCCTTTCCTTTGAAGTCAATTAATATTCTATCTTTTCCTGTGTTTGCTCTTACATTGGAAACTTTTCAGGTATTTTAAGTATTATCTCTGCCATTTTGAATCTGTGCCAGTTGGATTTTCCACATTGGCAAACACATAGTATAAATATACAAAAACTTTCTGTGTGATAGGTCTTTGAATTCCAGTTGACGTCAGAGGACATGAAAACCCTAGATGGCCTGAATAGAAATTTTCGATACGTTACTATTAATCAGTGAGTAACTTTGCCAAATAAATTGTTTTAACTTATTTTCTGAGATAGAATATAACATAGTTATAGTAACTTAATCCTGGGGAACAAGTCCATTTCAGTTAGGGTAATTTATGAGTTTTCTAGGATTATAGTCTAAGATGTTTCCCATAGTTCTGTTCTCTGATTCAGCAACAGGGTGAGTGAAACTAAGTTCTGCTTAGATTTGGATATATAGGCCTCTGCACTTATCATTCTGTGGAATGTTCCAGATCAGCCAATACCATTGCTGATTCTACACTTCTGTGGCAAGTTTTGTACAATCCACTATATTCTGCAACTATCCAATGGATATGAACTATGAATGGTGACACTGTAGTTTGTTTAAATGTGTCCAAAATCAAGTTTAATCCTCTGCTGATAATGTTTTTAGAAAATGAAATTAGATCCAGGCACCAATGGCTTACCCCTATAACCATATCTACTCAGGGGGCTGAGATCTGAGGAATGCTGTTTGAAGCCAGTCTGGGAAGAAAAATCCATGAAACTATTGTCTCCAATTAACCTCAAACAAACAAACAAACAAACAGAAAAACAACCAGAAGTAGAGCTGTGGTTCAAGTAGTAATATTAATTATATATATATATATATCTCATTTAATACTTGGTGTTGCTTTTAGAGTATAAAGATCTACAAATTACATAGTAAGCTCCTTAGCTATGGAAATCTGCCTTATAAATTAAAATCTTCCCATTTCTGTATCAAACAGAGTATATTGTTTCTGATGAGTAAATATGTAATGAATCATGAAAATGGGGTTGGAATTATTAGTCCTAAACTCTATAGTTTAAAATATATTTGTTTTGGCCAGTATCTGGGATTGGCCTTTTCCTAAGCAAAGAATAATCAGATTATGTTTTTACTGAAGACTGGAAATTAGAAAAGATGAGGTATTGCTTTGGTAGGTTAACAGATGATAGTAATGGGAGGAATATGTCTGAATGTTTGCCACTGTGCTCTGTGTTATCCTCCAGGAAAAGGAAAAGCACTAGAAAAAGTAACTGATGTCTTACAATGTTATTTTGTGTAAGAACATTTCATGTTAGTAAGAAGAATAGATTCTATAACCAACTAACAATTAAAATGATTAATCCTAATGACAGCTCTAGTTCTCTTTTTTACTCTAGAAGGTATGTCACTGAGTACATATTGTGTATTTTTCTGTCTTGTTTTAGGATTGCTGACCACCCTAATTATCCATTTTCTGATGAATATTAACTTGGGGGTCTTTGCCCTGACTTCTCCTGGAAGTACCTCCTTATCATGAGTGAATGAGATGTTTCAGATGTGGTGATCGATATCACCTGTGTTCAGTCCAGGCTCTTTGTCAACTTGGACTCAATTGGGGTTAAGCCTGCATTTTTGGAAGGGAAAACTACATTTTTGTGCATTGTAAGAAATAAAATGAAGTTTCTTTATGTGCATATTCTTACTGAGTACTGTGTCTGTTAGTTAATTGCATGGTTTCCTTCTGACTCATTAAAAAAAAACAACCTTAATAGAAGCCTGTGGTCAAAGTTTTAAACATGGTAGCAATCATTTAGTGTGGACATGAGAAGGGATAGGAGTGGGTAGAATTCTCAAGCTCTGACGTGGCAGTCAGCAGGTATGTACCAGTCAGTGTTTCTTTGGCCCATTGAGAAATAAGAAAATACTTTGCATGTGATCTGAGGGTAAGGCACACACACAGAATAGATGACCAACAGTCTAACAGCTCCTTACAAGCAGCTCAAGATCAGAATTCCAGAAAGGGAGATTGAGATTTGGCCAAACAGACAAGGGACCCAGGCTGATGAATCATTAGGTATCAGCTGTGAAAGATTGAGGAGAAGCTGAGCATGTCTCTGCTTGAGAAGTCCTGAGGAGGGTTCTTCTGGTAATTACATAGTACAGATCAAAGGGAAGTTTCTAAGTTTTTATTCAAGAGCTAGAGCTGAGGGTCAGCCCTAGTCTCTTCATGTGTTGAACGGGAATAATAGGAACCTTTGAAAATCAAAGAAACAATGAAATGATCAAATTGCCCTGGATTTCAACTTTTTCTAATGCACTTGTTTTAAAACAAATTTACATTTGTTATGCATGATCCTTATAAATATTTTAACTAGAAAGCAGGTACTTGCAAATATATCACAAAACATTCCAAACCCTTTCAATGTAGTTGAACAAATAGTAAATAATACAAATTCTGCAAGTTATCGAAAGATATGGAGAAGAGTACCATCCGATAAAGAAATTTGTTAGCCGTTAGCAGTATCTTTTGCAAAGATATACAACTATTTTGGATAGTTCTAGGTGCATACAGTTTGTCAGCTAATCCTGAAGAACCAAACTTTTCATTTTAGATAGCTTTCTCCAATGTTTGAAACTATGTCATGACTCTTGGTCAAAGATCTTTTAAACTGACACTTGTTCAAGATCTGAGTGCACCTTTGGACTGTAAAACTTTTAACTGTGCTGCTTTTTTTGGCTACCTTTAGCACACCAAAGAGGCTTTCTGCTCTTCAGTAAGACATAATCACCCAAATTGTGCAAGTCAGTCTTTCCTGAAATAATTCATTCTAATTCATTCCTTAAACTAGAGGGGGCAAGAATTGGATGAACCTCTAGGGCAATTTCTGTGCTTCTTCATTCTCCTTTTAGTTTTAGACTTTTGTTGTTGTTGTTCTGATGGATATCATCCATATACCACAAATACCCAAATCAGTAACAGTAGCACAACATTTCCCCTTTTAGGCTGGAATATCAGATTATCAATTCCATAACACTTTGTTTTTTATATGATACCTCACATTTAATATTTTTCAATAAGAATTTCCTGCTATTCTTTCCTTCTTTCTCTCTCTCTCTCTCTCTCTCTCTCTCTCTCTCTCTTTCTTTTGCTTTGTTGGTCATGGGTCTTGAACTCTGGTCTTGAATGCTGCCCCTCAGCTCTTCAGCTCAAGGCAAGTGTTTTACCACTTGAGCTACAATGCCACTTCCAGTTTTCTGGTGGTTTATTGGAGATAAGAGTCTCACAGACTTTCCTGCCAGGGCTGGCTTTGAACCACAATCTTCAGATCTCAGCCTCCTGAGTAGCTAGGATGACAGATGTGAGCCACTGGTACCCTGCTTATCAACTCTATTTCTTAGTTAAGTAAATAATGGAAAGGGTGCCTCTTTAGTAGGATACATAGTGGACATACTATATTAAATTGTAAATCTCTTATACAACTACTTAAAATAACAAATATAATTTTTTTCTCAATTACAAGGAGCCTCATGAATTATTACTTAGTATTCACCAATACCTTACATCTACATCTTTCTAAGAAAAATATTAATTGAGCCATCCTGTTAAATGGTGATAATGATCAAACACCAAGGAAATAGCTTTTATCACACAAATTATTTACCTTCAGAATGAATGAGAAATGGTTCCTACACAAGTCAACTATAGTTCCATGCAGTTTATTCATTGAGTTACCAAGGCCTGAACGAACTCTGTGGAGATTGAAACTTGTTTTTATTTTCTTCAAATAGTATAGAGATACTTTTACAGATTGGAAGCAAGAGATCAGAGGTACAGAACAAAATCCTACTGATACTAAGATTAACTGCTTACATTTGTACCTCTAAAAACTATAGAGAGTAAATGTAATTTAGAAAGCCAAGATTGCTGCAATCAGTTGGCATGCTTTGATGATCCTGACCTGACACAGAGCACTGGGTCTGAGGCAGAAATTCAGAGAGTCTCTGCAAAATGTACTATACCAAGTATCCTTATCAGTACTTCCCAAGCAGGAAATATGCTATTCCCCAGCTCATTACTCAGTCTCTGCAGCTGTGAGAACTCATTACTCAGTCTCTGCAGCTGTGATCCTTGAGCTGCTACAAGGCCCACCTGGGAATACTGGTTATTCTTCACATGAGTTTCACCTTCCAAACCACATGCAGTGTGTTGTCTTATGCCTGGAGGGCTATGGAAATACTAATGAAACCCCTGTTATCTCCTACTTCTCTAAAGCTTAAGGGCTTTGCCATTCTTACCACAGAAATGTCTATGAAATAACTTTGGTCATCTCCCTCCACTTTCTGCAGACTTCTAGACAAAGGAGTTTAGAAGAAGTGATAGACGAGAAGCAGACAAAAAACTCTCAACTCAGGCAAGACTGGAAGTCAGCAAAATTGAGGGAAAATATCTTCTTTTAATTTCATTTCAGTGGGTGACAATCATTTAGTGCTTTGCTTCCTGACTAAGGGACCCATTTGAAGCTGGGGCTGAGTTGCTAAGCAGTGTGGATTGGAGGCCATGTGCCCAGTCGTTAGCCTCTGAGACGTTCCTGTATCACTATCCATCCAGGCAAGTGCTCCGTAGAAGTGATGAAGAGGTCCATGTCAGTATTCATCAGAAAATGGAAAATTAGGGTGGCCTTCAAACCTGCAATGAGAAAGAAGAATGCATATGGGATTTCATAACTCTGTGTTTAGAAGGGATTTCATAACTCTTGTTTCTAGAAGCTATTTCTGTGAAGCCTGCCCTTAGGGTGAAAGCTAAAATGTTTGTTTTCTGATAAGTCATTAAGTGGACATTTTGTACTTTTATAAACATGATTTTGTAACATTAAAGTGGTAAATTGTTTAAACCAATTTCTGTCTTTCAGACTGAACACACAGAGAATCCACTCACCTCTTCAAACATGTGTATATGTCAAAATAAAGCAAAACAAAACAATACCAAAGAGATTCCTTTTTTATTACAAATTCCCAATGATGAAAGCACAAACTGATTTGTCTTGTTCAGAACGGATAATTCCAGTGATATCTTAGCACTAGTAAATAGTCTTGGGTAATTATAGGTAACAATTAACAATGCCATCTAAATCTTATTTAGTTATTCATTCATTATTTATTGACAGCTTACTGCATGGAACATGCTATATTAGACTAAAAATAGAAAGTATGTTATGTAAATGGAAAAATCTCATGGTCAAGGAGCTTACTGTATAAGATCTATATACAGTAATGACCACACTATAAAGTGATAAAAGTGATTATATATTCAATTGTTTGGGAAGAGTTCCAGAAAGCTTTGTGACATCCTTGACTTACACTGGCCTCAGTCTGACTCATACTGAGGTAACTTTAAACTATCTCAACCCCATCAGAAATTAAGTTGATAAAAATATATTTGCCAAAGTTACTTACATAAGAGCAGAAAAATACCGAAAATTTCTGTTTAGGCCGTCTATGACTTTCATATCTTCTGAAGGTAACTGGAATTCAAAAACCTGCCAAATAAATAGAAAAGTGTTTTTGTTTAAAATTTGTATTTAGGGTGCATATTTCTTTGTCTGGAAATTTGCAACCAATCTGACTGATGCAGTGATAATATTTAAGTGTCTGAGAAGTCTCCCAAGTAAGCAATAAATACCAGATAAAAATAAATAAATAGAAACAAATTCCTGACATGGTGAATGGAAACCCTTTTTGCACAACTACTTAAAGATAACAATCACAAAAAAACCCAAATTCCTATGTGTTGAAAATGTGTAAAACTGCAGATGAAATGGAAGAAGCTGGAGACCAAACAAAGCTGACCTGATTTTAAAAGTACTTCCTTGTGTATTTAGAAGATCCAGAGAAACCTAGAGCCATATTTTTGAAAGATAATTAAATATTTTTCATGGATAAACTTGGATTTCAAACTCACAGCAGAAAGTGGTTAGTATGTGAAAAGTAGTATTATTTTTAACAATTTAAAACAAGAACTTTCCACATATTAAAGATGTTCTGTTCAAAGGACTCAGGCAAGGAATTGGCTGAAGTCCTAGTGTCAATTTGACCAGTTTAATTATCATAAATATGATATTTTTCCACTTGCTGCTTGACTTTTTTTTTTAGCCCTCTGTGTATTTTGGATAAGAACCCTTTATCTTTTGAACAGATAGATGGTGAATATTTTCTCCCATTCTGTTTTTAATATAGTCCAATTGATCAACCTTTGTTCACATTTCCTGAGCAACTGGAAATAATCAGCTAAAAAGAAAAGAAAGGAAAAGAATAACCAACCCGCTAAAGGGGTTGGAGGAGTGGTAGAGTACTAGCCAATGAGTGACAGTGTCAGGTATCAAGTTTGAGTCCTCATTTTGGGCAAAGAAAAGAAAAGAAATAACCACCTATGCTTATGTCTTTCATAGTTTCCTATAGTAATTTCATAGTTTCAGATCTTACATTAACGTCTTTGATCGACTTGGGGCTGATATTTGTACAGGGTGAGAGTCTCTCATCTTTGACATGGGTATTATCCTGTTCTCCTCGTACCAGCTGTTAAACAAGTTGTCTTTTCTTCAGTGTGTATTTCTGGTTCCTTTTGACTGCATATTTCTAGACCTTTTATTTTTTCCACTGGTGTCTGTTTTTTGTATGTGTGAGTATGTCAGTAACATGCTGTTTTCGGTACTATCTGACCCCACCACGCTGCTCTTGGCCATATATAAAAAAGAGTAAATCAGAAAGATATGTACATATCCATGTTTTCGTGCAGTTGTGTTCATATCCGCCAAACTAGAATCAGCTGAGCTGCTCAATAAGTGAATATCTGATGAATGGATAAAGAAACTATGGTATATACATATATTGTATATGGTGTGTATATTTATACATACATACTATGGGATATGTCCATAAGGAAAAATGAATTTATGTTAAACTGGTTGAACCAAGTTTAAAAAAGGCAAATATTAGATCTTCTCACTCATTATGGAATATATACACACACACATATATGTATATACACATGTATGTGTATATATATATTATATATATGCACATATATGCATTTATATATAACAGGCTAGTGAAACACATCAAATGGTGCTTGAAAAAGGAGATGGAGAAGAAAAAAGGGGAACTTAACCAGTGTGCATTCTGCACCTATACAAAAATATTCCAATGAAAACCCATATATTACAAATAAACACTAACTCAAAAAATAAATTTGAAAAGAATATTTACTAAAAATAATGATTAACCCTTGTACAGGGGTCAGAACACATCGCTGTTGTAAAGCTGAAGCTAAATTCCTTGTTCCCAGCCCAATCCCAATTGTCCCTGGTAGCGCTACTATAAAGGAAGAGAAGACGTTTCTAAACAGGCATGAAGTGGACACGCATAGTAAAACGCCGGGTGAGTGCAGATGGACTACCGATGTCTCCTGAGAGTAAAAGTAGGAAGGATGTGGCAAGAAAGATGGTACCCAGAGCCCCTGAGCATCACCTGCATGTTCTCTTTGATTCGCTCCTCATTGAAACTCTTGACCAGGGCCACAATCCCTCGCTGTAGCTGGTAGCGAAGGGCGACCAGGGCTGGAGTTCGCTTGTGCTTTTTTGCCATGGCTCCAAGAACTGGATCATCCAAGAGAACTGGGGCGCTCTCATCCACCCTGGAAGGAGAGACAGAAGGGCTGAGATTTAGACCAGACATTCTCCAGTGTGGCCCCTGGACTCACAACACCATTATGGCCTGGGATCTCCTGTCTGCACCCTGAGCCAGTTGAGAGTGAGCTCCAGAAAAATCTGGTGTTGTGGAACTAAATCCATTTGCTCAATTGTTGTTCCTTAGGTATGATTCCTTTTATTTTTCTTCTTTTGTGCCAATTCTGGGGCTTGAACTCAGGGCCTGGGCACTGTCCCTGAGCTTTTTTTCCCCCTTAAACCTAATGCTCTAGCATTTGGGCCATTGCACCACTTCTGGCTTTTTGGTGGGTATTTATAGATATTACTGTCACAGACTTTTCTGCCCAGGCTGGCTTCAAACTGCCATCCTCAAATATCAGCCTCCTGAACAGCTAGGATTACAGGTACGAGCTACCAAGCCCTATTTTTCTTATTACCCATATTTATATCGTTGAGTTCCCAGAGCACCATAGGCAACCAGAACAATGTCTTTTGATTTGCAGAAATCCAGTAGTTTGCTTTGATTCAGGTAAGGATGGCATTCTACCTGTGGAGGGACAAGATAAGAACATTCAAGTTATATGAGAGCCTATATTAATGCACAAAAGAAATATTAAAAGAAGCTGGAAAAATGTGAATTAGCATGACACCTAAATATAAAATAGCAATAATAAGTAAAGATTATTATTTTTTTCCAGTAGCAATGCTTGAGCTCAGGGCTTTGCCCTTTTGCTCAGTTTTGTCCTTCACTCAAAGCCCAAAATGTAATCAATGTAGACTACTTGGTAAGACCTTCCTAGAAAACATGAGGAAAGGAATTGGGGATCATTGTATAATGAAGAGAAACATGACAGAAAGCTGTTTGTAAGCTACAATTTGACTTAGGTTAAAAAAAGAAGCATGAAAGATGTTTTGAGAAAGCAATGGGGAATCTGATTATGGATGGTATATCCAATGACAGGAGTGAAAAGCCATCCATTTCCTTAGGTCTAACAATGCAATTGCAACTTCAAAGGACAGTAATTTCTTTCTTAGAAGATGTTTGTGATGTCTGTTGTGGTGAATAGAGGTATCTACAATTCTATTTGATCAGGTGCAGCAAGCTATTACATATACCTGCATTGCATGCAGATAGTGCTCCAGGCACTTACCTACATTGTAGAGCATAGAAAAAAATCAACCATCTTTGACATATGTGGGAAAATATAGACACCTTAAAGATTTGAATGTGGGCATCATAAAAAATTGTTGTAAAACAAGTATTAATATTTGGGACTCTAGTTCTATGTTATTTCATATTAGATACTACAAACTACATATATAGTATATATATGTATAATAGTAATATTGTATATGTTATATGATATATGTTATTACATATAATAAGTAATATGTATTATTTATACTGTATATCATAATAATATATGTAAGTATTATACACATATATATTCCTAACCAACAAATCTTATTCTTTGATTGGACTTTGTAACAAAGGAACTCAGAACATGGAACACTGCATAGAATGGAGAGGCTTAAGTCAGTAATCTAATGGCAGGAAGCAGGTAAGAGAAGCAGTCTGCAGTGCTGTCAGATAGAAGGTCAGCTCTGTTTTGCTTAGTTTCTGAATGTAGATTTCACCTACCTTCAGTATCACCATAAACAGGTAGCTCTTTCTCTCTAGCCAGGGTGTCTTTCATAGTTTCCATTTGTTTCTTTTCCCTATAGTATGCCTTTGGTCTAGAACCTTGAAACCAGAGATAATATGGGAAATACCTCAAGGATGTAAGCCCCATATAAACTCATACCACTGATCTCATTACTATTCCATGGATTTTATTGCTCATTCTATGGTTTCAGGTTTCCATACTCCATATATAACAGTCTCTCTAGAACACATTCATTGACCAATCTCTTGTCAGCCTTCGTATTTTAGGGATAAGTAAACCTTCTCTTTGAAATGTGACTAATGGATGCAATGAAACATGACTATATTTGCCTCTGGAAATTCTTCTTTTACATATCTATATATTTGTTGTTCATAGGGCTTAAACTTGGGTCCTGAGTGCTGTTCCTGAGCTCTTCTGCTCAAGGTTAGCACTCTACCACTTTGAGCGACAGTGCCACTTTCAGTTTTCTGGTGGTTAATTGGAGTCTCATCGACTTTTCTGTGAGGGATGGCTTTGAACTTCAATCCTCAGATCTCAGACTCATGAATAGCTAGGATTACAGGTGTGAGCCACTAGGTTCCAGCTCTTAAAAAATATTTTTATTATTGTTAAGTAGTTGTACAAAGGAGGTTTCATTCAACAAAACAGTTTATGAATATACTACATCTGGCAATTCAGTTCTATGGTCTTTTAATGTTTTTCTCTCTTTCTTTTTTTTTTCAGTTTTGCTTTACAAAGCAAAGATCTAGTCTTGTGAAGAAAGGCTCTGCTGTCATCATCATCTGCTCTACAAAAGAACTATGACCGAGGAGAGGACATACCTGGCAATAGCATGAGGATTAAGAATGAAGGATGGAAGGAAAGCAGATGATGGCAGCTGACCTGATTGCAGACAGGTTTATACTTGAGTCCTGGTTTGTTCAGGATCCTCTCCAGCTGCCTGCGGTTAAAGTTGGACACCCCAATGGACCTGGCCAACCCCGCGTCTTTACACTTCTCCATGGCCTGGGGAGGAAAAACAGTTGTGAAGAACAATTTCTGCAGCTGGCTACTGAACTTTATAATTGCAAGATCATAGTGTTATAAACATCTTTCTCCAGAAATGAAAATAAAGCTAATTGCCATGGATTGGGAAGAAGAGAAAAACCAGTAAAGGAAATTAAAAGAAACAGTAGTAGCAGCAATGAAAACAACTTTAGTGCTCTCCATAAGAAAGATGATTCTATATAAAGGAAAAAGATGATAATCACCATTTTCTCCAATCCATCTTCATTTCTCTATATTACATTATTAGCAATATGTTCCATTCCATCACTTAAGCAGAGTCATAATAGAGATAGTTAATTTCTACAAGACTGGGCACATATCCTTTTCTGAACTGTGGATTTTGGGCTGTGTCTTCTTTCGATTTCCCCCAGGATCTCAGCATTACTCACCTCCCATATGGCACAAAGATCCACTATGTCGAGCTTGAACTTTCCATGTTCATCTTTTGGATAAATCTCATCTCCTGGCTGAAATAGATGGAATCATAAAAGCAATCTCACAAGGTTTATCTCTCCACTCACATCGATGTTCTCAGGCAGATCTATGTCTGGGAGCTAAAATGAGCTAGAATGTTGACCTTACCACTGAAAGAGGTACAAAAGTCTGCATATGGGTTTGTAAGGAATGTCTTTGAATGACAAGCTTATTCTAATTTCTTATATTAATGATCTGTTTTCATTAATAACAAATTCTCAGGTCCTCGTAGGTTGCCCATGAGTAATTTCCTTATTCTTCATACCCTTGTGCTTTTTCCCTGGAAAAATGACTGTCTTTCACTGAGAAGTCAATAGTTACATGGCCTTGTGAATTGTAATATTGACCTAGGCTAAACAGTCAAAAATGAATAAGTAGTCAATAATGATTTTAATTTCCTAGAGCACATGACTGCTTCAACGGCAGCCAAGTGAGCAAATGACCTGGACTTTTTAAGATAAATTTTGATAGAGAAGATAGAGTGCAAATGGCCATGACCTTGAACTCTCTTAAAGCCCTATATGCCACCAGTCAAAATGGGACAAAACTTAACCAAACTTCTAATGATAAAGAACAGACAAAAGCATTTCAGAAGATTTCTCCTGATATATAAATCTATCCACGGCAGTGACTACCCAATTACATGTTACTTTGAGTAGTCTTATAGCTTTGCACACATAATTGAGTTCATATGACTTTTAGAAGCTTAACTCAACCACACATAAAAAGAGAATCAAGCTGACAGCTAAGGTTTTGATAGATCAATATTGAAAATTGCCTACCTTAAGAGACACTGGGAAATGAATAAGGTAGAGGTCAACATAATTCAGTTGAAGCCTTTTCAATGTTCTTTCCAAACTAGGTCGAACAAGCTCTGGTTGATGAGAAGTAGACCAAAGCTATAAAGGTTGAAGGAAGAAGTGGTGGTGGTTTAATAAATTATCAAAATTTGTGGCTTCTATTTACCTATAGTGAGACATTTTTCAAACAGTTAGACACTGATTATCACAGAAAATAAACTCCCTTTTATCATGGATTTCCTTTGATGAGATCTATTAAACATAGCCCATTCCATTAGTAGGTGCACATACACATCTATGTACCGTACCTTTGAAGTACAAAATATGTCCTCTCTCTTCACTGTGCCATCCTCAATCTTGCTTTGAATGGCCAGTCCTACCTCCTCTTCATTTTGGTACAAATAAGCAGCATCAATATGGCGGAACCCAGCATCAATAGCTAGTTTGGTGCAGTCTGTAATCATTTTCTTGGGAACCTAGAGGAACAATCAAAAGTAGTAAGTAGAGATCTACAGAGTTGAGTGTTATTTCACATACAAAGCAGTGACTTGTATACAAATTAGCCTTTCCTCATGCCTTGTGCAAATTGTGTGTGGGGTGAGTAATCCATGGATATGTGCCTTTCCTACGTCAATGATAAGAATTGGGCCATCTAAGGAACAGTTAAAGTTCCAAGAAATCATTTTTCTGTCATTTTAATTTTGTCTTTATGACTGGGTTACTCAAAGAAAAATAGAAAAGTGCATCAGTGGAGCTCATTGCACATCATTGCACACTGTGGTAGAGTAGACTATACAATTCATGCGGGGGGCTGGGGGGGAGATGGGAAGGAGGGATTGAGAGAAAGTAAGGGAAGGTAAAATGTGTAAAAAATGAAATGTACCTCACTCATGTAATTGTAATCCTACTGTACATCCCATTTATAATAGTAAATTCACAGGACTCTGTGCATAATTACACAGTGGTTTTCTTGTTTTTGTTTTTAGAAAGTGAGATTATAAAGTTAACACAAGAAAAGTTGCATGAAGGGAAGTATTCTGGCAGATATTCTGTGTGATCTAGAAATCTTCTTCACAGTGAAATCACATTGAACCCCTGAGCACTGAATTTGGAAAATACATTGTGGTTTTCAAGGAAAGCCATTTAGAGTGTCAATTCTCAAGTCTTTCTCTAAAGGCTATAGACCACTTTGCTAATCCTCAAATTCCAGACTTCTATCAGAAAACAAGAACACATAAACCCCACTGCTTGTATGGGGGTTTAGGAGTCGGCCATCTATAGTAGCCATAAAATGGTGAGAAACTTAAGTTCCAAGATACCAGTGGCTTTTGTTTGCAAATAGCAGTGTGCATGCCAATCCTTTCTATACAGCCATTGTTATGTACGTGATGGAAGTATATATGGACAATAAAGGTGTGTACTTAAAATATGCAGATTTATATGCAAGAAGTCATCAATGCCATGAGAAGAAAATTTCAAGTAGGTATCAGCCTTTATACCAAAGATCTTTTTTTTAAAAATGGAAATTATCAATAAGATGCAATGTAAGTTGTTGACTTATCTTCCAAATTTAGATAACAATTTGAAAGAGCATTTATTTAAGAAGTGAAAAAGACAAGCCAAAAACTTTTCTATTTAGTTAAAAAATTAAGAATCTCTCCTTTTCTCAATAAAATGGTAATGCATGAGATTCTTAGGTCCTCCCATCCTTTCTTGATACCAGTCCTGAGGTGTTGGAGGCACAAAGAGAGTCCCCAAGGCTCAGGACCCAGTGAGGTCCTTGTTTCTTCCCTTCCATTCCTGACGCTTGCCCCACAAAGCAGCCAAGTCATCTCACATGCCTTTACAAGTGCTTTAAAAATGTTGAATCCTTCTGAAAACAGTGGGAATTCAGGCAGCTAGTCCCTTATCCCACAATTAAGTGGTGTGAGGACAGTCATGGAACCCAGAATTCCTTCCAGTCTACTGCAGTCTCCAGGTTGACCACTTTTCATTTCCAAAGATCATCTAAACCATTGTGCTTTGAATCCAGCATGAACTAAGAAAGAGTGATAATATGCACATAGGATCCTGGTTCCCCTCAGTGTCATGCCCTATTTGCTTTTCCAGCCAGTTTCCTGGAGGTAAAAGTAGTATATGGGAAATTCTACTTAGGGCACACCCAGTAGTTACCATGAGATGTTCAAGTCTGCACAACATATGAACATCAGTACTAATTCTTTTATGCATCTAATGTTTATAACTTTTATTTTTGGAGGTGCTGAGGTTTGAACTCAGGGCCTTTTGCTAGACAAATGCTATACCACTTGCATTGTGCCTCCTACCCTTTTTAAAGATTATTTTTCAAATAGGATTTTACATTTCTTACTTCAGGCTGTCCTTGGGCCACTGACCTCCTACTTATGCCTCCTGTGTAGCTATAGCTGGGAATACAAGAGCCTTGACTCTAAACTTGTGGAATCTTGCTAGTTTTTTTTTTTATTGGTTGTGGGGCTTGAACTCTGGGCCTGGGCACTGTCCCTGAACTCTACTGCTTGAGCCACAGTGCCATTTCCAGTTTTCTAGTGGTTTATTGGAGATAAGAGTCTCATGGTCTTTCCTGCCTGAGCTGGCTTTGAACCATGATCCTCAGATCTCAGCCTTTGGAGTAGCTAGCATTATAGGCATGAACCACAGGCACCTGGCTTGGCTATATTAAAAAAAAACAGTTTTGGGGGCCAGACTGGCTTTGAACCATGATCCTCCCAATCTCTAGCTCCCTAGTAGCTGAGATCACAGGTATGAGCCTCTGTGCCAATCTTTCTGCTCACATCTAGCACAAGTATTTCTTTAGATATTTCATTCTTGAAGAGAGAAAAGGTTACCTGAATTATAGAAATAAATGAGGAAATCACTTATTATAATCAACCTCCTAGCTGAGACCTGACAAGTAGGATTCTTCCTTTTCTTTATTTTGTCAGTCATGGGACTTGAACACTGGTCTTTGGTGCTGTCCTTGAGCTTTTGTGCTCAAGGTTAGTGCTCTAGCACTTTGATCCACAGCACCATTTTCTGCATTTTTATCGAAAGATACAATGCTCTTAAAGAAGAATATCTTTAAGTATAGAAATTCAGACATTCACCATACTTTAACTTTTTAGTACTGGAGATTGAACTAAAAGGTTCATACTTTGAGGCTCTGCCAGTTGAATCACATTCCTAGTCCTTCCACTTTTAGCTTGTTTTAAAGACACGATCTTTCATTAACCTTACTAACTTTGTTATGATCCTCCTGTGTCAGTCTCCTAGAAACCCAGCCCTATCATTTGTAAAAAATCTTTTTTGCCCTTAAGGGACTAGGGATTGAATGCAGGACCTTAAGAATATAGTCAAGTGTTCTACGCAAGTGAGCAACACCTCCAGTGACATCAGATTGCTTTTTAAAAAGATAACCTACTTAAAAATTTCTATTTTGAATAGCATGCAAGAATATTACCTATGATTGATATTGAGTGCTGTGTTTCCATACCATGAATACAGTGTGCACCAATAAAATCTTTGTGTTGACCTCTTTACTTACTTAATCCTTTTTTCTTTTTTTTGGGTCTGGTTGTGGGGCCTGAATTCTGGGCCTGGGCGCTGTCCCTCAGCTCTTCAGCTCAAGGCTAGTGCTCTACCACTTGAGCCACAGCACCACTTCTGGCTTTTTTCTTTTTGCTTATTTGGTGCTGAGGAATCGAACCCAGGGCCTCAGGCATGCAAGGCAAGCACTCTACCACTGAGCCACCTTCCCAGCCCTACTTCATTCTTTTTTAATGTCAAGATACTTTGCTCTTTCCCCTTTATGTCTTATATGAAATGGTAAATTGTACTCATTCCTTAACGTTGGAGAAATCCAGAACTCATGTTTTTCTATATGTGTCTCCTTGTGTTATCATAATTATTTTTCTACCCTCTTCTTAACATCTTCACTTCCAATCCTTCTTCTTTGTCCCTAGCCCTATGTTACAGTCCACTGAGAAGAAAGATGTGGCATTTTTCTTTATGTGATTGGAGTATTTCATTTTTTATAATATCATCTGCCATTCTACTAGAAATTGCTGGACTTCATTTTCTTGAATGGCTGAATAATACTTGTCCACATGCATTATATATCAATTCATATCTCACATTGTATTTATCCCTTCATGGAGTAATGGACCTTGAAATGGGTTCATATATTAGCTATTGTTAATATTACTACAATGAATATATCACTGTAGGCAACATTTTGGTATGCAGATTTCATTTGAATTAGATGTATACCCAGAAGCTAGATGGCTGGATAATATGGTAGATCTACTTTGATTTTATAAGGAACCTCCATACTGTTCTTCATCATGTCTGTAATTTACATTTTTACTAAAAGTACAAGAGTTTTTTTCTCTATATACTATCCAGCAATTTATTTTTAATTTTAGTTTAGCCTTTGACACGATTCATTCTATAAGGCTGAAATGATATCTCACTGTAGTTTTGAATTTTATGACATACTTCAGAGCCATAGGAAACAGTAGCAAGATGCTGACATAGAAATGGACATAAAGACCTGTGGAATGGCACACATGTCTCCGAAATGAATCCACATGTCAGGATGATTTTCAACAAATAGACAAAAACTTAGACTTTGAAAAAAGAGCACCCTTTTCTGTAAATCTTGGAAAGTCTAATGCCCGTATTCAGTTCTGTTGTGATATTTCCATATATATATATATATATATGTGTGTGTGTGTGTGTGTGTGTGTGTGTGTGTGTGTCACATCTTCTGACCAAAAGCTTGACATATTTATTTCTTAGTATGTATAAATATCAGATCAAAACTGGATCATACACTTTAGGACCTGAAACTTTGAAAGTGCTAAAAGAAACATAAATGAATGAATTCAGAATTTCAGGATAAACAAAGTTTTTAGATATATTCCCTAAACACAGAAAACAAGGAAACAGCAGGGAAAGGAGACAAATTAGATTGTATTAAGTCAAGAATGTTGTGTATACCAATGGAAACAATCAATAGCATGAAGAGGCAATTCCTAGAATATAAAAAGTATTTATTAATTTAATCATCTCATAAATCATTAATATTATAACATCTATGAAACTCAGAATGCAACAATAGAAAACAAATATCACAATAAAAATGATCAAATGATGCTACTAGAAACTTCTCTTACTGTCCAAAAAATAAAGAAAATATGCTCTGTACCATTATCAGATGATTTTACTGTTAAATTTTCTTTTTTCCTTCCTACCTAATTGGGAAATAGACTGGGACAGAATGGAAAAATAATGACCAGGATAATCAGTATCTGATACATGATCAGATCCTAAGGAATGGGGAAACAGAGACCCAGTGAACCACCAGAGAGCCACACAGGAAACTGGCCAGCTTTCTATTCATTCTATCTCCTTTTAAATCTTCAAGCCAACATGAGTGTTGTTACCTTTTCAGAGGCATAGGTGCCAAAGCCCAGGACAGGAATAAAGTGACCATCATTCAGTTGTATGCACTGATGCTTGGAATTCATCCTGGGTCACTTCTCAGAGTTATTTTCTTTCTCAGTGCTCTAAGCAGATTCTGTTCCTCCTTCCCTCTCAGAGCAGCAAATAAATGGAAGTCCTTTATAGTCAACTGTCTGACTAATGACCATCTGATGGCATGTGGGAGGAGTAAGAGTAAGTAATAGTCTACACGTGAGAAAAGATTGGAACCAGTTAACTGAATACCCCTCTTTTAAATGAGCATACATAGGTGGTGAGTGGGGCTTTTGTGGTAATATTTCCTTACATACATACAATCCTGCCTGACCAAATTTACTTCCTCTATCACTTTCCCTGGTGTCCTTACCTGCTTCTTAAAATAATTTCAGTAGGCTTCATTGTTCTAGCTTCCTGCTCACTCCTTGCTAGTACTGTCCCTTCCACCTTCACATCATCTTTCTTTTAGATTCCACATATGAGGGAAAAACGGTTCTTGTGATCTATTATTGAAGAATATCAAAACCAAAAGAAGATGAGGGGGAAAAGGCAGTAAAAATTCATTGTATATCCTACAAAATGAAGAAGGGTGAGGGAAGAAAGGAGTGACATTGATCAAGATGAATTGTATTCATAAACTGCATTGTTAAATGGCAACTCCTCTGTACAACTACTTAAAGATAATAAAAAGAAAAAAAGGCATGAAACTCTTGCTTTTCTTTGTAAATGAAGATTATTTCCCAAGATCAAGCCTACAGAAAAGACAAAAGCTGCCCCTCAGACTTGGGATAAAGTACATATTCATGTCTTTTTGAGTCTAGCCGATTTAACTTCATGATCTCCACTGTCATCTATTTTCCTACAAAAAGGTTTGTTTTTATAGCTGCCTCATATCTCACTGAGAATATACCATCCATTCTATCCATCCATTGATAAAATGTAGAATAAACCCATACTTTATTTTGAATACTGTTGGGCTCAACATGGATATGCAAGCATCTGCCAGTACTGGGGCTGAAACTTGGTGGTTGGGCACTGCCCCTTAGCTACTTTCCTCAAAGCTGGCACCCTACTACTTGAGCCACAGTTACATTTCTGGCTTTTTCTGTGGTTAATTGGAGACAAGAATCCCATGGACTTTTCTGCCTGGGCTGGCTTTAAACTGCAATTCTCAGATTTTAGCCTCCTAAGTAGCTAGGATTACAGATAAGAGATATTGGCATGCAGCTTAGAAGCTATATTTCCAAAGGAAATTCCAAATTGGCTTCTACAGTGACTGGAGTATACATTTCCATCATGTCCTATGGATGCCCATTTTCTTCTCCTAGACATCGTCTATCAAAAGACATAAAGGAGGAGGAAGGGGAAGAGGAAGAGGAGGAGGAAATGAAAGAGGAGAGGGAGAGGGAGAAGGAGGAGGAAGAAAAGATAGAGGAGGTGAAAGCAGGAGGAGGTGAAAGAAGAGACAACCATCCCCTTAAACTACCAATATCTGAAGTGTGATTGACCTGCTTCAGAGTTGCTTAGTGTCACAGCCTGGGTACCTCGCAGTACTTGGTGATTACTTGGTGATTACTTGGTGATGTCACAAAAGCAACTATTACTTATGCCTAGGTTACAGATTTGTCCAATAGATGTACAATGGAAATGGTGGGTCTGTGTACCACATGAGGGTTTACTACTTAGAGGAAGAAGCCAGAAGAGAGTGGGTCAAGTATCTATTCATGAGGAACAAATAATTCAGGAAAATGTGCTGAACATTTGTGACATTGGCCGATGTACTGACTAAGGTCTTTCACAAGGACATCATCTGGTGTGTCAGCCAGCACTGCTATTATTCTTTGGGAAGCTCTTGCCCCATGACAGAAACTTTTCTTTTTTTTTATTAAATTTATTTATTTATTTTTTATGTGTGAACATACTGTACAGAGGGGTTACAATTACATGGGCAGGATAATGCGTACATTTCTTACCAAGCATTGCAGCCTCCTCCTTTGGTTTACCCT
>NW_012267225.1:3024636-3027582 GCF_000151885.1 Dipodomys ordii
GGCTTTTTTTCTTTTTGCTTATGTGGTGCTGAGGAATCGAACCCAGGGCCTCAGGCATGCAAGGCAAGCGCTCTACCACTGAGCCACCTTCCCAGCCCCGAAATGTACTGTTTTTGATTCAATTCAGTCAATTATAAACCATCAACCAGTTAAAACATCAACCGGCTTTCCATGGCACAGTGGAAGAAAAGGCCCCCAAACCAAACAAAATGGTAAGGTCTGCTCCTGGAAGGCGAGCAGACCCCACCCAGTACCTGCATACTAGCAAACTTGGAAGAGGTCACACCCACATCTGCTGAATTCACACCTGGATTTGATGTGGCCACACCTTTCTCCCACCTGGTCCCATCTCTTCTTACGAGGTCTCACCTGCCTTTACCTGGCCACACCTTTCCCCACCCCTACCCTAGAGAAGGCTTAGCCCAGGGCCAGATGTTCTCTTTGCCAGCCGCATGGAGTGCCAACTGGTCTACTGAATAAACCTACCCCTTACCTAAATGACACGTGCATCATGTGGTTCTTTCTTGGCCACCTCTTCTTTAAAAACCTAACAATCATTTCTGGGAGAACATCTTTAGATTAATTCTTATGTTGCCGTGATAGAGTGAATGTAGAGGCTGTTGTGTCTTTCTTTTCTAAAAATCTTTATTATGAAGATTTCTATATTTGTGTTTTCAATATTTACAGTTGGCTTTTTGACTTAGTAACTGAGTCAGACTTCATTTAAATATCTATTTAAGGTAAAAATATTTACTCTTTTATACCCATGGTTAAACATGCAAGTATTATTTTAAGTGATTTAGGAGGTAAATTTAATACCCTCTATGCCAGTGAAACATGTACAACTACGTGTTCAAGTGAGAAGCCGGAGCGATGTTCCTTGTCCTTGCAGACATCCTGGTGCCTTGCTGGGTGAAGGGGATTTCCCACCCAGCTCTGAAAAGTCTAAAGGTGAGAGAAGCCATTCCTTGAATTGCAGATGTCATGCTATTTTAGCCTTAGGAGTGCTTTGTTACATAGAATGCTCTAGTTTTGCCTTGATTCCTTCCCTAAATCGTTTGATTCACTGGCTTCTGAGTAGCCTCTAAGTACCTCCCTATATGGAAAGTATGAGCTGACCTCTGAGCTACTTCCATAGATGGACAGTTCTGCAGGTACCTGAGTATTCCCACATAAGGTCTGCTTTTGTTGGGTGTGTTCTCCACCCCAAGCATGTAGTTTTTGTCTTTAAAAGCTTTGTACTGGGCTGCAGGTCTTTTGAGACAGGAGTCTACCTTCAGACACCAGCTTTCCAATAAAGACTCCCAATTCGACCTCACAAGATGTGGCTTCTCTGTTTCTTGCTGACTGAACTCTCTTACAACACAATTATCCTTGAAGAACATAAATATGCTTAGTATTCAAAGAAGCTGTTGAAAATTATATTACAGTGGCACAAAAGTTGAACATAGATTAATTTTGTTTAACAAAATAACTGATTGGTTTCAACTTCTTTTTCACATGTGTCTGGTGTTTTTTTTCTACTATTAATTTTTTTTTTTTGAGTAAGATTCCCTGAGCAGACAAGACTGGATTCAAACACATAATCTTCCTGCCTTACTTTCCAAAAGTTGGGATTATGGGCATGAACCACCATATCTGGTTAAAATATTACTTTAACTGTCACCAGACAGAGGGGAAGTTTAGTGAATCTCCCCTTTAAATATAAGAACTCTTCACTGACTTCAGTCATTGACTTCTGGACTTTGATTGCAGAATAAGAATTTCTGGATAAGTCACAATGGCAAGAAAACTTGGCAGAGCTTAAGTAAACAAGCAAGGAAACAGACAGATAAAAAGCAGACAAACAGAAGGGCAAGGGCACACTCTAGCACACTTTGGATGCTCTCAGGGACACAAAGACACAGACACGCATAAGGAGACATCCAGGAAGACACACAGCAACTTAGGCTGTTGGGTATATATAGGTAAAGGCAGGGGATCTGGCTTTAAGTTAAACAAAGCTAGGTGCTTTTTCTTTGCTTTAACAACACCTGGTGCTATTCTCTGAGTTTCCAGGTAAGAATACATTCTGCCATAAAACAGATCCTTATGAAACAAGGAGATGTTCCTGCTATCTGCATTTTGGGGCATCCTGTCAGGCAGTTGTGAATTCTTTGGTGAGAAGTGTATCCCTTAGGAAAGAATGCATTCAGTTGCCTCTCTTTGAAGCAAAGATGGCATTTCTAAATTTCTAGATACAATATTTCTGAGTTGTCTACACCAGGCCTCAATTTCCATAAGTTATCCTGCTTCTTTTCTCCCCAAACGACTTTTGTTTCCTTAATCTTAAGTACGTGAAGAAATATCTCCTGTATTTGCTGTTAACTGACCATACCTCATTTTCCCTATCTATTCAGTATCATAACTTCACTGCCTCTCCAGATAATGTGCCATTAGATAACTAGTACCTTTGGTTATTCATTAGCAGGCAGGGCTATGACTTACTGACTGTCCTGCAAGAGAAGAAACACATTGTGCTTAGCTGCTTAGCCAGAAGACAGACCCACAATGAACTCCAAACACTCCTATGTGACACTAAGTGATGGTCACTTGATCCCTGTTCTGGGCTTTGGCACCTACACACCTGAAGAGGTAAGTCATTGTTTGGTGAATGGTTCAAAGGAAAATAACTAGGATGAGAGGAAGTTGATCTGTGCTGTGAAAACATCCATTTCTTGTATGAGTACTGGGACTCACTTGGCTCTCAGGTTTATTTTCCAGGTTAGAGCTAAGCCATGTAAAAAGGAGAAGACTTTTAGACTTTGATCTCCATTAGAGCCAGAATATTTTTTTTAATTTTATTTGTGAACATGCTGTACAGAGGAGTTACAATTACATGGGCAGGATAATGCGTACATTTCTTACCAAGCATTGCATCCTCCTCCTTTGTTTACCCTTCACATC
>NW_012267225.1:3028637-3126934 GCF_000151885.1 Dipodomys ordii
GATATGAGACCCTTGTCCATTGTATGGCTAGTAAAGATCTTCTCCCAATCCGTGGGCTTTCTATTGATCTTGCTAGCTATGTCATTTGCCCTGCAGAATAGAGCCAGAATATTTAATCGCATACTGCACATCATATTTTCCTCTGTGTTTGATTTGTGTCCCAGCATGGAGGAAAAAAGGAAAGTCATTCTTCAAGAACACTGCCTGCCAGCTTCCTAGCTTGGATATTGATTGCAACTGGAATAGTTTCTGTGTTTATTTCTTTAGTTCATGAAGAGTTATAGAAGGCAAGATATAGAGAAATCAGTAAAGTTGATGAGAATAGTAAACAGAATAAAAGATGGAGAGGCATTTCTGTTCAAGTTTAGGGGAGCCTTAAACCTCTCAGAGCCAATATTGGACCTGGGCTAAGTAGAATTTCCATGCACCATTTTCACCACAGGGTGTGAGAGCACTAGGATTTAATTATCTTGTCAACAAAAGAATGGATGGGGTGCAATTGTATAGGGGGGAAGAATATACCAAGTTTTGAGTTTTTCTTTTTGACAATATACTCTTTGGAGGAATCAGGAAGTGGGAATCCTGATTCAAAGACCCCGTGTGCAGAATTTTTCAGAGCATTAAGAAGTCATAATAATCAATTAATTAGAATACTAATAAAAGATCCATGATCAAAGTCTTCTTGCAAAGGGCAAGATGGTAGAAAATCACTGTGCAATGTCCCTTTAAAAAAGAGATTGTCAAGGCTTCCAGCACAGAAGCCCCAGGCTGACCTTTGGTCACTTCGACACTTGGTGGGAGTGGTGTAGGGAAAATGGTAGATCCTCCTGTCCTACAAGACATCCCAGGAAGTGGGCAAGAATTCCATTTATTTCTCATGGATGACTTCGGACATAATAAGGGTATGTATGAGTTAGTGGTCCTTCTTAATATATGTTCTATAACTTTCCACAGAACCCTTGGTTACCTGATACAGATGAGTTCCCTGAAACTTGAATCCATAGCTTTACCTCCTGAAAGATTTTAGGAAATTTCCAAAGAGAAATAGTGAACCTGTAAGTCTTTGGAGAGTACAGTAGGATGGAGGTCGGGAGAACCAAGGACTCCACTACAGCCTCTGCTTCGTAAAGCCTTTGAGTCCATTTATACCTCAGAAAGTCTGGTATGGTAGCAGGCAAGGGCAGTAAAAGGCATTGTGTAGTCTAAAGTCCTTTTTAGATTGCTGCTTGATTGGTCAGTTAGCAGCAGTGAAAGATTGACTGTTCTGCACACCTTTTCAGCTATGCCCTTAGTTCTGCATTGTAAATTTTATGTCAGTCATGGGGCTTGAACTCAGGGCCTGACACTGTTCCTGAGGGTTTTTTTTTTCTTAAGGCTAGCTCTCTACCACTTGAGCTACAGTGCCAGTTCCAGTTTTCTGGAGGTTAATTGGAGATAAGTATCTCATGGCCTTTCTGCCAGGGCTGGCTTCCGACTGTAATCCTCAGATCTCAGTCTCCTTAGTAGCTGGGATGACAGGCGTGAGCCACCAGTGCCCAGCTACACAGTAATTTTTTTACTTTTATTTTTTAAACTTTTTTTTTACTCTTTACTATATGAAATTTCACATCTTTATCCAAATTGGTAAAACAAACAATCATTTTAAACCTTAATTCATATCTTCCTTTAACAAAGAAATTTGGTTTTAAAGACTGGAACTAACATGAAAAATTCCTTACGTGATGAAGATAACTTCTTCTCTTTTGTAAAAAAATGTATCTAATGAGTATGTTTTCCTGGTTAGTTTCATGTTTAGATCTATAAAACGGAGAGAAAAGATATGTAGACAAGAGTTATATCACACAATGCTCTTTGTCAAAGTGTCTGCTTGGCTCGGTTTGGCACTTGTACTTTATCATAAACTGTAAGATGGTAGATTTTTCTAAACCACTGGTACAAAGAGTGAATTATTTATGTATTATTTTCCATTAGCACACTGAATTTTTGTGTATCCTGGAAATTAGACTGTGAAACTCAGTAAATAATTAGTAGCTTTCTTCATAGACAACATCTCCCTTGTTGGGTGATAGATGATACTGTACATCTTCATGGAGAGCATCATATAAATTCGCAGCATATTTTTCAGTATTTTGTCATAAATACACTTCTGTGTTAATTTTCTTGGTGACCTCACTATAATTATCACATGATTATTCTAATATTCTGAGATATTCCTGGAGTCTTCTGATGCCAAAAATTAACTAAGATTACTTGATTCTGAAGACTTTTTAGGATATAAAATTCTTGCTTTAAAATAGGAAAAGAAACAAAAGTCAGTTGAATTCTAGTACCTCAAACGCAGAATTCACCAAAGGTATTTTCCAAAGTCTGTTGTTCTGAAGGTAACTCCATCTGCCTGTATCCTCTTAGATCTGTTTTGGAGATTCTATCACATCTTGCTGAAGAGAAAAATAATCTCTTGTGAGCAATTAAGTGGTCTGAAGAAAACTATAATTAGAAACTTCCTTCTAGTCAAGGAACTGTCCACATGGTTCACTCGGAGCTACCTCTCATGATCTTTTGGCTGCTCTTCTAGCTCCCGAAGAGTCAGACGTTGGAGGGTGTCAAGTTAGCCATAGATGCCGGCTTCCGCCATATTGACACTGCTTATTCTTACCAAGTAGAAGAGGAGGTAGGGCAGGCCATTCGAGGCAAGATCCAAGAGGGCATTGTGAAGAGGGAAGACATATTCCTCACCTCAAAGGTATTGGTCTATAGTGTGTAAGTGTGCAAATGAATGATGCAATGTTGAGAGATGAAATTGTGTTATTTAATCAGTGCTTACTTGTGAAAATTACTTATTGGTACAACACTTATTTGCATTTTATTCACTTCTAATACCCAATAAGAGTCATTGGGAGATAATGATTTTTTTTTTACTTACTGTGTATAAATTTTAGCTTTAATTTCTACTTTATTTGGTAAGAAAACATGATGGGAGCTTTATTGAGTAAATAAGCAAGCAAACACACAGAAAGACAGACCAAAAGAAGACAGACAAACAAGCTGGGCTCATGCCTGTAATCCTAGCTACTCAGGAGGCTGAGATCTGAGGATTGTGGTTCCAAAGCCAGCCCTGGCAGGAAAGTCTGTGAGACTCTTATCTCCAGTAAACCACCAGAAAACCGGAAGTGGCTCAACCGGTGCTGTGGCTCAAGTGGTAGAGTGCTAGCCTTGAGCTGAAGAGTTGAGGGACAGTTCTCAGTCCCAGAGTTCAAGCCCAAGACCAACAAAAATAAACACACAAAAAAAGACAAACAGAAGGACAGAGGCACACTCAAACAGTGTGAGTATTCTGGAAGGGAGATAGAGACGCACGCCCCTTTACTTTTAAGAGCCTCATTTCAATGCAAAGTTGAACTAAGCATGGGCAGTGAAACTCCAAAGAGATCTGATCAAAGTATGTTTTTCCTTATTCAGAACTGGACAACTTTCTGACATTTCTTATCATTCATAACATCAGTTTGTGGATTTCAAAGTTTTAAAGAAAATATAAAAAGTTTCTGGATAATAAACAAGATGCCGCAAATGAGTGTCCAACATACATGAAAACGTGATTCCCTTCAACCATGTAAATGGAAGGTGCTAATCACTTAGTTATGAAAATGGATGGAAACAGAGTTCATGAGTTGAATGTTATTATTGCTTCATAAAAATTTATCCCTCTAGACATTTTGTTCTTAGATCTGATAATAATAGTCAAACATGGTCAATAGGTCAGATGAAAGGAAACTCAAGATTGTGAACATCAGTTTCAATGCAGGATAAAATGTATCAATATTAGGTAAAATTAATGCCTCAACTTGAATTGCTTATTAACCCAATGAAATTCTATTCTTGAATTGCTTCAGCTTTGGTGCACTTTCCATCGTCCAGAAATGGTTCGATCTAACCTGGAAAAGTCCCTAGAAAAACTACAATTGGACTATGTTGATCTCTATCTCATTCATTATCCAGTACCAATGAAGGTAGGCAATTTATCTTAATAATTTTTTACATGAATTTTTTATGACTAATTTTGATGGTATAACCATCAATTTCTTAGAACACTAAGTGTGGCTGTAAGAAATGTGTATGTACTGAATATGTTTTACACATTGCTCTAGGAAAATTATACAACATTGAAAAGACCAAAAAATGTAGTGAACGCTAAATTAACAGTTTGGAAGTAGACCTCAGAAATGACTGTACTCATGTACCATGTTTGTCTGCATTATTAGTGATTTGCTTGGATTTTTGTCCCAGCTTTTTCTCTTGGTGGCAAATGTGACTTTGAGATAGTTCAAGCTTCATGCTCTCTAATTCTTCATAGTATGTCTGGATCTTTGACCATCAAAATCATTTATGCACAAAATTGTCTTTGTTTCATACACCTTCCTTTGGATTCAGGAGTATTCTAAACAGTGCCAGTTGTTTAGGCTGGGTCATCAATAGGTATGTTTGTGGTAGACAAGAAAATGCAACTACTGACTTTCTCTGTTTTAAAAATAAGGCATTTCACCAAAAGAAGCTTTAGGAGTAGGCAGAGGATAACATATAGACACAGTGGACCTGTGAAAATATTTGATAATATATTTTATTGATCTGAGAGAATGGAACAGCCCAGAGATTTTTTTTAGGACTTCACATGCAAGCCTTTTCATGGATATCAGGTGTGGTATGGTCTCCACCTATTTTCATGCATACTCAGGTTTGGGTGATTGAATGGGATTGATGTAAGTCCTTCTTTTCTAGCCAGGGAAGGAAGATTTTCCAACAGATGAACATGGAAAGTCAATGTTGGACACAGTGGACCTTTTGGCCACATGGGAAGTGAGTACTTGAGGGAGAGACTACAGAGGAAGCTGGACAGGGAGAGCTGGGTCATGTCTCCATGGTATAGAATGGGATGGATAACCTTGGGGGTTGAAATTCACTGTATTGATGATGGTGTTTTCCTGCAGTGGATGTGAAGGATCCACTAATGGAATCTAATAGTGTGTGAGAGAAGAAGAATTGAAAATCTTGGGTCACATATATAGTTTCCTTTTCTAACATGGTAAAATAGAAATTCTTTTTCTGCCTCTTACTCTTTGATTATTATTACCACTTTTTCTTCTTCAAAATGATTTCTAGTTAGCTTCAATATCACTTTTAGGTAGTGCTCTTTCCTTCTCCTCATTTTTCTTTTTTTCTTTTTCCTAGTTCAAGGGCAAGTGATCAACCACTGAGCAACACTCCCATTCCGTGACTCTGTGTGTGTGTGTGTGTGTGTGTGTGTGTGTGTATGTGTGTGTAAGTAGTTCAAGCTCACATCTGTGCAAGTGAGTCTTTATAACCATTTCTCCCCTAGGCCATGGAGAAATGTAAGGATGCAGGACTGGCCAAGTCCATCGGGGTGTCTAACTTCAACCGCAGGCAGCTGGAGATGATTTTGAACAAGCCAGGGCTCAAGTACAAGCCTGTCTGCAACCAGGTGAGCTGCCTCAGTCTCCTCTAAGTCTTGCATTTATTTTCTTGCATAGGTATTTCTGTCAAATACTCCTTTCCTTATTCTCACTCCGTCCATCTTTTATTTGCAGCACAGAAGATTTTAGAAGACTCAATAGATATGGAAAACGCTCAGTTGTGGTTCTGCCAGTAAAAGTTTTAGTGTCCAAATAATATGATTCTATATCATTTCATTTAGTATTCATCTATGAAGAATTATAAATGTTAGAAGGGTGAAGGTGGTCTAGGAGGAACTCTGTATAACAAAGACACCTGTGGAAACAATGCACAGCAAAGAAAGAGAGGGAAATATGTGACTGGTTATTGCTTGTGTGGAGTTTGGATGCTTCTCTCCTGTGTTTTTTGTATCCCTGGCTTTAGTGGTCTGGATCACACCTATAAAAGGCAAATGGGAAAGGCATGCAGGTTAGACTATTGTGTCATCTGTATATAGTGATATTAATGGTGCATGAAATGGGTGCTGGAGAACTCATCAAAGAACGTAGAGCTGACTCGATACCTGAAAACTTTTTAGTTTCTTTGCTTCTCTTTGCTTTCTGACTGCTAATCAGATTTTAAGTATATTTTTCCTGTTCTTGATTCTGTGCTGTCATTTACTTTCTGACTCCTTCCAGGCACGGGGTAAGGACTTTTGATTGGAAATACAGGTTACAAATTGCTCAGCTTTTATACAATGGTACAACATTTGGAATTCACAATATGAATATTTACAAAGTTAATGAATTTTAGTATTTGTTTTTGTTCATATGTTTTAATCTTTATCCCAAATAGCTGACATGTTGTCACATTTCAGAGGATTTCTGTGGGTTGATCTGCATATCTCTCTAGTATTTTGTTGAATTTCTTCAACACAAGCTATAGAAATCTCCAGAGACCTCAGGGACATGTAAGAATGAAGACATTCTCTTATACACAGTCAATCATAATCCTATGAGTACACCCAAGAGAATTAATGATAATTTCCTTAGCTCATTTCAATCCAACGTACATTCATATTTCCTGTGGATTTCTGAAACCTCTCACAGTTCTCTCTTTCTGAGTTCCCACTCTCATCTCTGTGTTCCCTTGTGGTATGCTTCTCAAGCTCTTGTAAGCCCGATGAATCACCTCATCTGTGTCTTTGAAATACAAAGCTAATAGCTTTTCGCATATTTTGGTTTATTAAATTTTTGTCTTATGACATCATTGAGTTTTTTGCATTTCAAGGGTTTGTCAATTAGAATAAGACTTGAGTTTTTATTAGATTAAGTTCCAACATTTTGGGCCAGAAATATTCTTTGGGATATTGCATCTCTTAAATACTACCACGTTAGGAAGTGTGCTATCATTTTATTAAAAAGGCCCAGCCAGAACTCTTCTTTGTGAATATTTGGTTTCCTGTGCAGTTAATACTAGCCTGGCTGTCAATAGTGAAGTTCTTATTTCAAAATTAACTTTCAAGTTATTTCACATTAATACTTGAAGAGTATTGATTGATTTTTGCAAGAATTAGATGCCTCCTTGGAGTTTGTGAGTAATGATGGTTTTAATTAAATCTAATCCATTTACATTTCTTTGTATCACGCAAACAAATTACTCATTACATAAAGATAAGTGACAATTATTTATGAAAGACAGATACGTTGATATATTCCAATTCAAAAATCACTGTTCTCAGAAGTGAGTTAAAGTAATTTTATCCACCATTGAGAGGGAGAAGGGAAATGTGTTTGTTCTCATTGTAGGACATTTGCTTTGAGTCAAGATGACATTACATTTCACTCAATGAGTCAGAATGAAGGTGACTCTTTATTACTGTTAATGCATAAATCAGACCAAGTGTCACCAGCAAATGCCACCAACCTAGTCCTTCTGTCCTTCACTTGTAGTGATGTCATGAATCATTAACCAAACTCTTGATTTATTGATGATTTCAGAACAAATGTAATGCTGTATAGGTTTGCATTATTGTTCAGCTCTGTTTACTTTCTCCTTTGTGCCAACATTGATGTTTCATGTAAGATGACATACTTCAGTTTTATCTTTTTATTATCTTGAAGTGCAAAAGAGGTGCCATATAATAACACAGTTAATGAATACACTGCATTTTGATCAGTATCACCCTCCTTCAACATTCTTACTCCCTCTCGAACCACCCCTTCCCTTACTTTTCTTAATTTTGTAGTATGCACTATGAACTCTTGACTGGGTTCTCTCCATATTCCCCATTCTTTTGTGTTCTCCTCTTGGCCCCACCCGCCTCTTGCAGGTACTTGTTTCCTGGTGCTGATTTGGTTGAGCTTTGACCTAGTCTTTCTTAAAGATTCTACTATTGGAGCTCTTCATGGGGTCTCTTACACCTCATTTAATCTGTCACCATTTGCATACTATCCAACATGTTTACATATAGATTTAAAGTTACATTCAATCTGTCGTAAAATGAAGGAAGCAATGCAACCTTTGTTTCTATGGGTCTAATTTATTTAAGATGATTTTTTCTGTCTTTCAATTTCCTTATGAATAGTACATTATCTTTCTTTCTAATAGATGAGTAGAATTCCATCGTGTTTGTATGTGTGTGGTGTGTGTGTGAATATATATAATGTGATATATATATATATATATATATATATACACACACACACACACACATATATGTATTGCATTCTCTTCTATCTTGCCCATGCACAGGTAGAGTGTCATCCCTACCTCAACCAGAGCAAGCTTCTGGATTTCTGCAAATCCAAGGACATTGTTCTGGTTGCCTATTGTGCCCTGGGATCTCAACGACCTAAACGATGGTAATTAGTACAATACCAGGTTTCCATAAAATACCACTTGGCTGCATTGTTTAATCCTATGTGCTTAGTTGTCAGAGTTCATTTTAAATTGGGTTGGGGAAGAATTCACATTTCAGAGGAAGCCCTCAGAGATGCTGTCCCTTCTACCCTGGCCTAGTCCTGGTGGAGAGTGGAGTATTCTGGCATGTTTTGCAAGTTTCCCAAAGATGTGAATACTGGGCCTGTGCATTTCAGCCTTTCTGCCTTTACTTCCAGGGTGGACGCAAGTGCTCCAGTGCTCTTGAATGATCCAGTGCTTGTTGCCTTGGCAAAAAAGCACAATCAAAGTCCAGCTCAGATTGCTCTTCGCTATCAACTGGAACGCGGGGTTGTGACCTTGGTTCAGAGTGTCAAAGACAAGGAGATAAAAGAGGACATACAGGTGATGAGTGGTGCTGTGGGCATCAGGTCTCCTGGAAAGAATTCTTTGCTTGTATACTGCCATGGATCCTCTGAGCACAGTTTAGCATAAATTATGGCCCCTCATAGTTCCTGTGGATAAGAGATTGCAGGAACTCTTGTAATCTTCTCACCCCCAGCTCAACTAAGAAACAGTACAGCCTACTCAAAGAGGGATTGGTGAGGGCACAACGATTTGGATTTCAGCATGAAGTCAGCAGTGTACTTTGAATTCATGTGCAAGGGATGTATTTTCTCCAATTCCTGAAAAGAAGGATTTGGATTAGGTAATTTAGATGACTGAAATTATGATAGTTGTGGTTTGCACTTCCTTCTAGCTATGATGGACTATGTTTATTCATTTGGAGGGTCTTCCTTCAAATAGGAATCCTTTCTATCTTGCTCATTTTTCTAGATTGTGGATCCTTGTAGTACTAATCACCCCTTACACAATCCTCTTAGTACAAACTACATTTAGGTTCATGATTCTTTAGCTTGAAATTTTGCCATTGCTCAAGCCTGAACTCATCCAAGTTTTTCTGTCTAAGTTAAGTTTGCTCACGTTAGTCAAGAAACTACTGTCATGTATGGTAGGATTTGAAGACCTTCTATTATTAATTAGTCAGCCTCCTGAGGTTCCCAACTCTAGTTTTCATCTACCAACCAACTAGCCCAGATTCTTCTCTTCACATAGTACCCTACCAACTCCATGAGAACTTGCAAAGCCTTTTAGGCGTAGGTTTAACATGGTCACATCATTGCTTTTGCTCATTTCTAACAATCAATGCAAATTACAAAACAGGCAAAATTCAAGGGGTGAGGGAACTGACAAGAATTCACAGTGGAAGAAATTTCAAAATCATGTAAGAGTGCAGAGACAAGGAAGTATGAATTACTGGGAGGCCTTCTTATGTTCTGTTTGCCAAATTGTGTATTCTCAGTGTGAGCCTTTCAAATTGTGATGCATTTTCTGGAATAGCTTTTCATAAACTTTACTTGTCTTCATTCTATCTTCAATTGTTTTCTAATTGTCTCATTTCTTATCTCCAACTGCATAAATTGTAGGGGAAAATAAGCTTGCCTTACATTTTTATTATTTAAAAATAACATGGGCTGTGTACCAGTGGCTCTCATCTGTACACCTAGCTACTCAGAAGGCAGCGATCTGAGGATTGATTGTAGGCAGCCTGGAACTCATGGGCCTATCTACAGTTAACCATCAACAATCTGGAAGTGATGCTGTGGATCAAGTAGTAGAGTGGTAGCCTTGAGCAGATAAAGCTCAGGGATAATGCCTAGGCCCTGAGTTCAAGCCCTAGGACAAGCACAAAAAATAGTCATTATAACTTGGCTTTTTGAGTGTCACATAAAATTTAAAGACACATTTTCAAACTCTGTCCTCACAAAGTGTTTATATATTCAAATTGTCAAATACTGTACTGAAATTGTCAATCTGAAGAGAATTGACTTTTTGAAACATTAAGGATTTGAATCTCTGGTTATTATAATATTAAGCAATTGTTACCTTGTTGAAACTGTTTCTCTGCTGGCCTGCCTGTCTGTTTGTCTGTCTGTCTGTCTTCCCATCCATCCATCCATCTGTCCATCCGTCTGTCTGTCAGTCTGTCTCTGTCTTTGTCTTTGTCTCTGTCTCTGTCTGTTTCTCTCTCTCTCTCTCTCTCTCTCTCTCTCACACACACACACACACACACATGTATACATCATGTCAGGAAGTTAACAAGGATTTGGGGACACATTTGTTTCAATATTTTAGCATTTATTGAAAGTCACTTTGATGTTTAGGGTGTCCTAAATTTAATCTTAAAGGGACTTTTCTTTAATTATCACCTGAGTAGCATTTGTTCTTTATGTGTTTCATAGGTTTTAGAAAGCATTAGACATTTCAAACATTTTTTGGATTTCATTGAATCTGATTGACTAGGAGTTTCAAGACTGACAAAAACACAGGCTAGGTATACTAAAAACTTTCATTTGTGTTGTAGATTTTTGAATTCCAGTTGCCTTTAGAGGATGTGAAAGTCCTAGATGGCCTGAACAGAAATTTTAGATATGCTCCTGCTCCATTGTAAGTAACTTTGTTAAAGATATTGCTTCACTTTCTTTTCTTTTCAAGGCCCTTCCTTTCCAAACACTGCCTTGGCTCTTAAAAGGTTTCCATGGAAGCAGAAAACAGAATACTTGCTTTTGCATTTCTGAAATATGCATTTTGTAATGTGGTGAATAGAAATACCTTGAGAAGAGAGATTCAAAACCATGGGAAGTGAAGGAGGAAAAACTCAATTGTTGAAGAAAATACATAGTTACTATAAAAATTTTAATTCCTTTCTCAAGTTCTAGGTGTGTAGAATATGACACTGAACATGGATTCTAAATGAGGATACATAAAGAATATATACTGCATGTGTCTGTGGAGATTTTAATTTATATTGGAAATAAATTTAATACATTTGAAAGGGGACTCAAAATTTAGAATAGTCTGAGGTTAAAAATTAGGAGATACATATACATATATATGTAATTACTATAGAGAAAAATGAAGGGTAAGGTAGAGACATCATAACACAATGCTCTCATGTGGCAATCAGTCAGTAGTTCTCATCACCTATTAAATATCTTGACAGGGCTGGGAAGGTGGCTCAGTGGTAGAGCGCTTGCCTTGCATGCATGAGACCCTGGGTTCGATTCCTCAGCACCACATAAGCAGAAAAAAAAAGCTGGAAGTGGTGCTGGGGCTCAAGTGGTAGAGCGCTAGCCTTGAGCTGAAGAGCTGAGGGACAGCCCCAGGCCCAGAGTTCAGGCCCATGACCCAACCCTCCCCCCAAAAAAATCTTGACAGATGCTGATTTTTAATCACTTTCTCCTTTGTGTTTTTAGAAAAATCTACCAATCATATAGCAAGATATAGAAGTGTCTATGTTAAATGATATTCTTTCCATATCTGAATCTCACCTAGTAGGTTTTTTGCAATGGGCAGAGAGTAATCAATAAATTAGTAAACCAGGGGTGAAATTACTAACCGTGAATCACACACTTTATAGTAATTTTCATGTTGGTAAAGGATGGAATTAATTCTGTAGTAAACTTGATAAAAGCAGCTTCCATCCTCCTTGAGAAATGAGGTAGAAAGGACTATTTTTCCTTTCTTTGCTTTGGAAGGTTGACAGAAACAATGAAGAAAAATAAAATGTATCAAGGTTCACAAATTCTGCATTTTGTTATGTTCTTTCTAAGCAAGAGAGAAGGCCAGAAAAAATTTAGTCTTTATATTGTAAAAGCATGCTATGTAAAGTCATAGTCATAAAAATTAGAACAGCAAATTCTCACCTGATCTGGACATGTCATGATTTCCAATGGAATAATAGTTCTATAGATATAATATCTTCTCTAAAAACAGATCCTAGAGCTCATGATTTGCATTCTTTGTCTTTGTAGCCTTCTTGGTCACCCTAATTATCCTTTTTCTGATGAATACTGAAATGGAGGCCTGTGTGACGTCTTCTGCTTGAAGCTCCTGTGTGGAGAGGGTCCTGGGAGGCCTAGTGGCTTTGTCCTTTGGATATATCTGTTCCACTCCATTGGTGATGCTCAGTGGTTTCACTCAGCTAAAGCTGAGTCCCCTAGGCTGGAAGAGAAGGCTGTACATTGTCATCACTTTCTGAAATAAACCTAAAGATTCTTCCTAACACTGTCTTTGTCACTTGCATGTTTCCCCCCTCTCACCTTCTATAAATAACCCAAACTGATTTGGCCAGAAGTGTATAGACAGGTATCAGGGACCATGCTAGTCATTTTCTCTCAGACTCCAAATTGATCACTATTATTTTGAGAAGATTAGAAATCACATATGAGATTTAATAATCATACAGTCTTCTCTTTAGAAAAAAATAAAATTTGTTTTCATACATGTGTATTTATAATACATATAGTGTGATATTACATCATTGACTCATAAATTCATTATTTTCCACTATTACATTACAATCTCTCAGTGTTTATAATAATTCATTAATGATTTACCAGTTCCCATTTGAATTCCACCACATATTCTATTATATCAAATTTTAGCCACCTATTCCAAAATTTAACAAATTTAAGATATTTTAATTTCTGTTTATTTATGGATAATGTTCAGTAAGGTCATGAACTGCAGAAATCAGTTCATAGGCACAGTGCATCTTGGTCAGTGTACCTCCATCCACTGCATCTTCCATAGGATGTGACCGCCTTTGTATTTGGATATGTGACCCTGGGAAATCAGGTTTCCCCTTAGCCATCTCTTGTAAGGTAATAAAGTAGAAATTAAAGGAATGTATGGAAAAACATGAATTTTAGTTCTACCTAGATTGAGCAAAAATTAGAAAAATCCCAAAAGTTCCTTCTAGCAAAGCAAAGGATGCAATCCATGTATGTGAGAAATCCGGGTTGGTGGTTCTGTCCAGTAGTTAACTTGGAGGTAAAGAAAGGTTCTAGGGAAATGTTCTGATAGAGGTGCATAGGCCCACGGATTCATAAAAAGTGGCCACATGAATGGGTGCTGGTGGCTGACGCCTGTTATCCTAGCTACTCAGGAGGCTGAGATTTGAGGATCACGGCTCAAAGCCAGCGTAGGCAGGAAAGTCCGTGAGACTTTTACCTCCAATTAACCACCAGAAAACCAGAAGTAGTGCTGTGGCTCAAGTGGTAGAGCACTCACCCTGAGAGGAGGAGTTGAAGGATAGCTCCCAGGCCCAGAGTTCAATCCCCACTACCAACAAAAAAGAAAGAAAGAAGAGCAGCCCCCATATCACTGAAGAAAAAAAATTCCATCCATCATAGGTAGATCTAGAGGAGGTAGTAATATATGGAACAAAGTTTATTGAAGTTTTATTGAACTTTATGCATGAATGGAAATGACATGATCAAGCCCTTTACTATGTACAATTCAATATATGTCAATAGAATAAGAAAAAATAATTTTATAAAAATAAATTGATTTTAGTTCTCTTCTTATACATGAAACATTACCTCTGTCTTCACATTAGTTAATTATTAGACCAGTAGAAACACTGGTTAATCATTACACAGTTACACAAGTGACACTGGTTAACCATTAGTCAGGGGCTATGGCTATAAGTTACTCAGTGTCCTGTGCAGGCAGCATAAGGAACAGCATCTGCTTAGACAACTGACTAGCTATGAGTTGTAAGGAGCATTGTGTGAAACTAAATGATGGTCATTTCATCCCCACACTGGGTTTTGGAACCTACACACCTGACAAAGTAAGTTATCCTATGGTGGAATGTTAAAAAGAATGTTAAAAAGAATATAGAAAAGAATTCTAGAATGATTGGAAGCTGAACTGGGTTGACATGACTTAGCCACTTCTTGTATGAGGGCTGGGAATTCATTGGTTTTCACGTCTTCTAGCTATGCCCACACCTTCTTGTAAATCTAGATTATTTGAGAATACATTCTTTTCATCAGCATTTAATCTGTCAAAAAGAAGCTGGGTCTATAGCCTCCAAAACAACATTTGGGGTGTCATTTAGTATTACAGAAAGTGAAAATTCAATGGTCAGGGAATGACCATAGTGATAACTTGTTTCTCCAAATACTATTTCTGGTTGCTCTCCTAGGTTCCTAAGAGTAAGGCCTTGGAGGCTACCAAGTTAGCTATAGATGCTGGCTTCCGCCATATTGACACTGCTTACGTATACCAAGTGGAAGAGGAGGTAGGGCAGGCCATTCAAAGCAAGATTGAAGAGGGCATTGTGAAGAGGGAAGACATATTCCTCACCTCAAAGGTATTATGTCTACAGTGTGTAAGTATGCAAATGAATGGTGTGATGTAAGAAGAGAAAATTATGAAATCAAAACAGTTATTGGTGTACCTTCTATTCTTATTTATTTCTCACACAGGATGTATTATGTAAAACAGAGAAAGAGAGTCAGTGGATCATGCCTGTAATCCTAGCCACTTAGGAGGCTGAGATCTGAGGATCATGGTTCAAAAGCAGCCTGGGCAGGAAAAACCGTGAGACTCTTGTCTCCAATTAACCACTAAAGAACCAGAAGTGGAGCTGTGGTCAAGTGGTAGAGCACTAGACTGAGCAAAGAAGCTCAGAGACAGTTGTCAGGCCCTACATTCAAACCCAGGACTGATAGACTCGTATGCACACAAGAAGCAATTTACAAAGATCATGACTATTTACTGACTGTATATAAATCCATAACATTGAAGTGCCTTTATGTGTATGTCCTTAACTCAAAGTACCATTATTTAGAATGGGCTCTGAGGTGAGATAGACTATGCCGAAATTATGACTTCCCTTCTCCCCTTGTTTATTTTCTACATTTTCTTCACATTTAGGAGATCAGTTTTTAACACTCATAAATATCAGAGAATTGATATTATCTGGATAGTAAATGATTTTCAGTTAAAATGTACTGATTTGTATAACATGTTCAAATGTTCAAAATATGTCCCTCCAGCCATGTAAATATAAAGATGTTAGTTGTTCATGTATTAATGAATGAGAGATGTAGAGCAATAATAAATTTATAATGTGCATGAAAAGTAATTCAGAGATTGGAAATCATTATTACTTGATTAAAAATTATCCCTTTAAAATGTATTTCCAATTTCTACATATCGATGAACAATAACCCAATATTATGGGATTCACTTTGACAGGGCAAATAAAAGGAAATCAAAATATGAAGGGTGTGTTTTCCAACATCTGTTTCTTTCCAGTACAAACTGAATCAATCTTATGTGACATAAACGTCCATGCTTGGATCATTTAATAATCTAGCACAATTTCTATTTTTTGACTTCTGTAGCTTTGGTGTACTTCCCTTCATCCAGATCTGGTCCAACCTAGCTTGGAAAGATCACTGGCAAGCCTCAAACTGGACTATGTTGACCTCTATCTCATGCATTATCCAGTGGCTATGAAGGTAGGCAATTTATATTATCAGCTTTTTCGCGATCAATATGTATGACAAACTTTGTAGGTATGACCATAATTTCCACAAATGTTTGAGTTAAGCTTCTGTCAGGAACTGAAATAAAGTTTATTTGTATGTTTTACCAACTATGCAAGTAAATTAGACAAATATTAATGGATTAAGAGGTACAAAATTCAAGTGTTGTCTATATTTAGAGATTACAGATAACAGTTCAAAATGACTAGGCTTATACAACATTTTCTCCCATCATTACTAGAGGCTTCTTTGTTTCTCAGCCTTGTTTATTGGTGGCAAATGTGGTCTTGAAACAGTTCAAGTGTCACAGTCATTAGCAATCAGTAGCTTCTCCACAACTTCCATGATCAAGGGCCGACTTGGATATAATCTATACGAGCCTGTCCTTGAAACAGCAGGTGTTCAGGTAGCTAAAAACTCTTGATAGTTAAGGCAGGTTCAATATAGAGATCCATTGTTGATGATGGTCTTTTTCAGTGAAACTTATACATTCCACTAGAGGAAACTGTTGGAATAAGTAGAGTTACCTATGTGAACAGGAGACTTCATCAGGACTGGTGGAAAGATTGTTTAATAATACTGTACACATAATATTAGTGAATAGAGCAACTTATACACCCAAAGATATTCCTAAGAACTTAGTACACAAGCCACTTGATAGTTCAGTATGGGGAGTGAGTGAGGCTCTACTCACTTTTTTGTATGTTCAGTGACTCATTCCCTCTCATACAAGGGTTGTATGGATAACAAATATGTGACTAATGAGACTGATGTAAGTGATTCTTTTCTAGCCAGGGGATGACCTTTATCCAACTGATGAACATGGAAAATTGATATTGGACACAGTGGATTTTTGTGCCACATGGGAGGTGAGTGAGTATTTGAAGGAAAGGCAACAGAGGAAGCTGTCAGAAGAGAGCTGGGTGATATTTCTCTACCTGACAATGAGGTATATAACCTTGGTTATTAACATTCATTGGGTTTATGAGGATGTTGTGCTGGAGCAGTGGATAAATTGATGGAAAATAATAGAGAGAAATGGAGAGAGGTGGAATCGAAGGCAATAGGAATAGACATCTTTGTCTTCTTATGTAGTAATGTCTCCAATTCTCCAATAAGGACCCAGAAATTCTTTTTCTGTCTGCTATTGTATCTTTTGTTGTTATCTTTATCATTTTCTCCTTTGGGCAGTCGATTCTAGTGAGTTTGTCATTTCTGGCCAGTCTAGCTGGTGTTTGTTTGTTTGTTTGTTTGTTATGGGATACTGGGCGATCAAACACAGAGCCAAGGTAACCTCACCTGCTCTACCACTTAGCAATATTCCTAGCTCCTGACTGTGTTCCCTTGAACAGTTCCATCTTTCATGTGTATTGATGCGTGAACCATACAAATGACTTTTCATTTCCACTTGCTCTGCAGGCCATGGAGAAGTGTAAGGATTTAGGGTTGGCTAAATCCATTGGGGTGTCCAACTTTAATCACAGGCAGCTAGAGAGGATCCTGAACAAGCCAGGACTCAAGCACAAACCTGTCTGCAATCAGGTGAGCTGCCTTAGCCTCCTCTTCACCTTTTATTTCAATTTTTTTATTGTGAAAATATTGTACAGAGGGGTTACAATTGAAGTGCCCAATTTCGGACGCCCCCTCACAGACCACCGAGATCATGATCAATGCAAACAGCAAAGAGTTGTTTATTGCAAGCTCGAGCTTGGTCCTCCATGCACTTGGTAACTGCTGACGCTAATAGGCCCCGAGCACAAAATCAGCATAGCTTTTATAGTATTGAACAAACAAGTTCACAAGTTCAGGGGGTTTCCACACAATCAGTTACATGATTGGTTAAAAATTGCATAGTACTGAGGTTTGAGTCCACCCTGACCACACTTCCCTTTTTCTGCTGGAATACTTGGGCAATTGCTCTGTTTCTTAAGGGTGGGCAGGGTTGGTGGCAACCTGTGGTTTTATCAAGAACTGTTCCTCTTTCGGGGTTATTCTGAGGGTAGTACAGCTACAGGTTGGTGGGGTTAATCTTAAAATGAAGTTACTTTAGCTCTTTATTCCCTCCTCTTCTAGAGCATCGGGGACCAATCATGTTCCCCTAATTGGCACAGTGTTCTATATTTACAGTTTGGTATTGGGATCTCAGAACTAATAGATGGACTGCACTAATCTCTTTTTTTACAAGGTCTAATTGTAACAAAATTAACAGTACCAAAGGCCCTTACATTTTCTTTCGCCAGTCCTGACTCTGTCTATCACACCTAACTTTAATTTTATACCAGCTGTACTCATAAGCTCCAACTTTTAAGACATACTCATACCATTTGCTACATACTTAAACTTTCTGAGGTTTGTCTTCCTTTTTTTTATAAACATTTTATAACAATCATTACTTTTCAAATTCTTTTTTATCCAGAGGATACCAAATTTTCCCCAATTTCTTTTCCAAGGCTTTCTTTACTACCCTCCTCTTCTTTACAATTCCTTTAACTTCTTTGTGGCTAGAGTTTAAAACTGCCCATTTTTTCCTGTTGCTTGTGGAACCAAGTTACTCAGAACAGCCTCAAGGCACCACTGAGATGGAGAAGCTTGCTAGATTTTAAGGCTAAGAGCAGGGCTGGGTCTTATTCTTTTACTGACTACATTGATCACTATGCACTGAAGTGCCTAAGGCATAGGTTTAAGGCACACTCTCAGGTTTACAAACTTTTTCTGAGTAGATGAATTTCATGTAGCTGGTGTCAGCTCAATTACTGCCAATTAGGGCTTTTGGCACATACAGGGGTTGGGATTTAAACTATCCCCCACATTTTACAACCTTAGCTTTTTAGTACTATCACATATGACTGACAAGTTTCTGTCCCTTACAAGGTAGTCATGAACATTAGGCATGCTTACAAACTATCTTCCCTTGACCTCCTGGCTCTGACCAGTTTTTGAAGGGCCACGCACAAATGACTGTAGGATCTGACATTATTTCTGCCATCCAAGCAGTGGCTTACTGCCTCTGGATGTTCCACCATTGCTTTTGTCCCAGGATTGTCTTCTCCACACTGGGATAAATGCCTCATTGGCATTTCCCTTAGCTGGTTGCTGGACTTGAACTCGGGGCTTTTAGCATGAATGAATGTTGAATTTTATCAAAGGCCTTTTCTGCATCTGTGGAGATAATCATGTGATTCTTGACCTTGGCTCTGTTGATCTGTTGGATTACATTTATTGACTTACATATGTTAAACCATCCCTGCATCTCTGGGATGAAGCCTACCTGGTCATAGTGTATGATTTTTTTTATGTGTTTCTGGATTCTGTTAGCTAGAATTTTGTTAAGGATCTTTGCATCTGTGTCCATCAAGGAAATTGGCCTGTAATTCTCTTTTTTGGTTGGGTCTTTGCCTGGTTTGGGGATGAGTGTGATATTGGCATCGTAGAATGAGTTTGGGATAGCTCCCTCCTTCTCTGTTTCTCTGAAGAACTTGAGGAGTATGGGTATTAGGTTCTTCTTTAAAGGTCTTATAGAATTCTGTTGTGAATCCATCTGAGCCTGGGCTTTTCTTTCTTGGAAGACTTCTGATTGCTTCCTGTATTTGGTTGTAGGATATTGGCTTATTTAATTGATTTACTTCTTTGCTCAGTTTGGGCAACTTGTTTTTCTCTAAAAATGCATCCATTTCTGCCAGGTTTTCTTTCTTTAGAGAGTATAACTTTTGAAAGTAGTCCATTAAAATTGTTTGGATATCTTGGGTATGTTGTGATTTTTTCCTGTGGCATCCCTAATCTTGTTAATATGGGTTTCCTCTCTTCTTTTTTAAATTAATTTTGCCAATGGTCCATCAATTTTATTTATTTTTTCAAAGAACTAGCTTTGTGTTTTGTTAATTTTGGTTATGATTCTCCTATTCTCTATTTCATTATTCTTCACTCTTAGTTTGGTTATCTGGCTCCGTCTAGTAACTTTAGGTTCCATTTTTTCATGTTTTTTCTAGCTGTTTTAATTGCAACATGAGATTATTTACTTGGTCTGTCTCTATTTTCTTGATGTGGGCACTGAGGTCAATAAATTTGCCACTCAGGACTGCTTTTGCTGTCTCCCACAAGTTTCTTTGTGATGTGTTTTCATTTTCATTGAGTTGTAGGAATTTTTAAATTTCTTCTTTAATCTCTTCTGTTACCCAGGCATTGCTTAGAAGTGTGCTGTTCAATTTCCGTGTATTTGAGTAATTTCTGTGGTATGCTTTGTTATTGAGAACTAGCTTGAGTCCACTGTGGTCAGATAGGATACAGGAGATTGTCAATCCCCTTGTATTTGCTTAAGTTTCTTACATGAACTATGAGGTCTATTTTGGAGAAAGTTCCATGAGCTGCTGAGAAGAATGTGTACTGTGTTGTTTTAGGGTGAAATACTCAGTAGATGTCAATTAGTTCTACTTGAAGTATGGCCTCACTTAATTTGGTAGCTTCTTTGCCAATCCTCTGGTTGGTAGACCTGTCCTTTGGTGAGAGTGGGGTGTTAAAGTCTCCTAGTATTATCGTATTGGGATCTATTTTATTCTGTAAGTTTGAGAGTATTTGCTTAACATATTTGGGTGCACCAATGTTTGGGGACTATAAGTTGATGATGGTAATATCCTCCTCTTGGATTGTTCCCTGTATTAATATGTAGTGCCCGTCCTTGTATTTTTGTATTGATTTTAATGAAAAGTTTATTTTGTCAGCTATCAGGATAGCTACACCTGCTTTCTTACTGGGGGCATTTGATTGGTAGATCCTTTTCCACCCCTTCACTCTGAGTTTGTTTGTATGTTTGGCTGAGAGGTGGGTCTCCTGAAGGCAACAGATGGATGGGTCAAGTTTTCTGATCCAATTTGCAGTTCTTTTTCTTTTATTTGGCGAATTAAGACCGCTAATATTAGAGATAGTATAGTGAGATGCATTGTGGGTCCCTGTCATTCCCTGTTTTCCAAAGTTTTTCTTCTTTCCTTTCCTCCTGTGCTTTCTCAGTTAGACTTCTATTAATGCCTGTCTGGGTGCAGGTCCCTGTTCCTGGTTGCTTTCTTCAGGTTGTGTTCCCCCTCTTAGTATTCTTTGCAATGCTGGCTTATGTTTATGTATTCATTTAGTTTTTCTTTGCTATTAAAAATTTTCAGCTCTCCATTGAATGTGAATGCTAGCTTTGCTGGGTGTATCAGTCTGGGTTGGCAGTTATTGGCTCTCAGGGCTCGTATGGTACTTTCCCAGGCCTTTCTTACATTCAGTGTTTGTGTGGAGAGATCTGCAGTGATACTATTTTTTTTCCTGTTGTAGTGTAGCTCCTTCTTCATTTTTGCTGCATTCAAGATTGTTTCCTTATTATTCAGATCTATCATTTTTACTATAATGTGTCTAAAAGTGTTTCTTCTGGGACCTTGCTTGTTAGGTGTTCTATATGCTTCTGTTATGTAGGTGAGATGGGGAAAGTTTTCATCAATTATCTTGTTGAATAGGTGTTGCATTCCCTTGCTTTAATATTCCTCACCTTCATCCACTCCAATTATATGAAGGTTAAATTTCTTGGCACTATCTGCTTGCCCTTGAATTTCCCTTTGGTATAATTTAAGTGAATTTTCCATATCTGTCATTTTTTTGGTCCAGTTGGTGTATTCTGTCTTCTGTATCTGACATTCTACATTTCCATTTCGCTCACTCTGCTAACATGGCTTCCATTGTGGTTTGCATGGAGGAAATGGACTCATTTATTGATTTGATGCTGGTTCTCAAAGTACTAATCTCACCTCTTATTGAGGTGTGTACTGCCTCCATTTTTGCACTAATCTCACCTCTTAGTGAGGTGTGTGCTGCCTCTATTTTTGCTTGAATCTCCTGTTTGATATCCTGCATCTCTTTCGATATTTCGACCCTGTGTTCTTTCCATTTCTGGTCTATTTCTCGCTTTATTTCTTGAGTCATTGCCTCCAGCATCTCTTGGATGTAGCTTTTGTCTTCCGTTTCTGCTTTGCTCTCACTGGGGCTCTCCCCTGGGTGGCTGTTGGCTTTTGGGGATAGCTTGCTATCCTGGGTGTTGATAATTTTTCTCTGTGATTTTCACATGGGGATTCAGGGATTATTGGAGACTAATCTGAAATTTTGTTTTGGTCAATAGGTGTCTGTCTTTGCTTGGTTGCTGTTTCTGTGCTGGTAGAGAGAGTCTGTACCTGGTCTCGGTTCTGTTGGGGGCCGACCTCCAGCTGCTGGTCTGACCCACATAGGGTTCTCAGTTCTCTGCTATAGATCACTGGCAGTTCCTGCCTTTAGAAGGTTTGAGCAGCCCAGATGCTCCTGTTTGCTCCTATAGGTGCTCTCGGTGAGATTGGATGTGCTGGATGCACTCTCCCAGATGCTGGAGTCTGCTATGAGCTCCTGATGTTTTTTATTTTTTATTTTTTTGGCTGGTTGTGGGCTTGAACTCTGGGCTTGGGCGCTGTCCCTCAGCTCTTCAGCTCAAGGCCGGCACCCTACCACTTGAGCCACAGCACCACTTTTGGTCCTTTCTGCTTATGTGGTGCTGAGGAATCAGATCCAGGGCCTCATGCACCTAAGACAAGCACTCTACTGCTGAGCCACATTACCAGCCTGAGCTCCTGACTATTATCTGGTGCTGGTGGCCTGTGTTGTCCAATTCCCAGCCTAGAATATATAGGTCAGGTTCTGGTGGGGTTTAGGCTTTTCTTGTTCTGAACCCCCGAGTCTTTTGCTGTCACAAGTGTGATCCCCAGGGGGTACAGTTCCCTGTTTTCCCCCCCTCTGATGAGGCATATGCTCAGCTTCTGACTTCAGTTGGGAGGAGTTGGTTAAGTTGCTCAGGCATTGGATCTCCAGGCCTGGTTCTGGCCCCCGGCCTGGGGCACGCCAGTTGGACCTGTGCTGTTGTGTATCCCACCTACTACACAGTTCAAATTTCTCCCACTGTTGGCTGTTTTGACCCAGGGACACGGTTCCTGGCTTGGGCATTTAAGCTCCCTTCCAGGGGCGCTCTTGCTCTAGCTTGGCCAGCTGGGTGTGGTCCATGGGCTGGTGGAGCTCTTAAACAGTTCCCAGTTTTAGTGGGTCCTGAGGTCCAGGTGTTGGGGTAGGAGGCCTGGGTCAGGGTCTGGGGATTCCCACCAGCTCTGGTCTCCCTTGAGGGATACACTGTTCCCTGCGGGGTACTCACCCTGGAGCTAGTTGTTGTTTCTGTGTGATGTAGATCGTTGGTTGCCATTGCAATCAGAGTCCAGTTTAAGTGGTTATGGGCTGGGCTGGGCTGGGCGGTGGTGGCTCTGCATGTTTCTCCTCTGTCTCTGCCTCAGTTGATACTGTTTGGGTTGTGCTGCGCGATGGACCTCGGGCCTCCACCCGAGGGGTTGGGGAGGGGCCTCCATGCAGGTTCTGAGTGCTGGGGTTTGTCACTGATCTTTCTGGATCAGCACCAGTTCCTTGCAGGTCTTCTGCTCTGGTTTTCTGTGGGCATCCCTTGTAGCTCTAGGGTTCCCGCTGTGGGGCCGAGTGGCTTTGGCGGGATGGAGCCTCTCTGCTCAGATGGAGAGTGAAGGGTGGGGGTGGGATCTTGGTGCAGGGTCCCGGCTCCTGGGACTCTAGCAGCCCCCCACCCGGCGGGGCTGGCCATGGCTTGGCACACTGCCATGTGGCCAGTAGAGGTTAGGGGAGGGGTCTTCACACTTCTCTGTTCTGAAATTCTTCTTTTTCTCTCTTTCTTTTTTGTTTTTTTTTTTCCGCCTCCTGTTTTTCTCTGGGTGTTCATCTTTTTGTTGTTGTCAGTCTCTTGGGGAGATTAAGCATTGGAACTTGAACTCTCTTTTTGGTTGGGGAGAGCTGAGTACTGCCCTGTTGCCATCTTGGTCTTCCCTAACCTTTTACATTTTAAATTTAAACTCACCCAATTGTTACAGCATGCTGACAATTCTTATCTTGAACATGTTCACAGACACATACTAAACGCTCGCACAGATCTTGCCGCACACAGATCTTAAAGCGCAAAAATCAAAATCAGTTGTATGTACACTTTTTAAAGTTTTTAAACAAAAATTTAAGACAGTATTTCTTTTAAACTAAGTACCTTTGTTGAGCTTCATTTTTCCAGAGCTTGCTTGTTTAGCAAGGTGATTCACCAATGGGTCTTTTGAATCCCTTCTGTTGGAGGAGGGCTGTGGGAGGGGGTCACCTGAAACTAAACTGGTATGATTTTTTTATCCAATTTTAAACAAGAGCACTTTACAAATTGTTACATTGTCAGGACTAGCTCAAAAGTTCAAACCAAGCACACAGCCTTCCACACCCTCCCTGCCCGCAGCCTCCACAAGGAGAAAATGCAGCCTGAGGCTTGAAAGGGAACCAAACGAGTCCAGCAACCTTCCACACCTCACAGGGAGGGGAGGCATAGCAGGTCTGTGACTGAGCCCAGCAGGAGGTTGGAACTTTTATTCCCCCAGAGATGTTTAAATAAATAACAAAAATACAAATAAACACAAAAACCAAGGATCCACATTTAAAACTGGTATCAATTCTAAAACTATAAAACAACAACCAAAGGCTGAGTTGGGGAATAATGGGCCCCCAGTTTATCCCTACCAGAACTCTGTGCCTTTCTCAATCAGCAAGCTGAATCCAGAGTCTGCTGAGTGAGCCTGCCACTCTCACCCAGAACTTCCCTACCTTAAAAACCAGAACAGAAAACACACTGAAGTAAAAAAGACAGACAAGTGGCCACAAAGACATAATCAGGTCTCAGTGAATGGAGTGACATCTCACCACCATTTCCAAGTGGGACTTAAATCCATTTACCAGAGGACTTGAACCTCCTCTTCTTACCTCTGGAGATTTATCTTTTAGATTCCTGCAAACGTTGACCCAGGGGTCTTCCAAGGTGGAGGAAAATTCCCAGTCATCTTGGGGCAAGGGAAAGAAGTTCCTAGCTGCTGTCCCCTCAGACTGACAGGTTCTCCACCATGCTCAGACCCCTCTCCCCACCTCCCCCAATCCCCCCCCCCCAGGGCCAAGGCCTGAGGCTGAGGCTAAGATCTTGCTGGGGCCACTTGCAGGTGGTCAGTGACAGTTTCATCCTGAATATGGTTGATAAATTGAAGGTCTCTCCGGCTGGCCACCCCCTGTCAAAGGTGGGCCATTCCAACTGGCAGTAAGTAATTAGTTTTTCCTTTTTTAATTTTCACACTTAAATTGTGGGTCCTGTCTTTAGCATCCTGGAAATGGTTTCGGGGAACTCAAGGATGCCCTCTTGATCTGAAAATGAAAGTAAGATGAACAAGGAAGAAGGTCCACAATGGTGTCTCTGATGATTAAAATTCTTATTTTAATGACAGCATACATTTTTTGTTTAATTGATTCCATTTTTGGGCATATATCTAGGATGCAGCATTTGTTAAGCACACTTGAGTTTGGAAGACTGGCAGGATATTGGACTGTAGGATCGCTATTACAGGAATAAGTCTAAGATTGTCTTTGAGAAGATTTAGCTGATAGTAAGGGTAGAATGAAATGGTAGACATTGGTACGGGCTTATGTGAAGTTTCAGTGTTTCTGTTCATCTTGGCTTACTTGGTTATCAGTACATTTACATGGAAAGGAAAACAGAATCTGTGAAAGTCATCCAGATTAGACTGATCATGCCATCCATTTATAGTGACACTAAAGGTAGAAGAAATGCACTCTGAGGAACTTACCACAGAACACAGAGCTGATTCAAGATCTGAAATATATCAAACATTTAGAATTATTGATACTTTTATATAAAATATTCATGTTCTCAATCCTGTATTGAAAGTAACTCACATGTGGTGACATTTATGTCCATGAGTCTCCATCCTAATCTGAAATACTTTGCTGAATCTCTTCAGAGCAAAGTGTAGACACAGCTCTTCCCTGTGGATGATCTTTGAGCATATCTCCTGGGAATGAAGATTTCTCCCACATGAACTTCTAGCACCGTACCCCAAGAAGTTAATAGTAATTTGTTTTCGACATTTAAATCCACGGTTCTTTTGTATTTCTATGCTCCCATGTTTTCCACACTTTATGTTGCCTTTCTTACATTCTTAACCTGAAATAGTCACCAAATCCTCCTGTCTTATGATAGTAATTAGGTTTTTTGCATCAATTTCTGTCAAGTAGGTAGGACAATTGATAGAATGCTATATTTTTCAAATAAAATTGTACTAGGGAGCATGCCATTCTTGTAATAGAAAAGATGCCTATTTTCATCATTTGGCTGACTATTCCTGGCCTCAGCTCTTTGTAAAGGCATGATTTACCATTTTGCAATCATGTTATAAATATTTCCAAAGTCCTTCCTACTTGTTCATCTCCAAGGTTCAATCTCAAGGCACATTTACACATAATTCTTTAGTTTCCATCAATGATTGTTAGGAAAATTAGAATCTCGGGATTTGTGCATATTTTTCTTCTAATTACTCTGCTTCCCTATCTTAGAATGCAAACAATTTTATTCCTCACCTGAATAAACTAGTCCTGTGAGATGAGGATTCTGATTAACCTTCCTCTTCAAAACAATGTTCTGATAAGGAATTCATCAGCAGGGGAAAATATTTTTGTCCCTCCTTTTGGTTTCTGCAAGTGTATTCTTACAAATTCATTAATGTTTATTTACTGTCTTGTTAAAATGGATTTTGCTAATTATTGCTTCCAATGCACAACTTTGACCGAATGTCACCAGCAGCTGTTTTCTTTGTGTGTGTATGTGTGTACCTCTTTGTAAAAATAAGAAATTACCTTGTTACAAGTAGATAATTGTATTTAGCATTGATAATGTGGTCCACAGAATTGATTAACTCAAGGAAATTACTTTAAGAAACATACAATGGGGCTGGGAAGGTGGCTCAGTGGTAGAGTGCTTGCCTTGCATGTATGAGGCCCTGGGTTTGATTTCAGAGCAACATATAGGCAGAAAAATCTGGAATTGGCACTGTGGCTCAAGTGGTAGAGTGCTAGCCTTGAGCTGAAGAGCTGACGGACAGGGACCAGGCCAGAGTTAGGCCCCCAACTGACCAAAAAAAAAAGATACATACAATGATGATAAGCATATAAGATTATTTTTATAACAAAAACATTACTTTATGCTGATAATTTTAATTCCAATTTAATGTTCCACATTTTTAATTGTTCAGCTTTGTCTGATATTTTAATGTGATAGCATTGTGTCTTATTCACGTGTAGGTAGAGTGCCATCCGTATCTCAACCAGGGAAAGCTGCTGGATTTCTGCAAGTCGAAGGATATTGTTCTGGTGGCTTATGGTGCTCTGGGAACTCAAAGATACAAACGATGGTAATAAGTACAGCAGGGACTTTGCCTAGAACACTATTGTTGAAAAGGTATCTTTATTCTTGTAGACTCAGCTTTTGTTGTTGTTGTTGGCTCTAGATGTTTTTTTTTCTTCTTTTCTTCCAGTCCTGGGGCTTGAACTCAGGGCCTAGGTGCTGTCCCTGAACTACTTTTGCTTAAGGCTAGTGCTCTACCACTTGAGCCACAGTGCCACTTCTGGCCTTTTCTGTTTATGAGGTACTGAGGAATTGAACTCAGGGCCTCATGCATGCGAGCTAAGCACTTCACCACTTAGCCACCTTCCCAGCCTGTTGTAGTTGTTTTTTTTTGTTTGTTTTGTTTTATTTCATTTTTGTCCATTGTGACCTTGAACTCAGGTCATGGATGCTGTCCCTGAGCTTTTCTGCTCAAGGCTATCACTCTATCACTTGAGCCACAGCTTCATTTCCAGTTTTCTGTTGGTAAATTGGAGGTAAGTGTCTCATGGGCTTTCCTGCCTGGGCTGGCTTCAAACCAAGGTCTTCAGATCTCTGCCTCCTGTGTACCAATGATTACAGGCCTGAGCCATCAGAGCCCAGCTTAGTCTCAGCTCTTTAAAGTACATTCTGAACTGGCCCAGGGGAAAATATGTATTTAAGTGCGCTCTTTTTTTGCTAAGCCAGTACTCCTGGTCTGAAAAAGGGCACTCCAATGCATTCTGGAAGTCTCCCAACAAAACTGAGTACTCAGCCTCTGGAGTTCAGCACTTCTGTCTCTCTTTCCAGGGTGGACCAGAGCTCCCCAGTACTCTTGAATGATCCAGTTCTTGGTACCTTGGCCAAAAAGTACAATAGAAGTGCAGCTCTGATTGCTCTTCGCTACCAGGTACAACGTGGAGTTGTGACTCTGGCTCAGAGTTTCAAAGAACAAGAGATGAAAGAGAACGTGCAGGTAATGAAGGTGCTGTTGGCATATGGGCTCCTATTTACTCTTCAGGTGAATCCTCTGAGCATATTTCTGGATCAGATGGTTGTCTGTAGCATTGGCTATGCCTGTGCTCTTGGAAATTTTTTCTCCTAACTTACAAAAGAAGAGATGAGAACAGCCATATTTTAGAATTAGGATTGGGAAGAGCAATGATATTTTGGCTTCAGAATTAAATCATCCATGCACAGCATATCCCTGCACCATTGATATTATCTTTTCTTAATTAGAGTAGTGATTTTTATTCTGCAAGTTATTATGTTTGTATTTTTCATTTGCTTTGTTTTGAGTTTCTCTACTGGTTGATTTCTTTCCTGTTTGTCCATTGATCAGGGTTGATGACATCACTTTTGCTATATTATTACTTGCAGTAGTTATAAAACAAACTGTGCATACTAGAGCATTTCTTTAGTTCAAGGTGCTATTGTTAAGCCAATTGCTGGTGACTCATGTCTATAATCCTAGCTACTCAGGTTGCTGAGATCTGAAGATTGTGGTTCAAAGACAGTCCCAGCAGGAAAGTCCATGAAACTGTTATCACCAGAAAACTGGCACTGTGGTTCAAAGTGGTAGAGCACTAGACTTGAAGGAAATAGCTCAGGTAAAGCACTCAGGGCCTGAGTTCAAGCCCCATGACTGACCAAAACAAAATATCCTATTGTTTGGAAACTTGCCGTAAATTCAGTAAATATTTTTCCATGTTGGCTGAGTTTGCAGCAATGTCAGAACTGTCACGTATGTTCTGGAAAATCAGACTAGTCTGTCTTGTGATAGTAATTGTGTTATTCCCTAGGTTCCTCAGTTTTGTATCAATTTCTTCCAACTAGTGCAGGTTGTATGTCTTCACATAGACATACACTAAGGCAATGTGCTTCTACTTGCATGCCTTCAATGCCCAGACTCAGAAATGGTATATAACTGCTTTTGCTAAATTCTACTATGTTAAAAAGTAAGCATATTCAAGGAATGGGGAAGTAATAACACATCCTACTAGAAGTTGGAAATCTGTGCAACAAAAGGTATGAAGACTGAGAAGTATGACTAGAATAAGGTCTTTTAATAACCAATTTGCATTCACACATTCTCAATATGAACTGTTTTTTTCCAAGCCCTGATTTATCAGAATATCTCCTCTAACATTCTCCTTGTGTTTGTATGCTGGTTTTCATGTGCTCTCATGTACAAAATTTTCTTCTGTGATTGTACTATTCATGCCTTTGCTTTGTCTCTGGTTAGTGTCAGGTCTTTTATACTTTGGAATCATAAGAACATTTTACTTACTCATCTTACTAAAGTATTACAACTTTCTTCTAATTCAATTGTAGCACACATAATACACATACATAATTTTAAAATGATAAATAGATGATCTCAGTGAGAGTAATGCATATAAGGCTTCTTTCCTACTTTGAATGTGTCATTTCCTCTCTCCTATTGCCTTAATATTGCTAGAACATCAGTCTTATTGTCCCATATGGAAAAAAAATATTTTCCTGAGCCTTCCCTTGTGCTATTGAAGAGTGTCTTAGCTATTCTTGACAGATTGTCCTGTTATATTTAGAATAACTTTACTATCCTCTTACCTGAATAAGTCTATTAGTGTTCTGATATCTACGTTGTGATTTTCTAAATTATTAACCAATCTAATTTAATTTCAGAAATTATTTTTTGGTCTCTCTGCTTCTTTCAGTGTCTGTCTGTCTGTATGTTTCTCTCTCTCTGTCTCCCTCCCTCTCTCATAGACATATACCACTACCACCACCACCCCCATCACCATCAAACTATAATTAGTGAAATTTGATTTGTTCTTCAAGGGGCCCAAATTAGGTGAAAAGATTCTCTACAAGCCATCTCCATTTTCCATTTAAGATGATATAATTAACATTTGGACAATGCTGATTTTAATTATGTTGAAAAGAGCCTTGTTCTTTTAATTGTTTTTTTAATTGATATAGAAATCTAGCTGCATGCATGAAGATATTTGAATTGTGTTGTTTCAAAACTTGCTGTTCAAATCGTTTAAATAGGGATACAGGTGGACCCATTGCAACAATGAGATGTATAAGTCGTTATGTCGAAAAATGAACTTTACAACTTTGGTGGAGGGAGGGAGGATCACGTGGGGGGGCGGGGAGTATGGGAAGGGATGGGAAGGGGAAACAAAGGAGGAAGCAACAGTGCTTGATAAGAAATGTATTCATTATCTTGCCCCTGTAATTGTAAACCCTCTGTATCGTATTTTCACAATTAAAAAAAAACTTGCTGTTCATTCTTTGGTAACTTCTATGAAGCTAAAATCTTTTAATAATATGAGCAGTGTTTCTGGGTCAGCTACTTTTCATGTCTTCTTTTGTATATAGATAGCACCTTGTAGCTTCAATAAACTTAGGGTTTCAAGAAATTTGAAAGATGCTTTAAATGCTGACTATGAAATCTGATTTATTTGCATATTCAAGATTGGTCAGTGTAGTGTCTAAGTATTTAAAAATGTTTCTGCTTGCATCATAGGTTTATGGATTCCAGTTATCTTTAGAGGACATGAAAGTCCTAGATGGCCTGAACAGAAATTTCAGATATCTTCCTGCTGATATGTAAGTAATGTTATCATTTTATTTTAAGCTTCAACTTCATTTAGTTTCGGGTCTCTTCTGTCCTTTTTAGAGCCTGCACACTTTCTTTGCCTCTCCAATGGCTCCCATTGTGGGAGTCAATGGAACATTTGTTTTTGAGTTTCTGAACTAGGAATATGTCAGTGCAGAAGACAACGAAATTTAGGAGAAGACAGCATGAAAACAAGTAAATGCTGTTTCCATCATTGAAGAAAATTCATAGTAGTAAAAAATGTCTTTCTCCATGGTCTATACTCAAGGAATGTGACAATGGGCATATGTCATACATGAGCATGAACAAGTAGTATATATCCCTTTGGTTGTTCATATTGTTAATTTGTGATAAGAATAAATGTGCTCCTATTTGAAAGGAGATTAGCAAATCTACAGTAGCATTGCTCAAAAATGGGTAGATACATTATCATTATTAAAATTTTTATTAGTATGGAGAAAGATGAAACTAAGCTAGGGACATAACACCATGAGAGACAAAGCACTAAACAATAAAAATTTACATTCTGGGCTGGGAAAGTGGCTCAGTGGTAGAGCGCTTGCCTTGCATGCCAGAGGCCCTGGGTTCGATTCCTCAGCACCACATAAGCAAAAAAGAAAAAAGCCGGCAGTGGCACTGTGGCTCAAGTGGTAGAGTGCTAGCCTTAAGCTGAAGAGCTGAGGGACAGCGCCCAGGCCCAGAGTTCAGGCCCCACGACCGAAAAAAAAATTTACATTCTTCTTAAATACTTCCATAGGTAATGTTTCTTTGTTACTTTTATATTTTGTATTGTATCCATTCTATGGTAATGTGGACCTATATTTTATAAATTACTTCTTCCATAACTGAATCTAATACAATATGGTATACATGATAGTAGTAACTAATCCAATAAAATAGCAAATTAATTTAAATTATATACATAACTTAAATGAAGTGGTAAAATTTAAATTACATTTGTCATCCCAACTATTACACCTTAAAGTACTTTTTGTGTTGGTTGCTCTTTGAAATTGTCTTTGTACTGAGCTTGACATAAGAGATTTCTTTTCTCTGTGAGAAACAGAAATAAAAAGGGGCATTTAAAAAATTTCTTTCCTTTGTTTGATGGACACACAGAAAGAAGGGAGAAGTATGCATCTATGCTTATTCTCATTTTTCCTGTGTGTTCTGTTCTGTTCAATATAGTTGGGAGAGTTTGGTTCTTATATTTTAAAACTACTTCGTGTAAAGTTAAAGTCATGAAAATTAGAATGGCAGAAAATAGTCAGAAAATATAATGATTAATTTCTAACTGAATTGTAGATTTATAGATATCACATATGAACTTCTATAGAAATGGATCCTAGAGCTTATGGTATGCATTCTTTGTCTTTGTAGCATTCTTGATCACCCTAATTATCCATTTTCTGAAGAATACTGAAATGGAGGCCTGTGTGACATCTTCTACCTGAAACTCCTGTGTACAGAGGGCCCCGTGAGGCCTAATGGCTCTGCCATTGGGATTTATCTGTTCTACTCCATTGCTGCCGCTTAGGAGTTACACTCAGCTTAAGCTGAGTCCCCACTCCCACACCCCGCCTAGAAGAGAATGATTTCCAATTTCATCACTTGTTTAAATAAAATTAAAGTTGTCTCCTTGAAGATCTGTCTCGCCCCTGTCACTATCACTTGTATGTTGTGTTTCCTATCGCCTCATTGTGACCCAAGACTGACTAGAAGTCTGAAGGTTGAGATTAGAAGACTATAATACTGTTTGTTTTGTTTTGTTTCAGACTAAGTAATGAAATATAGCCCCTTTGGCCTTGAACATGTGATCTCCCTGCCTCAAACATCAGAGTGCCAGGATTATAGGCATGCATCATTACACTTGGCTGTTAATGGCCACACTGTGGACATTAGAGAGGTGAGGATGGTCTTGTTCTCAGGCTTCAGGAAAATAATGGTTAGCAGGAAATTAACAGTCAATGTTCCTCCAGTGCATGACATTTAGCTAAAGGTTCTTAGTGTTGAAGGAGAGTTACAGTGCAAGAATAATCACTGGTCTCAGGGCAGCTCCATATTAAAGCACCTAAAAACTGTAGAGTGAAGTATTCCTGTGGAGGTTTGAACTCTGGTGAAATGGTGAATCATTAGCAGTGATCAAGATCAGGATTGAGATGAGATGCTAGGTCAGCAGGAAGGAGTTGAACACATCCCTCCTTGGGAAAGCTTCTATACCAAATGGTTTCTACATCATTCCATCCTGAAGACAATAGAGAGCTTTTCACATTTTTCATCAAATATAGGCTGAGCTGAATGCTGGTGGCTCACACTTAGAATCCTAACAACTCAAGAGCTTGAGATCTGATAATCAAGATTTGAAACCAGTCCTTGAGACTCTCATCTCTAATTAACCAGCAAAAAGCTAGAAGTGGAGACATGGACCAAGACATAAACCATCTGCTTTGAGCAAAAGAAAATGAAGTGGGAACAGGAGGGCCTGAATCAAAGGCCTAGTGTTGGCACGCACACAGACACAGACAAAGACACACACACACAGACACACACACAGATGAGACTATGAGTCATGCATAGCTCTGCTTGTAAGAAGAAAAATTAGACATAATTTGCCTTGCTTTGGAGTGCTTGGAAGTATTTATGACAGTTAGGATGTACTTACAAAATGGAGTCTACTGAATTGCATAAACTTAGCATGTTAGTTGGAGATGATATCAACAAAATGTTGGAAGGAGAAGGTCCAAGCTCTCCCAAAGAAACATCAAAAGTCTACCTGTCCACTGTCTAGTTAACAGTAAAACAGTTACTGGTAATCAAAGAGTTATGTCACAGATATCCAGTGGAAAAGAATAAGACTCAACTTGTTCGGGAATTTCATTGTATTTTTATCCAACATGGCCCAAAGCTACTACCACAGTGTGGTACTGGTCTGTAAGTAGCAGCAACAGCAAACAATTTATTTTTTCAATGCAAGGTAGCCGTACTCATGTTTGCTGTACCACCTGAGCCATATTTCTCTCCGGGCTTTTCCCTAGTTATTTGGAGAAGAAAGACTCTCCTGGACTTTTTTTTTTGTCAGTCATGGGGTTTGAACCCCGGGCCTAGGTTCTGTCCCTCAGTTCTTCAGCTCAAAGCGAGCAGTTCTAGCACTTGAGCCACAGCGCACCTTCCAGTTTTCTGGTGGTTTATTGGATGTAAGAGTCTCACGGACTTTCCTGCCAAGGTTGGCTTTGAACTGTGATCCTCAGATCTCAGCCTCCTGAATAGCTAGGATTACAGGTGTGAGCCACCAGTGCCCAGCACTCTCCTGGACTTCTATGCCCCAGCTTGTTTTGAACCTTGTTCCTCTGATATCAGTCTCCTGAGTAGCTAGATTTATAGGACTGAGCAATTAATACTCAGCTATGACTGCAATTAATTCTATTATTTTGTAGAGTTCATGGGAAAAGTAATTCACTCCAGTGCTTAGCTTTGTGAATAAGATTGGTTACTGACTCAATCTCACTTTGTATTATAAGTGTATTCACATAAATAGCAATATTGAACCAACTTGTACAACTTGTGATAAAAAGCTGGGTGCTGGTGGCTCAAGCCTGTAATCTTAGCTACTCAGGAAGCTGAGATCTGAGAATCACAGTTCAAAGCCAGCCTGTGCAGGAAAGTCTGTGAGACTTTTATCTCTAATAAACAACTAGAAAACCAGAAGTGGCACTGTGGCTCAAGTGGTAGAGCGCTGGACTTGAGCTGAAGAACGCAGGGACAGCACCCAGGACCAGAGTTCAAGCTCCATGACTGACAAAAAAACAAACAAATAAAACTTGTAATAAAAAACTAACAGGCTCATACTAAATCTTCAATGCAGTAGTTTAGCTGTCCTTGGCTGGACATTGTCAAATTTGTCTCAATGAAACACTGGCTTAATGAATACCAGAAATTTTAATATATAAAACCTCTTTAGAATTAATCACTACAGACCATGAGAAACTTTTGATGATGTTATAAAGATGCTTATTTACTGCTGAAATATATTTTCTTTGTTATTTTTATTATATATAAATGTATTGGAAAGATGCTCTACAGAGTAGTTACAGTTACATGAGCAAGGTAATGAGTCCATTTCCTATCCAACATTGTTACCTCCTCCTTTGTTTTTCCCTTACCATCTTCCCCACCTCCCCAATTCCTCCCTTCCCTTCTCTCAAAGTTGTAAAGTTCATTTTCAACATAGTGTCTTGTACATCTTGATGCTAAAATGGGTCATCCTGTATCATTTAGTTTAATTCAGGAAATTATAAACTGATCAATTTATTTACATGTGCACTGAAACTTTTAACATTTTAAAAATATTTTTTAATGTAAAGATACTCTACAGAGGGGTTACAGTTACATGAGCAAGGTAAAGAGTACATTTCCTATTGAGCATTGTTACACCTTCCTTTATTTTTCCCCTACCATCCCTTTAGTCACCACCTCCCAAATCCTCCCTCCCCTCTCACCCTCAAAATTGTAAAATTCATTTTCAACAATCTGTCTTGTATATCTCATTGTTATAATGGGTCAACCTATATCCTTGTTTCAGCATTTTGTTATTTCCCTTCCCCTCCCCAAATTAGAAAAATGTATATACAAGATGCAGAACACCAAAATCAAATACAGTGACAAGAGAGGTGTCCATTGGGGAAAGAACATACAAAGAAACAAAAAAATCACATAGTGCATTATAAGTACATTAAAAAGACCAGCAAAAAGATTAAAACCTCTTTTGTACCTATGTTTGGGTTCATTTTCCTTAGCATCCCGTTATATGGTCATATGTATATATCTCTTGATCTCTTCTGCTTGACCTAGACATATACTAGTTATTGTAGATAAGGGAAACCATGGGACCTATGTTTCTTCGAATCTGGCTTACTTCACTTAATATACTTTTTCCACAAGTCTTTCCATTTCCTACCAAATGGAGCAATGTCATTCTTTCTGATGGAGGCATAGAATTCAATTATATATATCACATTTTCGTGACCCATTCATGTACCGATGGGCTTCTGGGTTGGTTCCATAATGCTGCAATAAACATAGTTGTGTTGGAGGGTTTAGTATGGCTTTGTTGGTGATCCTTGGGGTAAATGTCTAAAAGTGGGATTGTTGAGTCATAGGGGAGCTCTATGTGGAGTCTTTTGAGGCCTCCATACTGCTTTCCAAAGTAGTTGAACAAGTTTACATTCCCACCAACAATGCAGTTGAGTTCCCTTTTGGCCACATCCCCTCCAGCATCTGTTGTTATTAGAGTTCTTGATTATAGCCATTCTAACTGGGGTGAGGTGGAATCTCAATGTTGTTTTGATTTGCATTTCTTCTACAGGTGAAGAAGTTGAGCATTTCTGCATGTGTCTATTGGCCATTCTTATTTCCTATTTAGAGAAGTCTCTAACTCTTTAGGCCACTTATTAACTGGGCAGGTATTTCTTTGAGGATTTGTTGTTGGGGGATTTAATTTTTTGAGTTCTAAGTATATTTTAGATATGAGACCCTTGTCCATTGTATGGATAGTTAAGATCTTCTCCCACTCTGGGATTTCTATTGATCTTGCTACCTATGTCCTTTGCCATGCAGAAGCTCTGCAGCTTCATGCAATCCCATTTGCCCAATCTTTCTTTGATTTGTGGTGTTTCTGTATCTTTTTTGGCCTGTGCCAAGGAGACCTAGAGTTTCTCCTATTCCTTCCTGTAATGTTTTATGGGTGTCTGCTTTGACTCCGAGGTCTTTGATCTATTTGGAGTTGATTCTGGTGCAGGGTGATATATTGGGATAGAGCTTCAGTTTTCTACAGGTGTTTAACCAATTTTGCCAGTACCATTTACTGAAGAGGCTGTCTTTCTTCCATTCTATTTTTTTAAGCTCTCTTATTAAAGATTAGGTGGCTATAGGTCTGTGGGTTCATTTTTGGGTCTTTAATTTGATTCCATTGGTCCTGAGTTCTGTTTTCGTGCCAGTACCAAGCTGTTTTGATTATTATGGCTTTATAGTTGAGTTTGCAGTTTGATATTGATATTCTTCCAGCCCTGTTCTTTCTGCTAAGGATTGTTTTTGCTATTCAGGGTCTTTTATTGGTCCATATAAATGTTTGGACTGCTTCTTCTATTTCCTTGAAGAATGAGGTTAGGATATTGATAGGTATTGCATTGAATTTGTAGATAGCCTTTGGAAGTATTGCCATTTTCACGATGTTAATCCGCTCAATCCAGGGCCATTGGAGGTTTTTCCACTTCTTTAGTTCTGCTTTAATTTCCTTTTTCAAGTTTTTAACGTTTTCGTCATAGAGGTCTTTCACTTCTTTGGTTAAGTTAACTCCAAGTATTTTATTTTTGTGGGGCTATTACACAAGGAGTTGCTTTCCTGATTTCAGCCACACTCTTCTCATTATTGGCATATGGGAAAGCCATTGATTTTTGAGGGTTAATTTTGTGTCCTGCTACTTTACCAAAGTTTTGAATCAGTTTGAGTAACTTGGGAGTGGAGTCCATGGGGTTCTTTAAATACAAGTCCCTGTTATCTGCAAAGAAGGAGAGTTTTACTTCTTCTTTTCCTATTTGGATCCCTTGTATGTTTGCATCTTATCTTAATGCTCTTGCTAAGCATTCTAATACTAAATTGAAGAGAAGTCGAGAGAGTAGACATCCTTGTCTTATTCCTGAATTTAGAGGAAATGGTTTTAGCTTTTTGCCATTAAGTATAATGCTGTCATATACAGCCTTTATTATATTGAGGAATGTTCCATGGATTCCTACTTTTTCCAGAGCTTTCATCATAAAGAAGTGTTGGATGTTATCAAATGCTTTTTTCTGCATCTATTGAGCTAAGCACGTAGTTTTTATCCTTGCTCTTGTTGATGTGCTTAATTGTATTAATAGATTTGCACATATTGAACCAGTTTTGCATCCTGAAATGAATGCCGTTTATCATGATGTATGATTTTTTTTGATGAGGGGCTAAAATTTTGCTTGAAGTTTTACATCGATGTTCATCAAAGAAATATGTCTATAGTTCTCTTTCTTTGATGAGTCCCTGCCTGGTTTTTGGGATGAGAGTTATGATGGCTTCATAGAAGGAGTTTGGTAGTGAACTTTAACTTTCAATTTCATTGAAGAATTGGAGGAGTATTGGAGTGAGTTCTGCTTTGAAGCCCTTGTAGAATTCAGCTGTAAATTGCTTTTCTTGGGTGGGAGGTCTCTTATTGCTGGTTCTACTTAGAAGTTTGATATAGGTCTGTTAAGTTGGTTTAGCTAATCTTGATTTAGTTTTGACATGTCAATATTTGCTATTAATTTGTCCCTTTGTTCCAGATTCTCAAGCTTATTAGCATAAAGGTTTGAGAAGTATTCCCTAATAAAGTTCTGAATCTTGGTTTTTTTCTGTGGTGATGTTACCAGTCTCATATCTGAGTTAATTTATTGGGTGTGTTCTCTTCTTTTTCTAATAAGATTTGCTAAGGATCTGTCAATTTTGTTAAAATTTTTTGAAAGAACCAACTCTTTGTTTTGTTGATTCTTTCTATGTTTTTTTAAAAAAATTGTTTATTTTATTTTTATTTTTTTCTTCTTGTTTATATTGTGAAAATACTGTACAGAAAGGTTACAATTACATGGGCAAGATAATGAGTACATTTCTTATCAATCATTAAATTCATTTAATTCTGATTTAATTTTAATTATTTCTCTCTGTCTACTGGATTGGGGTTTAGCTTGTTGCTCCTTTTCAAGGAGGTTCAGATGTCTCATTAAATTGTTGGTTTCAGATATCCTCAATTTGTTTATGTAGGAACTCAGAGCTATAAAGTTGCCTCTGAGTACTGCCTTTGCTGTGTCCCAGAGGAGCTGGTAATCCGTGTGTCCATTTTTGTTGAATATCATGAACATTTGAATTTCCTTTCTAGTCTCTTCTATGACTCACTGGTGGTTCAACAGTGTGTTGTTCAGCCTCCATGTGTTACAGAATATTCTTTGGTGGCTTTTGGTGTTGAATTCTAATTTTATTCCCTTTTGGTCTGAGAGTATGCAGGGCATAATTTCAATGTTTCTGAATTTGCACAAATTTCCTTTGTGACTTAAAATGTGGTCTTTTTTGGAGAATGTTCCATGTGCTGCTGAGAACATGTATTTGATAGATATCTGTGAGGTCCAGTTTATCTATGCAGTTGTTTATATCTGAGGGTTCTCTGTTGAGTTTTTGCTGGGTTGATCTATGCAGCAGGGATAGTGATGGGTTAAAGTCCCTAATAATTACTGTCTTTGGATCTATGTTTGATTTTAGGAAAAGCAGTGTGTCTTGGATAAATTTGGGTGCTCTGTATTTGCTGAATACATATTTAGAATTGTAATATCCTCCTGAGGGGGAGATCCCTTGATTAGTATGCAATGACCTTCTTTACTTTTTGCAAATTTTAATTTTCAGTCTATTTTATCTGATATTAGGATTGCAACTCCTGCCTGTTTCTGGGGGTGTTTGCTCGGTAGATTTTATTCCACCCGTTCACTTTCAAAATATGTTTGTTTTTGTGGGCAAGGTGTGCCTCTTGAAGGCAGCAGATAGAAGCATCTTGCTTTTTGATCCAACTAGACAGTCTATGTCATTAATTGGAGAGTTAAGTCCATTAATATTGAGAGTTAAGACTGAGAGGTGTTTGGTAGTTCCTGACATGTTATCCACCTTCATGGGGCTGTGCCAAGCTGGTTCTTCCTATGATTCTTGGATGTTCTGTTTGGGACCGTTTGTTTGTTTGTTTGACCTTTATTATGCTCTTGTTGGTTTCCTATGTGTAGGACATCTTTAAGTGTCTTTTGTAGGGCTGGTTTGGGGGAGATAATTTTTTGCTGTAGAAGGTTTTTATTTGACCTATTATGAAGGACAGTTTAGCTGGGTACTGTATTTTTGTTGATAGTTGTTTGTCTGTAGGGCATGGCATACATCATTCTAGGCCCCTCTTGCTTTAATTGTCTCTGCTGAGAAATCTGAAGTTATTCTGATTGGTTTCTCTTATTTATTTATTTATTTTTGGGTCCGGTCATGGGGCCTGAATTCTGGGCCTGGGCACTGTCCCTCAGCTTTTCAGCTCAAGGCTAGCACTCTACCACTTCAACCACAGTGCCACTTCTGGCTTTTTCTTTTTGCTTATGTGGTGCTGAGGAATTGAACCCAGGGCCTCATGGATGCAAGGTAAGCACTCTACCACTGAGCCACATTCCCAGCCCCTGGTTTCTCTTTATAGGTGATTCATCTTTCCTCCTTGAAAGCTTTAAGGATCCTTTCCTTGGTCTGAATTGATCCAGTTCAGATTACAATGTGACGGTGGGATGCCCTGTCCTGGTCTGGTCTATTTGGGGCTCTAAAGGATTCTTATATCTGCACAGGACTATCTTTTTGTGTGTTTGGGAAGTTCTCTGCTAGGATCCTATTAAATAAAATTCCTAGACCATTAACTTCTGTCTCTAGGTGCTCCTCTACACCCATTAGTCTCAAATTAAGCTGTCTGATGGTGTCTTCTACATGTTGAATAGGTCTATCATATTTCTTGGATTTGTCTTGAATAGTTGTCTGATCTTTATGTATAATATCTAGGCTGTCTTCAATCCCAGAGATTCGATCTTCTGCATGGTCTAACCTATCAAGACTTTCTATTTTGTTTTTTATTTCCTTACTTTTTAATTGGTCAGACTTGATGGTTTCAAATTCTTTGTTGGAGCTTTTTTTTAGGTTTTGTATGGACTTCTTTACTTCCTTAATTTGGTTTTCAGTGTTCATTCTCAGATTCCTTAGTTGATTGGTTATGGTTTCTTTGGGTTCCTTTCCTTCTGTTAGGCGTCATTCAGCATTCCATTTGTGGCCTTCCTGGAATCCTACAGCTGTCTGTTTGTGGATTCCATGAATGCCTCTATTAATCTTTCCCATTTCTCAACTCACTCTCACAATTCCTCTGTTAATTTTTGATTAGCCTCTTCATGCTTGTTATATTCTTGTATTAATCTTTGGTTTCTGCTGAAATATTTTATATCTACTGTTATCTGATGTTGTCACTTACTCAATGATTTTAATTGAGTTTCAAGTTTTTCTTAAACACCAAGTCTCTGAAGAGGCAAAAGAGATTATTATTGAAAACTGTTTGGATAATTGATTGAATTTGAGTTGTCATGTGAGTGGAACAAAGGCTCTTATCCATGGCCAAGTGTTCAAATGAAGACTTGGGTACATCATATCCAAGTTAGGTAGAACACTATAAGTAATGTTTAATGATGGGACTAAATCAAAATTCCGAAAACAGTAAGCTCTCTGCTGAAAGTAGAGAGTGTCCAACATGAGAAAAATAACCCAGTGAATTTAGAAATATCAAAGTCCAAATTCGATTTTACAGGTGGAAAAACTGAGTTTATTAATGTGTGAGAATAATGAATAAGACTAATTGGTATCAAGTGGGGTTTGTGGCACTGAGGAAACAGTTAAAAACAGAGGTTTGGGGGGGAATTTGCTTTGTTACATTTTATTTTGTAATAAATTTACAGCTTAAACCTCAAATCATCGCATGTTACGTTGTGATAAAAATCAGATATCTTCTGGGCACTTTTGACTTATGCCTGTAACCCTAGTTACTCAGGAGGCTGAGATTGAGATCTGGTTCAAAGCCAGCCAGGGAAGAAAAGTCCCTGTGAGATGCTTGTGTCATATTAACAACTCAAAAAACAGAAGTGACACTGTGGCTCATGTAGTAGAGCACTAGCCTTGAGCTGAAAAGCTGAGGGACAGTGCCCAAGCCAAGTTCAAACCTCATCACTGACAAAGAGAAAAAAAGGTATAAAAATATTTTAAAGTATGTATGCAAGCAAGCATGCAGAGCTATGAACACAAGCTAAGAGATGAATTACTTTCATGAAAAGTACAGATATGGTCATTTCAAGTTTGTTTCCATCAAAACTCAGAATTTAACTCACTAAACACTTATGGCATGAACTACTTACCCATATTTCTTGTCTTCAATGTCTTTATAATCGACTTTAATTATAAGAAATGTGATGATAATGATAAATCTATGATAAGCATGTAATTTTTGCCTTCAGTGACTTTATAATGCACTTAAAGTGATGAAAAATATAGGAGTAATGATGTCTTTCATTGAGAACTCAGCATTCTTTCTCCAGATTACCCCACTTAGTCTTCCCTGAGGCCTATCATGTAGTACATTTATTATCTTAATTCCACAGATTGATAAAACAGTAAGTCTTAGAAAGTTTAGGTATATTGGTCACAGTCAATCACAGCTTACAGAGATGATCTTGGGAAAAAAAAATCCTTACTTCTCTGTGGCTGAAGATTTTAAGTGAGGAAGACTATAATGCAGGTGACCCTCCCAGGAATCCTGTTAGGCCACCTCACATGATATCCATTAATGTTCTGTTTTGTTATGTATTGTTTTGGCCAATCTCCTCCCATGAAATATAAACTTAAATTATAATATATCCTGACTTTACCTGGATTATATTTGAATATTGACACTGCCTGCCAATGCTTTCTTGTGATTTGAATATTTTCTGTCTGGACCTTTAAGCTCATCACTAGCACTGTCTCTCAATCTACTTAGACCTGAAACAATATGTCTGAGTCTCTAGTTGAATGTCTTGGACCTAAAGCCTGTGGGTGTCTTGGGAAGGAAATAAAGGGAGTAGTGTTGCAGAGTTGTCACCAGACAAGCTGATGGAAATGCATCACAGGTCTAGAAGTCTAAAGCAGATTTGGACTCAAATGCAGAAATTTCTCCTGGCATAGTACAGTGAAGGCTGTCTAGGATGGAAAAAACTGGTGCTTGACTTCATTCTTTTTAAAGAAATTCTGATTAAAAAGTCCAAACTAAAGATGTTTTTAGTGGCTTTTCTCTATTGCTGTATGAGTAATGTCTTTATTGTTCTAAACAAGATGTAATTTCCAAGGGGCTTTATTTTTTTTACAAAATTTTAAATAAGAAGAAAAGTGTGAATCTAATGGTTTCCAGTTCAACAAATTTTCAGAAATGATCCCATTAATCTATTATAGTAACTCACTATAATACAAGGAAAATTCTAAGGAGAAAAAACATACTTAAAACCAATAGTTTCTATGTCACTCTACAATAGTTTATTATAAAGAGAGTGAGATTGTTTTAGTTCTCTTTGTAATGTAGACTGTAGCTATAATTCTATTTCTTCACTCTTGATTATATATTGTACAGACACGAGGACTCATGATTTCCTGTTATATTTGTATCCATGAGGTAAAAAAGAACAGCTTCTGTCCAGGCAGAGGAGCAACAGCAATGAATTGCAAGTATCAGCATGTTGGACTAAATGATGGCCATGCGATCCCACAACTGGGTTTCGGTACCTATGTACCCAAAGAGGTAACAAGAATGCTGATCAGTTTGAAGGTTGAAAAGAAAAATAGATTTAGAAGGACCTGAGGCCAATGTGGATTGCAAAGTCACATATTTCTAGTATGACTCTGGGGTGGTCAACCAGTGCTCAGTTTTCCCAAGGTAGTGTTTGTCATGTACAAGAGAGAACATTGTAAGACTGTGATCATGTCATAACCTGTTTATTCTGAGCATTGTACTTTGTACTAATTGGTCATTGATTTCATAGCTTGGTGGGGGAAAAAAGAACAAAAGTTAGCAGGCTAAAACTGTCCATCAGCTTTGATGCCTGGAAAGATACCGAGAGCACTAGAATTGTTTTGTTTTGTTTTTGCTTATTCCCTACAATAGAAAGCCTTGCTTTCTTGTGGAGATCCAGAGAAATCAAAGTGCTAAAAGTTAACTTGTTTCCTAAGATCAATCAACTTTGATTCTTATGCCTGGACTTCCTTAATTTTTAAGGAATAAGGGTAGGGAAGACTGCAGGACACCACCACATACTCATCTGTGGTGAATCTCCCGGTGCTGTTACACCTAAGAAACAAGTATTAGATCAGGAATGTAGGAGCAAGAAAAGTTTTGAGCTTGAAAAGTTTCTGAAATTTTTAAAATAAATGTTAAAAAAATCTGTGTTTTGGTTTACCTTTTAAGAAATCATTTAATGAACGAACTTTAAAATTGTCACCCACATTTGGTAGAGGAGGCACTAAGTCCAACCATACCCTCTCTAAATCAAAGAACTTTAGTTTTGAGGGTTGATGGCTACACCAATTATCTCTTACACGATGGAGTTAAGTACTTATTTATAGCTCTATGACCTTTGAGCATATATTGTTTTTCTCCCAGAACCTTGTTCAATTTTACAGAGAAAATGACTATACATAAAAATGTTAACAAAACTTTTATACCGTATCCCAAGAACACTGGCCCTGGATAGCACCTGGGAAATTTGGTATTTTACTGTTTTGTGACATGTAAGGGTGGTATGCGTTTTTATTGCTTGTATAACCAGAGGGGGAGTTAAGAATTGGAATTTTGGGGTGTCCTAACAGAGACAGGGGCAGTATGTAAATAGCACTCACAAAAAATATCGTTTGAAATGACTTTTACTTTCATTGTAGACATGTGCCATGCATTGTCAAAATTCAGTACTCAAGATTATGTTGTATGTCTTTCCTATGAGAACTCAACTAAGCATGGATCATATACCTTCCGTATTTCTTCTATGCTCATTTTTCCTGTTACTTCTATGTTGTAATATCATTATGTAAAGCACAGGGTGGTGCTATCTACATCCTGAGTCCTGTAAATCTTTCTAAATCATTCTAGGAATTCATTGGAATAAGAGCTTCTGGAATCTTCCAATGTCACTGATTAATTAGCATTCCCTGTGTTTGAAGTTCAGAGAAAAAACCAAATTCTGTTATTAAGTAGAGACTACCACAGAAAAACAGGTTTGGCTTGATTCCTCCAAGTGCAGCATTAAGTCCAACACAGATGAAAATAAGTTCATGGAAAGGTGATTATTTCTGTGACCATCACAATTGCTGTCTGGATAACCCTTTGTATTACAGTAAAGATGGGATTTAAATTCACAGAGGTATTACCCTGTTACATGATTAAGTGATCTGAAGATAACACTGAAATACTAAGTGCTTTCTAATCGTGTTAATTACCTACTTTGCTTCCAATGGGCTACCTCACAACATTTACCTCCAACTTCTGCTTTTCTTTTCCTTGTTGATCTAGATTCTTAGAAGTAAGGTACTTGAGGCCACCAAAATAACTATAGATTCTGGCTACTGGCTACCTCACAACATTTACCTCCCACTTCTGCTTTTCTTTTCCTTGTTGATCTAGATTCTTAGAAGTAAGGTACTTGAGGCCACCAAAATAGCTATAGATTCTGACTACTGGCACATTGACACTGCATATGTGTACGAAGTGGAAGAGGAGGTAGGGCAGGCCATTCGAAGCAAGATTGAAGAGGGCACTGTGAAGAGAGAAGACATATTCCTCACCTCAAAGGTATGCTGCCTACAATAGGTAGATGTAAATTTATTGAAATGTGATTTGGGGAAGAATTACATAATTGGAGCAGTAGTTGGAAGAATTGTTCTTGGTGCTACTATTTATTCACATACTTTTTACATGTAAGGCTTAGTATTAAAAACAGAGTGAAATAATTACTACCTTATTCTCTATGAATTGATAGGTTGACAGACACTTTAACATTCAAAGTCTCAACCTGAATCATTGTTTTAACAGGTGCTATGGGACCACTCAGATTTATGGTCAAATCACAGTCTTCTTCATGCCCAGCATAACTTTCTAAAACATTATTTTTACTATTTGGAATATTAAATCTTACCTTTATTCTTGGGAGAGATCAGTATGAGTATTTGTTGAGTGTTAAACAAAACATTGCTAAAGTGTTTTTTATTTTGCCCAGTACATTTTAAAATATTCAAATATCTTTCCCTTCACTGATGGAAATAAAGTTATGTGGATATGTCTCCACTGATTTGAAGAGATGAGATGTTTAGAGAAGTAGTAATTCTGCAATCTCTTTGGAATCAGATTCATAGTTTGGATAATTTTATTATTTGACCAAAATGCTATCTCAAGTAATTTCCTTCTATTGTCCAGCAAATTATTTTAACAATGACATGGCCATGACAGGTCAATGAAACCTAAGAATAAAGGCATTAATTTTCCTCCATGGCCATCAGTATCTTCCTACTATAAAACTTCTCTGAATTCGGTGAATCAGATTTCTCAATTGAGGTAAACCATCAACCCAGCACAATTTGTATTTTTTAACATTTGCAGTTCTGGTGCACTTTCAATCGACCAGAGCTAGTCCGGCCTTGTCTGGAAAGATCACTGAAGAAACTACAGTTGGATTATGTGGATCTCTACCTTATTCATTTTCCAACTTCACTGAAGGTAGGCTAGTTGCATCATCTAACTGAAGCATATAACTGCATATGTTCACAATAATTATTTCCATAAATGATTGAGAAGAAGCTTTGATCATCAATTTATGTAAGCTTTAGTTAAAAAATTGATAGAATGACCCAGGATATTTTATATGAGTTTATTGAACTATGTAAATGGACAGGTGAATGAATGGATAGATTTAGATTTAGTCTTCAGCTATTTCATTTTTCTTTTTTGTCAGTCATGGGGTTTGAATTCTGGGCCTGGGTGCTGTCCCTCAGCTCTTCATCTCAAAGTTAGTGCTCTACCACTTGAGCCACAGTGCCACTTCTGGCTTTTTCTGCTTATGTGGCACTGAGGAATGGAACCCAGGGCCTCTTCCAAGCAAGGCAAGCACTCTACCACTAAGCCACCTTCCAAGCCCTCAGCTATTTCTGTTTCTTCATCACTTACATTTTTATTACTCGAGGCTTGCTTGTGTTTTGTCACAGCGTTGCCCACAATGTCAAATAATACTTGGATAGTTCATGTGTCCTGACCCTTACCCTTTGATAAGTTGATTGCATCTTTCAGTATTAGAATCATTCTCTCTGACAACTTTTGGTTAACCATTTTTTGCTTCACTTATTTGCCTTGGACTCACATGTATACAAATCTCTAAAGAATACTGATTATCCTGAATCAAGATTGAAATCCATTGTTGTGGAAGATCATGGCCATGTAATTGTTGACTTTCCCAGTGAGAAGAGAAGTATTTCCCTGGAGAAAGTGAAGCAGAGAAGTAACACAAGTCCTAGGGAGACCTCTTTTGGATGTGAAAATAATATTTAATAATACTTATAATTGATAGGGGATTACAACTAGCTAGATTCCTAAAGACATTCCTTATTACTCTCATTCAAGCATCTTTGTTAGCATAAGTAAGTGGAGGAGTCCTTCATTAATGCTCATTTACTGTTTAATTCCTGAAGTGTACAAAGGACTTGGCTCTGGGTAGGATGACAGTGCTTGTTGAGGTGGCTGTAATGTCTGCTTTTATTGCAGCATGGAGAAGAATTCTTTCTGAAAGATGAGCATGGAAAATTGAAATTTGACACAGTGGATCTCTGTGACACATGGGAGGTGAGTACTTGAAGAATAGACTTGAGAGGATGCCTAGAGAGTCAGGTCATGTCTCCAACTCCAAGAATGGAATCTGTATCCTTGAAATCTAGAAACTCATGACATTTATAATGGTTTTTTGCAGGAGTGATAGGAGAGAAATCATTAGTGGAAAGTAAAAGACATGAATGTCTGAACAGAATTGATGACAATTGCTTCCTTATGCAGTGATGTCTCTATTTCTCCAAGGAGCACACAAAATTCTCTCCTTGTATGTGAATATATTCTCCAAATGTCTTGACCATTTTTTTTACCAACAATCATATGGAGTCAGTTCGTTGTTTATTGATAGTGTTTCCTTCATCAGCTCCATTTTGCATTTATGTGATTCAACCAATGGTATTGATGGATCGGCAGAACTCCTTCCTTTTTAGGCCATGGAGAAGTGTAAAAATGTGGGATTGGCCCAGTCCATTGGGGTGTCCAACTTTAATCACAGGCAACTGGAGAGGATCCTGAACAACCAGGGCTCAAGTACAAGCCTGTCTGCAACCAGGTGAGTTCCTGCTTCCTCTTCTCCGTCTCTTATTCACTGACTGTTGCTGTGTTTCTGCCAGCTATTACTTTTACATTCTCCCCTGTTTAACTTATTTTTGTGGAATGCAAGATTTTAACTACAATTGTCTCCAAGGATATGGGGGATGGCCAACTGTGTCTGTGCCTAGTGAGAGATTCATAGTGTCCAGTGAATGCAAGAATCTGGAGGATGTAAATGTCATCAAGGTGGGCTGCAGTCATTAGACTTCAGAGGCAAAGTTCTTATTGTTGGCCTATGAATGATGGGGAGATTGGATTGACAATGGTGTTGTGTATAAAAAACAAGGAAGTCCCATAAAAATGCCAACTTGGAAAGGAGCAGTGGGAGAAGGAAGGAAGTGTGGAGATCCATGTGAAGGGCCTGTTGAGTGGATGCTTTGGTACTTTGTGCTGTTGTGTCTGGTTTCAGGATTCTTGGCTAGCAATATAAGTACATGGAGAGTAAAGTGGGGGCTGCCAAAATGATCACACAGATCAAATATCTGTTGGTGGGGATCTTAGTGAAATCCATACATGAAAACTTAGAGTAAAACACAGACCTGACTCAATGCTTAAAAACCTCTAAGTCAACTCCTCTTTTCTACTTTGTTTTTTTAAAATCACATCTAGTCTGTGCCTGGTTTGAGGCTCTATATTACTGTCTTCAACAGCTTAAAGTCCTTACAGCTGTGAAGTAAAACTGTTTTGAACACAAAGTTGGTCATACTATTTAAATTTGTGGACAGTGACACAATCCTAAGATTTCCCAACATGAATGTGAAGGCAATTTCATTATAAGTTTTTTCAAGACTTTTGTAATGAAATTTGTTAAGCACACGGAATATTCATATTTTCCAAATTTCATGCCGATTATTCAACATGTGGTCACATTGTCCTTACTAATGTAGTTGGATCGTCATCCGCATCCGTAGTAGTTTTGCTGGTTCTCTTCAATAACATTGTAGACCTGGACATTCTCCTTTAGAGACTTGAGCAGAAGATTTCTTGGAATGAAAATACTTCCTTACATAGTTCAATTTCTGTGACTGTATTCTGAAAATTAACGACAATTCATTTGCATCATTTAAATCCAGTCTGTACTCAAATTTTCCTATGATTTGATCTGTTTATTAAGTAGGCCCACCTAGATGTATCCTTCATAAAGACATAGTTTCCTGACTGACAATTACTGGTTGCCTAGATGTTGACCATTGTCAATAAAGGAGGTCCTTTGACAATTTTACCTAGTAGTTTAATATTCGTTCATAATTTCTGTAAAAATTAGAGGCCATAGGATCTATCTAAAATGTTTGTTTTAACATCTGTGTTTACTTACCTTAGAAGATATTTAACTAAAAGCGAAATTTACTCAACATATCAGAATAAAGTATAATAATTTCCATAAGTCAGAGAAAATCTTGATACTTGCCTTTCAGTTTAGAGTGTTCTAAAAAAGGAGTTAAAGGAACAGTCTCTATTAAAAGGCAAGTAGTTTTTAATTAACTTACCTTCTTTATTTAGGTCTCTTCCATTGAGCTAATGCATTTTTATTCCATTGAGTACATATAATTTATTTATGGGACAGAATTATGGCTTACTCTCAGGGACTCACTCTCTTTCTTAGTTTTGTAGCTGAAGGTTGATGCTCTGCCACCTAAGCCATGGCTCCTCCTCCAGACTTTTGCTGGTTAACTAGAGATAAGAGTCTTGCAGAATGATCTGTTTGGGCTGACTCAGAACTTCAATTCTCATGTCTCAGCCTCCTGAGTAGCGATAGGGTTATAAGCATTATCCACTGGCACTCAATTTCATGAAAAACACTCTGAAAAATAAAAAAACAAAACTCTGACCAGTGTCACTAGCAGAATACCTGCCAAAATGGTTCTTTTGTCCTATAGGTTTTCCCTCATGAGTGACTGACTAAATTGTTGATTTCTGTTCTAATTCCAGGTCCACATTTCAGACAAGTCTTTTGTGCCCCACGAATAGAGTTTTTCATACCTCTTTGCCCTGTAAATGGTATTTAGCATATGATGTGGTCTACTTTAAGATTACTTTTTTAGACCAATCCAGGTAACAGATATGTTAAATTTATTTGTTAGAAAGTCAACATTACATTATTTTGATCATTTCAATTCAAATCGAATGTAACACATTTTTATTCAAGTTTGCTTACTCTTAATTTTTCTTCTTGATCAGTGCATAAAATTTGCATATAATTTCTGTCATATCCATCTACCGGTGGAATGTCATCCTTATCTCAACCAGAGCAAACTGTTGGATTTCTGCAAGTCCAAGGACATTGTCCTAGTTGCCCATAGTGCTCTGGGAACTCAACAATGATAATCCAATAAAATGTTTACCCAAAACACTACTCTGAATCAAATATTTTGAGCTCTACTGTGCTTAGTTTTCTGGCATTGATTTTGAACTGGTTTAGGAACAGGGGAGAATTGCATTTCTGACATGGTCCCTCATAGGAGTGATGCCGATGGTTCAAGAGATTGTATTTGACGACTTGGTCTAGAGCAGGCATCCTCAAGCATATTGGATCTCTGCAAACAAATAGAATACTCCGTCTGCAGTTCAGCATTTCTGTCTTTCCTTCCAGGGTAGACCCCAATGCCCCATTTCTTCTGAAGGACCCAGTTCTTGGTGCCGTGGCAAAAAAGCACAATCACAGTCCAGCTCAGATTGCCCTTCGCTACCAGCTACAACGTGGGGTTGTGACCCTGGCTCAGAGTTTCATGGAAAAAGAGATAAAAGAGAACATACAGGTGATAAGGGGGTACTTTAGGCATTAGGTCTCCTGCATAGAATGTGCAGGTGATGGGGTGGTGTGCTGTGGTCTTAGTATTCTTCATTTGGGTGTTATCTTGGAACTTCCTAGCACCATTCTTGGGGTCAAATTGTTTTCCCTAGAATTTTCTGTATGTGCGTGATTTACGGTGTTCTTGGACATCCTATTTCTTTGTTTATAATGGGAGAGACAGCACAGTTTGAGAGACTTAGGACTGGAAAGAGTACAGAGAAATTAATCAGCCACGTGTTCTACAACTTTTCTAAGATGAAAAATTTTTCTACCTATACAAGATGCAATATGATCCACCTCTGAGGCAAACAGGTTTAATACAGAGTACCTTCATTTAGGTGGAGAATGCATTGTTGGATAATTTGTTTGGCCTTAGCCAAATGAAGTCCTTTGTATGTTGGAACCTCTCCTGTATTTACAATAAATTCTCTAATATTTATTGGACAAATGTATCAGGATGCTGATTGGTTTTTGCATAGTAGGTCTCAGCAATATTCCACGTGGTTTGTCATTCACTGGACAACTAGACCAAAGATTTTTCTCATATAATACTATCCAAAGGAGGTAAGAAGAGAATTGCCAAACTGTTTCATGCCTTAGATCAGCATTAGCACATAATTCTTTTGCCAAGCTCTAATGGACAATGCAGTTTACAAATCAAGCAACATTAAATGAGTGGGGAAATAGCATTCATTAGGAGAAGAGTTTGTTAATGTATACAGGAAAGAGTGTTGGAGACATGAGGATATGTATTTCTGGAGAAGCAAGTTTGCTTCTTGTCATTAATGTACATTCTCGAGAATCTTTTGCACATGCAGATATTTTTGTTCTAGTAGCTTCTCAAAATTTCTATCAATGATTTTGATCTTGGGTATATTTTATGTAAGCAAAAGTTCCTTCTCTAACTATAGTCATCATGATGTTATTATTGATGTGGTTGATGACTGTCCTGTCTTTTCTTTGGAATACAAGAATATTCTACAAAATTATCTACCAAGAGTTTGACAGTTTTGCTTCCAAAGAGTAATTTTGCTGGTGCTGTAGAGGTAGTATCTCACAGATTTTTCTGTCTAGACTAGCATTGAACCATGAGTTTTAGCATTTTAGCCTCCTTGATATCTAATATTTCATTAACATTAGGGCAAAGTGTGAATTTAACCCTGTAGAAAAGAACATTGTCACATTTTAAGTGTATGTGATGTCATAGAGACACCTAACATTGTCCTTAACAATAGCTAAGTTGTCTTGCATACATAAAAACCTTTTCAGTAGTAGCTTTGTTAACTTCTATGTACATTAGACTGCAATCAAAACTATATCAACTTTGTTCATGCCCACTGTCTTTTGTGATTCCTTATGTCTATAATGTTCTACCGTATCAACATATTTTATCTCGAATGTATTTTTCCTTTAGCTACTTGAGTGTTTTGACTTTGTATTATTAAATCTGTTTCACTTGAATTTCTAAGATTGGCAAATGTACAATTTAAGAATCGTAAAACTTGTGTACTTGTATGATAGGCTTTTGAATTCCAGTTGCCTTTAGAAGACATGAAAGTCCTAGAAGGCTTGAACAGAAATTTTCGATATCTTCAAGGTCTTGGGTACGGAACTTGGGCAAAAATATTGCCTGAATTTTCTTTAGTTTCAAGTCTCTCCTTTCTTTTTCAAGGTACATTTGTTTAGAATTCAAACATTACATTTTTCTCTCAGAGAATTTCCACTGATATTGCCACTAGGACATTTAGTTTTGTGTTTCTGAGCTATAGATATGTCAGTGCAGAAGATAAAGATGTTTTTGAGAAGAAAGATTTGATATCTAAGGAAGAGTGCATACTTAAGATTTTCCATTGCTGAAGAGAATGTAGAGTTCAAAAACCATTACCAGTTTTTTATGTTCTGGGATATAGACTAATATTTGACAAAAATCATAAACAAATGTAAACAAGGAATGCATATCTCTTGTGCCTACTGGATTTTAACTTATAACAGAAATGAATATGATCATATTTGAAGGGGAATTAGACAATCCATGTTCACAAAAATTAGTATATATATTGCTCCATTATTGTTAATATAGAAAAAAGTGAAGGACCACATAGGGAGATAATGCAAAGAGACAGAACATTCTTGTCATTAACTGTGTTAAGGAATAATGATTTGTATTACTTTCTAGTTTGTGTGGTATTGATATTTAGAAACCTACCAATTAGATGGTAATCTGGAAATGGAGAACTATCCTAAGTGACATTCTCTCCATACTTGACTTTAACACAATTGGTGCACTCTAAATTGTTTTCTATTAGTTAATATTGGACTTGTACTTCACTACACCTAATATAACCAGTTTCTACTTTCAGTTAGAATTTGAAATAGGATAGGCTTTCTTTGTTTTTATTGTTTAGGAAGTTAGATAGATATAAAGAAAAGAGAGTCACATCAGCCAATGCTTGTGTGTTTTGTGTATCTATTCTAAGCAGAGAATGTAAGATGAATAATTTAGTTATGGTATCTTACAGAATTACTTATAAAGCCATATTATCCTTAGTGTAAATATTAGTATTTAATGAGTAGTATTTAATATATCTAGTTAGAGAATAAAATTCTAACTTTTACCATAGTGATACATAGATGTCACATATTCTGTAGAAATAGGGTGATCAAGACCATGATGCTTATATTTTTCTTTCTCATTTTAGATTTGTAGACCACCCTAATTTTCCATTCTCTGATGAGTATTAACAGGAAAGCTCTTTTCATGATCTTGCCTGAAGTTATCTAGAGATCGATGGACAACTTTCAGATGCTGATGATTGGACCCATCACTTGTCAAGTCATGATGCTTAGAAATTCACACTCAGCTTAAACTAAATCCACAAATTTTGAAGAGAAGGCATTGAATTTGTTATCAAACAAATGCGAGATTTTCTCCATAGATCTTTGATTATCTCAATACTTGTGTGACTTGCTTCTTTTGGAATATTATGACTGCAAAATGATTTGATTTAGTCTGTGGTAAGATGTCAGGAAACCCTTCTCTGATACCTATTTCAGGATAGGAATGGGTCGTTTTCGGGCTCCAGAGAAATATCAGTTAGCAGGAAGTTATCAGTCGTTATTCTCAACAAACCACTGAGCTTAGTTCATGGTTCTAAGTCTTGAAGCTAAGGTACACATTGCAAGGATATATTATATAGCTCCCTACCAGGCAGGATATAGCACAGCTACTGGAATCTGAGAGGTATTCCTGTGGCAGGCTTAGGTAAAGATGTTAGAGCGAGAACCATGCAGGGAAGGTAATGAGGAAGGAGGAAAGGTGAAGCCCGAATAGATTGAATTGAACTTATCTGTGCTTGGGATGTACTGTCAAATGCCTTTTTGCAAAGTAGATGCAAAAGATAGAAAGGATCTTTCATACATTTAACCCAGTGCCAATCATAGACATGCCTAGCATTAATTATAAAAGGAAAAATGGGAGCCAGGTGCTGGTGTCTCATGCCAGTAATCCAAGCTACTCAGATGTCTGAGATTGGAGGATCACAGTTCAAAGCCAGCCAGGGCAGGAAAGTCCATGAGACTGTTATCTCCAATAAACCACTAGAAAACGGTAAGTGGCGCTGTGGCTCAAGCGTTAGAGCGCTTACCTTGAGCTGAAGAGCACAGGGACAGCACACAGGCGCAGAGTTCAAGTCCCACGACAGACAAAAAAAGGGGAGGGGGGAAATGGGAACTATTAATTGCAGTATGTCTGAAAGCAATGTATTTTAGCAATCATTAATTGACATGATAACTAGAAATTCCTTGGAAATTCAGCACATTGAGTGACATCAACAAAATGATAGCACTTCCTGTGCTTGTACAGAAAGTATACTTTACACTTCCAATTTATATTAGAAAGATTGTAACAAACATTCAACTGTGTCCACCAACAAAGTAAATAGCCAGTCCAGAAAAGTAGAATCCAAAATGCTTGGTATTTTCATTGTGCTTCTACCCACTATTGTACAAAGCTACCTAGCAACAGTAATTTTATTCATCCATTTGGAATAAGGATATTCCAACACTTGCAAGGGAATGGATGGAACTAGAAAAAATGGTTATGTGAAATAAGTCAAGCCCAGTGAAACAAAGGACAAATGTTTTCTCTTCTATATGGAATCTAGAATTAACTTGTAAATGTCTTAGCAAACACATGAAGGTAGTATATTAGACACCACTATATTAGACAAAACATGATATTTTCAGGTGGAATTCAAATGGGACAATTTCTTAGAAAGACTAACCCATACTTCAACAAAATGAATACCAGGAAACACTTGCAATGTGGCAGCCAGGGTCAAGAGGATAGCAATAGACAAGGAAAGAGAGGAAGTTGAGGAGGGAGCGAGCATGAAGTCATAAAATTTAATTCATATCCTACAAAATTAAGAAAATGAAGAAATAGGAGGAATGGGGAGAATGACAAAAGGAGTGTCACTAATCCAGATCCATTGATTCTACTTAGAAACAGTTGTGTCAAATTAATTATTAATTCAATGCCAATTCCCTTCTTGAACCTTTAATCTTTGGTCTACATTCCATGAATCAGAGTCTGATATTACTTGAAAATATCACTGAACCTTTCATTGAGTTATGCATCTGATTCATTTACTAAAAATCACTGAACAGACTTTAATAGAGCTAAGCTATCATCTACCTTACTCATTTAGTAATGAGAGCAGACAATGTGATTCATCAAAGCTTTTTTTCTATCTGCTATTATCATGCCTTCTATTTAATTGGTTGGTTAAATTCAGTTTCTATATATTTAAATCAATTTAGTCCATGAAAGATTTTTAAAGCCACAAAATGTTTTATGCAAAAGATTGAATCTTGTGGACAACAAGTGTAAGTCAGGACAGGTTTTGGTCCAGTCACTTCCATTGATGGCAGATATAACCTTGAGCTCAGATCTCAGGGCTATTGACATGTGACCTTTACTTTGTGTTTTGTAACACCAGAATTAATCTAGAAAATAACCTTAACTAGCCATATTTTTTTCCACCTGATCTGGGCCATTGATGAATTCAGGGAATGAAGATCAGTGATTACACCTTTGCTTGTTTATATTGGTTTCATAATGAAATTCAAAGTTAAAAGTTATTGGAACATATGTGTTTCATTCTACAGATTGGTAACAAAGCCAAGTCCTGAACCCATAGCCTAACAGATTCTTTCTCCCAGATTGCCCAACAAAGGGCCCTTTTGGTGCAGGTAGCTAGCAACCAGCCTTCTCCCTCTCACTTCAAGCAGCATTCCATTTGGTTAGTTACAAGCCATTCCTAGTAACTGCAGACCCTCTTATCTTCTGTTTGTCTACAAATCTTAGCTCTGCAAGACCCTAGCCCCCCTAGGATACTTCCGTTGACGGGAGGGCGCCCCAGAAACTCAGACTCCAGGACGGAGATGCAACAAGCAAGAGAAGTTTATTTGACATTTGCACAAAAGGACTCTCTGCCTCGGGAAGGGAGAGAGCCTTGAGCAGCGGTTACAGGCATTTTTAAAAGCATAGACCACATGATTAACACAAGGCAACCCGGGATTGGCCTGTTTAAAGGTCACCATATACCACAGCAATCATTTTTTATTTGGGAAATTTTGTAACACTCTTTGTAAAATGTCTGCCGTGGTGGGGCGGGGGTGTGTGGGGGGGACTCAAGGGGGGGTGGTTACTTTGGAAAACAAGGGTTAGGGGAGTTCACATAGTTACAGGCTTGTGATTGGTTGACATTTGGCCTAGTTTGCTGGTCCTGCCAGGTGGTCGTTATCAAGGTCCCATCTGGGGAATTTCTAAATGGGAACTGAAAAACACATACTGTCTGTTCTTTATGTAAGACCACTGACCTTGTCCTGGGGCCGGCATCTGGGCTCTGAGACTTTACCCAATTCCTTATTTCCAGGGAGGGGGTTGGTGTTAGCACAAGCAAGTTTACAAAAGCAAAATCAGCAGTTAACAATTGTAAAAAGTAACTCTAATATTTAATCTTTCATTCCCTCCTTTTTTTGGACTAATTTTAATCTTAAAATTTAGGGGGTTATCTTTAGTGCCTGATATTGCTGGGCTAATACCATGGCCTGTACAAAGGAAAGCCTTTTGTGGATAAATTGTAATACTTTGTTAAATATGCAGGAGCCAAGGGTGAGGAGTAAAAGAAGGATAAGCAGGGGTCCCATTATAGTGGAGATTAGGGTAGTCATCCAGGGTGATTTGTTAAACCATCCTTTAAACCAATCCTGTTGGGCTTTTTGTCTCTTGTTAAGCCTGTCTCTAAGTTTTGCCATAGAGTCTCTATCTACTCCTGTATGATCTGCATAAAAACAGCATTCTTCTCCCAAGGCCGCACACATTCCCCCTTCCTTTAGGAACAGCAAATCTAGGCCCCGCCGGTTCTGCAACACTACTTCAGAAAGGAAAGTCAGGGACTGTTCAAGCTTTGTTACTGACTTTTTTAAAGCCTATAAGTCCTCATCCACCACTGCTTGGAGGGCAGAGTATTGTTGGTCTCCCTGTACTAAAGCAGCCATTCCGGTACCCACCCCAGCTGCGATTTCTATCCCCAACATAACTGCTAGAGTGAGGGACACCGGTTCCCGACGGTATCTGGTGGGGTATTGTTCGTATCGGGCCTCCATGGTTCCAGCTGGGTGGTAAAAGATTTTGGGGAGCACCTGGACCATAATGCAGAAATCACTGGTAAAATTTAAAACGTGGGTGGCTAGGCAGGGGGAAAGTCCTTTGTTGCAGGCCCACCAAGCTCCGGGGTGCGGCAACAAATAGGGACCTGGGCAAGGACTGGGACTGGTGGAGTTGCAAAAGTTGTTATATGGCAGGGGGTGGATGTCCTATACAAGTTCCTTGGCCAAATATTTGAGTCAAGGTTAGTGTAGGTGGAGAGCTGTAGCATCTACTGGGGTCCGAAGTGCTGGTGTAAGGCCCTGGGACTGCAATGATTTCACAGTAAGGGGGGCTTGAAACTAGGCATAACCAGCAAGACTCAGTGCCTGAAGGCAGAGTCTGATTTAGAGCCAAATATGTACCATTTACCAGATTAAATAAACGCTGCCCTGTGGAGGAAGGCAATGGGCTGGCTCAGAGTGATGGGGAAGACTTAAAACCTATAGCCTGGGGTTTGGCGATAGCACGGGGGCACACGGGGGATCTTCCTGTGGTCTCATTTTGAGGGAACCTCATTTTTCCAGCACCGGATTTGGCCCTAAAACTTGGGGTGCGGGGGTCTCTACTAGTAGCCGGATGGTCATGAGAAGCCCATCATCATGTAAGTCCTTGTACAACCTGATGCCCCAAGAAACACCAGTGACCCATCCCACATTCGGTCTTTTTTTTCTTAGAGGTAAATTGTACTTTGAGGGGTTTACACCAAGCTTGGCACTCGTTAAGGAGCACGGGATTTACCTTGTCAGGCCCCTTGGATTTGTGGATGGATGGATCCCGCAGAGGAGGGTGTGTGTATTTGTCTTTACAGTTATATAATCCCAAGAGGAGGAATGCTTCTAATAGGTGTCACTGTGGTCTCACAGCCCCAAGCCTTCCAAAGTAGTCACTCCTTCCCCCGCAGCGGTTGGTGGAGCGGTCCCCATGATGTCCGGGACAAACGTATATTGAGTGGGATCTTAGGTCACTCCTAACTTCTGTTCCCCCGCAGACCCCCATTTTGTTTTTAGGGGTAGGGCCCGAGGGGGGTTTGACTGGGTCAAAATACTGCCCTAGGTCCCAGTAGGCATGCTCTCCCAGTGCTAGCTTGCAAAGGTCTGGATTCAAATCTGGCCACCAAGTCCACAGGGGGGTTATGGTAGAGGTAGACCATATTAAGGCCCCCTGCCCAGTCATTACTTGTCACATCTGGTTTTGGGAAAAGTGTAGGTTTATGCCTGCCAGGGGATGGACACTGCGTCCTTCTGTTACGGTCAAAGCCACAATAGAAAAAAACATTAAGCAGTTTTTAAGAGTCTTATCTTGAGAGGATTTTGAGTACACTGCAGCTTCCATCTGGGCGACGTGGGATTCTTGTTGACCTTGGGTGGTGCACGTCTAACATGGGAGGCATGAATCCAGGCCACAATCCCGTCCACCTTTAATGCTGTGGGGGTGGTCAGTAGTACGGTATATGGGCCTTTTCAGCGAGGCTCGAGGGTCCTGGACTGATGTCTCTTCACATACACCTCATCACCAATCTGGAAGGGGTGTGGGACGGTGGAGTTCCCGGCTGTGTAGGCTGCTGCCAGAGGTCTCCACACTTGATTTTGAATGAGTTGCAGGGCACCATTCCCTCCTTTGGCTTGTGGAACCTTTATCTTAGAACAGCCTTAAGGCACCATTGTGATGCAGAAGTTAAGGCTAACAGTACTACTTCCATTGATAACACACTCAGGTTATTACCATACCAGAGCCAAACTAGGCTGTGACTAGAGTGGATTTGCAGTCACTATGCATGGAAGTGCCTAAGGTAAGCAAGCCAGTGATATCCTTGTCCCCAGTATCCACTGTGGGAATAGAGAGAATTTCTGGATATCACCCAAAGGAATGTCCCACAAGATCTTAGATTTAGCAGCTGTCAACCAGGAAGCAAACTTAGGTGATGGAATCAGGCAGGAGGTCCTCCAGGTGACTGTCAGGCCGTCATTGAACTTTACCCATTAGGGTGTACAGCAGCAGCAGCAGCAGCAGCAGCAGCAGGATCTCTCAGTGGCTCCAAAGGACTGTCACACCTCATGCTGGGCTGTAAATTTCTACACAGACTGGTTAAGGATGCAAGTAATACATAGGCTTCTCAGGCTTTGATCCCGCTGGTTTTAAAGACCTTTAAACAATAGCCCAGGACAATTTACCAAAATCACAACTTTTTTACTAACCAGATATTTTTGTAAACATACACAGAAGGCTTAGTCTTGTAACCAGTCTCAACACTTGCACACCTGTTAACACTATTTTTATGGTTTTTAAAAATTATTATTTTATTTAGTTTGCCTCATTTTTCTAAAACCGACTCTAGACTCTTGATCTTAAAAGGGGGTTGATGGGTGAAGGTCCATCTTCTGTAACTTCTTTAAGCTGACTTTGGGGCGTTGATCCTACCTAGCCAGGAACCTATAACCTTAGCCTATTTTACAAAGAGGCTATCAGGATTAGATGTTATTAAGAACAATATTTTGACAACTGCACAGACCTTTTCTCCAGCTACAGCAGTGTAGTTTGTTTAGCACTCTGGTTTGCAAAAGCATCTTTTTAGATGGCTTAGGAATGTGATCTCTAGTGACCCTAACAATGCCTAAGTTACCTTTGCAGGCCTTTAGAAAGAGATCAATGGACTCTCAGGTTTACAAACTTTTTCCTGAGCAGATGAATTTCATGTAGCTGATGTCAGCTCAATAGTTACTGCCAATTAAAGCTTTTGGCACATAAAGGGGTTGAGATTTAAACTATCCCCCATATTTTATAACATTAGCTTTTCACTACTATCACAGAGGACTGGCAAGTTCCTGTCCCTTACAAGGTAGATAGTCATGGACATTTTGGCATGCTTATAAACTCTTTCCATGACCTGGCTCTGACCAGTTTTGAAGGGCCACACACAAATGACTCTAGGATCTGACATTTCTGCCATCCAAGCAGTGGCTTACTGCCTCTGGATGCGTCTCCATTTCTCTTGTCCGAGGAGTGTCTTCTCTAACTGGATAAATGCCTCATTGGCATTTCCCTTAGCTGGTTGCTGGACTTGAACTCGGGGCCTGAGTGCTGTCCCTCAGCTCACCAGCTCAAGGCTAGCACTCTGCCACTTTGAGTCCCAAAGCAACTCTGCTTGCTCTTTCAGTACTCTGCTGGCTGAGTAGAGGTGACAGTCTCACAGGAACCTTTTTGTGCCCGGGCTGGCTTTGAGCCAGTTTGCAGATCAATGAGTCTTACAAAAGGCCATTTTACTCCAATTAAAAGCAACAAGGTGGTCAACATACAAGTAGCTTTTAAGCATGCTCTTACCTGAAACTTACTAAGAGTCAAAGTTACATCTGACAAACTTTTAAGAATCCTCTGTGCTTTGCTATGGACTTTGCTGGAAACTTAAAAAAAAACCTATAAGAGCAAACTAGAATAGCAATTATTTTGGTAATCCTAATTTTTTAAAGCCTCTTATTAATTACCTTTAAGATTTTATACTTTAGTTTTTATTTGTGTTTTAAAAAAACCTCTTAAAATCTTGAGGCCAAGTGTCACTCATTGTCTCTTGGCTGCTTGTTTTACACATTAAAACTTTTAAACTCAAATGACAATTTTTCCTTAATGCAAGAATTACAGTCACCAACACTATACCACGAAGTTAGACTTAACACCTTTATAACTTTTAAAAACATCCTAATTGTAGAACATAATTGAAAGTAAGCCACATTATACAAATAACTTTTTACCCTCTTTTTAAGGCCTTCCTAATTTTAACGTTAACACATCCAAGGGGAAGTTTTAGCAATACTAATCAGATCATCACATCACTCATTTTAACCATCATGTTTTCAGTGTCTATCTGCAGGAAAAAGAGATTACAAAGATAGGCCTCTCAGCCCCTTCTATGGAATGGGCACACACCTAATCTGACTCTTTAGGGTTAGATGAACTGCTTTTGTGCCAGCTTACCCTCTTTTACCATGTGTGGACTCCTCCCAGGGCTTGTCCCACCATGCATGACCAGTTGATCTGAACTTCTGCCTGTTTACCCCTTACCTCTAAAGACAGGTCTTCTGTTGGTTCTTGAATGAAATACACAGTTTTAGGCAGACAGAACAGGTATGGTCTTTGACAGTGTTAAATTAACCTTTACATTTAAATTTTTAATATTTATCCCCAAATTTTAGCCAAGGGAACTAAATCCCAAACAGCCAATGAATTTTTGTTAAGCCAGATAACTTGATTACAGTATAAACAGTATTATGCATTTTAAAATATTAGTTTTTTTTAATACCAGATTTTTTTATTTTTCAAGTTAAAGAATCTTTAAAAAGTCATTTAAAACACTATGAAGATTTAAAAAAAATTTTTTTGGTAATGTCCAAACCTCATAACCTTTTGAATCTTAAATTTAAACTCACCCAATTGTTACAGCATGCTGACAATTTTCAACTTTGAACACATTCACAGACACACAAAACACTCACACAGATCTTAAAGCGCACAAAAATAAAAATCAGTTGTACGTATACCTTTTAAAGTTTTTAAACAAAAATTTAAGACAGTGTTTCTTTTAAACTAGGTACCTTTGTTGGGCTTCATTTTCCCAGAGCTTGCTTGTTTAGCAAGACAATTTACCAATTAGTCTTTTGAATCCCTTCCTTTGGAGGAGGGTGGGGGAGGGGGACACCTAAAACTAAACTGGCCAGATTTTTTTTAATCCAATTTTAGACAAGAGCACTTTACAAATTGTTACGCTGTCAGGACTAGCTGAAAAATTCCAAACCAGGCACACAGCCTTCTACACCCTCCCTCCCTGCAGCCTCCACAAAGAGAAAATGCAGCCTGAGGCTTGAAGGGAACCAAACTAGCCCAGGGAGGGTGGGCATAGCAGGTCTGTGACCCAGCCCAGCTGGAACTCCTATTTCCCTAGAGATGCTTAAATAAATAAATAACAAAAACACAGATAAACACAAAAACCAAGGATCCACATTTAAAACTGGTACCAATTCTAAAACAGAACTAGACAAGGACCAAAGGCTGAATTGGGGACTAATGGGACCCAGTTTATCCCTACCGAAACCCAGTGCTGCTCCCACTCAGCAAGCTGAATCCAGAGTCTGCTGAATGAGCCTGTCATGTTCACCTAAAACTTCCCTACCTCTGGAAGCAGAACAGAAAATACCGAAGTACACAAGACAGACAAGTGGCCACAAAGACAAAATCACCTCACCACCATTAACTTAGCAGGGGACTCAACCCCCTACTCACCTCCGGAGGATTTTTCTTTTTTTTTGTTTGGTTTTTTTTTTTAACTGTATTTTTTTGTCTTTTCTTTTTTGGTACTGGGGATCGAACCCAGGATGTTGCGCTTGCTAGGCAATTGCTTTGCCACTGAGCTACATCCCAGCCCCAGAGGATTTTTCTTTTAGATTCCTGCAAACGTTGACTCAGGGGCCTTCCAAGGCAGAGGAGAATTCCCAGTCATCTTGGGGCAAGGGAAAAAAATTCCTAGCGGCTGTCCCCTCAGACTGACAGGTTCTCCCCCACGCTCAGACCCCCCCCCCCCCCAGCCAAGGCCCAAGGCTGAGATCTAACTGGGGCCACTTGCAGGTGGTCAGTGGCAGTTTCATAATTGATAAACATGCAAGTTACAAAAGCAGAACCAGCAGTTTTTGTTTTTGTTTTTAAACAAACTAGGACAAGGTCTAAGGGTGTCCTGGGAGTGGACTCACTTGTTTCCCATCTCTATAGAGAATACAAAACACACACTAAAAACAAGTAACACTAAACAGAGACAGACAGAACCAGACAAACGTTGCGCGGCAGCTGAGCAACTACAGATGAGGAAGGAAACTACAGATGGGAATGGCCGTCTGTGCCTTAACTCTCCAGTACAGAGAGAGACTTGGGTCTGGTCCTTCCTCCAGACTTCCCGAGAGTGGGACTCCAGGGTGGGGACCAGGGGTTTCAGGGCACGTCTGCCTCCCCCACTGGCCCAAATTCAGAATACAGGTCCTATAGAGGCACTTTTGGATCCCAGAATGCAAAACGAAAGTGACAAACACGGAAGATGCGAAACACAAGAGCTCTATCTTACCTCCTGCCTGTCCTGGAATTTGGGGTCTGGGAGCGCCGGTATCCCGGACGAGCCCCCACTGAAAGACCCTAGCCCCCCTAGGATACTTCCATTGATGGGAGGGCGCCCCAGAAACTCAGACCCCAGACCGGAGATGCAACAAGCAAGAGGAATTTATTTGATGTTTGCGCAAACGGACTCTCTGCCTCGGGAAGGGAGAGAGCCTTGAGCAGCGGTTACAGGCATTTTTAAAAGCAAAGACCACATGATTAACAAAAGGCGTACCAGGATTGGCCTGTTTAAAGGTCACCATATACCCCAGCAATCATTTTTTATGCGGGAAATTTTGTAACACTCTTTGTAAAATGACTGGCGTGGGGGGGGGGCGGGGGGTGTGGGGGGACTCAAGGGAGGGTGGTTACTTTGGACAATAAGGGTTAGGGGAATTCACATAGTTACAGGCTTGTGATTGGTTGACATTTGGCCTAGTTTGCTGGTCCTGCCAGGTGGTCATTATCAAGATCCTGTCTGGGCAATTTCTAAACAGGAACTGAAAAACACATACTGTCTGTTCTTTATGTAAGACCACTGACCTTGTCCTGGGGCCGGCATCTGGGCTCTGTGACTTTACCCAATTCCTTATTTCCAGGGAGGGGGTTGATGTTAGCACAAGCAAGTTTACAAAAGCAAAATCAGCAGTTAACAATTGTAAAAAGTAACTCTAATTTTTAATCTTTCACCTCTGTCCAGGCAAGTTCCTGCCCTTTGCCCCTTGATATTATAAAACCACCTCTTTAGAAGGACATTCTTTCTCCCCTGGCAGAAAATTAACCTTGTCAGCTCCTTTGCTGGCAATAAAACTCTTTCTTCGTTCTAGATGATTGTGTGTGTGTGTATGGTTCTGGGTTGGTGCTTTCACTGAACTACTAACTTCCTCAGTGAAAAAGAGCCATTTATCAAAAAGAAAATTCAAGGGCATGAAAATTATCACAACTCAACTAGAACACTGCATAAAAACATGGAAATGTATTCTACTTTATCACATATGATAGATTCAAGAAAATAGAGGCCTTGAACCCAGGCATATTCTTTACAACTCTAAATGCAAACATGGGATAAAGATGGGTCATGTCTTTCCACTGATTCTTATGCTGCTTTAGTTTCCAGTCCTAGATTTATCTGGGAGCTGTGGGTGGAGAAATGACTTCGGTGAAATTGCTTTCATGATTGCTTCTAGTGCCAGGAGTCTAGCATTGCGCAAAAGATTTTTCAAATATTTACCTCCCATGTGGCAAAGAGATCCAACATATCCAATAAAAATATACTAAATTAGCTTTTTTTCTACTGTAACCTTTATTTTCCATATTAACAAATCACCCTTAACCTTAATACCTTCCTATTCCTTCGTGCAATAAAATTGGGCTTCTTCGTTCAGAAGAGATAGTAATCTAGAAATTGCTCTACTATAAGAACGGCCTTGCTTGGATTCAATGAAGTTTGTTTTCTTCTTTTGACAGATATCTATGAAGTCAAGGATTATACCTGAAAGGCAGAGAGATCCTATGATTAAAATAAAACATGCCTCGCCACAACAGGAGACACCTATACTGCACTATACTCATTAATCTTTTTTTGTTGTGAAAACTAGAAATGTTGACTTAGGTTGGGAAACCTTCCAAAACTATCCACAAGAAAACTCCCAGAGCCTGGACAACAATAAGAAATCCTGAAAGACTCTTTTCTTCCTGCACAGTGAGAACTGTGAAGGGGAATGAAATGACACCATGACCACCAAGGCCTTGGTTCTGTATCTTTGATCCTGAGGTATCTAAAAGATCTTTAATTAGTAGATTATGTTTCCCATATACAGCTCAAGATATAAGTTTGGTTCATGGTGAGATTTCCTATACACATTTGGCTTTCCCTCTCCTGTCTTCTCCTATGCTTTTATGTAAGTATTCAATTACATTATGGTACAGATATTCATTGGATCAGAACCACACACACACACACACACACACACACACATGCATTAATTGGACCAATTTACACTAAAAGTTGGATTAGAAGTAATCATTTTTGTAGTCGTTAAGTAATATGTCTATCCATGTTTACACTGCCAGGTCCATCCAGGGCTTTAACATAAATCTCTCTGAGGTAAATGAAGACATTGATGTTTGTAAGGTGGTTTGCATGTGAGATTGTATTTAACGATTGCTTTCAAAATTCCCTTTCATATAAGTGATCTGGTTTTAATTCTCTTTCCCATGTAGCATATTGTTTTAAGCTTCTCATGTCCAGAGGAGGATATTGGCTTCCTTTACTTGGCTATTCATTAAATCCTGTCTGTTAATATTGAGAGAATTGTTTTTCTGAAGGTTTCTTGGTTTGGACAGGTGGTTTGGCCCTTGTTAATTACATTTTAGTTACACTTATCCTTTTCCTGAGCACTTTAAGACATCCTGTTAGAAGCTCCTTGAAGGTTAATTACATACAGTTAATTAAGCCACATCCTTTTGCAGAAGGTGAACCTGAGCTCAGCCAACTTGAGGAGAAGGGTGGGTTTGCTGGGTCAGGGATAAAAATGAAGCATCCTGTCTTCTCTCTGTGCTTGCTTGGGAGAGTTCTGGCTGGAGGTGCATCCTTTTGCATAAATAAACGTTATCATGCAGAGTTCCCTTCATGTTGGTGACCTATTCCTATGTGACACCCAACATCCTGAACCATTTGGAATTGCTGTCATCCAAAGTCATTCTTTACAACTCAAAAAAATAGAACTATGTGACAAATATAAATATGAGAAGGTTCCAATTTCTTTTCTTTTTTTTGGTCGGTCATGGGGCTTGAAATCTGGGCCTGGCCGCTGTCCTTCAGCTCTTCAGCTCAAGGCCAGTGCTCTACCACTTGAGCTACATCGCCACTTTCGGTTTTCTGGTGGTTTATTGGAGATAGGAGTCTCTTGGTCTCTCCTGCCCGGGCTGGCTTTGAACTGCGATCCTCAGATCTCAGCCTCCTGAGTAGCTAGGATTACAGGCGTGAGCCACCAGCGCCCGGCTGAGAAGGTTCCAAATTCTATGACACAAATTTGTTTCTAAAACCTATAGTTACCTAAGAGAATTTCTTATTGGAGAAATGACTTTGGTAAGATTGCTTTAGTGATTACTTCTATTGCAGCTGGGAGAGGAAGATTTTCCAATGAACGAGAGTGGAAAATTAATATATGACATAGTGGATCTTTGTACCACATGGGAAGTGAGTATTTGCTATAGATAACATGAAGAAAATTGAGAGAAGAAGAGTTTGGATCCCAGCTTTACATGTACATTAGCATGTATACTCTTGGAGAAATCCATGGTATTTGAAAGGCCTATTTGCTTAAGTGGAAAGATGAATTCTATAGGTAAGTATACAGAGAGAATTGGGGCAGACATTTTGGAAACAATGGCAACAGCTATCTCTGTAACTCCATGAGCAGAACTAAACACAGGAATTATTTTTCTTGCTGACACCCCTATCATTTCCTTCCTCACTGGTCAATTGCAGTTAGCTTAATTTTAATTTTGTAGAAGTGTTTCTTTCAATCATAGAGCATTGCACCTAAGTTGATATGCAGCTACATTGATAAATTATTGTTCATTACATTTTATCCTCAGAGCTACAGAGAAGTGTAAGGACTCAGTGTTGGCTAAGTCCATTGGAGTGTCCAATTTCAATCATGGGCAGCTGGAGATGATCCTGAATAAACCAGAGCGAAAGTATAAGTCTGTCTGTAACCAGGTAATCTCCCTCAGTCTCCTCTCCTATTCTCCAGTTCTTTCTTCCTGTATGATAAGCAAGTGTTCCCACTCGTTGTCCCTCTACCCCCCATGCCAGCCTTTTTGTAAAGCAGAAGATGCTAAAAATAGAAAGTATGGAGCAATCTTAGTCATATCTTTATTTGCAAAAGCCAAAAATACATGGAAAGACCTCAGCACTACACTGTGTCTAGGAATTTGAGACACTAAGTGCCTTCCATCCAGGTGGGCTCAAGTCATTAGTCTCCTCTAAAAGAGAATATTCAGTAGTTCTTGATCCATGAAATATAAGAGGCTGGATGGTTAATGTACCTGTGGATGGGAGGAAAGGCCTTTAAAATGGAGAAGGAAGCAAGCAAGGACACAGTTAACAATTACTATATCCAAGCATCTTGAGAAATGCCTCCAGTGTGGCTTTTTGCTAATACCAGAAGCAGGACTCAGCCACCTAGAAACAGATGCCAGATCAATAGCCCTTCTCAGTCGTTTGTGGTGATCAGCCAAATATTTGTCATAAGCAACTGATGATCCCTGAGGGAATTGTCTTTATAGGATAAGGAGGCAGCCTGCTTGTCCAGGCCCACGTATTCCCTCAAACGGAGGACCCACTGTGATTTTTATGTTTGTCAAGAACATTGCTGTGTTTTCTGATCATTAAAGTAGGTTTCTGATGACTTAGTAACCACATCAGCCTTCATTTGAATAGCTATTTAATGGCAAAGTATTTTAAGTGACTTCTCCTTTATGCCCATGGTTAAATCCACAAGTATTATTTGAGGTGATTTAGAAGGTAAATTTAATACCCCCCATGCCATTGAATTGAAAGATGGAGAACTACATGTTCAAGTATAGTCACAAAACATAAATATACTTAACATTCAAAGAAGCCATCAAAATTTAGCATTACGGAGGCAAAAAGTTCATCAATATTAATTTTAATTAAATAACACCATAACGGAATTGATTCGAGTTCCATTTCACATGTGCTTGTTCTTTGTCTATTGATTATTTTTGAATAGGATTCCCTAAGTAGAGCAGGTTGGATGCAAATACACAATGTATCAACTTTCCAAATATTGGGATTACAAGCATGAACTACCATATCTGAATATCGAGAATATTACTTTAACCTCACTGCCTCTTCCAACTATGAATAACTTTTGATTATTTATTTGACAAGCAGGGGTTATGCATTGCTGACTGCCCTGCAAGAGAAGAAACAGATTGTGCTTAGCCAGAAGACAGACCAACAATGAATTCTAAACACTCCTATGTGACACTAAATGATGGTCCCTTGATCCCTGCTCTGGGCTTTGGCACCTGCACACCTGAAGAGGTAAGTCATCATTTGGTGCATGGTTCAAATGAAAATAACCTAGGATGAGAAGAAGTTTATCTATGCTGTCAACACATTCATTTCTTGCCTGAGTATTTGAACTTACTTGGTTCTCAGGTTGGTCTTTTTATTTCCAGGATAGAGCTAAGCCATGTAAACTCCATCAGAGTTGGACTAGTTAATCACAGACCAATTACATTACATGTCATATTTTCCTGTATTTTTGATCTGGTTCTCAGAAGATCACTGTCTCAAATACAAGAATACTGCCTGCCAGGTCACTTGCTTGGATGTTGATTGCATTTGGAGTCATTTCTCAGTTTATTTCTATAGTTCATGAAGAGTTCTACAAGGCAAGATACAGAGAAAACAGATGGGGGTAGGAAACAGAATAAAAGATGGAAAGGAACTTTTCTTTGGGTTTGGGGTAGCCTTTAACATTTGATAGTAAATATTGGATCTGGGATGAATAGAATTTCAATGTCCTATTTTCACAAAGGGTGTGAAAGCACTAGCATTTAATTATCTTGTCAATAAAAGAAATGGGGGAGGAAGGTGGAGCACAATTGTTTAGCGGGAAGAATTACATATACCAGAGTTTTTTAAGAAAAAGAAAGCATATAGTCTTACAGGAATCAGGAAGTGGGCATCCTGACTCAAAGATCAAGTGTGCAGAATTTGTCAGAGCATTAAGAAGTCATAATCATCAATTAATTAAAATGCAAAGGGCAGGATGGAAGGTGTCCACACTGCAATATCCCTTTAAAAAAGAGATTGGCAAGGCTTTAAGCACTGAAGCCTCTGGCTGCCTTTGTGAGAACATTTGGTGGGAGTGGTAATGGTAGGAATGGTAAAGGATAGACTTACTTCTGTACTAAACATGATAAAAAGCATTTTCCATCCTTTTTGAGAATTGAAGTGGAAAGACTATTTTTCCTTTCTTTGCTTTGGAAGGTTGAAACAACGAAGAAAAGGAATAGGTATCAAGGTTGGTATCTCTGCATTGTATTATGTTCTTCCTGAGCAAAAGAGAGTAACAGGAAAAGTTTAGTCCTTATATTGTACAAGCATGCTCTATAAATTACTGTTCATAAAAGTTAAAACAGCAAATTCTTTCCCTGATCAGGAAATGTAATGACTCTCCATGTAATAATAGTCACATAGATACCATTTCTTCTCTAAATATGGATCCTAGAGCATATGGTATGCATTCTTCCTCTCTTTACCCTTCTTGGTCACCCTAATTATCCATTTTCTGATGAATACTGAAATGGAGGCCTGTGTGATGTCTTGTCTCTGAAGCTCCTGAGTATACAGGCCTTATGGCTCTGCCCTTTGGAAATATCTTTGGATATATGTGTTCCACTCCATTGGTGCTGCTCAGTGGTTTCACTCAGCTAAAGCTGAGCCCCTCTGGCCTGGAAAAGAAGGTTGTACATTGTCATCACTTTCTGAAATAAACACAAGGTTGTTTCCCTAAAGATTCTTCCTAACCCTGTCTTTGTCACTTGCATGTTTTTGTTCTCTCTCGCTTTTTTTTTCTATTGTCAGTTGTGGGGCTTGAACTTGGGCACTGTCCCTCAGCTCTTCAGCTCAAGGCCAGTGCTCTACCACTTGCATCACATCACCACTTCCAGTTTTCTGGTGGTTTATTGGAGATAAGAGTCTCATGGACTTTCCTGCCTGGGTTGGCTTTTAACCGTGATCCTCAGAGCTCAGCCTCCTGAGTAGCTATAATTACAGGCATGAGCCACCAGTTTCCAGCTTCTCTCTCACTTTTTATAAATAACCCAAATTGATTTGGCCATAATTGCCTAGACAGGGATCAAGAGACCATGGTAGTCATTTTCTCTCAGATTCCAAACTGATCATCATTTTTTTGAGAAGATTGAAAATCATATAGAAGATTTAATGATCATGCCCTTTTATCTTTCAGAAAGAATAAATTTTAAGCTTTCATACATGTGTATTTATAATACATATTGTGTGATGACATTACATCATTGACTAATATAGTCATTCTGTTTAAGTATTATTTTAAATCACTTGGTTTTTATAATAATCCATTAATAATTTACCAGTTCCAATCTGAATCCCAATAATTATTCTATTACATCAAATTTTAGCCACCTATTCCAAATTTTAATAAATTTAAGATATTTTCATTTCTGTTCACTTATGCATAATGTTCAGTAAGGCTGTGGCCTACAGAAATCAGTTCATAGGCACAGTGCATCTTGGTCAATGTTTCTCCACCCACTGCACCTTGCATAGGATGTGGCCACCTTTGTATTTGGACATGTGACCCTGGGCAATCAGGTTTCCCCTCAGCCATCTCTTCTAAGGTGATAAAGTAGAAATTAAAGGAATGTATGGGAAAACATGCATTTTAGTTCTACCTAGATTGAGCAAAAATTAGAAGAAATCCAAAAGTTCCTTCTAGCAATGCAAAGGATGCAATCCATATATGTGAGAAATTGTGGCTGTCCAGTAGTGAACTTGGAGGTAAAGGAAGAGAAGTGTCCTGATAGAGCTGCATAGGCCCAAGGGCTCATTAAGAGTGGCCCACGTGACTGAAGAAGGGAAAATACATCCATTATAAGTAGGTCTAGATGGAGGTAGTAATATATGTAATTAATTTTATTGAAATTTTATTGAAGTTTATGTATGAATGGAAATGACATGATGAAATCCTTTACTATGTACAATTCAATATATGCCAATAAAATAACAAAAATTAACTTGCATAAAAATATAGTGATTCCAACTCTCTTCTTATATGTGAAACATTTCTCCCTTTATATTAGTTCATTTCTAGAGCAGGAGTACCTATGGTTACTCATTACACAGGAAGTGACACAAACTAACCATTAGGCAGGAGCTAGGATATAAGTTATTCAGTGTCCTGTGCAGGAAGCAGAAGGAACAACATGAGCTTAGTCAGACAACTGACCAGCCATGAGTTGTAAAGAGCATTGTGTGAAACTAAATGATGGTCATTCATCCCCTCATTGGGCCTTGGAACCTACACGCCTGAAGAAGTAAGTTATCCTATGGGGAAATGTTGAAAAGTATTCCAGAATGATTGGGAGTTGAACTGGGCTATCAAGACTTAGCTACTTCTTGTATAAGTGCTGGGGATTCACTTGGTTCTCAGATCTTCCAGCTATACTCACACCTACTTGTATATCTAGATTATTTGAGAATACATTTTTCCATCAGCATTTAATCTGTTAAAAAAAAGGAGGCATGGATACATAAAAATGTGTTTGATCACACATTGCTCTCTAGCCAAGTTTGAATGACAGTCTAGCTCTGGTTGGCATCTAGGGACTTTGATTTCTTAGCAGCTATTTAAAGATAAAGATGATGAGTGTTCCTAAATGGCTTATATACAAAAGAGGAGTAGAGTTTTGCATTGTCTTCTTTTGAGAGATGGATTTATCAGGTCCTATCAGAGGACTCCATATAATATGAAAATCTTGGAAAGTTCTCTAACAGATTTCATTACAGACAGAGTTCCCATTTTTGTGAAGGGAGAATTTTTTGGAATTCAGCCTGTTTCGCTGAAGAAGAATCACAGAATCTTGCACCAGATTTCTTCTATATTTTTCTTACATTCTTACCCTTTGACCTTTACTTAGTGACCTCTTTATATTAATAATAATAGAATTACTGAAATAATGAGATTATTTCAATATGCTGAATTCTGCATGAGGTTCCAGATAATATAAGAACAGGAGTTGTTTCTGGGGTGTACTATATTAATAACTGACCAAGATTTCATGGGTTTGTAAGGGACTTAGAATGTAAAATCTTGTTTAGCACAAAGACCCAGAAAATGTGAGTTTGATTTTGTTGTCCATGTTCAAAAGTAAATAAAGATGTAAATAGGGGCTGGGAAGGTGGTTCAGTGGTATAGTGTTTGCCTTGCACGCATGAGGCTCTGGGATCCATTCCTCAGCATAACATAAGCAGAAAAAAGCCAGAAGTGGCAGTGTGGCTCAAGTTGTAGAGCACTAGCCTTGAGCTGAAAAGCTGAGGGTCAGCGCCCAGGCCCAGAATTAAGTCCCCCTCACTGGCAAAAAAAAGGTGTAAATAAGTGTCAGTTCTTTTGAATGTAAGTAATTGGATCTGTAGCCTCCAAAACAATATTTGGGGTGTCATTTAGTATCACAGAAAATGGGAATTCAACGATCAGGGAAAGAGGCCTTTGTCAAATATGCCATCTGACAATGATTTGTAGTACAAATCTCTTTGGTCTTGTCACCTATCCTTTTGGCTTATTCTGACATCTAGTGACAACTTCTTTCTCCAAATACTACTTCTGATTGCTTCCCTATGTTCCCAAGAGTAAGGCCTTGGAGGCTACCAAGTTAGCTATAGATGCCGGCTTCCTCCATATTGACACTGCTTACACATACCAAGTGGAAGAGGAGGTAGGGCAGGCCATTCGAAACAAGACTGAAGAGGACACTGTGAAGAGAGAAGACATATTCCTCACCTCAAAGGTATTGTATTTACAGTGTGTAAGTGTGCAAACGAATGCTGTGATGTAAAGAAGAGAAATTTATGTATGAAATTGAAATAGCAGTTGGCAAAATGTGCTTATTGGTGCACCTTTTATTCTCATTTATTTCTCATAGAGGATATATTATGTAAGTCACCTGTAATCCTAGCCACTCAAGAGGCTGAGATTTGAGGATCATGGTTCAAAGCCAGCTTGGGCAAGAAAGATGGGGAGACTCTTGTCTGCAATTAACCACCAAAGAACCAGAAGTGGAGTTGTGCAAAGAAGCTTGAGCAAAGGAGCTCAGAGACAGTGCTCAGGTCCTACCCTCAAACCCAAGACTGGTACACTCACACATACACACACATATGCACACACACACACACACACACACACACACACATACACACAAAGCAGTTTAGTGATTGTATACAAATACAGTTTAGTGATTGTATTTAGTGATTGTATACAAATTTATAACATTAAAATGCCTTTATGTCTATGTCCTTAACTCAAAGCATTATTATTTAGAATGGGCTCAGAGGTGATATAGACTATGCCAAAATTATGACTTCCTTCTCCCCTTGCTTATTTTCTATATTTTCTTCACATTTAGAAGATCAGTTTTTAACACTCATAAAAATCAGAGAATTGATATTATCTGGGTAGTAAATGATTTTCAGTTAAAATGTACTGATTTGTGTAACATGTTGAAATGTTCAAAATGTGTCCCTCCTGCTATGTAAATATAAAGATGTTAGCTGTTCATGTATTAATGAATGAGAGATGTAGTGCAATAATAAATTTATAATATGCATAAAAAGTAATTCAGAGATTTGAAGTCCTTATTACTTGATTAGGTATAAAAATTATCCCTTTTAAAATGTATTTCCAATTCTATAAATTGATGAACAATAACCCAATATGATGGGACTCACTTTGACAGGGCAAATAGAAGGAAATTGAAATATGGAGGGTGTGTTTTCCAACATCTGTTTCTTTCAGGAACAGACATGCCAATCTTATAAGATATAAATGTAGTTCTTTGGATCATTTATTAATCAAACACAATTTCTATTCTTCAATTTCTGTAGCTTTGGTGTACTTTCTTTCATCCAGATCTGGTCCAGCCTAGCTTGGAAAGATCACTGGCAAACCTCAAACTGGACTATGTTGACCTCTATCTCATGCATTATCCAGTGTCTATGAAGGTAGGCAATGTATGATATACTTGGTGGGTATGAGCCTAATTTCCACAAATGGTTGAGTTAAGCTTCTGTCAGGAACTGAAATAAAGTTTATTTGTATGTTTTTCCAACTATGCAAATAAATTAGACAAACATTAATGGATTAAGAGATAGAAACTTCAAGTGTGGCCTATATTTAGAGATTACAGATAACATCTAGAAGTGACTGGGCTTATACCACATTTTCCCCTATCGTTACTAGAGGTTTCTTTATTTGTTTCTCAGCTTTTTCTATTGGTGGTAAATATGGCTTTGAAACAGTTTAAGTTTCATGGTCATTAGCTATCAGTAGTTTCTCCACAAATCCCATGATCAAGGGCCGACTTGCATGTGAAGGGTTAAAAATTAAAAACCTCACTTTACCATTACCATTACTAACTTGCTAACTGCTGATTTTGCTTCTGTAAATATGCTTGCATTCAGACCCCCTTTTCCCTGGGAAATAATATTGGGCAGTGACTCAAGGATATTGGCCGGCCCAGATGTCCGGATAACATCCCACCCAAGACAAGGACAGCAGTTATAGATAGTACATGTTCTTCAGTTCCAGATTAATTAAGCAATCCCTGGGACAAACCTTGACAACGACCACCTGGCAAGACCACAAGCTGAGCCAAGTGTCAACCAATCATGGGCCTGTAACCATGTAACCCCCCCTTAAACAAACCATGGGCCAGTCATTTTACAAAGAGTGTTACAAAATTTTCCGCGTGGCAAAGTGATTGTTGGTGTATATGGTGACCTTTAAATGGACCAATCATGGGATCCTTTGTGTTATGCGTTAATCTTGTGGTTTTTGCCTTTAAAAAGGCTTGTAGCTGCTGCTCAGGGCTCCCTGTCTGCTCGGGACAGAGAGTCCGTTTGCGCTAACGTCAAATAAACTCCTCTTGCTTATTGCATCTCCCGGCCTGGAGTCTGAGTTTTCTGGGGCGCCCTCCCGTTGACAAAAGTATCCTAGGGGACTAGGGTCTTTCAGCATGCAGCCTACTTTAGCCATCTTTGGTTCCAGTAGGTAAAGAATCTTCATAGTTAAGGCAGGTTCAAGATGGATATCCATTGTAGTTGTTGGTCCTTTCCAAAGAATCTTGCACATTTTACTTTAGAAGAAACTGTAGTAATAAGCAGAGTTACCTATGTGAAGTAGGAGATTTCAGAAGGTCGGGTGGAAGGTTTATTTAATAATAGTGTATACAGGGGTTGTGAAGGTGGCTTAATGGTGGAGCACTTGCCTTGCATGCCTGAAGCCCTGGGTTCAATTCCTCAGCATCACAGAAGCAAAAAGAAAAAAGCAGGAAGTGGCACTGTGGCTTGAGTGGTAGAGCGCTAGCCTTGAGCTGAAGATCTGAGGGACAGTGCCCAGGCCCAGAGTTCAGGCCCCATGACTGGAACCCCCCCCAAAAATAAGAATACTGTATGCATAATCAACATTAGAGAATAGAGTAACTCATTCACCCAAAAATATTTCTAAGAACTTAGTACACAAGTCACTTGGTAGAGGTCAGTATGGGGAGTGAGTGAGGTTCTACTTGCTTTCTTGTATGTTCAGTGACTCATTCCCACTCATACATGGAGAAGTATTGCTTGGGTAACAAATGTGTGATTAATAAGGCTGATTTAAATACTTCTTTTTTAAAAATAAGTTTTTATTGTGAAAATACTGTACAGAAATGTTACAGTTACATGATCAAGGTAATGAGAAAATTTCTTATCCAACATTGTTGCCTGCTTCTTTTCTAGCAAGGGGATGACCTTTTTCCAACTGATGAACATGGGAAGCCAATATTGGACACAGTGGATTTCTGTGCCACGTGGGAGGTGAGTGAGTATTTGAAAGAAAGGCAACAGAGGAAGCTAGAAGAGGAGTGCTGGGTAGTATGTCTATGTCAGAGAATGGGGTACATTATGTTGGCTGTGGACATTCATTAGGTTTATGAGGATGTTATGCTGGAGCAGTAGATGAATGCTTTGATGGAAAACTATAGAGAAAAATGGAGAGAAGCAGAACCAAAGGTAATAGGAGTAGACATCTTTACCTTCTTATGTAGTAATGTCTTCAATTCTACAACAAGGACCCAGAAATTCCTTTTCTGGCTGCCATTACATCTTTTGTTATTATCTTTATCAGTTTCCCTCTGCAAATCAATTCTAATGAGTTTAATTGTCATTTCTAGCTAGTGAAGGTAGTGGAGTTCTGGTTTTGTTTTGTTTTTATTTTGAATTTTTTGGCAACACTGGGAAATCAAACACAGAGTCAAGGTAACCTCAGTTTCTCTACCACTGAGCACCACGTCTGGCTTTTTCTGTTTATGTGGTGCTGAGAATCATACCCTGGGCCTCCTGCATGCAAAGCAAGGCACCTTCACAGTCCTGACTCTATTCTTTTGAACAGTTCCATCTCACATTTCTGTTGACGCATGTCTTCACTTCCACTTGCTTTGTAGGCCATGGAAAAGTGTAAGGATGCAAGGTTGGCCAAATCCATCGGAGTGTCCAACTTCAATCACAGGCTGCTAGAGCGGATCCTGAACAAGCCAGGACTCAAGCACAAACCTGTCTGCAATCAGGTGAGCTGTCTTAGCCTCTTCTTCTCCTTTTATTTCATTTTCATATTTCTTTATTACTATAAGGTTTTTTAAATTTTTGACTTTTCAGTTGATCTCATTTGATTGGAAGGAAAAATTCTAACACCAATGTCTTTGTCTCAGAGAATATAGAAGTCTCTCAATGGTGTCTCTGACTATTAAAAGTCTTTGTTTAACTGAGAGCACACATTAGTGTCTAGTGGATGCAGAATCTGGGCATATATCTAGAATGCAGCATTTTTTAAGCACACTTGAGTTTGGAAGAATGGTAATATATTGGACTACAATATTGGATTACAATTATTGGGATAAGACTAACATTGTCTGAAAAGATTGGGCTGATAGTAAAGATACAGTGAACTAGTGATAGACATTGGTAAGGGCTTGCGTGGACTTTCAATGCTTCTGTCTTCATCTTGGCTTACATGGATATTGGTACACCTACATTGAAAAAAATGAAACCTGTGAAGGCTGTCCATGTTAGACTGCTCATGTCATTTGTTAAAGTGACACTAAAGGTAGAAGAAATGCATTCTGAGGAACTTACAGCAGAACATAGATCTGACTCAATGTCTGAAAATAATTTAGCATCTGTTTGCTTTCTGACCTCAGATTTTTCAAGAATGGGTCTTCTTTGTCTGGTTCCGTAGGTAATTTTCTTTTTGAATCTTTCTACTCATAAGTGAGAATCTTAGATTTAAAAATAAAAATATCTCTTAAGTCTTTATATACTTATCGACCCACTATGGATTTCAAAAATATTAGAATGTTAATGTAGGTATAATATTAGACTTCCCTAATATTTGCCACTAAATATATCTAACATTTAGAATAACTGATAGCTTGATACAAAATATTCATGTTCTCAGTCCTGTATCAAAATTAATATGCTGGTGAGTCTACAACCAAATCAGTAATATTTTGCTGAATCTCTTTGGAGCAAATAGTAGACATAATTCTTCCATATGGGCGATCTTCATGTATATATGTCGTAGAAATAAAGAGTTCCCTCACATAAACTTCCATTATTCTCCCAAGATATTAATGGGAATTTCATCTCAACATCTAAATCTGGTATGTATTCAAATTTTCACAGTTCTACTGAGAATTCTACTGAGCTGTTGTTTTGGTCCTCAGACTTGTTAATGTGAATCACTCACCAAATTCAAATTTCTTGCAAGTGTTTTAAAGGCATTTCTTTTTGGTTTGTTTCCTGACTAGAATATATCTTTGAAATGATAAGAAATTGCCTGGTTATAATGAGTAATTGTGTTTAGTATTGATAATGTCGGTCCAAAATACTGAGTTACTCAAGAAAATTACTTTAAAAAGCATACTCTGGTAATAGAGATATAAAATTGATTCTTATAACAAGAAATTCACTTTATCGTGGTCATTTTAACTCAGATTTAATGTTCCATGTGTTCTCATTGTTCAGCTTAGTTTAATGTTTTTTTTTAACATTTCTCCTTTATGTCAACACTGGGTTCACACGTAATGTGATAGCATTGTGTCTTATTCACGTGTAGGTAGAGTGCCATCCATATCTCAACCAGGGCAAGCTGCTGGATTTCTGCAAGACAAAGGATATTGTTCTGGTGGCTTATGGTGCTCTGAGAACTCAAAGATACAAACGATGGTAATAAGTCCAGCAGGAAGTTTGCTTAGAATGTTACTGTTGAAGAGGTATCTTCAGTCCCATAGGCTCTGCTTTCCTGTTATATGGGTTGTGGGGCTTAAACTCAGGGTCTGGGTGCTGTCACAGCTTTACTTCTGGTTTTCTGGTGCTTAATTGGAAATAACAGTCTCTTGGGAGCTGGGGCTGGGAAGGTGGCTCAAATGGTAGAGCACTAGCCTTGAGCTGAAGAGCTGAGGGACAGTTCCCAGGCCCAGAGTTCAGGCCCCACGACCGGATGCCCTTCCCCCCCTCTAAATAAAAAAGAGTCTCATGGGCTTTCCTGCCTGTATTGGCTTCAAACCAAGACCTTCAGATCTTAGCCTCCTGAGTAGCTAGGATTACAGGCCTGAGCCACCAGAGCCCAGCTTAGTCTCAGCTCTTTAAAGTACATTCTGAACTGGCTCAGGGGAAAATTTGTATTTAAATGTACTCCTTTTGTTAAGCTAGTACTTCTGGTCTAAAATGGGCACTCAAGTGCATTCTGGAAGTCTCCTAACAAAACTGAGTACTCAGCCTCTGGAGTTCAGCACTTCTGTCTCTCCTTCCAGGGTGGACCAGAACTCCCCAGTACTCTTGAATGATCCAGTTCTGGGTGCCTTGGCAAAAAAGTACAATAGAAGTGCAGCTCTGATTGCTCTTCGCTACCAGGTGCAACGAGGGGTTGTGACCCTGGCTCAGAGTTTCAAAGAACAGGAGATGAAAGAGAATGTGCAGGTAATAAGGGTGTTGTTGCCGTCAGGGCTCCTGTTTACTGTTTATTCCTCTTCACGTGAATCCTCTGAACACATTTCTGGATCAAATGGTTATTTGTGGTATTTCTTAGGCCCATGAGTTTCCCAGTGCTTTTGAAAATTTTTTCTTCTAATTTACAATAGAAAAGAGAGTGGCCATAATGAATTAGGATTGGGAAGAGCAATGAGAATTTTGTTTTAGAATTAATTCATCCATGCACAGCATATCCCTGTGCCATTGACATCATCGTTTCTTCATTGAGGGCAGTGAAGTTTTTTAATTTAAGTTTTATTATAAAGGTGATGCCCAAAGGGGTTACAGTTATATGTCAGGTAATGAGTACATTTCTTTTTGAACAGTGTTACTTCCTCCCTCATTTTCTCCCACTTTTCCCACTCCTGAACCCTCTGCCCCCAAATTGTATACTTCATTTCCAATATTGTGTCAAGAAATATAAGTACTGAATTGGTTCACCCTTTGTCCCACTTTTTTGTGATTCCTCTTTCCCTCCCCAAGATAAACTTATATACAAGACAAAGGATACAGAAATAAAAAAAACAGTGACAACTGGGAAGAAACCAAATTAAAAGGGGAAAGAAAAACATAACTGCACATAATGCTGTAAAAAATCTCTTGTTTCCACTTATTGAAGCCCATTTGGATATGCATTATTTCACATGGTCCTATGCATGTAACTGTTGAGCCATCATGATCTTCTCATAAGAATATCCTCCTTTGTTTTCACTGTGCAAATGTTTGGAGTGCTATTTTATTCATCATGCCCAAGTGTAATTATTTGTCTTCCACTATCCTTTGGATTTACTTGGAGATTTAAATACATATCCTAGTTATTACAAATGAGGGAAACCATGTAATGTCTGTTTCTTTGGGTCTGGCTTACTTCTTGTAATATATTTTTTCCCAAGTCTTTTCATTTCCTTACGAATGGGGCAATGTCATTCTTTCTGATGGAAGCATAGAATTCCATTGTGTAGGTATACCATATTTTCTTGATCATTTCATCCACTGAAGGGCATCTGTGTTGATTTCATATCTTAGCTATGGGTAATTCCTTGTATATCAATACTTTAACTTCCTTACCTTAAGTTTCTTCACTGGTTAGTTGAATTCTTTCCTGTTTTTCCAGTAATCTAGCTTGATAGCCCTTTCCTATCCCAGTAGATCACTTCTGTTATACTATTACTATAGTAGTTATAAAACAAACCATCCATACTAGAATGTTTATTTAGTTCAAGATCCTATTGTTAAGCAGGTCACCAGTGTCTTGCACCTGTAATCCTAGCTACTCAGGAGGCTGAGATCTGAGGACCTGGGTTCAAAGCCAATCTGGGCAGGAAAGTCTGTGATACTAATATCTCCAATTTGTCATCAGCAAAATGAGAGTAGTGCTGTAGCTCAAAGTGGTAAAGCAGTAGCTTTGAGGGAAAAAGATCAGGGAGAGCACCAGGGACAGAGTTCAGCCCCTGGACTGATAAAAAAGCAAAAATAAAAGGTCTTGTTGTTTTGAAACTTGCCCTTAGTTCAGCCTAAGTTCTGTAAAGGTTTTTCTATTTAGGCTAAGTTTGCAGAAATGTCAAGAACTCACATATTTTCAGGAAAATCAAACTATTCTGTCTTGTGATAGTGATTGGGCCAGTTTCTGGACTCCTCAGCCCTCTACCAGTGCAGGGTTTACATCTTCACATAGTCATATACCAAGGCAATGTGTATCTACTTACATGCCTTCAATGGCCAGGCTCAGAAATGATACATCATTGGTTTTGGAAAATGCTAGTGAGCTACACAGTAGGCAGATTCAAGTGATGCAAAAGTAAAAACATCTCCTACTGGAAGAAGTTGGAAATCTATGCAACAAAGGGTATGAAAACTGGGAAGTATAATTATAGGAAGGCATTTTAATAATTTGCATTCATATATTCTCAATAGGAGCTATTTTTCAAGTCTTGATGTATCAGAATATCTCCTCCTGTCTGTATGCTGGCTTTGGTGTGTTCTCTTGTACAAAAGTTTCTTCTGGAATTGTAGCATCCATCCCTTTGCTCTGTCTCTGGTTAGTGTCAGGTCTTTTGTACTTTGGAAACATAATAATATCCTACTTCATTGTGTTACTTACATTTCTCTAATTCAATTGTAGCATTTTTAAACAACTTGAAATAAAGATCTATGTATGTATACATAATTTTAAAATGGTAATCAAATGTTCTCAGTGAGAGCAATGACATTTATGGCTTCTTTCCTACCTTTGAATGTTTCATTTTCTCTCCCTTATTGGCTTATCAGTGCTAGAACCTCAGTCCTGCTGTTCCATATGGAAAAATATTTCCTTTGTGTTATTGAAGAGTGTCTTAGGTATCTTTGACAGATTATTCTGTTACACTTAGAATAACTTTGCTAAAGTCTTCCCAGAATAAGTCTTCCCATTTTGCTCTAATATCTAAGTTTTAGAAAAAATTCTGAAATATTAATCTAAGTTCAATTCAGAGATTATTTTTCTTTTTCTGGTCTCTGCTTCTATCCATTTCCTCTTTCTTTCACTCAAACTCTCTCTCACATAAATAAATACACACATACATACATACATACAGACAGACAGACAGACATTCATACTACATTCCTATGTATACACACATACACCACTTTATGTAGCAATTCCTAAAATTTGTTTTGTTCTTTAAGTGTTCCAAATTTATTCAGCTCCTTTATCCTTTTAAAATGATATAATTAGCATTTGGCAATGCCTGATTTCAATTATGTTGAAAAGATTCTTCATTTAACTGTTCATTGATTAATATGGAAATCCAACTATCCATTAAAATATTGGAATTGTGTTGTTTCAAAACTTGCTGTTGATTCTTCAGTAACTTCTATATCTGTGAAACTAAAATCTTTTTATAACATCAGTAGTGTTTCTGGGTCAGCTACTTTTCAGGCCTTCATTTGTATATGGTATCTTGTTTTTCAATATAATTATGCTTTTAAGAAATTTGTCCAATGTTTTAAATGCTAGCTATTAAATCTGATTTACTTGGATAGTCAATGTACCATATAAATATTTAAAATTTTTCTCCTTGTGTGATAGGTTTTTGGATTCCAGTTATCTTTAGAAGACATGAAAATGATAGATGGCCTGAATAGAAATTGCAGATATATTCCCGCTGAGTTGTAAGTAACTTTATTATTTTATATTAAGCTTCAACTTATTTTAGTATCAAAATTCATCCTTCCTTATTAGAAGTCAATTGATTCACCAGTGGTTCCAGTGTGGGAGTTAATGGAACATTTGTTTTTGATTTTCAGAACTAGGAATATCTCAGTGCAGAAGATAATGAAATTCATGAAAAAACTGAAATGAAAGAAAGTGAATGCTGTTTCCCTCATTGGAGGAAACTTATAGTCATCAAAACTGTCTTCCAAGCTGGGTGCCAGTGGCTTACACCTGTAATTCTAGCTTCTCAGGAGGCTGAGATGTGAGGATCATGGTTCAAAGCCAGCCCTGGGAAGAAAAGTCCATGAGACTCTTATCTCCAATAAACGACTAGAAAATTGGAGTGGCACTGTGGATCAAATAGTAGAGCATCACCTTGTGCTGAAGAGCTGAGGGACAGTGCCCAGGCCTAGAGTTCAAGCCCCACAACTGATCAAAAAAAAGAAAAGGAAAAAAGAAACTCTTCCAAACTAGGTTCTGGTGGCTCAGGCTTGTAATCCTAGCTACTCAGGAGGCTGAGATCTGAGGATCATGGTTCAAAGCTAGTCCAGGCAGAAAAGTCCCCATGAGACTCTTATCCCAAATTAACCACTCAAAAACTGAAAGTAACCCTGTGGCTCAACGTAGTTGAGTGCTAACCGTGAGAAAAAGAGCTCAGGAAAAGTGCCTAATACCTGAGTTCAAACCACATGACCAACAAAATAAATGTGTTCCTTCATGGTCTATGTGAAGACTGTGAAAATGGGCATATATCATGTATGAATCCAAACTCGGGGTATATATCTCTTTGGTTGTGAATAATCTTAATTCATAATATGGGTAAATGTAAGCCTATTTGACAGGGAAATAGCAAATCTACAATATCACTATCACTATTAATATTTTTATTAATATAGAGAAAGATGAAGAGTAGGTAGGGATATAATACCATGAGATAAAAAATTCATACTCTCTGTTAAATACAATAAAAAATTCATACTGTCTGTTAAATACGTCAATAGCTAAAGTTTCTTTATCACTTTGTATTTTGCATTGGTAAATATAGAGCGCTACCCATTCTGTCTTACCATGGACCAATCTCTTATAAATGACTCCTTTCCATGTCTGAATCTAATACAATATGTTATACATTGGTAATGGATACTAAATAATATAATGAAATAGTACAGGTATTTACCATAAATTAATTAGTAAATTTTAAATTGCATTTATAGCCCTAAACAATAAGGTTTAAATTATTTTTGTGTTGGTTAGTATGTGAAGTTGTCTCTGTACTTAGCTTGACATAAGTGATTTCTTTTCCCTTTGAGAAACTGAAATAAAAAGAGCCATTTTCCTTTGGTCAATGGACATATAGAAAAAAGGGAGAAGTATGTATCCATGCTCATTCTCATGCTTCCCATGTGCTCTGTTCTGGTCAAGGGAATATAGTTGGGAAATAGCTCTTATATTTAAAAACTGCTTGCTGCAAAATTGCATTCATGAAAGTTAGAATGCCAAATTTTTAGCCTCTTCAGAAAATGTAAGGACTAGATTTTAACTGAATGGTCATTTTGTAGATATAACATATGAACTTCTATAAAAACGTATCCTAGAGCTTATGGTATGCATTCTTTGTCTTAGTAGCCTTCTTGGTCACCCTAATTATCCGTTTTCTGATGAATACTGAAATGGAGGTCTGTGTGATGTCTTCTGCCTGAAGCTTCTGAGTGCTTCCTGGGAGGCCTTGTGGCTCTGCCCTTGAGATATATCTGTTCCACTCCACTGCTGCTGCTCAGCCATTACACTCAGCTAAACCTGAGTTCTGTCCCCTCTTCTCATCCCTTCGGCCCCCACCTCCCCCCAACTCCCTGCCCCGGCGATAAGAGGAGGATTTCCAATTTCATCACTTGTTTAAATAAAATTAAAGTGGTTTCCTTGAAGATCTGTCTCACCCCTGTCACTATGACTTGCATGTTGTGTTTCCTATCACCTCATTGTGACCAAAGACCAGCTAGCTGGTCTAAAGGTTGAGATTAGAAGACTATAATACTGATAGCTTGTTTTGTTTCAGACTAAGTAATGAGATATAGCCCCTTTGGCCTTGAGCATGTGATCTCCCTGCCTCAACTATCTGAGTGCCAGGATTATAGGCATGCATCATTACACTTGGCTATTAATGGCCACACTGTGGACATTAGAGAGGTGAGGATGCTCATGTTCTCAGGTTTCAGGAAAATAATGGTTAGCAGGAAATTAACAGTCAATGTTCCTCCAGTGCATGACATTTAGTTGAAGGTTCTTAGTGTTGAAGGAGAGTTACAGTGCAAGGATGATCACTGGTCTCAGGGCAGCTCCGTATCGAAGCAACTAGAAACCGGAGAGTGAAGTATTCCTGTGGAGGTTTGAACTCTGGTGAAGTGGGTGAGACATTAGCAGTGATCAAGATCAGGATTGAGAAGAGATGCTAGGTCAGCAGGAGGGAGCTGAACACATCACTCCTTGGGAAAGCTACTATACCAAATGGTTTCTACATCATTCCATCCTGAAGACAGTAGAGAGCTTTTCACATTTTTCATCAAATATAGGCTGAGCTGAATGCTGGTGGCTCACATCTCAATAGCTTGAGATCTGAGAATCAACACTTGAAATCAGTCCTTGAGACTCTCATCTCTAATTAACCAGCAAAAAGCTAGAAGTGGAGACATGGACCAAGACATAAACCATCTGCTTTGAGCAAAGGAAAAGGAAGTGGGAACAGGAGGGCCTGAATTAAAGGCCTAGTGTTGGCACGTGCGCACGCGCGCGCGCGAGCACACACACACACACACACACACACACACAGATGAGACTATGAGTCATGCATAGCTCTGCTTGTAAGAAGAAAAAATTAAACATAATTTGCCTTGCTTTGGAGCGCTTGGAAGTATTTATGACAATTAGGATGTACTTACAAACTGGAGTCCACTGAATTGCATAAACTTAGCATGTGACCTGGAGATGGTAACAACAAAATGTTGGAAGGAGAAGGTCCAAGCTCTCCCAAAAAACCATTAACAGTCTACCTGTCCACTGTCTAGTTAATAGTGATATAGTTACTGGTAAACAGAGAATTATGTGTAGAAACAGCACAGATATCCAGTGGAAAAAAATAAGACTCAACTTGTTCAGGAATTTCACTGTATTTTTATCCAACATGGCCCAAAGCTACTACCACAGTGTGGTACTGGTCTGTAAGTAGCAGCAACAGCAAACAATATATTTTTTCAATGCATGGTAGCTGTACTCATGTTTGCTGTACCACTTGAGCCATATTTCTCTCTGGGCTTTTCCTTAGATATTTGGAGAAGAAAGACTCTCCTGGACTTTTTTTTATCAGTCATGGGGTTTGAACCCGGCGCTTAAGTGCTGTCCCTCAGTCCTTCAGCTCAAAGTGAGCAGTTCTAGCACTTGAGCCACAGTGGCACTTCCAGTTTTCTGGTGGTTTATTGGATGTAAGAGTCTCATTGACTTTCCTGCCAAGGTTGGCTTTGAACTATGATCCTCAGATCTCAGCCTCCTGAATAGCTAGGATTACAGGTGTGAGCCACCAGTGTCCGGCACTCTCCTGGACTTCTATGCCCCAGCTTGTTTTGAACCTTGTTCCTCTGATATCAGTCTCCTGAGTAGCTAGATTTATAGGACTGAGCAATTAATACTCAGCTATGACTGCAATTAATTCTATTATTTTGTAGAGTTCATGGGAAAAGTAATTCACTCCAGTGCTTAGCTTTGTGAATAAGATTGGTTACTGACTCAATCTCACTTTGTATTATAAGTGTATTCACATAAATAGCAATATTGAACCAACTTGTACAACTTGTGATAAAAAGCTGGGTGCTGGTGGCTCAAGCCTGTAATCTTAGCTACTCAGGAAGCTGAGATCTGAGAATCACAGTTCAAAGCCAGCCTGTGCAGGAAAGTCCGTGAGACTCTCATCTCTAATAAACAACTAGAAAACCGGAAGTGGCACTGTGGTTCAAGTGGTAGAGCGCTGTACTTGAGCTGAAGAACGCAGGGACAGCACCCAGGACCAGAGTTCAAGCCCCATGACTGACAAAAAAAAAATAAAACTTGTAATAAAAAACCAACAGGCTCATACTAAATCTTCAATGCAGTAGTTTAGCTGTCCTTGGCTGGACATTGTCAAATTTGTCTCAATGAAACACTGGCTTAATGAATACCAGAAATTTTAATATATAAAACATCTTTAGAATTAATCACTACAGATCATGAGAAACTTTTGATGATGTTATAAAGATGCTTATTTACTGCTGAAATATATTTTCTTTGTTATTTTTATTATATATAAATGTATTGGAAAGATGCTCTACAGAGTGGTTACAGTTACATGAGCAAGGTAATGAGTCCATTTCCTACCCAACATTGTTACCTCCTCCTTCATTTTTCCCTTACCATCTTCCCCACCTCCCCAATTCCTCCCTTCCCTTCTCTCAAAGTTGTAAAGTTCATTTTCAACATAGTGTCTTGTACATCTTGATGCTAAAATGGGTCATCCTGTATCATTTAGTTTAATTCAGGAAATTATAAACTGATCAATTTATTTACATGTGCACTGAAACTTTTAACATTTTAAAAATATTTTTTAATGTAAAGATACTCTACAGAGGGGTTACAGTTACATGAGCAAGGTAAAGAGTACATTTCCTATTGAGCATTGTTACACCTTCCTTTATTTTTCCCCTACCATCCCTTTAGTCACCACCTCCCAAATCCTCCCTCCCCTCTCACCCTCATCCCCACCCACAAAATTGTAAAATTCATTTTCAACATTCTGTCTTGTATATCTCATTGTTTCAATGGGTCAACCTATATCCTTATTTCAGCATTTTGTTATTTCCCTTCCCCTCCCCAAATTAGAAAAATGTATATACAAGATGCAGAACACCAGAATCAAATACAGTGACAACAGAGGTTGTCCATTGGGGAAAGAAAATACAAAGAAACAAAAAAAAATCACATAGTACATTATAAGTACATTAAAAAGACCAGCAAAAAGATTAAAACCTCTTTTGTACCTAAGTTGGGGTTCATTTTACTTAGCATCCAGTTATATGGTCATATGTATGTAGCTTTTGATCTCTTCTGTTTAACCTAGACATATACTAGGTATTGCAGGTAGGGGAAACCATGGGACCTATATTTCTTTAAATCTGGCTTACCTCACTTAATATATTTTTTCCACAAGTCTATCCATTTCCTAACAAATGGAGCAATGTCATTCTTTCTGATGGAGGCATAGAATTCCATTATATATATATATATATATATATATATACACACACAAACACATATATATATATACACACATATATACACACACACACACACACACACACATATATATATATATATATATATATCACATTTTCTTGACCCATTCATGTACTGAGTGGCATCTGGGTTGGTTCCATTTCTTAGATATGGTAAATAATGCTGCAATAAACATAGTTGTGCTGGAGGCTTTAGTATGGTTTGTTTGTGATCCTTTGGGTAAATGTCTGAAAGTGGGATTGTTGAGTCACAGGGGAGCTCTACGTGGAGTCTTTTGAGGAACCTCCATACTGTTTTCCAAAGTAGTTGAACAAGTTTACATTCCCACCAAATATGCAATTGGGTTCCCTTTTGGCCACATCCCCTCCAGCATCTTTTGTTATTAGAGTTCTTGATTATAGCCATTCTAAGGGGATGAGGTGGAATCTCAATGTTGTTTTGATTTGCATTTCTTTTACACGTGAAGAAGTTGAGCATTTCTGCATGTGTCTATTGGCCATTCTTATTTCCTACATACAGAAGTCTCTCTTTAACCCTTTAGGCAATTTATTAACTGGGCGGTTGTTTCTTTGTGGATTTGTTGTTGGGGGATTTAATTTTTTGAGTTCTAAGTATATTTTAGATATGAGAGCCTTGTCCATTGTATGGATAGTGAAGATCTCCCACTCTGTGGGATTTCTATTGATCTTGCTACCTATATCATTTGCCAGGCAGAAGCTCTGCAGCTTCATGCAATCCCATTTGCCCAACCTTTCTTTGATTTGTGGTGTTTCTGGATCTTTATTAAGAAATTTGGCCTGTGCCAAGGAGACCTAGAGTTTCTCCTATTCCTTCCTGTAATTTTTTATGGGTGTCTACTTTGACTTTGAGGTCTTTGATCTATCTGGAGTTGATTCTGGTGCAGGGTGATATATTGGGATAGAGCTTCAGTTTTCTACAGGTGTTTAACCAATTTTGCCAGTACCATTTACTGAAGAGGCTGTCTTTCTTCCATTCTATTTTTTTAAGCTCTCTTATTAAAGATTAGGTGGCTATAGGTCTGTGGGTTCATTTTTGGGTCTTTAATTCTATTCCATTGGACCTGAGGTCTATTCTTGTGCCAGTACCAAGCTATTTTGATTACTATGGCTTTGTAGTAGAGTTTGAAGCTTGGTATTGATATTCTTCCAGCCCTGTTCTCTCTGCTAAGGATTGTTTTTGCTATTCAGGGTCTTTTATTGGTCCATATAAATGTTTGGACTGCTTCTTCTATTTCCTTGAAGAATGAGGTTAGGATATTGATAGGTATTGCATTGAATTTGTAGATAGCCTTTGGAAGTATTGCAATTTTCACGATGTTAATCCGCCCAATCCAGGAGCATGGGAGGTTTTCCCACTTCTTCAGTTCTGCTTTAATTTCCTTTTTCAAGTTTTTAAAGTTTTCATCACAGAGGTTTTTCACTTCTTCAGTTAACTCCAAGTATTTTATTTTTTGTGGGGCTATTACACAAGGAGTTGCTTTCCTGATTTCAACCGCACTCTTCTCATTATTGGCATATGGGAAAGCCATTGATTTTTGAGGGTTAATTTTGTGTCCTGCTACTTTACCAAAGTTTTGAATCAGTTCGAGTAACTTGAGAGTGGAGTCCATGGGGTTCTTTAAATACAAGATCCTGTTATCTGCAAAGAGGGAGAGTTTTACTTCTTCTTGTCCTATTTGGATCCCTTTTATGTTTGCATCTTATCTTAATGCTCCTGCTAGGGATTCTAATACTAAATTGAAGAGAAGTTGAGAGAATAGACATCCTTGTCTTGTTCCTGAATTTAGAGGAAATGGCTTTAGCTTTTTGACATTAATTATAATGCTGTCATATACAGCCTTTATTATATTGAGGAATGTTCCATGGATTCCTACTTTTTCCAGAGCTTTCATCATAAAGGAGTGTTTGATCTTATGAAATGCTTTTTTCTGCATCTATTGAGCTAAGCATGTAGTTTTTATTCTTGCTCTTGTTGATGTGATTAATTGTATTAATAGATTTGCATATATTGAACCAGCTTTGCATCCTGAAATGAATCCCGTTTGATCATGATGTATGATTTTTTTTAATGAGTGGCCACAATTTAGGTGAGAAGCTTTACATCAATGTTCATCAAAGAAATGGGTCTATAGTTCTCTTTCTTCGATGAGTCCCTGCCTGGTTTTTGGGATGAGGGTTATGATGGCTTCATAAAAGGAGTTTGGTAGTGAACTTTAACTTTTAATTTCATTGTAGAGTTGGAGGAGTATTGGTGTGAGTTCTGCTTTGAAGGCCTTGTAGAATTCAGCTGTAAAATCATTCTGGTCTTGGGCTTTTCTTGGGTGGGAGGTCTCTTATTACTCTTTCTATTTTGATGTTTGATATAGGTCTGTTAAGTTGGCTTAACTAATCTTGATTTTGTTTTGACATGTCAATATTTGCTAGAAACCTGTCCCTTTGTTCCAGGTTCTCAAGCTTATTAGCATAAAGGTTTGAGAAGTATTCCCTTATAATGTTCTGAATTTTGGTTTTTTTCTGTGGTGATGCTACCAGTCTCATTTCTGAGTTAGTTTATTGGGTGTGTTCTCTTCTTTTTCTAATAAGATTTGCTAAGGATCTATCAATTTTGTTATTTTTTTAAAGAACCAATACTTGTTTTCTTGATTCTTTCTATTGATTTTTAAATTTTATTTATTTTAATTTTATTTTTTTCTTCTTGTTTATATTGTGAAAGTAGTGTACAGAGGGGTTACAATTACATAGGTAAGATAATGAGTACATTTCTTATCAAGCATTAAATTCATTTAATTCTGATTTAATTTTAATTATTTCTTTCTGTCTACTGGATTGGGGTTTAGCTTGCTGGTCTTTTTCAAGGAGATTCAGATGTCTCATTAAATTGTTGGTTTCAGATCTCTCCAATTTGTTGGTGTAGGACTCAGAGCTATAAAGTTGCATCTGAGTACTGCCTTTGCTGTGTCCCAGAGGAGCTGGTAATTCGTGTGTCCATTTTTGTTGAATATCATGAACATTTGAATTTCCTTTCTAGTCTCTTCTATGACCCACTGGTGGTTCAACAGTGTGTTGTTCAGCCTCCATGTGTTACAGGATTTTTTTTGGTGGCTTTTGGTGTTGAATTCTAATTTTATTCCCTTTTGGTCTGAGAGTATGCAGGACATAATTTCAATGTTTCTGAATTTGGACAAATTTCATTTGTGACCTGAAATGTGGTTAATTTTGGAGAATGTTCCATGTGCTGCTGAGAGGAACATGTATTTGATAGATATCTGTGAGGTCCAGTTTATCTCTGTAGTTGTTTAAATCTAAGGTTTCTCTGTTGAGTTTTTGCTGGGTTGATCTATGCAGCAGGGATAGTGATGTGTTAAAGTCCCTAATAATTAATGTCTTTAGATCTATGTGTGATTTCAGGAAAAGCAGTGTGTCTTGGATAAATTTGGGTGCTCTGTATTTGGTGAATAGATATTTAGAATTGTAATATTCTCCTGAGGTAGAGAACCCTAGATTAGTATGTAATGACCTTCTTACTTCTTGCAAATTTTAATTTGAAGTCTATTTCATCTGATATTAGGATTGCAACTCCTGCCTGTTTCTGGGAGTGTTTCCTCGGTAGATTTTTTTCCACCCATTCACTTTCAAAATATGTTTGTTTTTGTGGGCAAGGTGTACCTCTTGAAGGCAGCAGATAGAAGGATCTTGCTTTTTGATCCAACTAGACAGTCTATGTTGTTAATTGGAGAGTTAAATCCATTAATATTGAGAGTTAAGACTGAGAGGTGTTTGGTAGTTCTTGCCATGTTATCCACCTTCATGGAGCTGTGCCAACCTGGTTCTTCCTATGATTTTTGGATCTCTGTTTGGGACCGTTTGTTTGTTTGTTTGTTTTGACCTTTAATATGCTCTTGTTGGTTTTCTATGTGTAGGACATCTTTAAGTATCTTTTGTAGGGCTGGTTTGGTGGAGATAATTATTTGCTGTAGAAGGTTTTTATTGACCTATTATGAAGGACAGTTTAGCTGGGTACAGTATTTTTGGTTGATAGTTGTTTGTCTTTAGGGCATTGATTTCATCATTCTAGGATCTTCTTGCTTTAATTGTATCTGCTGAGAAAACTGAAGTTATTCTTATTGGTTTGTCTTTTTTTTTATGTTTCAGTTTTTTGGGTCTGGTCATGGGGCCTGAACTCTGGGCCTGTGCACTGTCCTTCAGCTCTTCAGCTCAAGGCTAGCTCTCTACCACTTGAATCACAGCTCCACTTCCAGCTTTTTTCTTTTTGCTTATGTGGTGATGAGAAATTGAACCCAGGGCTTCGTGCATGCAAGACAAGCTCTCTACTACTGAGCCACCTTCCCAGCCCCTGGTTTTTCTTTATAGGTGATTAATCTTTTCTCCTTGACAGCTTTAAGGATCCTTTCTTTGGCCTGAATTGATCCAGTACATTTTACAATGTGACAGTGGGATGTTTTGTTCTGGTCTGGTCTATTTGGGGTTCTAAAGGATTCTTATATGTGCATAGGCCTATCTTTTTGCGTGTTTGGGAAGTTCTCTGCTAGGATCCTATTAAATAAAATTCCTAGACCATTAACTTCTATCTGTAGGTGCTCCTCTACACCCATTAGTCTCAAATTAGGCTGTCTGATGGTGTCTTCTACATGTTGAATAGGTCTATCATAATTCTTGGATTTGTCTTGAATAGTTGTCTGTTCTTTCTGGATAATATCTAGGCTGTATTTAATCCCAGAGATTAGATCTTCTGCATGGTCTAACCTATCAAGACTTTCTATTTTGTTTTTTATTTCCTTTCTTTTTAATTGGTCAGACTTGATGGCTTCAAATTCTTTGTTGAAGCTTTTTTTTTTAGATCTTATGGACTTCTTTACTTCCTTAATTTGTTTTTCAGTATTCATTCTCAGATTCCTTAGTTGATTGGTTATGGTTTCATTGTTTTTATTTCTCTTTGTAATGTAGACTACAGCTTTAATTCTTTTTCTTCACTCTTGATTAAATATTGGACATACATAATGAATTCCTGTTAAATTTGTATCCATGAGGTCAAAAAGAACAGTCTCTGTCCAGCCACAGGAGCAACAGCAATGAATTCCAAGTATCAGCATGTTGGACTAAATGATGGCCATGCTATCCCACAACTGGGCTTCGGTACCTATGTACCCAAAGAGGTCACAAGGATGCTGATTGGTTTGAAGGTTGAAAAGAAAAATAGATTTAGAATGACCTGAGGGCAATATGGATGGCAAAGTCACATATTTCTAGTATGACTCTGGGATGGTCAATCAGTGCTCAGTTTTCCTAAGATAGTGCTTGTCATGTACAAGAGAGAACATTGTGAGAGTGGATCAAGTCATAACCTGTTTATTCTGAGCATTTTGCTTTGTACTAATTGGTCATTGATTTCATAGCTTGGTGGGGAATAAACAATAAAAGTTAGCAGGCTAAAGCTGTCCATCAGCTTTGATGCCTGGAAAGATACCAGTAGCACTAGAATTGTTTTTTTTTTTGCTTATTTCCTACAATAGAAAGTCTTGCTTTCTTGTGGGGATCCAGAGAAATCAAGGTGAGAAAAGTTAACTTGTTTCCTAAGATCAATCGACTTTGATTCTTGTTCCTGGACTTTGTTAATTTTTCAGGAATAAAGGTAGGGAAGACTGAAGGACACCACCACATACTCATCTCTGGTGAATCTCCGGGTGCTGAAACAAGTATTAGATCAGGATTGTAGGAACAAGAAAAGTTTTGAGCTTGAAAAGTTTCTGAAATTTTTTAAATAAATGTTAAAAATCTGTGTTTTCGTTTGCCTTTTAAGAAATCGTTTACTGAATGAACTTTAAAATTGTGACCCAATTTTGGTAGAGGAGGCACTAAGTCCAACCATACCCTCTCTAAATCAAAGAGCTTTAGTTTTGAGGGTTGGTGGCTACACCAATTATCTTTTACATGATGGAGTTAATTACTTATTTATAAATCTAAGACCTTTGAGTATATATTGTTTTTCTCCCAGAACTTTGTTCAATTTTACAGAGAAAATGACTATACATAAAAATGTTAACAAAACTTTTATACCGTATCTCAAGAACACTGGCCCTGGATAGCACCTGGGAAATTTGGTATTTTACTGTTTTGTGACATGTAAGGGTGGTATGCTTTTTATTGCTTTTATAACCAGAGAGGGAGTTAAGGATTGGAATTTTGGGTGTCCTAACAGAGACAGGACCACTAGGTAAATAGCACTGGCAAAATATATCCTTTGAAATGACTTGAACTTTCCTTGTAGACATGTGCCATGCATTGTAAAAATTCAGTGCTCAAGATTATGTTCTATGTCTCTCCTATGAGAACTCAACTAAGGTTGGATCATATACCTTTTGCATTTTCTTCTATACACATTTTTCCTGTGCTGATTCTATGTTTTAATATTATTATGTAAAGCACAGGGTGGTGCTATCTATATCCTGAGTCCTGTAAATCTTTCTAAATCATTCTAGGAATTCATTGGAACAAGAGCTTCTGGAATCTTCCAATGTCACTGATTAATTAGCATTGACTGTGTTTGAAGTCCAAAAAAAAGCAAAATTCTGTTTTTAAGTAGAGACTACCACATGAAAACAGGTTTGGCTTGATGCCTCCAAATGCATCATTAGGTACAACACAGATAAAAATGAGTTCATGGAAAGGTGATTATTTCTGTGACCATCACAATTGCTGTTTGGATAACCCTTTGTCATACAGTAAAGGTGGGATTTAAATTCACAGAGTTGTTACCCTGTTACATGATTAAGTGATCTGAAGATGACACTGGAATAGGAAGTGCTTTCTAATCATGTTAACTATCTACTTTGTTTCCAATGTGCTACCTCCTAACATTTATCTCCAACTTCTGTTTTTCTTTTCCTTGTTGATCTAGATTCCTAGAAGTAATGTAATTGAGGCCACCAAAATAGCTATAGATGCTGGCTTCCGGCATATTGACACTGCATATTTGTATGAAGTGGAAGAGGAGGTAGGGCAGGCCATCCAAAGCAAGATTGAAGAGGGCACTGTGAAGAGAGAAGACATATTCCTTACCTCAAAGGTATGCTGCCTATAATGGGTCGATGCAAATTCATTGTAATATGATTTGGGGAAGAATTGCATGACTGGAGCAGTAGTTGGAAGAATTGTTCTTGGTGCTACTATTGTTTTTCACATTTAAGATTTCGTATTAAAAACAGAGTAAAATAATTACTACCTTACTCTCTATGAATTGATAGATTGACAGTCACTTAAACATTAAAAGTCTCAACTTGAATCATTGTTTTAAGAGGTACTATGGGACCACTCAGATCTATGGTCAAATCACAGTGTTCTTCATGCCCAGAGTAACTTTCTAAAACATTATTTTTACTATTCGGTATATTAAATCTTAACTTTATTCTTGGGATAGATCAGTATGAGAATTTGCTGGGTATTAAACAAAACATTGCTAAAGTGGTTTTTTTGCCCAGTACATTTTAAAATATTCAAATATCTTTCCCTTCATTTATGGAAATAAAGGTATGTGGATATGTCTCTACTGATTTGAAGAGATGAGATGTTCAGAGAAATAGTAATTCTATAATCTCTTTGGAATAGGATTCAGAGTTTGGATAATTTTATTAATTGTCCAAAATGCTATCTCAAGTAATTTCCTTCCATTGTCCAGCAAATTATTTTAACAATGACATGGCCCTGACAGGTCAAGGAAACCTAAGAATAAAGGCATTAATTTTCCCCTATGGACACCGATATCTTCCAAGTATAAAACTTATCTGAATTTGGTGAATCAGATTCTCAATTGAGGTAAACCATCAATCCAGCACAATTTGTATTTTTTAACATTTGCAGCTCTGGTGCACATTCAATTGACCAGAGCTAGTCCAGCCTTGTCTGGAAAGATCACTGAAGAAAATACAGTTGGATTATGTGGATCTCTACCTTATTCATTTTCCAACTTCATTGAAGGTAGGCTATTTGCATCATCTAACTGAAGCATATAACTACATATGTTCATGATAATTATTTCCATAAATGATTGAGAAGAAGCTTTGATCAACAATTTATGTAAGCTTTGGTTAAAAATTGATAGAATGACCAAGAATACTTCATATGAGCTTATTGAATTATGTAAATAGACAGGTGAATGAATGGCTAGATTTAGATTTAGTCTTCAGCTATTTCTTTTTTCTTTTTGTCAGTCATGGGGTCTGAATTCTGGCCCTGGGTGCTGTCCCTCAGCTCTTCATCTCAAGGTTTGTGCTCTACCACTTGAGCCACAGTGCCACTTCTGGCTTTTTCTGCTTATGTGGCACTGAGGAATGGAACCCAGGGCCTCATACAAGCAAGGCAAGCACTCTACCACTAAGCCACCTTCTGAGCCCTCAGCTTTTTCTGTTTCTCCATCCCTTACATTTTTATTACTGGAGGCTTGCTTGTGTTTTGTCACAGCGTTGCCCACAATGTCAAATAATATTTGGATAGTTCATGTGTCCTGACCCTTACCCTTTGATAGCTTGATTGCATCTTTCAGTATTAGAATCATTCTCTCTGACAACTTTCGGTTAACCATTTCTGGCTTCACTTATTTGCTTTGGACTCACATGTATTCAAATCTTTAAAGAAAACTGATTATCCTGAATCAAGATTGAAATCCATTGTTGTGGAAGATCATGGCCATGTAATTGTTGATTTTCCCAGTGAGAGAGAAGTATTTCCCTGGAGAAAGTGAAGCAGAGAAGTAACACAAGTCTCAGGGAGATCTCTTTGGGATGTGAAACCAATATTTAATAATACTTATAATTGATAGGGGATTACAACTACATAGACTCCTAAAGACATTCCTTATTACTCTCATTCAAGCATCTTTGTAAGCATAAGTAAGTGGAGGAGTCCTTCATTAATGCTCATTTACTGTTTCATTCCTGAAGTGTACAAAGGACTTTGGCTCTGGGTAGGATGACAGTACTTGTTGAGGTTGCTGTAATGTCTGCTTTTATTGCAGCATGGAGAAGAATTCTTTCTGAAAGATGAGCATGGAAAATTGAAATTTGACACAGTGGATCTCTGTGACACATGGGAGGTGAGTACTTGAAGAATAGACCTGAGAGGATGCCTAGAGAGTCAGGTCATGTCTCCAACTCCAAGAATGGAATCTGTACCCTTAAAATCTAGAAACTCATGACATTTACAATGGTTTTTTGCTGGAGTGATAGGGGAGAAAGCATTAGTGGAAAGTAAAAGACATGAATGTCTGAACAGAATTGATGACAAGAAGAGTGATCTCTTGCTTCCTTATGCAGTGATGTCTCTATTTCTCCAAGAAGCACACAAAATTCTTTCTTTGTATGTGAATTCTTCATATGTGAATATATTCTCCAAATGTCTTGACCATTTTTCCTCTACCAACAATCATATGGAGTCAGTTCATTGTTTATTGATAGCGTTTCCTTCATCAGCTCCATTTTGCATTTATATTGATTCAACCAATGGTACAGATGGATCGGCAGAACTCCTTCCTTTTTAGGCCATGGAGAAGTGTAAGGATGCAGGATTGACCAAGTCCATTGGGGTATCCAACTTTCATCGCAGGCAACTGGAGAGGATCCTGAACAAACCAGGGCTCAAGTACAAGCCTGTCTGCAACCAGGTGAGTTCCTGCTTCCTCTTCTCCGTCTCTTATTCACTGACTTGTTGCTGTGTTTCCTGCCAGCTATTACTTTTACCTTCTCCCCTGTTTAACTTAGTTTTGTGGAATGGAAGATTCTAAGAACAAGGATAGGGGGGATGGCCAACTGTTTTTGTGCCTAGTGAGAGATTCATAGTGTCCAGTGCATGGAAGAATCTGGAGGATGTAAATGACATCAAGGTGGGCTACAGTCATTAGACTTCAGAGGCAAAGTACTTATTGTTGGCCTATGAATGATGGGGAGATTGGATTGACGATGATGTCATGTATAAATAACAAGGAAGTCCCATAAAATCACCAATTTGGAAAGGAGCAGTGGGAGAAGGAAGGCAGTGTGGAGATCCATGTGAAGGGTCTGTTGAGTGGATGCTTTGGTACTTTGTGCTGTTGTGTCTGGCTTCAGGATTCTTGGCTAGCGACATAGGTGCATGGAGTGTAAAGTGGGGGCTGCCAAAATGATCGCACAGATCAAATATCTGTTGGTGGGGATCTTAGTGAAATCCATACATGGAAACTTAGAGTAAAACACAGAGCTGACTCAATGCCTGAAAACCTCTAAGTCAACTCCTCTTTTCTGCTTTGTTTTTTAAAATCACATCTAGTCTGTGCCTGGTTTGAGGCTCTATATTACTGCCTTCAACATTGTTTTGAACACAAGCTGGTCATACTGTTTAAATTTGTGGACAGTGACACAATCCTAAGATTTCCCAACATGAATGTGAAGGCAATTTTATTAGTTTTTTTTTTGCATCGAGACTTTTATTTCTTTTTTTTTTAATTTTATTTTATTTGTGAATAAACTGTACAGAGGGATTACATTTGCATGGGCAGGATAATGCGTACATTTCTTACCAAGCATTGCAGCC
>NW_012267225.1:3129609-3130513 GCF_000151885.1 Dipodomys ordii
CAGTAGATGGAAAGAAATAATCAAAATTAAATCAGAATTAAATGAATTAGAATCCAAAAAAACTATAGAAAGAATCAACAAAACAAAGAGTTGGTTTTTCGAAAAACTTAACAAAATTGACAGACCCTTTATTATATGTTTTATCAAGACTTTTGTAATGAAATTTATCAAGCACTTGGAATATTCATATTTTCCATATTTCATGCCAATTGGCCACATTGTCCTTATTAATGCAGGTAGATCATCATCCACATCTGTAGTAGTTTAGCTTGTTCTATTCAGTAACATTGTAGTCCTGGACATTCTCCTTTAGACACTTGAGCAGATGTCTTTTTGGAATGAAAATACTTTCTTACGTAGTTACATTTCTGTGACTATATTCTAAAAATTAACGCCAATTCGTTTGCATCATTTAAATCCAGTCTGTACTCAAATTTTCTACTGATTTGATCTGTTCATTAAATAGGCCCACCTAGATATATCCTTTATAAAGACATAGTTTCCAGAGTTCCGGGAAGATGGCGGAGGAGAAGCTGGAATCTGAATAAGCTCTCGCATAGAAAGCAGTTTTAGAGTTCCAGTGAACAGTCCTAAGCCCGAGAATCACACCAAGTGTGCCATCACAGGACAAAGAATTAGACAAGAGAGGGAAGCCAAGGCAAAAAGACACATCTGAGTGCTCACCAGCAGCCATGGCGGCGGCGGCGGCAGGGTCGCGGCGGAGAACGCAGCCGGGGCCATACCTGAGTGCTCACACAGAGAGTCCGGGACGAAGGAGCCAGCCGCAGTGGGCGAGCGGATTCTACTCAATACCAGCAAGAACCAACAAGGAGCGGACATCTTCATCCTGCAGCTTGCAGACCAGAGACGACCCAGGATCCAAGACTCGGCGTGAGTAGAAGCC
>NW_012267225.1:3135836-3220078 GCF_000151885.1 Dipodomys ordii
AAGGGATGTGAAGGGTAAACAAAAGGAGGAGGCTGCAATGCTTGGTAAGAAATGTACGCATTATCCTGCCCATGTAATTGTAACCCCTCTGTACAGTGTCTTCACAAAAAAAAAAGACATAGTTTCCTGACTGACAATTACTGGTTGACCATTGTCAATATTGACCATTGTCAATAAAGGAGGTCCTTTGACAATTTCATCTAGTAGTTTAATATTAATTCATAATTTCTGTAATAATTGAGGCCATAGGATTTATGAAAAATTTCTTTTGTTTTTACTTCTGTGTATACTTTCTTCAGCAGGTATTTCACTAAAAACAAAATTTACTCAACATATCAGAATAAACTATAATAATTTCCATAAGACAGAGCAAATCTTGATACTTGCCTTTCAGTTTATAGTGTTCTAAGAAAGGTGTTAAAGGAACAGTCTGTATCCAAAGGCAAAATAGTTTTTATTTTATTTAAGTCTATTCCATTGAGCTAATGCATTTTTATTCCATTGAGTGCATATAATTTTTTATGGGACAGAACTATGGCTTATTCTCAGGAACTTACTCTCTCTCTTAGTTTTGTGGCTAACGTTGATGCTCTGCCACCTAAGCATGCCTCCTCCTCCAGACTTTTGCTGGTTAATTAGAGATAAGAGTCTTGAAGAATGATTTGTTTGGGCTGACTCAGAACCTCAATTCTCATGACTCAGCCACCTCAGTAGTGATAGGGTTATAAGCATTAGCCACTGGCACTCAATTTTATGAAAAACACTCTGAAAAACAAAAAACAAAACTCTGACCAGTGTCACTAGTAGAATGCCTACCAAAATCGTTCTTTTGTCCTATAGGTTTTCCCTGTTCAAATACCAGGTCTACATTTCAGATCGGTCTTTTGTGCCCCACAAATAGACTTCGTCATGCCTCTTTGTCCTCTAAATGGTTTTTAGCATATGATGTGGTCTACTTTAGGAAGATTACTTTTTTTAGACATATCCACGTAACAGATATGCGAAATTTATTTGTTAGAAAGTAAACATTACATTATTTTGATTATTTCAATTCAAATTGAATGTAACACATTTTTATTCAGGTTTGCTTACTCTTAATTTTCTTCTTGATCAGTGCATAAAATTTGCATATAATTTCTGTCATATCCATTTACAGGTGGAATGTCATCCTTATCTTAACCAGAGCAAACTGTTGGATTTCTGAAAGTCCAAGGACATTGTCTTGGTTGCCCATAGTGCCCTGGGAACTCAATGAGTGAAACAATGATAATCCAATAAAACATTTACCAAAACACTATTCTGAAACAAATATTTTGATTTGTGCTTAGTTTTCTGGCATTGATTTTGAACTGGTTTAGGAACCGTGGAGAATTACATTTCTGGCATGGTCTCTCATATGACCATGCTTATGGATCAAGAGATTGCATTTGATGACTTGGTCTAGAGAAGGCATCCTCAAGCATATTGGAGCTCTGCAAACAAATAGAATACTCCGTCTGCAGTTCACCATTTCTGTCTTTCCTTCCAGGGTAGACCCCAATGCTCCATTTCTTCTGAAGGACCCAGTTCTTGGTGCCGTGGCAAAAAAACACAATCACAGTCCAGCTCAGATTGCCCTTCGCTACCAGCTACAACGTGGGGTTGTGACCCTGGCTCAGAGTTTCATAGAAAAAGAGATAAAAGAGAACATACAGGTGATAAGGGAGTACTGTGGACATTAGGTCTCCTGCATAGAATATGCAGGTGATGGGGTGGTGTGCTGTGGTCATAGTATTCTTCATTTGGGTGTTATCTTGGAACTTCTTAGCACCATTTTTGGGGCCAAATTGTTTTCCCTAGAATTTTCTGTATGTGCATGATTTATGGTGTTCTTGGACATCCTATTTCTTTGTATATAATGGGAGAAACAGCACAGTTTGAGAGACTTAGGGCTGGACAGAGTACTGCTAGGTGCTCTACAATTATTCTAATATGTGAAATTTTTCTACCTATACAAGTTGCAATATGATCCACCTCTGAGGCAAACAGGTTGAATACAGAGTACATCCATTTAGGTGGAGAATGCATTGTTGGACAATTTGTTTGGCCTTAGCCAAATGAAGTCCTTTGTATGTTGGAACCTCTCCTGTATTTACAATAAATTCTCTAATATTTATTGGACAAATATATCAGGATGCTGATTAGTTATTGCATGGTTGGTCTCAGCAATTCTCCATGTGGTTTGTCATTCACTAGACTGTCCCGACCCGTAGGACTTCAATGAGGGCAGTGAACCTAAGCGAGAAGGAATGTAGGGACAAGGGACACAAAGAAGGACAGCAAGACAAGGGTTCTGATCAAGCTGCAAATTTTTATTTTTCACGCAGGGATATTTATATGCTTGGAATAAGGAAGCTTTTTTCATTGGCCGTTAAGGAAGCTTTTCATTGGCCATAGCAGTGCAGGATGTTTACTTAGGGCAGGGGGAAAGGGTGGTCGTTAGCAGTTGCAGGATGTTTACTTAGGGCAGGATGAGGGTCGGATTCTGTAAACTCAGCCTCAAGATGTTCCAGTGAGATAGTCAAGCACATTATGTTGAGAGACACAACTTTTGGTCCGACATCTCCCCTTTCTTATTTAGAAAATTGACAATCAGTTGTTGGCTGCTCTTTTTAAGGGGGTGACAGAGGCTCTGTTCCTCTAAGGGCCCAGGGTTTTTCTCTGCTCAGCGCCCTCACTCTGGGGAGGGGAATTTTACAGGCCTTGTCATGTTTTTTGAGGAGAAGGCTTGTGGGTATGCATGCCAACCGTCATGCACCAGAGCTTGCCACTCAGGGGTCTTGGGTTTTGAGATCTCGTGGATCCATACCCCTGCAGTCTTACCTGCACCCTTGATTTGAGCATTTTTTCTTCCTCCCATAGGTGCATCCTCCCCCAAGCAGATGGGCCTATAGGAGGAAGGGGGAACCTATCCCTCATGGCAATAGGTCTTGCCCGTTGAATGGTCAGGAGTTATGAATAAGGAGAAGGGTTTTCTAAATAAGAATAAGGAAGGGGGGTTCCCACTGGAACAAGCTCATGGCAAAACACTAATTAAAAGCCTGGAGTAAATCCTAGATCTCAATGCCTTGGTCCGCCATATCAAGGTGATGGTGATGAACCTGTATGGGCTTAGAAGCCATGAGATCAAACTGTTGTTTAATAAATTCAAACAGGAAGGTCCACATCTGGAGTTCTAGCTGCATCTGTAAGAGAAAAGGAATCATCCTCAGGGGGAAGGTTTCCCCTGGGTTGTGGTAAGCCATTCACCTGTTTTATCAAGCGTTCTGGCAGCCACCTTGGGGCCGCTTGTTCTTAAACAATCACCTATCCTTTGTCATCTTTTTGCATCTGTGGTTCCTTCAAGGGGGAACCAAGGACACAAGTCCTTGAGAAAAATAATTCTAAATCCTTTTTATTAACCTGCATTCCCCGTGTCTTGAAGGCCTCCTTGAGGTCTGACAGAAATAGATCCTGTGATGACATTGCTTGTCCCGTGGTGGGTTACTCACCATGCGCCGTCCCCACTCTCCTACTGGATCTGTCTCTCTGTGGGGTCTGTCGAGGCGATCTCGGACTGTACTTGGCCAAGTTTTCCCGGAGGACGGCATTCCTTCCTTAGTCAGAGGCCCGTGCCCCACGTTGGGTGCCAGTTGTCCCGACCCGCAGGACTTCAACGAGGGCATGAACCTAAGCGAGAAGGAATGTAGGGACAAGGGACACAAAGAAGGACAGCAAGACAAGGGTTCTGATCAAGCTGCAAATTTTTATTTTTCACGCAGGGGTATTTATATGCTTGGAATAAGGAAGCTTTTTTCATTGGCCGTTAAGGAAGCTTTTCATTGGCCATAGCAGTGCAGGATGTTTACTTAGGGCAGGAGGAAAGGGTGGTCATTAGCAGTTGCAAGATGTTTACTTAGGGCAGGATGAGGGTCGGATTCTGTAAACTCAGCCTCAGGATATTCCAGTGAGATAGTCAAGCCTATTATGTTGAGAGACTCAACTTTTGGCTCCGGACACTGGACAACTAGTCCAAAGATTTTTTCTCATATAATACTATCCAAAGTAGGTGAGAAGAGAATTGCCAAACTGTTTCATGCCTTAGATCAGCATTAGCACATAATTCTTTTGCCAAGCTCTAATGGACAATGCAGTTTACAAATCAAGCAACATTAAATGAGTGGGGAAATAGCATTCCTTAGGAGAAGAGTTTGTCAATGTATACAGCAAAGAGTGTTGGAGACATAGGGATATGTATTTCTGGAGGAGCAAGTTTGCATCTTGTCATTAATGTACATTCTCAAGAGTGTTTTGCACATTCAGATATATTTGTTGTAGTAGCTTCTCAAAATTTCTATCGATAATTTTATTGGATCTTGGGTATATTTTACCTAAGCAAAAGTTCCTTTTCTAACTATAGTCACCATGACTTTATAGTTGATGTGGTTGATGACTGTCCTGTCTTTTCTTTGGAATACAAGAATATTCTCCCAAATTATCTCCTAGAGTTTGATGGTTTTGCTTCCAAAGAGTAATTTTGCTGGTTCTTTAGAGGTAGTATGTCACAGACTTTTCTGTCTAGACTAGCATTGAACTATGAGTTTTAGCATTTTAGCCTCCTTGATAGCTAATATTTCATTAACATTTGGGCAAATTGTGAATTAAACCCTGTGGAAAAGAACATGGTGACATTTTAAGTGTATGCGATGTCATAGAGACACCTAACATTTTCCTTAACAATTGCTAAGTTATCTTGCATACATAAAAACCTTTTCAGTAGTAGCTTTGTTAACGTCTATGTAAATTAGACTGCAATCAAAACTATATCAATTCTCTGTTGTGATTCCTTCTGTGTATAATCTTCTACTGTATCAACATATTTTATCTCTAATGTATTTCCCCTTTAGCTACTTGAGTGTTTTGACTTTGTATTATTAAATGTTTCACTTGAATTTCTAAGATTGCCAAATGTACAATTTAAGAATTGTAAAACTTGTCTACTTGTATGACAGGCTTTTGAATTCCAGTTGCCTTTAGAAGACATGGAAGTCCTAGAAGGCCTGAACAGAAATTTCGATATCTTCAATGTGTTAGGTAAGGCACTTGGGCAAAAATATTGTCTGAATATTCTTTAGTTTCAAGTCTTTCCTTTCTTTTTCAAGGTATATTTGTTCAGATCCCAAACATTACATTTTTCTCTCAGGGAATTTCCACTGACATTGCCATTAAGACATTTAGTTTTGTGTTTCAGAACTATAGACATCTCTGTGAAAAAGATAAAGATGTTTTTGAGAAGAGATATTTGATATCTAAGGAAGTGTGCATAGTTAATTTTTTCCATTGCTGAAGAGAATGTAGAGTTCAAGAGACAATTAACAGTTTTTTATGTTCTGGGTTATAGACTAATATTTGACAAATATAAACAAAGGTAAACAAGGAATGCATATCTCTTGTGCCTACTGGATTTTAACTTATAACAGAAATGAATATGATCATATTTGAAAGGGAATTAGACAATCCATGTTCACAAGAATTAGTTTATATACTGCTCCATTATTGTTAATATTTTTGTTAGTTTAGAAAAAACTAAAGGACCACGTAGGGACATAATACAAAGAGACAGAACATTCTTGTCATTTACTGTGTTAAGGAATAATGATTTTAATTACTTTCTAGTTTGTGTGGTATTGATATTTAGAAACCTACCAATTATATGGTAATCTGGAAATGAAGATCTATCTTAAGTCACATTCTCTCCATACTTGAATTTAACAAAATTGGTGCACCCTAAATTGTTTTCTGTTAGTTAATATTGGATTTGTACTCACTACACCTGATATAACCAGTTTCTAATTTCACTTAGAATTTGAAATAGGATAGGCTTTCTTTGCTTTTATTGTTTAGGAAGTTAGACAGATATAGGGAAAAGAGAGTCACATCAGCCAATGCTTGTGTGTTTTGTGTATCTAGTCTAGACAGAGAATGTAAGATGAATAATTTAGTTATGGTGTCTTACAAGAATTTCTTATAAAGCCATATTATTCCTTAGTGCAAATATTAGTAATTAATGAGTAGTATTTAATATATCTAGTTAGGGAATAAAATTCTAACTTTTACCATAGTGATACATAGATATTACATCTTCTATAGAAATGGGATGATCAAGCCCATGATGCTTATATTTTTCTTTCTCATTTTAGATTTGTTGACCACCCTAATTTTTCATTCTCTGATGAGTATTAACACAAAAGCTCTTTCCATGATCTTGCCTGAATTTATCTGGAGATCGATGGACAACTTTCAGATGCTGATGATTGGACCCATCACTTGTCAATTCATGCTGCTTAGAAATTCACACTCAGCTTAAACTAAATCCACAAATTTCAAGAGAAAGCTTTGAATTTGTTATCAAACAAATACGAGATTTTCCCCATAGATCTATGATTATCTCAATACTTGTGTGACTTGCTTCTTTTGGAATATTATGACTGCAAAATGATTTGATTTAGTCTGTGGTAAGATGTCAAGAAACCCTTCTCTGATAGCTATTTCAGGATAGGAATGGGTTGTTTTTGGGCTCCAGAGAAATATCAGTTAGCAGGAAGTTATCAGTCGGTATTCCCAACAAACCACTGAGCTTAGTTCATGGTTCTAAGTCTTGAAGCTAAAGTACCCATTGCAAGGATATATTATATAGCTCCCTACCAGGCAGGATATAGCACAGCTACTGGAATCTGAGAGGTATTCCTGTGGGAGTCTTAGGTAAAGATGTTAGAGGGAGAACCATGCAGGGAAGGTAATGAGGAAGGAGGAAAGGTGAAGCCTGAATAGATTGAATTGAACTTATCTGTGCTTGGGATGTACTGTCAAATGCCTTTTTGCAAAGTAGATCCAAAAGATAGAAAGGATCTTTCATACATTTAACCCAGTGCCAATCATAGACATGCCTAGCATTAATTATAAAAGGAAAAATTGGAGCCAGGAGCCAGTGTCTCAGGCCTGTAATCCGAGCTACTCAGATGGCTGAGATTGGAGGATCACGGTTCAAAGCCAGCCAGGGCAGGAAAGTCCATGAGACTCTTATCTCCAATAAACCACTAGAAAACCAGAAGTGGCACTGTGGCTCAAGTGGTAGAGTGCTCACCTTGAGCTGAAATGCACAGGGACAGCACACAGGCCCAGCTTTCAAGTCCCACCACAGACAAAAAAAAAGGAGACAAAAATAGGAGCTATTATTTGTAGTATGTCTGAAAGCAATGTATTTTAGCGATCATTAATTGACATGATAATTAGAAATTCCTTGAAATTTCAGCACATCGAGTGACATCACCAAAATGATAGCACTTTCTGTGCTTGTACAGAACGTATACTTTACACTTCCAATTTATATTAGTAAGATTGTAACAAACATGCAACTGTGTCCATCAACAAAGTAAATAGCCAGTCAAGAAAAGTAGAATCTAATATGCTAGGCAATTTCATTGTGCTTTTACCCACTATTGTACAAAGCTACCTAGCAACAGTAATTTTATTCATCCTTTTGGAACAAGGATAGTCCAACACTTGCAAGGGAATGGATGAAACTAGAAAAAATAGTTCTGTGAAATAAGTCAAGCCCAGTGAGACAAAGGACAAATGTTTTCACTTCTATATTGAATCTAGAATTAACTTGTAAATGTCTTAGCAAAGATTATATATTACACATTACTATATTGGACAAAATATGATATTTTCAGGGGAGAATTCAAATGGGACAATTTCTTAGAAAGACTAACCCATACTTTAACAAAATGAATACCAGGAAACACTTGCAATATGGTAGCCAGGGAAAGAGATAGAGCTGGGAAAGAGATAGAGCTGGGAAAGAGAGAGAGCTGGGAAAAAGAGAGAGATAGGAAAGAGCTGAGAAAGAGATCAGAGCTGGGAAAGAAAGAGAGCATCAATTATTCAGCTGCTGTCAATCTACAGGTTCTTTACAATTTCAATCAAAACCATAAATCCTTTAGCTGAACTCCAGCTGCAGATTCAGTGCAATTTCCATGAAAATTGCAAAGTCATTCTTCACAGAGATAGAAAAATCTACCTTAAAATTAATAGGAAAGCATAGAAGACTCCACACAGACCAAGCAATCCTAAACAAAAAGAGCAGCCCTGGAAGTGTATCACAATACCAGACTTCAAGTTATATTACAGAGACGTATTATCAAAAACAGCATGTTATTGGCAAAAAAATAGATACAAACCAATGGAACAGAGTAGAAGACCTGGAAATAAATCCTGCAGTTACAGCCATCTAATTTTTTGTAAATGAGTCTGAGATATACATTGTGTAAAAGATAGCTTCTTCTAAAAAATGGTCTTGGCAAAACTTGCTTTCTAAATGCAGGAGACAGAAAGTAGATCACCATCTTACACCCTATACAAAAATCAACTTTGCATGGATATATTAGATCCAAGCAAATTTAAGATAAAATGGAATCATTTCACCCGTGGTCTTCTATTTCTAACAATTAGATTAATGTTTCAGTAGTTGGTGAAGTGAACTCGCAAATTCAGATTCTTAGTTAACTATTTAAAAAATTTTAAATTATTATAAACAATGTACAGAGGGGTTACTGTTTAATGTCAGGCAATGAGCACATTTCTTTTTGGACAATGTAGTGTCTTCCTCTGTTCTCTTCCAATTCTTGATTAATTATTAATTCAATGGAAATTCCCTTCTTGAACCTTTAATCTTTGGTCTACATTCCATGAACCAGAGTCTGATGTTACTTGGAAATATCACTGAACCTTTCATTGACTTACGCATCATCTATCTTATTCATTTACTAAAAATCACTGAACAAACTTTAATAGAGCTAAGCTATAATCTACCTTACTCATTTAGTAATGAGACCAGACAATGTGATTCATCAAAACTTTTTCCATCTGTTGTTATCATGCCTTCTATTTAAATGGTAGGTTAAATTCAGTTTCTACATATTTAAACCAATTTATTCTATGAAATTTTTTTAAAGCCACAAAATGCTTTATGCAAAAGATTGAATCTTGTGGACAACAAGTGTAAGCCAGGTCTAGAGTTGGTATTTACAGTAGTTTTCAGAAATGTTTCTACTTATTAATATCTTGCCTCTTTATTTCTACAGATTTGTTTAGGTTTTGGTCCAGTCACTTCCACTGATGGCAGATATAACCTTGAGCTCAGGTCTCAGGACCATTGACATGTGGCCTTTACTTTGTGTTTTATAACACTAGAATTAATCTAGAAAATAACCTGAACTAGCCATATTTTTTTCCACCTGATCTGGGCCATTGATGAATTCATGGAATGAAGATCAGTGATTGAACCTTGTTTGTTTATATTGGTTTCATACTGAAATTCAAAGTTAAAAGTTATTGGAACGTGTGTGTTCCACTACTACAGATTGGTAACAAAGCCAAGTCCTGAACCCTTAACCTAACAGATTCTTTCTCCCAGATTGCCCAACAAAGGGCCCTTTTGGTGCAGGTAGCTAGCAACCAGCCTCCTCCCTCTCACTTAAAGCAGCATTCCATTTAGTTCATTACAAGCCATTCCTAGTAACTGCAGACCCTCTTATCTTCCCCTTGACCACAAATCTTAGCTCCCTCTGTCTAGTCAAGTTCCTGCCCTTTGCCCCTTAATATTATAAAAACCACCTCTTTAGAAGGACAAGCACTTTTTCTCTTTCTCCCCTGGCAGAGAATTATCCTTGTCAGCTCCTTTGCTGGCAATAAACCTTTTCTTGGTTCTAGCTGACTGTGTGTGTGTGTGTGGTTCTGGATTGGTGCTTTCACTGAACTACTAACTTCCTCAGTGAAAGAGAGCCATTTATCCAAAAGAAAATTCAAGGGCATGAAAATTATCACAACTCAACTAGAACACTGCATAAATACATGAAAATGAATTCTATTTTAACACATATGATAGATTCAAGAAAATAGAGGCCTTTCACCCAGGCATATTCTTTACAACTCTACATGCAAACATGGGATAAAGATGGGTCATGTCATTCCACTGTTCCTTATGGAGCGTTACTTTCTAGTCCTAGATATTTCTGGGAGCTGTGGGTGGAGAAATGACTTTGGTGAAATTGCTTTCATGATTGCTTCTAGTGCAACCAGGAGTCTAGCATTGCACAAAAGATTTTTCAAATATTTACCTCCCATGTGGCAAAGAGATCCAACATATCCAATAAAAATATACTAAATTAGCTTTTTTTCTACTATGACCGTTATTTTCCATATTACATCACCCTTAAACTTAACAGCTTCCTATTCCTTCATGCGATATAATTTGGGCTTCTTTGTTCAGAAGAGATAGTAATCTGGAAATTGTTCTACTGTAAGAACAGCCTTGGTTGGATTCAATAAAGTTTGTTTTCTTCTTTTGACAGATATCTATGAAGTCAAGGATTTTTATGCCTGAAAGGCAGAATGATCCTATGATTAAAATAAAACATGCCTAGCCATATTTCTGTTGTGAAAACTAGAAATGTTGACTTAGGTTGGGAAACCTTCCAACACTATCCACAAGAAAACTCCCAGAGCCTGGACAACAATAAGAAATCCTGAAAGACTCTTTTCTTCCTGCACAGTGAGAACTGTGAAGGGGAATGAAATGACACCATGACCACCAAGGCCTTGGTTCTGTATCTTTGATCCTGAGGTATCTAAAAGGTCTTTAATTAGTAGATTAAGTTTCCTACATACAGCTCAAGATATAAGTTTGGTTCATGGTGAGATTTCCTATACACATTTGGCTTTCCCTCTCTTGTCTTCTCCTATGCTCTTATGTAAGTACTCAATTTCATTACGGTACAGATATTCATTGGATCAGAACCACACACACACACACACACACACACACACACACACACACACACATGCATTAATTGGACCAATTTACACTAACAGCTGGATTAGAAGTAGTCATTTTTGTAGTCATCATGTAATACGTCTACCCATGTTTACACTGCCAGGTCCATTCAGGGTTTTTACACTATATCTCTCTGAGGTAATTGAAGACATTGATGTTTGTAAGGTGGTTTGCATGTGGGATTGTATTTAATAATTTCTTTCAAAATTCCCTTTCATATAAGTGATCTGATTTTAATTCTTTTTCTCATGTTGAATATTGCTTTAAGCTTCTCCTGTCTAGAGGAGGGTATTTGCTTTCTTTACTTGGCTATTCATTAAATGGACAGTTCACTTTTAACTGATAAAACAGGTCTGAATCAGAATGAATTCCAACTTCCAGTGTGTGCCACTGCATTCCTGTACTGGGCTTTGATCCTGCCATTCCACCTAACAAGGTACAATAATAGTATTGGGATTGAAAATGCAAAACAAAATAGGTTATGAAAAATGGAATGTGGGCTGGGAAGGTGGCTTAGTGGTAGAGAGCTTGCCTTGTATACATGAGGCCCTGGGTTTGATTCCTCAGCACCACATAAACAAAAAGAAAAAAAGGATGAAGTAACCCTATGGCACTAGTAGTAGAGTGCTAGCCTTGAGCTGAAGAGCTGAGGGACAGTGCCCAGACCCAGATTTCAGGCTCACGACCATATCCCCCCCGCAAAAACATGAAATATGGTATGTGTGTAGCTTGTTGTGTCAATCAAATTACTGTGAGCATCTGGGTGTATCATTTTGTTTTCTGCTTAAGTGTAGGCTAGAAGCTAGTCCACATGCAAGAGAGAAATAGATTTCTCTAGGTATCAAGCTCTCATATGATCAGTTAATATTTACTCTGGACATTGCTTTCCTTCCCTTTGTTTAAGTCAATTTTCCAGCTGGGTACAAAAGAAAAGCAACTTTGCAATCAACATACCTGATGTTTTATTTCCATACATTTTGACCACATTCTTTCATTAAAAATAATTGTATTACTTGTTTTTCTCAAGTATTGTGAACATGTAATATTCTCTTCTGGGAATACTCAATTATGTCCTCTTGTTCTGTAGATTATCTCTTCCCTGAGATGACTGTTGCCTTTGTCATACAGAAGCTCCTTAAAGGTTGACAGGGTGGCAGAACAGTTTGATATGAATGTGGCCTATTTCAGAGAAAGAGGAGTTTTCCTGTAACTGAATTAGTGGCTGGAAGGGAGTGTCTAGGGTGTTCACAAGTGGTAGGGGAGAGCATGGTGAACTGGCTGAGAATGACCAGAGACTAGGGCTGGTTTGGAGTGGTTAGGGGCCCAACAGGAGTCTTTATTAAAAGGCCAATGATTGCATGGAGGACTCCTGTCCTCCAACAGCACTGTACAGAGCTTGCACCAAGCTTTTAAAGACAGCAACCACATGCTTGGGGTGGAGACCAAGCCTTAACAAAAAGCAGCCCTTATATGGACATACTTAGGTATAAGCTCAAGTGCCAGAACTTTTTATCCAGGAAGATATGCCTCAATCTTTATATAGGGGAAAATTGAAGGTGTTACTCAGAGGCAGGTGATTTAAGTCATTTGGGGAGGTTCACCAGGGAAGAATCAGAGCATTTGTAGTACAGCATTTGTAAAGCTATGGAATCCGCATGTTTCTGAAGCAGAGTATTCCTAGCTCACATTGATCAATGGCTTCTCTCTAGGCTTTTTAGTACTTGGTAGAGCTCTCTCCACCCTGTTCCAACCAGCAGGATGTCAACGAGGGCAGTGAACCTAAGCTAGAAGGAATGAGGGGACAAGAGACACGAAGAATGACAGCAAGACAGGGATTCTGATCAAGCTGCAAATTTTTATTTTTCACACAGGGGTATTTATATGCTTGGAATAAGGAAGCTTTTTCATTGGCCGTTAAGGAAGCTTTTTCATTGGCCTTTGCAGTGGAGGATGTTTGCTTAGGGCAGGGGGAAAGGGTGGTTGTTAGCAGTTGCCAGATGTTTACTTAGGGCAGGATGAGGGTCGGATTCTGTAAACTCAGCCTCAAGATGTTCCAGTGAGATAGTCAAGCCTATTCTGTTTGAGAGACTCCACTTTTGGCTCCCAACACACCCTGTAAGAAGCACCCTGATAGCTGTAAGAAGTTACACTCAGCTTCCTTACTTCACATTTCCTTACTGGTTTCTTATATGAAATATTTAGTTAGAGAGTTGAATTTTTGTCCTTAAGAACTAAGAGACTAGCCAGGCACCGGTGGCTCACGTCTATAATCCTAGCTACTCAGGAGGCTAAGATCTGAGGCTCGGAGTTCAAAGCCAGGCTGGGCACGAAAGTCCGTGAGACTCATTTTTGTTTTTGTTTTGTTTTGTTTTTGTTTTTTTTCCACAGTCCAGTAATTTATTTTAAATTGGAGTAATTTCAAATTCCACAAAACTGAGGAAAAACAATATTTTGTTTGAATTCTCTCTTCTGTATTCCCAGTGATCTAAAATACCACAATAGCCAACATACACAAACTTCAGTGAAGGGTTAGTAAATACACACAAGAGTGGAATCATGTTGCTCTTTGTTCCTGAATGGAATGGTCCCACAGAAAAAGCACAGGATACAGCACAACATAAGGGACTCTTATCTCCAATAAACCACCAGAAAACTAGAAGTAGTGCTGTGGCTTAAACTTCACCTTGAGCTAAAGAGCAAGGACAGTGCCCAAGGCCAGAGTTCAAGCCCCACGACTGACAAAAAAAAATTAAAAACATTTAAAAAATAAAAAAAAGAACTAAGAGCCTTATGAAGTTACTTGGACCAAAGTTTTACAAAGGTGGCCCTGTTGGCCTTTACCTGGTTCATAGCATAACCATATGCCTATCAGTCCTTTTTAGGTCAAGCTGGGTGAGATTTACAGAAAGAATGTCCCACAGGAAGCTGGACACCAGTGGCTCTCAACTGTAATCCTAGCTATTCAGGAGGCTCTAAAAGTTTGGCAGATTACCAATATCTATATAGCCAAGAACAGAATATGTTTAAACATGTTTGTTAGAAAGACATGTTGATCTTTGAATAATTGACTTGAATATTTTTTTGAATACCAACAATCCAGGTTACCTTTAATGGAAAGCTGAAGAAGGATGTCACAATGACCTGAGGAGTCAGGGAACAAGAATTATGGAGCAAAGAGGTGGCTGAGCTGTTTGGGAGCTAGACAGAGTCCACATTCCCCGTATCTACCATATTGTCAGGATGACACCAGTTAAATCCAATTTTTTATTACCCACTACATGGTTAATGCTAGAAAACAGACACTATACAAAACTTAAGATGTAGACAATAAAAAGCAGAATTTAACAGAGTCTCCATGCTTAAATAAATGCTTATCTCAAGAATCAAAAAATCTTTGAAATGATTTTGATAATGAGACATGTTTTAGTATATGAAGTAACCTTTGAATACCTTGAGGAGGAAGCCTTGTGGAAATGGGGTTGTAGAAAAACCTACCATGTGATCTTTGTCTCTTTTAGTTGGGTTTTAATTTCCTGGACCTTTATAGAGAATGGGGTAAGGGTTAGATCTAGAGTGACACACTGGGTGGTCAGGCACAGGTGCCCACTAAGGCCTTTCCAGGGCTGGGGGTGGTGACAGAGGTCCAGTGCAGTGGAACTGAAAAATGAACTTTGCTGTATATCAAAAGAAGTAAAAGTTGTAGGACAACAAGCCAACTGATGTGAGGGTAGTCATTTTCTCACAGGTCCAATATTGCTTTAATGTCTCTCCCGCTCCAGGCTAGGGCTCTGCGCATTTCACTGTACTGTGAGACCCAAGACCAAGAACAGTGACTGAGTATCTAGAGGAGTGGAGGAAGATGAATTCCAAACTCCAGCGTGTGCAACCAAAGGATGGTCATTCCATTCCTGTGCTCGGCTTTGGCACTACTGGACCTGGAGAGGTAAACATATGGTGTTAGTTTTGATGGCTCACAAGAAAGTAAGTTCGGAATGAGTGAAAGTCAACTTGGGTTGTCATGACAATGATTGTGACCATTGGGAGGCACTCGGTATTCCGCTGCATCAAACTTCAGCTAATCCGTGTACAAGAGAAGACTTGGCTGGACTCAGCATCAGAGTCTGGTGACACTCTCATCAAAATGACCAGTCTCTGCTGTCTTTCATTTCATCTATATTATTCTATTCTTTGTCTGGTAAGGAAAGATGAAACTTGGCAATGAAGATCCCAGTCTCATGGCAAATGACATGGAGCCCCTTTATTGTATATTTGCTAACCACTCTATTACTTCTTTTTAGCAATGTCTATTCAGATTATTTCCCCCTTTCAAAGGGATTATTTTTTGTTCTTCATACACTGTGGATAGGTCACTTTTGAGAAGCATAGTTGGAAAATACTTTTTTTTATATATGCTTCATGTTTCCAGCAAGATCATTTGGGGAAGTTGCATGTGACAAGTCTCATAGAATATTGAAATATTTTTCATCAATAAATTATTCCATGCATGTACTCGTGTTAATTTCACATTGTAATTTCACATTGTAATCACACTATAGAAATATTCATTGCTATAACTATATGAAGAATATTCTAAATCTTTTTAGCAGATTACTGACTGTAGGATGTTGGTGTAGCTCTTTAAGACCAATGATTAACTAGTATTTGTTTGGGACTGAAGACAATCCTGAGTTATCCTCCTCTTGTTTTATTTTGGCAAGAACAAAGCAAACTGGATTAAACTCTAAACATGTAAAATTTACCAAAGACACAGGGAAGAAGGTTTTCTTGTAAAACTCAGTACTTGTGTTTAATATGACTCAATAATGTGGATCTCAAAGTCCTACATTCGGTTGTTTCTCTAGATTTCCAAGAGTAAGTATTTGGATATCATCAAAGTAGCAATAGATGGTGGCTACAGCCATATTGATTCTGCTTATTTGTATCAAAGTGAAGAGGCAGTAGGACTGGCCATTCAAAGTAAGATTGCAGATGGCACTGTAACAAGAGAAGAGATAGTTTACACTACAAAGGTAGTGTACATTTGGTATACAGGAATGAAATGTGATGAAATGTGGTCATTTCTCTATCAGCCAGCATAGAATTAATTTTGAATGGACACTTATTTAACAATCTTCTTTGTAAAAGTCTCTGAGTTTAGACTTGTTTTTCCATGTCACAGTTAAGAGCAGTATGATTCAGCACAGATAGAACAGTTAAAAGAATATGATTTCTGTTGTTTCCTAATTAACTTTCTAAATCTACCTACAAGCTGAATAGCAGTTGTCATTTTTACTAATCATAAGAAAATATATCAGAGAATTTACATGAACCACATAAAATTAAAGAAATTTGAAATAGAGTATTTCTCCCTGTTGCTATCAGCTTCAAATGAGTTGAAAAAGCCTCAGTATTAATGAAGTTAAACCCACAAACATGGATACTTTATTAATCCAGCCTAAACCCCATTTTAATTACCTATAGCTTTGGTGTATTTTCCATCATCCAGTGTTGGTCAAATCATGCTTTGAAAGGTCTCTTAAAAGGCTTTCTTTGGACTATGTTGACTTGTATCTTGTTCATTTCCCAATGGCTTCGAAGGTAGGATATTTGTATCATCAAATCTGTGTAATTTCCCTCTGCCAGATAAGACTCATTTTATAGATGGGTAAAATAGCCTTCTAATATTTATTTTAACTTACATAAGTGGTAGAATGACATAAAAAGTTTTTGTACAAAAGAACTCACTAGACTAGGAAAATGGGAAATTCATATGATGATTAGATTTACGACATAGTAAAAGCGTTCTTCAGGAATGTCTCTGTTTATCCATTCCTTACTCTTATATTTTTAGAGGTTTGCTAAATATTTATCTCAGCCATTTCCATTGATGTCATATATGACAGAGAGACTATTCACAAGTCATGGCCATTAACATTTGATAGTTTCTCTATGTCCTAGCATAGAATTAATTTTGAAAAGACATTGGTTTGACAATCTTTTAATTTTTGACATGTCTGAATTTAGACTGTTCATTTCCTCAAGGGCATGTGGAGAAATGATTTTTTCAACCGTTAATTAACATTGCAATTGATTGTTGCTGGCAATAAAGGTCATTTACTTGCTGATTTATCAGTGAAAAAGAGACAGAGGAAATTATAGGGTTATAAAACACAGCATAAATGAGATTACTCTCTAAATAAGATTATAAAGACCTGGGAACCCAGTTTTAACAAAAATAATAGATATGAGAAAATAGAAGCAGACTATGTGAGGAAAGCATCTTTCCTATCAAAGTAATTTGCTTCCTTTCTTTTAGAATTCCTTTCTTAGAATTCCTTCCTTTCTGAGAGAATTGTTTTTCTGAAGGTTTCTTGGTTTGGACAGGTGGTTTGGCCCTTGTTAATTACATTTTAGTTATACTTATCCTTTTCCTGAACACTTTAAGACATCCTGTTAGAAGCTCCTTGAAGGTTAATTACATACAGCTAATTAAGCCACATCCATTTGCTGGTGGTGAACCTGAGCTCAGCCAACTTGAGCAGAAGGGTGGGGTCTGCTGGGTCAGGGATAAAAATGAAGCATCCCACCTTCTCAGTGTGCTTGTTTGGGAGAGTTCTGGCTGGAGGTACACCCTTCTGCACAAATAAACGTTGTCATGCAGAGTTCCCTTCATGTTGGTGACCTTATTCCTATGTGACACCCAACATCCTGAACCATTTGGAACTGCTGTTATCCAAAGTCATTCTTTACAACTCAAAAAAATAGAACTATGTGACAAACATAAATATGAGAAGGTTCCAATTTCTATCACACAAATTTGTTTCTAAACCCTATCGTTACCTAAGAAAATTCTTTATTGGTGGAGAAATGACTTTGGTAAGATTGCTTTAGTGATTACTTCTATTGCAACAGGGAGAGGAAGATTTTCCAATGGATGAGAGTGGAAAATTAATATTTGACACAGTGGATCTTTGTACCACATGGGAAGTGAGTATTTGCTATAGATAACATGAAGGAAATTGAGAAAGGAAGAGTTTGGATCCCAGCTTTACATGTACATTAATTAGCATGTATATTCTTGGAGAAATCCATGGTATTTGAAATGCCTATTTGCTTAAGTGGAAAGATGAATTCTATATTTCAGTATACAGAGAGAATTGGGGCAGACATTTTGGAAACAATGGCAACAGCTATCTCCGTAACTCCATACGCAGAACTAAACACAGGAATTATTTTTCTTGCTGACACCCCTATCATTTCCCTCCTCACTGGTCAATTGCAGTTAGCTTAATTTTAATTTTGTAGAAGTGTTTCTTTCAATCATAGAGCATTGCACCTAAGTTGATATGCAGCTAAGTTGATAAATTATTGTTCATTACATTTTTTTCTTCAAGGCCATGGAGAAGTGAAAGGACTCAGGGTTGGCTAAGTCCACTGGGATGTCCAATTTCAATTATGGGCAGCTGGAGATGATCCTGAATAAACCAGGGCTCAAGTATAAGTCTTTCTGTAACCAGGTAATCTCCCTCAGTCTCCTCTCCTATTCTCCATTTCTTTCTTCCTGTATGATAAGCAAGTGTCCCCACTCCTTGTCCCTCTACCCCCACTATGCCGGCCTTTTTGTAGAGCAGAAGATGCTAAAAATAGAAAGCATGTAGCAATCCTAGTTATATCTTTATTTGCAAAAGCCAAAAAATACATGGAAGGACCTCAGTGCTACACTGTGTCTAGGAATTTGAGACACTAAGTGCCTTCCATCCAGGTGGGCTCAAGTCATTAGTCTCCTCTAAAAGAGAATATTCAGTAGTTCTTGATCCATGAAATATGAGAGGCTGGATGGTTAAGGTGCCTGTGGATGGGAGGGAAGCCTTTACAATGGAGAAGGCAGCGAGCAAGGACACAGTTAACAACTACTATATCCAAGCATCTTGAGAAATGCCTCCAGTGTTGCTTTTTGCTAGTTATTTTGGAACACAATATTGTAGGCTCCTCCCCCCCTCACCTACTCAGGCTGCCTTCAACTTGCAATACTGAATGAAGATCTCAGCCTCTTGAACAGCTAGGATTACAGGCATGAGGCACAAGCACATGGCTAGGTTACTTGGGAGTATTTAAGCTCCATGATCACCAGTCTTAATTACTGATGCTGTCCAAGATGATTTGTAAGTTGAATAGATTTGTTTGGTTTTTATCGTTTAATGAGAGATATTTGTTCCTCTATTTCAAATTACTGTTAAATTAAAATTTAGCTCTAAATAATTATTAAGTAATATTAAGCAAGTGAACTCCTGAAAATGGAAAGAAGAGTTTTTCCATCTTTTTTGTTTTATTTTTCTTTTCTTTTTGTTTTGTTAGTTCATTTTCATGACTTTGGGAGTGTAAGGGGAGGCACAGAAATGTTGGGACAAAATGTGGACAAGTGAAACAGTGATACTCACTGAACACCATGGTGAAAATGAACCATACAACTTTGGGTGGGAAAGAAAAACTGGGACACAGCAAGGGAAGGGATGACATTGTCCAAAAAGAAGTGTACAATAAAAAATAAATAGCCGGGTGCTGGTGGCTCACACCTGTAATCCTAGCTACTCAGGAGATCTGAGGATCAAGGTTCAAAGCCAGTCCAGGCAGAAAAGTCCATGAGACTCATCTCCAATGAGCCACCAGAAAACTGGAAATGGTGCTATGGCTCAAGTGGTAGAGTGCTGGCCTTGAACTGAAGAGCTCAGGGCAGGACCCAGGCCCAGACGTAAAGCCCGATGACCGACAAAAAAATAAAAAATTAAAAATAAATAAATAAAAATTTTAACTAAAAACATAAGATTAAGCTCTTTAGTCAAGAAAATATTCTTAGAAAAAATAAAAGATCCTTTCCATGCTTTAACTCCTACATGTCACTAGTTGCTATGTAATGTCTAGTTATTTCCCTTTGTGTAATGCTAATTTTGATCATTTAATGAATCTTGTCCTAATCAAGTGTCTTCTTTGTAAAGGTAAGTTTTCATACATTACAATTATGTGTCATCTATTGAATACTTGACTCTAGATTCCTTGTATATTTTCAGGGAAAGGACAATAAAGAATAATTTATTTTGAAAAAGGTTTAATAAAATGTCATATACATGAGAATAACAAAGGGAAATCATTACAACTCACCAGAGAAGAAGTTTGTTAAAATTCTACCATAACCTTAGCTTCATAGAAAGCATTTCTACTAGAAATGGAACCACTGAATAAATTATGCAATGTTGGCTCTTTATTTGTTTTAGTTTTGTTGGCCAACCTAATTATCCATTTGCTGATGAATATTAGCATTTAGATCTCTGCTGTGTCTTCTTCTAGAAATCTCTATGTGCCGATCATGATGCAAAAGAGTTTTCTGATGTTGATGATTGAATACCTCACCTCCAACCCATTCTACCTAGCAACTGGCACTATGATGAAACTAAATGCCAGGCCCAGGAAGTAAAATTTTTATCTGCTTTTCTGAAAAGAAATAAAATGTCAGCTGTTTTAAACATTTAAGTATGTCTATATTGCCTGAATGTTTTATTTTTGACTCAATAAGACTCCTGGTCTTTAAGGATGGGTCAGGAGTCTAGTTTGGCTAAGTTTGTGTGCAGGAGTGGGAAGTGACCAAAAACAGTATACACTTCTGAGGTGGGCGTAGGTAGACTTCTCAGCCTGCATGGAAGAAATACTTAGCTGGTATTTATCAATCAGTGCTTCTCTAGTCCTTCAATGAACAAGGAAAAGACTACAGGTGACCATTCCACATGTGGGAAGTGTGACCCACATTTCCAGCTTTCTGAGCATCTTAAGGATCAGAGATGAACAAAAGTAGAGAATGAGGTCTTTTTTGGTGTGGGAGGATTGTCAGAAAGGTGAAAGGTGAACCAACCTGAGAAAAACCAGCCTGTCTCCTGGGGAGGCAGATGTGGGATGATGGAGGAGGGAACTGGAGGAAGATGCATCTCCTTGATGGAAATCTGGGAAAACACTCTTTTGAGAAATAAATTTACAAGACAAATGAATCCTCAGTAGAGCCAATGCAGTGAGGTGGGTGGCATGCAGATGCCATGAGTGTCAAGTGTCAATGCACATTGGTAGCCAGGCTCTTTACATCAGCTACAATGACAAAGATAAAATAACTGTGTAGGCCTACTTGTTGGTCTTAGTCCATTTATTAAACCGATTTTAAAGAATTTCTTTTTTGTTGAGAGGTGGAATTGGGAGTCTATATTAGAAAGCTGATGACTTTGAGCAGACATATATCCCCCCAAAACCTACAACCGCAAATGCACTTAATACTGTTAGGAAACTGAGCCATGAGGGTAGTAAACAAAGAGCCGAAAAAGTCTCAACAAACCAGCTAAACTCTAGTAGAGAACTGAAGAGTGGCGCCAAGGTGACCTGAGGAGAGTCAGGAGATATGAGTCATGGCGCCATGGTGGCAGAGGTCAAGAGGTCAAGGGGCCGATGTAGGGATAGGGTCACAGGTAGCTGCAGAATTCAAAGAGACTCTGGAATTCATGGTACAGATATGGCGGGCTCAGTAACCTATTGTGCAAGTCCTTGCCCCTGCTTCTTGAAATTTAGGCATGCCCATCACCTGGGGGTGGGGGTGGGATTTCACCTCTAAGAGTTTTCAGAAAGTCTTCATCATCCACCAAGATGCCAAGCTGGTGCCAGTGAGACCCAGTATCCGTATTTCATTCCCCACTGGTTTTATGTACCTAGAATCAAATCAATGATTCTTCAGTGAGAGGTCTGTACTCGGTCCTTAGGACCATGAGCTTAACCTGTTTATTAGGACTTTAAACAAAGTTTCCAGAAGAAGCTCTCCTGTACTAGATCTGTGTCATCATCTCCTATGGCTGTCTGGGCTGATCCCAACTGCAGTCTGAGGAGTCTCCAGTGGTCAAAGTTAGCTCCGAAATTTAAACATAACCAGCAATAGGGACTCACAAAGAGTGGTGTCATAAAATTGGGATCTCAGATGTTTTTGTAACCATTGCAAAAAAAAAGTGTAAGCAGAAAAGTTAAATTCAAGAAGCTGCTTCAGAAACTAGCAGTACTTCCTTGCTATTCATCAGGGTAGAAGTTTAAAACAACCAACCAACCAACCATAAAACTGCTTCTTAGTCAAAGATGCTAAAGAAAATAGAGCCAGTAACACAGTGGCCTAAATTCCCCCAGCATCCTATGCGCTTGTATCAACAGATAAGTGGTCTTCCCATTGCCACTACCACCACCAGCACTGCAGGTGCCACCAGCACCATCTTCTGGAAAGTGGCACAGGAAGAGGCCATGAGAATTCTCTAGGCTTCATGCCGCATGCACACCAATTGCATCATGGGATCCTCAGGGAAACAATAGCTAGAGTGATGAAGTATGGTTCAGCACCACTGTCAGTCTCATCTTATAAATGTCTGCATATGAGAACAGAAGCAGCAGGTGAGGCAACATGAGAAGGAATGGCTCATGCCAGCAGTCTGTGTGTTTGCAGACAATGGGGAAATAAGGGAGTGGCACCTTTGGGGGAAAGGGTGTGGGGAAGGACTTAAACTCCGGCAACCCTCTTTGGAGACTGGTTAGATATCTCCAGCCTTTACCTCTGATTAGGAAAGGTTGCCATTACAGTGAGCAGAGCCTCTCACTCTGCAGTCCTCTGCTGGACCTCCTCTTCATCATTCAGTCCAACCACAGGTGAGAAGTGGAAAAAAATATTTTTTTTTGTTCTTGTCTCCTTGTTTAGATTGTGCTGGTTTTTTCCCCTTCATGCATTTTTATTGTTATTATAAAGGTGATGTCCAGAGGGGTTACAGTTACTTAAGTCAGATAAAGAGTATGTTTGTTTTTGAGCAATGTTACCCCTTCGCCTGCGCTCTCTCCCAGATTTTCCCTCCCATCTTCACCCACAAGATGTATAATTCATTTTCAACATAGTGTCTAGTGAGGGCCACACAGCTGCATTTGTTCACCCTTTGTCCTTCCATTTCTGTGCTTCACCTTCACCCTCCCAAAGATATAAGCAAACAAACAAGACAAAAAAAGAAAACAAAAATAGCAACAAAGGAAAAAACCCCTCTGGTTTCCATTTCTCAGAGTTCATTTTGATAAATATTATATTCCTGAACAAATGCACATAGATATTGTAAACTTGTTCAACTACTTTGGAAAGTAGTATGGAGGTTCTTCAGAAGACTCCACATAGAGCTCCCCTATGACCCAGCAATCCCACTTTTGGGCATTTACCCAAAGGATCACAAACAAGACCACACTAAAGCTACTAGCACAACTATGTTTATTGCAGCATTATTTACCAACCCAGATGCCCCTCAGTAGATGAATGGATCAAGAAAATTTGGTATACCTATACAATGGAATTGTACGCCTCCATCAGAAAGAATGACATTGCCCCATTTGTTAGGAAATGGAAAGACTTGGAAAAAATTATATTAAGTGAAGTAAGCCAGGCCCAAAGAAACATAGGTCACATGGTTTCCCTTATTTGCAATAACTAGTATATGTCTGAGACAAGCAGAAATGGTCAGATAAGTTGATGTTAGGTGAAATGAACCCCAAGGGAAGTGTTCAAATGTTTTTTCTTTCTTGTGATTGTTTCTAACACCTATATATATATATATATATATATATATATATATATATGATTTCTTTGTTGCTTTGTATGTCCCTCCCCCACAGTATAATCCCTGCTTTCATTGTATTTGATGTTGGTGTAATTTGTGGAGGGGAAGGGAAAAAACAAATCATTTAAATAGGGATACAGGTGGACCCATTGCAACAATGAGATGTACAAGTCGTTATGTCGAAAAACGAACTTTCTAACTTTGCTGGGTTTTTGTTGATATCTTATCTAGATTTTTAAATGTATGTTAACTTTTTAAACTTTTTGATAATTTTTGTACATTTGGCTGGGAAGTTCTGTTCTTTCCTTAGTTGCTTTTTTTCCTCATTTTTTACTTTGTGTCAGCATTCAACCTTGGTCCACACATCTTTCCTTCTCCAATTATATTCCACATCCTTCTATTTGCACATTGAATCGCTTTCTTGCTCTTAAGTTTTTTTTCTAGGTTAAAATTCTGTCTATAATCCTTTGTTATCAAAAAATTAAGTAGGTAACTAGACTGTCAGATCATTTTTGTTTATGTTTATCCTTCTTTTACTATTTTTGCCTTTCTCAGTATATCTTTAAGTAGAACATCTCTACCTATCACATTCCAATCTGATTAACCCTTCTATAAACCACCACTACCACCACCCCTGCTAGCCTTACAAAAACTCACATTTTGGGAGAGTCATTAATATTATCATTTATAAAATTTATTGTACAAGTGATGTGCAGAGAGGTTAAAGTTATGTAAGTCAGGTACTGAGTGCATTTCCTTTGGAACAGTGTAACACCCTTCTCATTTTCACTCAGATTTTTCCCTTCTGAGATCCCTCCCCCACAAGTTGTGTACTTCATTTCCAACATAGTGTCTAGTCATTGCTGAATTAGTTCACCCTTTGTCCCTCTGTTTCTGTGTTTCTCCTTCCCCTCCCCAACTTATATAAACTTACATATAAAACAAAGGGTACCAAAATCAAAAACAGCAACAAAAGGGAAAAAGCAGAAAAAAGAAACATAACAGTACAGTAAAAATAAACAACATTTTATAGGATCTTATACACACAGCTATTGAGCCCTTGTGATCCTTTCCTAAGAATATCCTCCTCTGGTCTCACTGTGTGAATGTTGATTCTTCTTATTTTTATCCCATTTCTACCTTTGTTGTCTAAGGTCCTCCATTTGATGAAGTATCTATTTCAATTACAATTCTCCACAAACACTAAAGCTGTAGTGATGTCAGAAAGTTATTATAAATTACTGCAATCTCTCAATGGGTATAAATCATATGTTATGGCTTCCACAGAGAAACTTGGTCTCCTGAGTGGACCAGAGGACCAAGACTCAATATCTTGAGCACAATGATGAGCTCTTGGATGACTGAACCACATCTCCATTTGGAAATAGTAACATCACAGCAGTGACACTACTGAGTTGTACTGAAATGTCAAGAGAATCTCCTCCTTAAGGAACTATTATATATTGCAGCATCAAGGAAATTGGTCTCTCTGTCTCTGAGGTTAGTTCAACTTCATCCTAGACCGTTGGAGAAAAGAAAAATAGAGTTTAATATCTTTAATGAACATAGATGCAAACACAGTTAATAAAATACTTGCAATACTGGAACAATAAAGGAAATCTGAAGGGGGTGGATGGCCAATCTTTGGCTTCCAGTCTCCCAATGAGACGAACTCAACAAGCCTTTAGCTATAAAATAAGTAATGGCTTATTGCTAAATTATGGCAACAATCACTGAGCACACTAGCTAACACAGAGGTGGTTTTATTTCTTTAAAGAGTTTCCCTGTGGGCTGGGAAGGTGGCTCAGTGGTAGAGCGCTTGCCTTGCATGCCTGAGGCCCTGGGTTCGATTCCCCAGCACCACATAAGCAAAAAGAAAAAAGCCGGAAGTGGCACTGTGGCTCAAGTGGTAGAGCGCTAGCCTTGAGCTGAAGAGCTGAGGGATAGTTCCTAGGCCCAGATTTCAGGCCCCATGAATGGACCCCAAAAAAATTTAAAAAAAGAAGAACAGTTTCCCTGTATAGAGTTAGTATACCGGTGGAGAACATTGGCTGCTCCCCCTACCCATCCCCAGGTCTCCTCAGGCACCGCCCTCCTCCATCAGCTGCCAGGGCTGCCTACCAGGGCTCCCAGGTCTGTCAGGCATCTCCATGCTTGCTGCTGTCCCCCTGCTGAAGGCTGTGCCCAGATCTTGGCAGCCTTAGAGCTGGAGTGGCTCCCTGTTCATTGGCCTCCATCTCAAACCCTCTCCAGGAGGGTCAAAATTACTTAAGTGAGGTAAGGAGTCCAGCTCTTCTTCGGCTGTGGTACCCCCATTTCCTTCCCTCCCCTTCCTCCAAGTTGTAAAGTTCCTTTCCAACATAGTGATCCCTGAGCACCACTGCTGTATGGGCTCATTCTTGGTCCCCCCATTTCTATGATGCCACTTCCCTTCCTTAAGTCAGATAAACTTATTTAAAACAAAAAAAAAGGTAAAATGGAGGCTGGCGTGGGGGGCTAGGGAGAAAGGAGGGAAAGAACTGGTTTCTTCATATTTTACCCTCCCCCATATGAATACCTTTAACTGTTTCCTGTTTATATGAATACAACATGATCAAGGTTGAAAACTCATTTGCTAGTGAAAACTATGGTAATTCCTTTACACCTCTACCCCACAAAGAAACCTTTAACTTCTCTGGATTTACTTCTGCTTTTGCCATCAGACCCAGGGCAATGTGATTACAGCACTGGCAACAACAGATGATTCCTTTGAGGGAGAATAAAGGAGGAGGAAAGGGGAAAGGCTGACTAGCAGAGAGCAGAGACCAAAAAGTCCCTGGTTCTTCAGTGAGCTGTGAGAACATGAGATGAGAAAGCTCTGTACCTGTCAACAGTGTAAACTCAGGACATGTGCAAGTGTGAGCATTCCACACAGGTGTACCCTTCAGCCTCATTTTGCAGGCTGCCCTTCCTGGTTTATGTCAAGCCTCTCTGCACAGGACATGTTTACCAGGAGCAGATATAGTGACAGTTCCAACATTTTTAGGGGACAAGATAGGCCTTAGGTAGAATATGAGAACATATAAATATTTACTGTGTTTCAATCTTATCAGTAAAACCCGAACAAACCCAGGAGAGTGTCGTTTTCATGTACAGAAGTGCTGTTGAGAAAAGTCTTGGGACTATTGTTCCATCCACTTGAAGAAGTAATATAAGATAGTTCAGTCTTACATTTGTTTTCTCTGTCTTACTTCCCTGAGGAATCCAGCAATGCTCCATCCCAACATATTACAACCCATTGCCATAGTTATGTACTAGAAGGGGAGGAAGAAAAAAGGTGGGAATGTTCTTCAGTGAAATTTACACTTCTAGAAGTTAAGGGCGAAATTTCACCAACAAAAATTGTCTCACCAGTTTTTTGTGGGTACTCATTTACTTGAAGATGTCTATATCTTAGTTCTAAAAAATGACTGCTGGAAGTGGTGCTGTGGTTCAAGTGGTAGAGCGCTAGCCTTGAGCTGAAGAGATGAGAGGCAGTGTCCAGGCCCAGAGTTCAAGCCCCATGACCAACAAAATAAAAATTAAAAAATGACTGCTTTCTTGTGTCTGTAATAGGATTGTCCATGATATCTTGAAGATTCATTGTCTAGGTAAATCCTGAATTTCCATATCAGATTTAGGCCAGTTCCTGAAAGAATATGATATGCCCAGGTTTTCAAATTTTAGGAAGTATTGGGTTTTAGCATTGAAGTCCTCAGAGATGTGTACTTTTCTCTACTATTTACAACTATGCTTACTTCACTTTTGTTCCATTTATATGGAGTGAGTTCTATAATCTTATGTTGTTGTCTTGATACCTATTTAAATACACATTTTCCTTCCTAATACTAGAAGCAGGACTCAGCCACCTAGAAACCGATGCCAGATCAATAGTCCTTCCCAGTTGCTTGTGGTGATCAGCCAAATATTTGTCATAAGCAACTGATGATCCCTGGAAACTGCGTCTTTATAGGACAGCTGGAGGCAGTCTGCTTGCCCAGGCCCACATATTCCCACACAAGGAAGACCCACTGTGAAGGGATTGTAGTGATTCCTTCAATTCTTGCTTACTGCGTCATCTCTTGGAACTTTGCTTTATTGATTTCAACCCAATTAAAACCTGTTTGGATAACATCCTGAACTGCAGTAAATATGCTGGGTTTGAACCTTCCTCTGTCCTCTCCTCTCTAAAATGCTGGGCTTGAGGGCTCTCCCCCCCCCATTTTTCTCTCTCTCATATCTGATGCCTGATTTATTGGCATACCTTGCACCTCCCAGGAGCTTTCCCTGGACTGTTAGTCAACCTAGTCAGTCTTTACTATGCTTGTGGTAATTCAGCTCTGTTCTTCCGTGAGAGACTGTTCTGCATCTTAGACAATATTTAATTGAAAATTTGTTATTTGCAGATAAATATTTAATATCTGTTTTAGAATATAAACATTAAGCCCCCTCATCTGGTTCATAAAGGCTTTCCAAATCTACTGTTTTGCTTTTTAATTATGTTAATAGAAAATTTTGACAAATAATAGTTTTCCTTTTTATACATTCAAATATTTCTAGCTCTTCTTTCATAGAAATTGATATTTTGGTGAGTTGACAAGGCTGTTTCATACCCAAGGCTGGGCTTTAGGATGTATTCAGATTTTTTTCTATGCCTTATTTCTTCTTTATAATATTCTATATAATTTATATACTGGACTTCCTTTTATATACAGTATACAAGGGGATTTTCAATCTTGTTTTCCTTGAGGTGAATAGCCATTATTTGTTCTGATTATGTTTCATTAATAGTCTAAGTTGTGCCACCTCTTAAATTCTCATATAAATAAAAGGTAATTCTGAAGTCTGTATTCTATGCCACTGATAATTTTGTGTAATATTTTGCAAATACTAACTTTAAAAAATACACTTTTTATTTCTTTTTAAGTTCAGAGATCCTATAAAACATATTACCCTCACGTTTTCTATTACAATAACTTTTGTCAGACAAGTTTTTATGCACTTGAATAAACTTGTATCAAGTTTAAAACTGATGTAGAGTAAGTTGTGTGGATATATACAAATATAGTGAAAATTTTCATTTTAAGAAAATAGCTTCATCTTCAAAAATTTTGCATGTATTTCTGTGCATCTTGATGCTAGATGATTATGAGTTTGAGGCCAGCCTGGGTAACTAATTCACCAAGAACAAAGAACAACTAGAAACAGATATGCACATAATAGCAGAACTCTTAAATATATGAGCCTGAAACTGACAGTATTAAAGAGAGAAATAAACAATTCAATAATAAAATATGGAAATTTTAATACCCAGAATTAAACAATGGATTCAACAGCTCATTGGAGTATAAGCAAGATTATAAAAGTCTTGAGTAACAGTATCAACTAATTTGTCTCAACAGACAGTTATAGAATATCACTCAACTGAAGTTTGAACCCAGGACCTGGGCAGTCTTCCTGAGCTTTTTCACTCAAGGCTTAGTGCTCTGCCACTTCGAGCCACAGGTCTATCTACTTCCAGTATCATGTTAATGTAGATGCTGTTGTGTCTTTTTCTTCTAAAACTTGTCATTGCAAAGATTTTTATGTTTGTCAAGAACATTGCTGTGTTTTCTGATCATTAAAGTGGGCTTCTGATGACTTAGTAACCACATAAGCCTTCATTTGAATAGCTATTTAATGGCAAAGTATTTTAAGTGACTACTCCTTTATGCCCATGGTTAAATACACAGTATTATTTGAGGTCATTTAGAAGGTAAATTTAATACTCCCATTGCCATTGAATTGAAAGATGTAGAACTACATGTTCAAGTAAACTCAAAAAACATGAATATGCTTAACATTCAAAAAAGCCATCAAAATTTAGCATTACGGTGGCAAAAAATTCATCAAGATTAATTTTAATTATATAACACCATAGCGGAATTGATTCCAGTTCCATTTCACATGTGCTTGTTCTTTGTCTATTGATTATTTTTGAATAGGATTCCCTAAGTAGAGCAGGTTGGTTTTAAATACACAATGTATCTGCCTCAACTTTCCAAATATTGGGATTACAAGCATGAACTACCATACCTGAATATTGAGAATATTACTTTCACCTCACTGCCTCTTCCAACAATGGATCACTTTTGATTATTTATTTGACAAGCAGGGGTTATGCATTGCTGACTGCCCTGCAAGAGAAGAAACAGATTGTGCTTAGCCAGAAGACAGACCAACAATGAATTCTAAACACTCCTATGTGACACTAAATGATGGTCCCTTGATCCCTGCTCTGGGCTTTGGCACCTACACACCTGAAGAGGTAAGTCATAATTTGATGCATGTTTCAAAGGAAAATAACCTAGGATGAGAGGAAGTGGATCTGTGCTGTCAACACATCCATTTTTTGTCTGAGTATTTGGACTTATGTGGTTCTCAGGTTTGTCTTTTTATTTCCAGGATAGAGCTAAGCCATGTAAACTCCATCAGAGTTGGACTAGTTATTCACAGACCAATTACATTGCATGTCATATTTTCCTGTATTTTTTATCTGGTTCCCAGAAGATCACTGTCTCTCAAATACAAGAATACTGCCTGCCAGGTCACTTGCTTGGATGTTGATTGCATTGGAAGTCATTTCTCAGTTTATTTCTATAGTTCATGAAGAGTTCTAGATGGCAAGATACAGAGAAATCAGAAAAGTTGATGGGGGTAGGAAACAGAATAAAAGATGGAAAGGAATTTTTCTTAGGGTTTGGGTAGCCTTTAACATCTGATAGTAAATATTGCATCTGGGATGAATAGAATTTCAATGTCCTATTTTCACAGGGTGTGAGAGCACTAGCATTTAATTATCTTGTCAATAAAAGAAAGGGGGGAGGAAGGTGGAGCACACTTGTTTAGGGGGAAGAATTACATATACCAGAGTTTTTTAAGAAAAAGAAAGCATATACTCTTACAGGAATCAGGAAGTGGGCATCTTGACTCAAAGATCAAGTGTGCAGAATTTGTCAGAGCATTAAGAAGTCATAATCATCAATTAATTAGAATGCAAAGGGCAGGATAGAAGGCTTTCACACTGCAATATCTCTTTAAAAAGGAGATTGGCAAGGCTTTAAGCACTGAAGCCTCTGGCTGCCCTTTGTGAGAACATTTGGTGGGAGTGGTAATGGCAGGAATGGTAAAAGATGGACTTACTTCTGCACTAAACATGATAAAAAGCAGCTTCCATCCTTTTTGAGACTTGAAGTGGAAAGGACTACTATTCCTTTCTTTGCTTTGGAAGATTGAAACAACAAAGAAAAAGAATATGTATCAAGGTGGGTAGGCTCTGCATTGTATTATGTTCTTCCCGAGCAAGAGAGAGTAACAGGAAAAATTTAGTTCTTATACTGTACAAGCATGCTTTATAAAGTCCTGTTCATAAAAGTTAAAACAGCAAATTCTTTCTCTGATTAGGACATGTAATGATTCTCAATGTAATAATAGTCACATAGATACCATTTCTTCTCTAAATATGGATCCTAGCGCATATGGTATGCATTCTTTCTCTCTTTACCCTTCTTGGTCACCCTAATTATCCATTTTCTGATGAATACTGAAATGGAGGCCTGTGTGACGCCTTCTGCCTGAAGCTCCTGTGTGTAGAGAGCCCTGGGATACCTTGTGGCTCTGCCCTATGGAAATATCTTTGGATATATGTGTTCTACTCCATTGGTGCTGCTCAGTGGTTTCACTCAGCTAAAGCTGAGCCCTGGTCTGGAAAAGAAGGTTGTACATTGTCATCACTTTCTGAAATAAACACAAGGTTGTTTCCCTAAAGATTCTTCCTAACCCTGTCTTTGTCACTTGCATGTTTTTGTTCTCTCTCGCTTTTTTTTCTTTTGTCAGTCATGGGGCTTGAACTTGGGCACTGTCCCTCAGCTCTTCAGCTCAAGGCCAGTGCTCTACCACATCACCACTTCCAGTTTTCTGGTGGTTTATTGGATATAAGAGTCTCATGGACTTTCCTGCCTGGGCTGGGTTTGAACCGTGATCCTCAGATCTCAGCTTCCTGAGTAGCTAGAATTACAGGCATGACCCACTGGTTCCCAACTTTCTCTCTCACTTTTTATAAATAACCCAAATTGATTTGGCCATAATTGCATAGACTGGGATCAAGAGACCATGGTAGTCATTTTCTCTCAGATTCCAAGCTGATCACCATTGTTTTGAGAAGATTGAAAATCATATAGAAGATTTAATAATCATGCACTTTTATCTTTCAGAAAGAATAAATTTTAAGCTTTCATACATGTGTATTTATAAAACATATTGTGTGATGACATTACATCATTGACTAATATAGTCATTATTTTTAAGTATTATTTTAAATCACTTGGTTTTTATAATAATCCATTAATAATTTACCAGTTCCAATCTGAATCCCAATAATTATTCTATTACATCAAATTTTAGCCACCTATTCCAAAATTTAATAAATTTAAGATATTTTCATTTCTGTTCACTTATGCATAATGTTCAGTAAGGCTGTGGCCTACAGAAATCAGTTCATAGGCACAGTGCATCTTGGTCAATGTTTCTCCACCCACTGCACCTTGCATAGGATGTGGCCACCTTTGTATTTGGACATGTGACCCTGGGCAATCAGGTTTCCCCTCAGCCATCTCTTCTAAGGTGATAAAGTAGAAATTAAAGGAATGTATGGAAAAATATGCATTTTAGTTCTACCTCGATTGAGCAAAAATTAGAAGAAATCCAAAAGTTCCTTTTAGCAAAGCAAAGGATGCAATCCATATATGTGAGAAATGGTGGCTCTGTCCAGTAGTCAACTTGGAGGTAAAGGAAGGGATGTGGCCTGATAGGGCTTTATAGGCCTAAGGGCTCATTAAGAGTGGCCCACGTGACTGAAGAAGGGAAAAATACATACATTATAAGTAAGTCTAGATGGCGGTAGTAATATATGTAATTAATTTTATTGAAATTTTATTGAAGTTTATGTATGAATGGAAATGACATGATGAAATCCTTTACTATGTACAATTCAATATATGCCAATAAAATAACAAAAATTAACTTGCATAAAATATAGTGATTCCAACTCTCTTCTTATATGTGAAACATTTCTCCCTTTATATTAGTTCATTTCTAGACCAGGAGTACCTATGGTTACTCATTACACAGGAAGTGACACTAACTAACCATTAGGCAGGAGCTAGGATGTAAGTTATTCAGTGTCCTGTGCAGGAAGCAGAAGGAACAACATGAACTTAGTCAGACAACTGACCAGCCATGAGTTGTAAAGAGCATTGTGTGAAACTAAATGATGGTCATTCATCCCCTCATTGGGCCTTGGAACCTACACGCCTGAAGAAGTAAGTTATCCTATGGGGAAATGTTGAAAAGTATTCCAGAATGATTGGGAGTTGAACTGGGCTATCAAGACTTAGCTACTTCTTGTATAAGTGCTGGGGATTCACTTGGTTCTCAGATCTTCCAGCTATACTCACACCTACTTGTATATCTAGATTATTTGAGAATACATTTTTCCATCAGCATTTAATCTGTTAAAAAAAAGGAGGCATGGATACATAAAAATGTGTTTGATCACACATTGCTCTCTAGCCAAGTTTGAATGACAGTCTAGCTCTGGTTGGCATCTAGGGACTTTGATTTCTTAGCAGCTATTTAAAGATAAAGATGATGAGTGTTCCTAAATGGCTTATATACAAAAGAGGAGTAGAGTTTTGCATTGTCTTCTTTTGAGAGATGGATTTATCAGGTCCTATCAGAGGACTCCATATAATATGAAAATCTTGGAAAGTTCTCTAACAGATTTCATTACAGACAGAGTTCCCATTTTTGTGAAGGGAGAATTTTTTGGAATTCAGCCTGTTTCGCTGAAGAAGAATCACAGAATCTTGCACCAGATTTCTTCTATATTTTTCTTACATTCTTACCCTTTGACCTTTACTTAGTGACCTCTTTATATTAATAATAATAGAATTACTGAAATAATGAGATTATTTCAATATGCTGAATTCTGCATGAGGTTCCAGATAATATAAGAACAGGAGTTGTTTCTGGGGTGTACTACATTAATAATTAATGAAGATTTCATGGGTTTGTAAGAGACTTAGAATGTAAAATTCTTGTTTACGCAAAAGACCCAGAAAATGTGAGTTTGATTTTGTGGTCCATGTTCAAAAGTAAATAAAAATGTAAATAGGGGAAGATGGTTCAGTGGTAGAGTGTTTGCCTTGCATGCATGAGGCTCTGGGATCCATTCCTTAGCATCACATAAGCAGAAAAAGCCAGAAGTGGTGTTGTGGCTCAAGTAGTAGAGCACTAGCCTTGAGCTGAAGAGCTGAGGGACAGCACCCAGGCCCAGAATTCAGGCTCCATGACTGCCAAAAAAAAAAAAGATGTAAATAAGTGTCAGTTCTTTTGAATGTAAGTAATTGGATCTGTAGCCTCCAAAGCAACATTTGGGGTGTCATTTAGTATCACAGAAAATGGGAATTCAACGATCAGGGAAAGAGGCCTTTGTCAAATATGCCATCTGACAATGATTTGTAGTACAAATCTTTGGTCTTGTCACCTATCCTTTTGGCTTATTCTGACATCTAGTGACAACTTCTTTCTCCAAATACTACTTGTGGTTGCTTCCCTAGGTTCCAAAGAGTAAAGTCTTGGAGGCTACCATGTTAGCTATAGATGCTGGCTTCTGCCATATTGACACTGCTTACATATACCAAGTGGAAGAAGAGGTAGGGCAGGCCATTCGAAACAAGATTGAAGAGGGCACTGTGAAGAGACAAAATATATTCTGCACCTCACAGGTATTGTGTCTACAGAGTATAAGTGTGCAAACGAATGATGTGATGTAAACAAGAGAAAATTATGTATGAAAGTGAGATATCAGTTGGCAAAAAGTGCTTATTGGTGCGCCTTTTATTCTTACTTATTTCGCATAGAGAATATATTATGTAAGTCACCTGTAATCCTAGCCACTCAGGAGGCTGAGATCTGAGGATCATGGTTCAAAGCCAGCTTGGGCAGGAAAGATGGGGCGACTCTTGTCTCAATTAACCACCAAAGAACCAGAAGTGGAGCTGTGCAAAGAAGCTTGAGTAAAGGAGCTCAGAGACAGTGCTCAGGTCCTACACTCAAACCCAAGACTGATACACTCACACATACACACACATACGCCCACACACAGACACACACACAAAGCAGTTTACAAAGATAATGACTATTTAGTGACTGTATACATATTTATAACATTAAAATGCTTTTATGTCTATGTCCTTAACTCAAAGCACCATTATTTAGAATGGGCTCACAGGTGATATAGACTATGCCAAAATTATGACTTCCCTTCTCCCCTACTTATTTTCTACATTTTCTTCACATTTAGAAGATCAGTTTTTAACACTCATAAATATCAGAGAATTGATATTATCTGGATAGTAACTCATTCACCCAAAAATATTTCTAAGAACTTAGTACACAAGCCACTGGTAGAGCTCAGTATGGGGAGTGAGTGAGGTTCTACTTGCTTTCTTGTATGTTTTGTGACTCATTCCGTCTCATACATGGAGAAGTATTGCTTGGGTAACAAATGTGTGATTAATGAGGCTGATGTATTTTCTTCTTTTTTAAAAATAAGTTTTTTATTTTGAAAATACTGTACAGAGGGTTACAGTTACATGATCAAGGTAATGAGAAAATTTCTTATCCAACATTGTTGCCTGGTTCTTTCCTAGCAAGGGGATGACCTTTTTCCAACCGATGAACATGGGAAGCCAATATTGGACACAGTGGATTTCTGTGCCACGTGGGAGGTGAGTGAGTATTTGAAAGAAAGGCAACAGAGGCAGCTAGAAGAGATGAGCTGGGTGGTATGTCTATGTCAGAGAATGGGGTACATTATGTTGGCTGTGGACATTCATTAGGTTTTTGAGGATGTTATGCTCGAGCAGTGGATGAATGCATTGATGGAAAACTATAGAGAAAAACGGAGAGATGCAGAATTGAAGGCAATAGGAATAGACATCTTTGTCTTCTTATGTAGTTAAATCTTCAATTCTACAATAAGGACTCAGAAATTCTTTTTCTGGCTGTCATTACATCTTTTGTTATTATCTTTATCAGTTTCTCCTCTGCAAATCAATTCTAATGAGTTTAATTGTCATTTCTAGTCAGTGAAAGTAGTGGAGTTCTGGTTTTGTTTTGTTTTTATTTTGAATTTTTTGGCAACACTGGGAAATCAAACACAAAGCCAAGGTAACCTCAATTTCTCTACCACTGAGCACCACGTCTGGCTTCTTCTGTTTATGTGGTGCTGAGAATCAAACCCAGAGCCTCCTGCATGCAAGGCAAGCACTCTATCTCTGATCCACCTTCCCAGTCCTTACTATATTCTTTTGAACAGTTCCATCTCCTATTCCTTCCTGTAATGTTTTATGGGTGTCTGCTCTGACTTCGAGATCTTTGATCTATTTATAGTTGATTCTGGTGCAGGGTGATATATTGGCATAGAGCTTTAGTTTTCGACAGGTGTTTAACCAATTTTGCCAGTACCATTTACTGAAGAGGCTGTCTTTCTTCCATGCTATTTTTTTAGCTCCCTTATCAAAGATTAGGTGGCTATATGTCTGTGGGTTCATTTTTGGGTCTTTAATTCTATTCCATTGGTCCTGAGGTCTGTTCTTGTGCCAGTACCTAGCTGTTTTGATTATGGCTTTGTAGTAGAGTTTGAAGTTTGGTATTGATATTCTTCCAGCTCTGTTCTTTCGGCTAAGGATTGTTTTTGCTATTCCATATAAATGTTTGGACTGCTTCTTCTATTTCCTTGAAGAATGAGGTTAGGATATTGATAGGTATTGCATTGAATTTGTAGATAGTCTTTGGAAGTATTGCCATTTTCATGATGTTAATCTTCCCAATCCACGAGCATTGGAGGTTTTTCCACTTCTTTAGTTCTGCTTTAATTTCCTTTTTTCAGGTTTTCAAAGTTTTCATCACAGAGGTCCTTCACTTCTTTAGTTAACTTCAAGTATTTTATTTTTGTGGGGCTATTACACAAGGAGTTGCTTTCCTGATTTCAGATGCACTCTTCGCATTATTGGCATATGGGAAAGCCATTGATTTTTGAGGGTTAATTTTGTGTCCTGCTACTTTACCAAAGTTTCAAATCAGTTTGAGTAACTTGGGAGTGGAGTCCATGGGGTTCTTTAAATACAAGATCCTGTCATCTGGAAAGAGGGAGAGTTTTACTTCTTCTTTTCCTATTTGGATCCCTTGTATGTTTGCATATTATCTTAATGCTCTTGTTAGGCATTCTATTACTACATTGAAGAGAAGTGGAGAGAGTAGACATCCTTGTCTTCTTCCTGAATTTAGAGAAAATGGCTTTAGCTTTTTGCTATTAAGTATAATGCTGTCATACATAGCCTTTGTTATATTGAGGAATGTTCCATGGATTCCTACTTTGTCAGAACTTTCATCATAAAGGAGTGTTGGATGTTATCAAATGCATTTTTCTGCGACTATTGAGCTAAACATTTGGGTTTTATCCTTGCTCTTGTTGATGTGCTTAATTGTATTAATAGATTTGCATATATTGAACCAGCTTTGCATCCTGAAATGAATTCTGTTTGATCATGATGTATGATTTTTTTTTGATGAGTGGCCACAATTTTGTTAAGAAGTTTTACATCGATGTTCATCAAAGAAATGGGTCTATAGTTCTCTTTCTTTGATGAGTCCCTGCCTGGTTTTGGGGATGAGGGTTATGATGGCTTCATAGAAGGAGTTTGGTAGTGAACATTAACTTTCAATTTCATTGAAGAGTTGGAGGAGTATGGGTGTGTGTTCTGCTTTGAAGACCTTGTAGAATTCAGCTGTAAATTGATCTGGTCCTGGGCTTTTCTTGGGTTGGAGGTCTCTTATTACTGGTTCTATTTTGATGTTTGATATAGGTCTGTTAAGTTGGTTTAACTAATCTTGATTTAGTTTTGACATGTCAATATTTGCTAGAAATTTGTCCCTTTGTTCTAGATTCTCAAGCTTATTAGCATAAAGGTTTGAGATGTATTCCCTTATAATGTTCTCAATCTTGGTTTTTTTCTGTGGTGATGTTACCAGTCTCATCTCTGAGTTAGTTTATTGGGTCTGCTCTCTTCCTTTTCTAATAATATTTGCTAAGGGTCTATTAATTTTGTTAATTTTTTAACAACCAACTCTTTGTTTTGTTGATTCTTTCTATGGATTTTTAAATTTTATTTATTTTAAATTTATTTTTTCTTCTTGTTTATATTGTGAAAATACTGTACAGAGGGGTTACAATAACATGGGCAAGATAATGAGTACATTTCTTATCAAGCATTAAATTCATTTAATTCTGATTTAATTTTAATTATGTTTTTCTGTCCACTGGATTGGGGTTTAGCTTGTTGCCCTTTTTCAAGGAGGTTCAGATGTCTCATTAAATTGTTGGTTTCAGATATCTCCAATTTGTTGATGTAGGAACTCAGAGCTATAAACTTGCCTCTGAGTACTGCCTTTGCTGTGTCCCAGAGGAGCTGGTAATTCGTGTGTACACTTTTGTTGAATATCATGAACATTTGAATTTCCTTTCTAGTCTCTTCTATGACCCACTGGTGGATCAACAGTGTGTTGTTCAGCCTCCACGTGTTACAGGATTTTCTTTGGTGGCTTTTGGTGTTGAATTCTAATTTTATTCTGTTGTGTTCTGAGAGTATACAGGGCATAATTTCAATGTTTCTGAATTTGGGCAGATTTGCTTTGTGACCTAAAATGTGGTTAATTTTGGAGAATGTTCCATGTGCTGCTGAGAAGAACATGTATTTGGTAGATGTCTGTGAGGTCCAGTTTATCTATGCAGTTGTTTAAGCCTGAGGGTTGTCTGTTGGGTTTTTGCTGGGTTGATCTATGCAGCAGGAATAGTGATGTGTTAAAGTACCTAATAATTACTGTCTTTGGATCTATGTGTGATTTTAGGAAAAGCAGTGTGTCGTGGATAAATTTCAGCAAATCTGTATTTGCTGAATACGTATTTAGAATTGTAATATCCTCCTGAGGGAGAGATCCCTTGATTAGTATCCAATGATCTTCTTTACTTCTTGCAAATTTTAATTTGAGGTCTATTTTATCTGATATTAGGATTGCAACTCCCGCCTGTTCATAGAGGTGTTTGCTCAGTCGATTTTATTCCCACCTTTCACTTTCAAAATGGGTTTGTTTTTGAGGGCAAGGTGTGCCTCTTGAAGGCAGCAGATAGAAGGATCTTGCTTTTTGATCCAACTAGACAGTCTATGTTGTTAATTGGAGAGTTAAGTCCATTAATATTGAGAGTTAAAACTGAGAGGTGTTTGGTAGTCCCTGCCATGTTATCCACCTTCATGGAGCTGTGCCAACCTGGTTCTTCCTATGATTCTTAGATTATCTGGGAGCTGTTTGTTTGTTTTCTTGAACTTTATTGTGCTCTTGTTGGTTGTCTATGTGTAGGACATCTTTAAGTATCTGTTGTAGGGCTGGTTTGGTGGAGATCATTCTTTTCTGAAGAAGGTTTTTATTTGACCTTCTATTATGAAGGACAGTTTAGCTGGGTACAGTATTTTTGGTTGGTAGTTGTTTGTCTTTAGTATGGCATACATCACTCTAGGCTGTTATTGCTTTAATTGTCTCTGCTGAGAATTCTGAAGTTAGTCTGATTGGTTTCTCTTTTTTTAATTTTTTCTTTTTTCTTTTTTGAGTCTGGTCATGGGGCCTGAACTCTGGGCCTGGGCACTGTCCCTCAGCTCTTCAGCTCAAGGCTATCACTCTACCACTTGAACCTCAGCACCACTTCTGGCTTTTTTCTTTTTGCTTATATGGTGCTGAGGAATTGAACCCAGGGCCTCATGCTTGCAAGGCAAGCACTCTACCACTGAGCCATCTTCCCAGCCCCTGGTTTTTTTTATAGGTGATTAATATTTTCTCCTTGACAGCTTTAAGGATCATTTCCTTGGTCAGAATTGATCAAGTACAGATTAAAATGTGACAGCGGGATGTCCTGTCATGGTCTGGTCAATTTGGGGTTCTAAAGGATTCTTACATCTGCATAGGCCTATCTTTTTGCATGTTTGGGAAGTTCTCTGCTAGGATCCTATTAAATAAAATTCCTAGACCATTAACTTCTGTCTCTAGGTGCTCCTCTACACCCATTAGTCTCAAATTCGGTGTCTGATGGTGTCTTCTACATGTTGAATAGATCTATCATATTTCTTGGATTTGTCTGAATTCTTGGATTTGTCTTGAATAGTTGTCTGTTCTTTCTATATAATATCTAGGCTGTGTTCAATCCCAGAGATTCAATCTTCTACATGGTCTAACCTATCAAGACTTTCTATGTTGTTTTTTATTTTCTTACTTTTTAATTGGTCAGACTTGATGGCCTCAAATTCTTTGTTGGAGCTTTGTTTTAGATCTTGTATGGACTGCTTTACTTCCTTAATTTGGTTTTCAGTATTCATTCTCAGATTTGTTAGTTGATTGGTTATAATTTCATTGGACTTCCTTTCCTTCTGTTGGTCTTCATTCTGCATTCCATTTGTGGCCTCCCCCTGGATTCCTTCAGCTCTCTGTTTGTGGATTCCAAGAATGCCTCTATTAATCTTTGCCATTTCTCATCTCACTCACAAAATTCCTCTGTTACTCTTTGATTAGCCTCTTCATGCTTGTGATATTCTTGTATTAATCTTGGGTATCTGCTGAAGTATTTTATATCTACTGTTATTTGATGTTGTCACTTACTCAGGGATTTTAATTGAGTTTCATGTTTTTCTTAAACACCAAGTCTCTGAAGAGGCAAAAGTGATTATTATTGAAGACTATTTGGATAATTGATTGAATTTGAGTTGTGATGTGAGTGGAGAAAAACTCCTTACCCATGGCCAAGTGTTCAAATGAAGACTCGGGTACATCATCTCCAAATTATGTAGAACACAAGAGGTAAAGTTTAATGATGGGACTAAATCCAAAAACAGAAAACAGTAAGCTCTCTGCTGAAAGTAGAGAGTGTCCAAGTTCAGAATAATAATCAAGTGAAGTTAGAAATGTCAAAGTCCAAATTCAGATTTTACAGGTGGAAAACCTGAGTTTATTAGTGTGTGAGAATAACGAATAAAACTAATTGATATCAAGTGAGGTTTGTGGCAATGAGGAAATACTTCGAAAAAGAGGTTTTTTGGGGGGAATTTGTTTTATTATGATTTATTTTGTAATAAATTAATAGCTAAACCTCGAATCACCACATGTTACCTTGTGATAAAAATCAGATATCTTCTGGGCACCTTTGACTTATGCCTGTAACCCTAGCTACTCAGGAGGCTGAGATCTGAAGATCGTGGTTCAAAGCCAGCCAGGGCAGAAAAGTCCCTGTGAGATGCTTATGTCCAATTAACAACTCAAAAAATAGAAGTGGCACTGTGGCTCAAGTAGTAGAGCACTAGCCTGGAGCTGAAGTGCTGAGGGACAGTGCCCAGGCCAAGCTCAAGCCTCATCACTGACAAAGAAAAAAAAGGTATAAAAGTATTTTAAAGTATGTATACATGCAGTAGCAAGCATGCAGAGCTATGAACAGAAGCTAAGAGATGAATTACTTTTATGAAAAAATATAGATGTGATCATTTCAAGTTTGTTTTCATCAAAACTCAGAATTTAACTCACTAAACACTTATGGCATGAACTACCTACCCATATTTCTTGTCTTCAATGTCTTTATAATCAACTTTAATTATAAGAAATGTGATGATAATGATAAATCTATGATAAGCATGTAATTTTTGCCCTCAGTGACTTTATAATGCACTTAAAGTGATGAAAAAATATAGGAGTAATGATGTCTTTCATTGAGAACGCATCGTCCTTTCTCCAGATTACCCCATTTACTCTTCCCTGAGGCCTATCAAGTAGTACATTTATTATCTTAATTCCACAGATTAAAAAAAGAGTAAGTCTTAGAGAGTTTAGGTATATTGGTCACAGTCAATCACAGCTTACAAAGATGATCTTGGGAAAAAATCCTTAGCTCTCTGAGGCTGAGGATTTTAAGTGAGGAAGACTATAATGCAGGTGACCCTCCCAGGAATCCTGTTAGGCCACTTCACATGATATCCATTAATGTTCTGTTTTGTTATGTATTGTTTTGGCCAACCTCCTCCCATGAAATATAAACTTAAATTATAATATTTCCTGACTTTACCTGGATTATATTTGAATATTGACACTGCCTGCCAATGCTTTCTGGTGATTTGAATATTTTCTGTCTGGACCTTTAAGCTCATCACTAGCCCTGTCTCCCAGTATACTTAGACCTGAAACAATATGTCTGAGTCTCTAGGTGAATGTCTTGGACCTAAAGCCCTTGGGTGTCTTGGGATGGTAGAAAGGGAATAGTGTTGCAGAGTTGTCACCAGACAAGCTGATGGAAGTGCATCACGGGTCTAGGAGTCTAAAGCAGAATTGGACTCAAATGCAGAAATTTCCCCTGGAATAGTACAGTGAAGGCTGTCTAGGATTGAAAAAACTGTTGCTTAGCTTCATTCTTTTTTTTAAAGATTCTGGTTAAAGAATCCAAACTAGAGATGTGTTTAGTGGCTTTTCTCTATTGCTATATGAGTATTGTCTTTATTGTTCTAAACAAAATGTAATATCCAAAGGGCTTTATTTTTTCAGAAAATTTTAAATAAGAAGTAAAGTATGAATCTAAAGGTTTCCAGTTCAACAAATTTTCAGAAATGATCCCATTAATCTATTATAGTAATTCACTACAATACATGGAAGATTCTAAGGAGAAAAAACATACTTAAAACCAATAGCTTCTATGTCACTGTGTAATAGTTTATTATAAAAAAGAGTGAGCTGGTTTTTAGTTCTCTTTGTAATATAGACTACAACTTTAATTCTACTTCCTCACACTTGATTAAATATTGGACAGACATGAGGAGTCATGATTTCCTGTTAAATTTGTACCCATGAGGTCAAAAGGAACAGTCTCTGTCCAGCCAGAGGAACAACAGCAATGAATTCCAAGGAGCAGCATGTTGGACTAAATGATGGCCATGCGATCCCACAACTGGGCTTCGGTACCTATGTACCCAAAGAGGTAATAAGAATGCTGATCGGTTTGAAGGTTGAAAAGAAAAATAGATTTAGAAAGACCTGAGGCCAATGTGGATTGCAAAGACACATATTTCTAGTATGACTCTGGGGTGGTCAACCAGTGCTCAGTTTTCCCAAGCTAGTGTTTGTCATGTACAGGAGAGAACATTGTGAGAGTGTGATATGTCATAACCTGTTTATTCTGAGCATTGTGCTTTGTACTAATTGGTCATTGATTTCATAGCTGGGTGGGGAAAATAGAACAAAAATTAGCAGGCTAAAGCTGTGCATCAGCTTTGATGCCTGGAAAGATACCGATAGAACCGATAGAATGGTTTGTTTTGTTTTGTTTTTGCTTATTTCCTACAATAGAAAGTCTTGCTTTCTTGTGGAGATCCAGAGAAATCAAGGTGATAAAAGTTAACTTGTTTCCTAAGATCAATCCACTTTGATTCGTCTGCCGGGACTTTGTTAATTTTTAAGGCATAAAGGTAGGGAAGACTGCAGGACACCACCAAATACTCATCTCTGGTGAATCTCCGGGTGCTGTTACACCTAAGAAACAAGTATTAGATCAGGAGTGTAGGAGCAAGAAAAGTTTTGAGCTTGAAAAGTTTCTGAAATTTTTTAAATAAATGTTAAAAAATCTGTGTTTTGGTTTGCCTTTTAAGAAATTATTTACTGAATGAACTTTAAAATTGTGACCCAATTTTGGTAGAGGAGGCACTAAATCCAACCATACCCTCTCTAAATCAAAGAACTTTAGTTCTGAGGGTTGGTGGCTACACCAATTATCTCTTACATGATGGAGTTAATTACTTTTTTATAAATCTATGACCTTTAGCATATATTGTTTTTCTCCCAGAACTTTGTTCAATTTTACAGAGAAAACGACTGTACATAAGAATGTTAACAAAACTTTTATACCATATCTCAAGAACACTGGCCCTGGATAGCACCTGGGAAATTTGGTATTTTACTGTTTTGTGACATGTAAGGGTGGTATGCTTTTTTATTGCTTGTATAACCAGAGGGGAAGTTAAGGATTGGAATTTTGGGGTGTCCTAACAGAGACAGGGCTACTAGGTAAATAGCTCTGGCAAAAAGTATCTTTTGAAATGACTTGAACTTTCCTTGTAGACATGGACCATGTATTGTCACAATGTAGTGCTCCCGATTATGTTCTATGTTTTTCCAATGAGAACTCAACTAAGCATGGATCATATACCTTCTGTATTTTCTTCTATGCACATTTTTCCTGTGTTCCTTCTATGTTGTAATATTATGATGTAAACCACAGGGTGGTGCTATCTACATCCTGAGTCCTGTAAATCTTTCTAAATCATTCTAGGAATTCATTGGAACAAGAGCTTCTGGAATCTTCCAATGTCACTGATTAATTAGCATTTGCTGTGTTTGAAGTTCAGAGAAAAAGCCAAATTCTATTATTAAGTAGAAACTACCACAGAAAAACAGGTTTGGCTTGATTCCTCCAAGTGCAGAATTAAGTCCAACACAGATAAAAATGAGTTCATGGAAAGGTGATTATTTCTGTGACCATCACAATTGGTGTTTGGATAATCCTTTGTCTTACAGCAAAGATGGGATTCAAGTTCACAGAAGTGTTACCCGGTTACATGATTAAGTGATTTGAAGATGACACTGGAATGGGAAGTGCTTTCTAATCGTGTTAACTATCTACTTTGTTTCCAATGGGCTACCTCACAACATTTATCTCCAGCTTCTGCTTTTCTTTTCCTTGTTGATCTAGATTCCTAGAAGTAATGTAATTGAGGCTATCAAAATAGCTATAGATGCTGGCTTCCGGCACATTGACACTGCATATTTCTATGAAGTGGAAGAGGAGGTAGGGCAGGCCATTCGAAGCAAGATTGAAGAGGGCACTGTGAAGAGAGAAGACATATTCCTCACCTCAAAGGTATGCTGCCTATAATAGGTAGATGCAAATTTATTGAAATGTGATTTGAGGAAGAATTACATGATTGGAGCAGTAGTTGGAAGAATTGTTCTTGGTGCTACTATTGTTATTCACATACTTTTCACATGTAAGGTTTAGTATTAAAAACAGAGTAAAATAATTACTACCTTACTCTCTATGAATTGATAGGTTGGCAGACACTTTAACATTCAAAGTCTCAACTTGAATCATTGTTTTAACGGATGCTATAGAACCACTCAGATCTATGGTCAAATCACAATGTTCTTCATGTCCAGAGTAACTTTCTAAAACATTATTTTTGCTATTTGGAATATTAAATCTTACCTTTATTCTTGGAAGAGATCAGTATGAGAATTTGCTAGGTATTAAACAAAACATTGCTAAAGTGGGTTTTTTGCCCAGTACATTTTAAAATATTCAAATACCTTTCCCTTCATTTATGGAAATAAAGGTATGTGGATATGTCTCCACTGATTTGAAGAGATGAGATGTTTAGAAAAATAGTAATTCTGCAATCTCTTTGGGATAAGATTCAGAGTTTGGATAATTTTATTGATTGTCCAAAATGCTATCTCAAGTAATTTCCTTCTATTGTCCAGCAAGTTATTTTAACAATGACATGGCCTTGACAGATCAAGAAAACCTAAGAACAAAGGCATTAATTTTCCCCTATGGACACCGATATCCTCCTAGTATAAAACTTATCTGAATTTGTTCAATCAGATTCTCAATTGAGGTAAACCATCAATCCAGCACAATTTGTATTTTTAACATTTGCAGCTCTGGAGCACATTCAATCGACCAGAGGTAGTTCGGCCTTGTCTGGAAAGATCACTGAAGAAACTACAGTTGGATTATGTGGATCTCTACCTTATTCATTTTCCAACTTCATTGAAGGTAGGCTATTTGCATCATGTAACTGAAGGATATATCTGCATATGACACGATAATTATTTCCATAAATGATTGAGAAGAAGCTGTGATCATCAATTTATGTAAGCTTTAGTTAAAAAATTGATAGACTGACACAGGATATTTCATATGAGTTTACTGAACTATGTAAATAGACAGGTGATTGAATGGCTAGATTTAGATTTAGTCTTCAGCTATTTCTTTTTTCTTTTTTGTCGGTCATGGGGTCTGAATTATGGGCCTGGGTGCTGTCCCTAAACTGTTCATCTCAAGGTTCATGCTCTACCACTTGAGCCACAGTGCCACTTCTGTTCTTTTCTGATTATGTGACACTGAGGAATGAACCCCAAGGCCTCTTGCAAGCAAGGCAAGCACTCTACCACTAAGCCACCTTCTGAGCCCTCAGCTATTTCTGTTTCTCCATCCCTTACATTTTTATTACTGGAGGCTTGCTTGTGTTTTGTCACAGCATTGCCCGCAATAGCAAATAATATTTGGATAGTTCATGTGTCCTGACTCTTACCCTTTGACAGCTTGATTGCATCTTTCGGTATTAGAATCATTATCTCTGACAACTTTTGGTTAACCATTTCTGGCTTCACTTATTTGCCTTGGACTCACATGTATACAATTATCTAAAGAATACTGATTATCCTGAATCAAGATTGAAATCCATTGTTGCGGAAGATCAAGGCAATGTAATTGTTGACTTTTCCAGTGAGAGAGAAGTATTTCCCTGGAGAAAGTGAAGCAGAGAAGTAACACAAGTCCTAGGGAGATATCTTTGGGATGGGAAACCAATATTTAATAATACTTATAATTGATAGGGGATTACAACTACCTAGACTTCTAAAGACATTCCTTATTACTCTCATTCAAGCATCTTTGTAAGCATAAGTAAGTGGAGGAGTCCTTCATTAATGCTCATTTACTATTTCATTCCTGAAGTGTACAAAGGACCATGGCTCTGGGTTGGATGACAGTGCTTGGTGAGGTTTTTGTAATGTCTGCTTCTATTGCAGCCTGGAGAAGATGTCTTTCCAAAAGATGAGCATGGAAAATTCATATTTGATACAGTGGATCTCTGTGACACATGGGAGGTGAGTACTTGAAGAATAGACTTCAGAGGATGCCTAGAGAGTCAGGTCATGTCTCCAACCCCAAGAATGGAATCTGTACCCTTGAAATCTAGAAACTCATGACATTTTCAATGGTGTTTTGCAGGAGTGATAGGGGAGAAAGCATTAATGGAATGTAAAAGACATGAATGTCTGAACAGAATTGATGACAAGGAGAGTGATCTCTTGTTCCTTATGCAGTGATGTCTCTATTTCTCCAAGGAGCACACAAAATTCTTTCTTTGTATGTGAATATATTCTCCAAATGTCTTGACCATTTTTCTTCTACCAACAATCATATGTAGTCAGTTCATTGTTTATTGATAGTGTTTCCTTCATCAACTCCATTTTGCATTTATATTGATTCATCCGATGGTATAGATGGATCGGCAGAACTCCTTTCTTTTTAGGCCATGGAGAAGTGTAAGGATGCAGGATTGACCAAGTCCATTGGGGTGTCCAACTTTAATCGCAGGCAACTGGAGAGGATCCTGAACAAACCAGGGCTCAAGTACAAGCCTGTCTGCAACCAGGTGAGTTCCTGCTTCCTCTTCTCCATCTCTTACTCACTGACTTGTTGCTGTGTTTCTGCCAGCTATTACTTTTACCTTCTCCCCTGTTTAACTTACTTTTGTGGAATAGAAGATTCTAAGAACAAGGATAGGGGGGTTGGCCAACTGTGTTTGTGCCTATTGGGAGATTCATAGTGTCCAGTGAATGGAAGAATATGGAGGATGTAAATGTCATCAAGGTGGGCTACAGTCATTAGACTTCAGAGACAAAGTACTTATTGTTTGCCTATGAATGATGGGGATTGGATTGACGATGGTGTTGTGTATAAAAACAAGGAAGTCCCATAAAATCACCAACTTGGAAAGGAGCAGTGGGAGAAGGAAGGCAGTGTGGAGATCCATGTGAAGGGTCTGTTGAGTGGATGCTTTGGTACTTTGTGCTGTTGTGTCTGGCTTCAGGATTCTTGGCTAGCAAAATAGGTGCATGGAGAGTAAAGTGGGGGCTGCCAAAATGATCACACAGATCAAATATCTGTTGGTGGGGATCTTAGTGAAATCCATACATGGAAACTTAGCGTAAAACACAGAGCTGACTCAATGCCTGAAAACCTCTAAGTCAACTCCTCTTTTCTGCTTTGTTTTTTAAAATCACATCTAGTCTGTGCCTGGTTTGAGCCTCTATATGACTGTCTTCAACAGCTTAAAGTCCTTACAGCTGTGAAGTAAAAGTGTTTAGAACACAAAGCTGGTCATACTATTTAAATTTGTGGACAGTGACACAATACTAAGATTTCCCAACATGAATGTGAAGGCTGTCTCATTACAAGTTTTATTAAGACTTTTGTAATGATATTTATCAAGCACTTGGAGTATTCATATTTTCCAAATTTCATGCCAGTTATTCAACACATGGCCACATTGTCCTTATTAATGCAGGTAGATCATCATCCACATCTGTAGCAGTTTTGCTGGTTCTCTTCAATAACATTGTAGACCTGGACATTCTCCTTTAGAGACTTGAGCAGAGGTCTTCTTGGAACGAAAATAATTTCTTACATAGTTCAATTTCTGTGACTGTATTCTAAAAGTTAACGACAATTCATTTGCATCATTTAAATCCAGTCTGTACTCAAATTTTCCTATGATTTGATCTGTTCATTAAGTAGGCCCACCTAGATGTATCCTTCATAAAGACATAGTTTCCTAACTGACAATTACTGGTTGCCTAGATGTTGACCATTGTCAATAAAGGATGTCCTTTGACAATTTCACCTAGTAGTTTAATATTCATTCATAAATTCTGTAAGAAATATGGGCCATAGGATTTATGAAAAATTTCTTTGTTTTTACTTCTGTGTTATTTTCCTTAGCAGATATTTCACTAAAAACAAAATTTACTCAACATATCAGAATAAACTATAATAATTTCCATAAGACAGAGAAAATCTTGATACTTGCCTTTCAGTTTAGAGTGTTCTAAGAAAGGAGTTAAAGGAATAGTCTCTATCAAAATGTAGAATAGTTTTTATGTGTCTTACCTTCTTTATTTAGGTCTCTTCCATTGAGGTAATGCATTTTTATTCCATTGAATGCATATAATTTTTTATGGGACAGAACTATGTCTTACTCTCAGGGACTCACTCTCTCTCTTAGTTTTGTGGCTAAGGTTGATGCTCTGCCACCTAAGCATGCCTCCTCCTCCAGACTTTTGCTGGTTAATTAGAGATAAGAGTCTTGCAGAATGATCTGTTTGGGCTGACTCAGACCTCAATTCTCATGACTCAGCCTCCTCAGTAGTGATAGGGTTATAAGCATTAGCCACTGGCACTCAATTTCATGAAAAACACTCTGAAAAACAAAAAACAAAACTCTGACCAGTGTCACTAGTAGAATTCATGCCAAAATGGTTCTTTTGTCCTATATGTTTTTCCTGTTCAAATACCAGGTCTACATTTCAGATAGGTCTTTTGTGCCCCACAAAAAGATTTTGTCATACCTCTTTGTCCTGTAAATAGTATTTAGCATATGTTGTGGTCTACTTTAGGAAGATTACTTTTTTTAGACATATCCAGGTAACAGATATGCAAAATTTATTTGTTAGAAAGTAAACATTACATTATTTTGATTATTTCAATTCAAATTGAATATAACACATTTTTATTCAGGTTTGCTTACTCTTAATTTTTCTTCTTGATCAGTGCATAAAATTTTCATATAATTCCTGTCATATCCATCTACAGGTGGAATGTCATCCTTATCTCAACCAGAGCAAACTGTTGGATTTCTGCAAGTCCAAGGACATTGTCCTGGTTGCCCATAGTGCTCTGGGAACTCAACGAGCTAAACAATGGTAATCCAATAAAATATTTACCAAAACACTATTCTGAATCAAATATTTTGATTTGTGCTTAGTTTTCTGGCATTGATCTTGAACTGGTTTAGGAACCGGGGAGAATTGCATTTCTTACATGGTCCCTCATATGACTGATGCTGATGGATCAAGAGATTGCATTTGATGATTTGGTCTAGAGAAGGCATCCTCAAGCATATTGGAGCTCTGCAAACAAATAGAATACTCCGTCTGCACTTCACCATTTCTGTCTTTCCTTCCAGGGTAGACCCCAATGCCCCATTTCTTCTGAAGGACCCGGTTCTTGGTGCTGTGGCAAAAAAGCACAATCGCAGTCCAGCTCAGATTGCCCTTCGCTACCAGCTGCAACGTGGGGTTGTGACCCTGGCTCAGAGTTTCATAGAAAAAGAGATAAAAGAGAACATACAGGTGATAAGGGGGTACTGTGGGCATTCAGTCTCCTGAGTAGATTGTGCAGGTGATGGGGTGGTGTGCTGTGGTCATAGTATTCTTCATTTGGGTGTTATCTTCAAACTTCTTAGCACCATTTTTGGGACCAAATTGTTTTCCCTAGAATTTCCTGTACATGCGTGACTTACGGTGTTCTTGGACATCCTATTTCTGTGTATATAATGGGAAAGACAGCACATTTTCAGAGACTAAGTACTGGAAAGAATACAGAGAAATTAATCAGCCAGGTGCTCTACAACTATTCTAATATGAGAAATATTTCTACCTATACAAGCTGCAATATGATCCACCTCTGTGGCAAACAGGTTGAATACAGAATACTTCCATTTAAATAGAAAATGCATTGTTGGACAATTTGTTTGGCCTTAGCCAAATGAAGTCCTTTGCATGTTGGTACCTCTCCTGTATTTACAATAAATTCTCTAATATATATTGGACAAATGTATCAGGATGCTGATTGGTTATTGCATGGTAGGTCTCAGCAATTCTCCATGTGGTTTGTCATTCACTAGACAATTAGACCAAATATTTTTCTCATATAATACTATCCAAAGTAGGTGAGAAGAGAATTGACAAACTGTTTCATGCCTTAGATCAGAATTAGCACATAATTTTTTTGCCAAGCTTTAATGGACAATGCAGTTTACAAACCAAGCAACATTAAATGAGTGGGGAAAAACATTCCTTAGGAGAAGAGTTTGTCAATATATATATTGCAAAGAGTTTTGGAGACATGGGTTATGTATTTCTAGAGAAGCACACTTGTATCTTGTCATTATTGTACATTCTCGAGAGTGTTTTGCACATTCAGATATATTTGTTGTAGTAGCTTCTCAAAATTTCTATCGATAATTTTATTTGATCTTGGGTATATTTCACCTAAGCAAAAGTTCCTTCTCTAACTATAGTCATCATGACTTTATAGTTGATGTGGTTGATGACTGTCCTGTCTTTTCTTTTGAATACAAGAATATTCTCCCAAATGATCGCCCAAGAGGTTGACGGTTTTGCTTCCAAAGAGTAATTTTGCTAGTTCTTTAGAGGTAGTATGTCACAGACTTTTCTGTCTAGACTAGAACCAAGAGTTTTAGCATTTTAGCCTCCTTGATAGCTAATATTTCATTAACATTTGGGCAAAATGTGAATTAAACCCCGCGGAAAAGAACATTGTCACGTTTTAAGTGTATGCCATGTCATAGAGACACCTAACATTGTCCTTAGCAATTGCTATGTTATCTCGCATACATAAAAACCTTTTCAGTAGTAGCTTTGTTAACTTCTAAGTACATTAGACTGCATTCAAAACTATATTAACTTCGTTCATGCCCACTGTCTTTTGTGATTCCTTCTATGTATAATCTTCTACTGTATCAACATATTTTTCTCGAATGTATTTCCCCTTTAGCTACTTGAGTGTTTTGACTTTGTATTATTAAATCTGTTTCACTTGAACTTCTAAGATTGCCAAATGTACAATTTAAGAATTGTAAAACTTGTCTACTTGTATGATAGGCTTTTGAATTCCAGTTACCTATAGAAGACATGGAAGTCCTAGAAGGCCTGAACAGAAATTTTCGATATCTTCAATGTGTTGGGTGAGGAATTTGGGTAAAAATATTGTCAGAACCCGAACATTACATTTTTCTCTCAGGGAATTTCCACTGACATTGCCATTAAGACATTTAGGTTTGTGTTTCTGAACTAAAGGCATCTCAGTGCAGAAGATAAAGATGTTTTTGAGAAGAGAAATTTGATATCTAAGGAAGAGTGCATACTTAAGTTTTTCCATTGCTGAAGAGAATGTAGAGTTCAAGAGACCATTAACAGTTTTTTTTATGTTCTGGGTTATAGACTAATATTTGACAAATATAAACAAAGGTAAACAAGGAATGTATACCTCTTGTGCCTACTGGATTTTAACTTAAAACAGACACAAATAGGATCATATTTGAAAGGGAATTAGACAATCCATTTTCACAAGAATTAATGTATATATTGCTCCATTATTGTTAATATTTTTGTTAGTATAGAAAAAAGTGAAGGACTATGTTGGGACATAATACAAAGAGACAGAACACTTTTGTCATTTACTGTGTTAAGGAATAATGATCTGTATTACTTTCTAGTTTGTGTGGTATTGATATGTAGAAACTTACCAATTAAGAAGGTAATCTGGAAATGGAGAACTATCTTAAGTGACATTCTCTCCATACTTGAATTTAACACAATTGGTGCACCCTAAATTGTTTTCTGATAGTTAGTATTGGATTTGTACTTCACTACAGCTGATATATCCAGTTTCTACTTTCACTGAGAATTTGAAATCGGATAGACTTTCTTTGATTTTATTGTTTAGGAAGTTAGACAGATGTAGGGAAAAGAGAGTCGCATCAGCCAATGCTTGTGTGTTTTGTGTATCTAGTCTAAGCAGAGAATGCATGATGAATAATTTAGTTATGGTATCTTACAGAATTTCTTATAAAGCCATATTATTCCTTAGTGCAAATATTAGTATTTAATGAGTAGTATTTAATATATCTAGTTTTTTAGGGAATAAAATTCTAACTTTTACCATAGTGATACATAGATATCACATCTTCTGTAGAAATGGGATGATCAAGCCCATGATGCTTATATTTTTCTTTCTCATTTTAGATTTGCTGACCACCCTAATTTTCCATTCTCTGATGAGTATTAACATGCAAGCTCTTTTCATGATCTTGCCTGAAGTTATCTGGAGATCGATGGACAACTTTCAGATGCTGATGATTGGACCCATCACTTGTCAATTCATGCTGCTTTGAAATTCACACTCAGCTTAAACTAAATCCACAAATTTTGAGAGATAGCTTTTGAATTTGTTATCAAACAAATACAAGATTTTTCCCATAGATCTATGATTATCTCAATACTTGTGTGACTTGCTTCTTTTGGAATATTATGACTGCAAAATGATTTGATTTAGTCCGTGGTAAGATGTCAAGAAACCCTTCTCTGATAGCTATTTCAGGATAAGAATGGCTCGTTTTCGGGCTCCAGAGAAATATCAGTTAGCAGGAAGTTACCAGTCGGTATTCCCAACAAACCACTGAGCTTAGTTCATGGTTCTAAGTCTTGAAGCTAAGGTACACATTGCAAGGATATATTATATAGCTCCCTACCAGGCAGGATATAGCACAGCTACTGGAATCTGAGAGATATTCCTGTGGGAGCCCTAGGTACAGATGTTAGAGGGAGAACCATGCAGGGAAGATAATGAGGAAGGAGGAAAGGTGAAGCCCGAATAGATTGAATTGAACTTATCTGTGCTTGGGATGTACTGTCAAATGTCTTTTTGCAAAGTAGATCCAAAAGATAGAAAGGATCTTTCATACATTTTACCTAGTGCCAATCTGAGACATGCCTAGCGTTAATTATAAACGGAAAAATGGGAGCCAGGCCCAGGTGACTTACGCCTGTAATCCGAGCTACTCAGATGTCTGAGATTGGAGGATCACGGTTCAAAGCCAGCCAGGGCAGGAAAGTCCAATAAACCACTAGAAAACCAAAAGTGGCGCTGTTGTTCAAGGGGTAGCGTGCTCTTCTTGAGCTGAAGAGCACAGGGACAGCACACAGGCGCAGAGTTCAAGTCCCAAGACAGACAAAAAAAAGGGGGGGGAGGGAGAAATGGGAACTATTATTTGCAGTATGTCTGAAAGCAATGTATTTTAGCAATCATTAATTGACATGATAACTAGAAATTCCTTGGAAATTCAGCACATCGAGGGACATCAACAAAATGATAGCACTTCTTGTGCTTGTACAGAAAGTATACTTTACGCTTCCAATTTATATTAGACAGATTGTAACAAACATTCAACTGTGTCCACCAACAAAGTAAATAGCCAGTCCAGAAAATTAGAATCCAAAATGCTAGGCAATTTCATTGTGCTTTTTTCCACTATTGTACAAAGCTACCTAGCAACAGTAATTTTATTCATCCATTTGGAATAAGGATATTCCAACACTTGCAAGGGAATGGATGGAACTAGAAAAAATGGTTATGAGAAATAAGTCAAGCCAATGAAACAAAGGATAAATGTTTTCTCTTCTATATGGAATCTAGAATTAACTTGTAAATGTCTTAGCAAACACATGATGGTAATATATTAGACACCACTATATTAGACAAAATATGATATTCTTAGGGGAGAATTAAAATAGGACAATTTGTTAGAAAGACTAACCCATACTTCAACAAAATGAATACCAGGAAATACTTGCAATGTGGCAGCCAGGGTCAAGAGGATAGCAATAGACAAGGAAAGAGACGAACTTGAGGAGGGAGAGAGCATGCAATCATAAAATTTAATGCATGTCCTACAAAATTAAGAAAATTAAGAAATAGGAGAATGGGGAGAATGACAAAAGGAGTGCCACTAATCAAGCTGCATTGATTCTACTTACAAACAGTTGTGTCAAATTAATTTCTTATATGACAACTTAAACATAATAAAACTATAATTTAAAAATTTAGAAGAATTATACTGAAGCTGCTTCAACTTTTGGACTAGATTATGACTATCAACTCAAAAACACTAAAATACTTTTCTCTATTTATACATCCATGGATGCATCTATATTTCATATATATACCTGAAATTAAATGACGTGTCAGAATGATCCCATTTAGCTTGTTGGAATGTAATAGAGAGGAATTGTTGGGAGCCAAAAGCTGAGTCCCTCAACATAATAGGCTTGACTATCTCACTGGAACATCTTGAGGCTGAGTTTACAGAATCCGACCCTCATTCTGCCCTATGTAAACATCCTGCAACTGCTAACGACCACCCTTTCCCCCTGCCCTAAGCAAACATCCTGCACTGCTATGGCCATTGATAAAGCTTCCTTAACGGCCAATGAAAAAGCTTCCTTATTCCAAGCATATAAATACCACTGTCTGAAAAATAAAAATTTGCAGCTTGATAAGAACCCTTGTCTTACTGTCATTCTTGTCCCTTCATTCCTTCTAGCTTAGGTTCATTTCCCTCGTTGACATCCTGCTGGTCAGGACAACTGGTGCCCAATGTGGGGCAGGAGCCTCTCACTAAGGAAGGAATGCAGTCCTCCAGGAAAACTTGGCCAAGTACAGTCTGAGATCGCCTCGACAGACCCCACCAAGAGACAGATCCAGGAGGAGAGTGAGGACGATGCAAGGTGAGTGACCCACCATGAGACAAGCAATGTCGTCACAGGATCTATTTCTGTCAGACCTCAAGGAGGCCTTCAAGACACAGGAACTCGGGTTAAGAAAAGGGATTTACAATTATTTTTCCCATTCATAGAGGTCTTGTGTCCTTGGTTCCCCTTAAAGGAATCATAGATGCAAAAAGATGGCAAAGAGTAGGAGATTGTTTAAAAGATTATTATGAAACCTTTGGTCCAGAAAAGGTTCCTGCTTCCATTTTTTCCTATTGGAATTTGATTAATGAAATTTTATACCAGTGCCAAGTTTAAACAGTTTTGTGCTATTTTTCAGATTTGTCATACTACTGGGATTCCCTATAACCCCCAAGGTCAGGGCATCATAGAACCAGCCCACCACACCCTAAAAACCTGGCTTACTCGCCTCAAAGCCTCTGCCTTTTCATTCTCCACTCCTAGGGATCGCCTTAGTCACATATTGTTCGCCCTTAATTTTCTAACTCTGGACAATGAAGGTCACTCAGCAGCTGACAGGCATTGGCACCCATCTTCCAGTTCTGCTCACCCGTCTGTCATGTGGTGAGACCCCTTTACAGGCAAATGGAAGGGCCCAGATCCTTTTCTTATCTGGGGGCGAGGTTCAGCCTGTATTTTAGATCAAGAACAAGTGGCCCCAAGGTGGCTGCCTGAACGCTTGAAAAACAGGTGAATGGCTTACCACAACCCAGGGGAAACCTTCCCCCTGAGGATGATTCTTTTTATCTTACAAATGCAGCTAGAACTCCAGATGTGGACCTTCCTGTTTGAATTTATTAAACAACAGATTGATCTCTTAGCTTCTAAGCCCATGCAGGTTCATCACCATCACCTTGATATGGCAAACCAAGGCATTGAGATCTAGGGTTTAGCCCAGGCTTTTAATTAGTGTTTTGCCATGAACTTGTTCCAGAGGGAACCCCCACCTTCTTTTTTCTTAATTAGAAAACCCTTCTCCTTATTCATAACTCCTGACCATTCAACGGGCAAGACTTATTGCCATAAGGGATAAGTTTGCCCCTCCTCCTATAGGCCCCTCTGCTTGGGGGAGGATGCACCTATGGGATGAAGAAAAAAATGCTCAAATCAAGGGTGCAGGTAAGACTGCAGGGGGATGGATCCGCGAGATCCCAAAACCCAAGACCCCTGAGTGGCAAGATCTGGTGCATGACAGTTGGCAAGCATACCCACAAACTGTCTCCTCAAAAAACATGCCAAGTCCTGTTAAATTCCCCACCCCGAGTGAGGACGCTTGCTCAGGAACAGAGAAAAACCCTGGGCCCTTAGAGGAACAGAGCCACTGACACCCCCTTAAAAATGGCAGCCAACAATTGATGGTCAATTTTCTAAATAAGAAAGGGGGAGATGTTGGGAGCCAAAAGTTGAGTCTCTCAACATAATAGGCTTGACTATCTCATTGGAATATCTTGAGGCTGAGTTTGCAGAATCGGACCCTCATCCTGCCCTAAGTAAACATCCTGCAACTGCTAATGACCACCCTTTCCCCCTGCCTTAAGCAAACATCCTGCACTGCTATGGCCAATGAAAAAGCTTCCTTAACGGCCAATGAAAAAGCTTCCTTATTCCAAGCATATAAATACCACTGTGTGAAAAATAAAAATTTGCAGCTTGATCAGAACCCTTGTCTTGCTGTCATTCTTCATGTCTCTTGTCCCTTCATTCCTTCTAGCTCAGGTTCACGGCCCTCGTTGACATCCTGTGGGTCGGGACAAGGAATCATTACTAGGTGAGGAGAAGGTCTTCCAACACTGGCAATCTCAGATCTTTGAATTTCTAAGGCCTGGCAAGTGGATTGGCAACCTCAGATATTTACAGCTCAAATCCCTGAGACTATGATCCTAAACTCCTGATGTCCACATCCAGAGACTTATGCAGGTTGAAGGCTCATTCCTCTAGCCTTTACCCACCAGGGGTTCTATAACTTGGTGGCAATTGTACTCCTTGATACACAGCAGCAATGGGAAGTGGCAGCAGACAGCAGTAAGAAGGAACAGGTGACCTTTTCTAATATTACGTCTCCAGTTGTCCTCAAGTCCCACAGCAACAAACCTTACAACTCTTGCATGTAAGGAACTAGGATTCTAAGCCCTTGGTAGAAGTACATATTCCAACTTTGAGACCAAGAGCATTTGATAGCTTGATCCCTACGGCTTGCAACAATTTGGAAAAGTGACCAGAGCCTGAAATTTCTCTTCTCTAGCTCATTTCAACCTTCTACCTTCCTTCAGGGAAAGATTGTATTTTTGGTAGTTTTCTTTTGGAGGTCCATTTGGTCACTCTGTGTCTTTTAATTGATAAAGTAAGACAATTGACATTCTGAAGATTATTGAAAGAGATAATATATGTGAAATATGTGCTTGTTTCTAGCATTTTGCATGTCGTCTGTTTGCAGTATCTGTTTGTATTTTCCTGATTTGTTGTAGAAGTTGATAGCTCTTTTCCCTTTCATGTATGGTAGTGAGCTGAACTTTTACTCTCTTAGTAGTTTCTCAGAAATTTTGTATGCTTTTTTCATTTAAATTGTTAAAAATATTTATTCCTAAATTTAACATATTGAATGACTTATATTTAGGTGCAGCTATTCTTTCTTCCTCTTGATCTAAGCTATTGCTGTGTGAATCATGCAAGATTTTGTAAATCTTGCATATTGAAATTTTTTCATTTCCAAGGTCTATTCTGGCATTTTCTCAAAATCTCTGCCTCCTTACTAAATTTGTTCATATTTTGTTCTGTTTCTCTTCATTCTACTTAAATTTGTTACTATCAGATATAAAACAGTTAATTCTATTTTCTTGTAAAGCTAATACTTGCTTTAAGCCCTAAAATATGATCTACATTGGAGCTAGTTCTATGGACTGCAGAGGTCTATTTTTCAGCTGTTGGAGGAAATATTCAACACCAAGGACCTGAGTTCAAGCCCTTGTACCAGCATTCATGCACACAGACACACACGCTACAAAGTTACTTATAGAAAACTGGAGTCAAGTGAGCAGAGAAACAGACTTCACAATCAGTTTGTTGAGATACTACCCTGACTTGTGATGTGTGGCACATGTGGCACAAAGGATTTCTGGTCATTTGTCCAGCCTTTCACATAAAGAAAATCTATCATGTCCAGTAGAGGAGTTGGAGGTTAGAATTCATGCAAGGTTTACATTAAAATAAAGGAAACGTCCTCTCAAGGAAGGTGAACAATGAGGTCACAACCATGAAATGCAACCCAGGTCAGTAAGTCAAGTCAGAAGATAGCATAACGTGCAATATATCATGTAGGAGGAAATCTGCCAAAGTGTAATTGTGAATAGGGAGAATTTTAAAATGAAGATCACCAAGTGAGTTTTGAGACTAGAGAAAGGGCAATTGATATTCAAGTATTCAGTGTTGGCTATCTTCCAGGGTATTCTATTTCTTTCTCATGGTCTAGGTCAGGACATTTCCCATTTTACTTGTAAAAACTTTTCTTTGATTATAAAACCAATTAACATTAATTTCAAAAGCTGGAACAACATAATTTAGGGGTTGATTGTACATTCTTGATCCATCATTCAGAAATAATAACTACTTATTGTTTTCATCTTGCACATTGTATGATTATAAGACATTATTTACTGAGAATATTCTCATCTCTTGACTTAACCCATCAAGGCCCTTCTCCTTACATTTTAAAGTTCTCCAACAATCCATACATGAAATCAGTTAAGTTGTCCATTAATTAACAAATGATGAGGCAATGTCCTATATATTCTTTTTTTTCAGGTAAGGGGTAGGTATATTCATTGTTCTGGCTGGCAGCAGGCCATGTTGGCCCTCCATGTGGCTGGGAAAGTCCTGGGAAAGAGAGCTGGGAAAGAGAGAGAGCTGGGAAAGAGAGAGAGCTGGGAAAGAGAGAGAGCTTGGAAAGAGCTGGGAAAGAGAAGAGAGTTGGGAAAGAAAGAGAGCTTGGAAAAATAGAGCGTTGGGCAAGAGCTGGGAAAGAGAAGAGAGCTGGGAAAGAAAGAGAGCATCAATTATTCAGCTGCTGTCAATCTACAGGTTCTTTACAATTTCAATCAAAACCATAAATCCTTTAGCTGAACTCCAGCTGCAGATTCAGTGCAATTTCCATGAAAATTGCAATGTCATTCTTCACAGAGATAGAAAAATCTACCTTAAAATTAATAGGAAATATAGAAGACTCCACACAGACCAAGCAATCCTAAACAAAAGAGCAACCCTGGAAGTATCACAATACCAGACTTCAAGTTATATTACAGAGACATAGAATAAAACACAGCATGTTATTGGCACAAAAATAGATACAAACCAATGGAACAGAGTAGAAGACCTGGAAATAAATCCTGCAGTTACAGCCATCTAAATTTTGTAAATGAGTATAAGATATACACTGTGTAAAAGATAGCTTCTTCTAAAAAATGGTCTTGGGAAAACTTGCTTTCTAAATGCAGGAGACAGAAAGTAGATCACCATCTTACACCCTATACAAAAATCAACTTTGCATGGATATATTTGATCCAAGCAAATTTAAGATAAAATGGAATCATTTCACCTGTGGTCTTCTATTTCTAACAATTAGATTAATGTTTCAGTAGTTGGTGAAGTGAACTCGCAAATTCAGATTCTTAGTTAACTATTTAAAAGATTTTTAAGTTATTATAAACAATGTACAGAGGGGTTACTGTTTAATGTCAGGCAATGAGCACATTTCTTTTTGGACAATGTGGTGTCTTCCTCTGTTCTCTTCCAATTCTTGGTTAATTATTAATTCAATGGAAATTCCCTTCTTGAACCTTTAATCTTTGGTCTACATTCCATGAACCAGAGTCTGATGTTACTTGGAAATATCACTGAACCTTTCATTGACTTATGCATCTTATTCATTTACTAAAAATCACTGAACAGACTTTAATAGAGCTAAGCTATCATCTACCTTACTCATTTAGTAATGAGACCAGACAATGTGATTCATTAAACCTTTTTTCTATTTGCGGTTATCATACCTTCTATTTAATTGATTGTTTAAATTCAGTTTCTATATATTTAAATCAATTTAGTCCATGAAAGTTTTTAAAGCCACAAAATGGTTTATGCAAAAGATTGAATCTTAATATGAGCTTAAATACTGCAGCAAAATCTGGTAAAAAAAAAAAAAAAGATTGAATCTTGTGGACAACAAGTGTAAACCAGGATTAGAGTTGGTGTTTGTAGTAGTCTTCAGAAATGTTTCTATTTATTAATACCTTGCCTCTTTTTTCTACAGATTTGTTTAGGTTTTGGTCCAGTTACTTCCATTGATGGCAGATGTAACCTTGAGCTTAGATCTCAGGACCAGTGACATGTGACCTTTACTTTGTGTTTTGTAACACCAGAATTAATCTAGAAAATAACCTGAACTAGCCATATTTTTTTCCACCTGATCTGGGCCATTGATGAATTCAGGGAATGAAGATCAGTGATTGCACCTTTGCTTATTTATATTGGTTTCATAATGAAATTCAAAGCTAAAAATTATTGGAACATGTGTGTTTCACTACTACAGATTGGTAACAAAGCCAAGTCCTGAATGCTTAGCCTAACAGATTCTTTCTCCCAGATTGCTCAACAAAGGGCCCTTTTGGTCCAGGTAGCTAGCAACCAGCCATCTCCCTCTCACTTCAAGCAGCATTCCATTTGGTTAGTTACAAGCCATTCCTAGTAACTGCTGACCCTCTTATCTTCTGTTTGACCACAAATCTTAGCTCCCTTTGAAAGACCCTAGCCCCCCTAGGATACTTCCATCGACGGGAGGGCACCCCGGAAACTCAGACTCCAGACTGGGAGATCCAACAAGGAAGAGGAGTTCATTTGACTTTTTCACAAATGAACTCTCTGCCTAGGGAAGGAAGAGAGCCCACACAGCGGTTACAGGCATTTTTAAAAGCAAAGACCACAAGATTATCACAGGCAACCCGGGATTGGCCTGTTTAAAGGTCACCATATACCCCAGCAATCATTTTTATGTGGGGAAATTTTGTAACACTGTTTGTAAAATGACTGGTGCCGGGCACTCAAAGGGGCGGGGGTTACTTTGGACAATAAGGGTTAGGGGAGTTCACATAGTTACAGGCTTGTGATTGGTTGACATTTGGCCTAGTTTGCTGGTCCTGCCAGGTGGTTGTTATCTCAAGGTCTTGTCTGGGGAATTTCTAAACGGGAACTGGAAAACACATACTGTCTGTTCTTTATCTACGACCACTGACCTTGTCCTGGGCCCGACATCTGGGCTCTGAGACTTTACCCCATTCCTTATTTCCAGGGAGGGGGTTGGTGTTAGCACAAGCAAGTTTACAAAAGCAAAATCAGCAGTTAGCAATTGTAAAAAGTAACTCTAATTTTTAATATGCCACCCAGGCATATTCTTTACATCTCTACATGCAAACATGGGATAAAGATGGGTCATGTCGTTCTGCTGTTTCTTATGCTGCTTTACTTTCCAGTCCTAGATTTATCTGGGAGCTGTGGGTGGAGAAATGACTTTGGTGAAATTGCTTTCATGATTGCTTCTAGTGCAACCAGGAGTCTAGCATTGCACAAAAGATTTTTCAAATATTTACCTCCCATGTGGCAAAGAGATCCAACATATCCAATAAAAAATATACTAAATTAGCTTTTTTCTACTGTAACCTTTATTTTCCATATTAACAAATCACCCTTAACCTTAACAACTTCCTATTCCTTCATGCAATAAAATTGGGCTACTTTGTTCAGAAGAGATAGTAATCTGGAAATTGCTCTGCTGTAAGAATGGCTTTGCTTGGATTCAATGAAGTTTGATTTCTTCTTTTGACAGCTATCTATGAAGTCAAGGATTATGCCTGTAAGGCAGAGAGATCCTATGGTTAAAATAAAACATGCCTAGCCACAACAGGAGACACCTATACTGAACTATACTCATTAATCTTTTTCTGTTGTGAAAACTAGAAATGTTGATTTAGGTTGGGAAACCTTCCAACACTATCCACAAGAAAAGTCCCAGAGCCTGGACAACAATAAGAAATCCTGAAAGACTCTTCTTCCAGCACAGTGAGAACTGTGAAGGGGAATGAAATGACACCATGACCATCAAAGCCTTGGTTCTGTGTCTTTGATCCTGAGATATCTAAAAGATCTTTAATTAGTAGACTACGTTTCCTACATACAGCTCAAGATATAAGTTTGGTTCATGGTGAGATTTCCTATACACATTTGGCTTTCCCTCTCTTGTCTTCTCCTATGCTCTTATGTAAGTACTCAATTTCATTACGGTACAGATATTCATTGGATCAGAACCACACACACACACACACACACACACACACACACACACACACACATGCATTAATTGGACCAATTTACACTAAAAGCTGGATTAGAAGTAGTCATTTTTGTAGTCATCAAGTAATATGTCTACCCATGTTTACACTGCCAGGTCCATTCAGGGCTTTAACACTAAATCTCTCTGAGGTAAATGAAGACATTGATGTTTGTAAGGTGGTTTGCATATGGGATTGTATTTAATAATTGCTTTCAATTTTTTTTTTCATATAAGTGATCTGGTTTTAATTCTCTTTCCGATGTAGAATATTGTTTTAAGCTTCTCATGTCCAGAGGAGGGTATTGGCTTCCTTTACTTGGCTATTCATTAAATCCTTTCTGTTAATATTGAGAGAATTGTTTTTCTATAGGTTTCCTGGTTTGGACAGGTGGTTTGGCCCTTGATAATTACATTTTAGTTACACTTATCCTTTTCCTGAGCACTTTAAGACATCCTGTTAGAAGTTCCTTGAAGGTTAATTACATACAGTTAATTAAGCCATATCCTTTTGCAGAGGGTGAACCTGAGCTCAGCCAATTTGAGCAGAAGGTTGGGGTCTGATGGGTCAGGGATAAAAATGAAGCATCCTGCCTTCTCTCTGTGCTTGCTTGGGAGTGTTCTGGCTGCATAAATAAACGTTGTCATGCAGAGTTCCCTTCATGTTGGTGACCTTATTCCTATATGACACCCAACATCCTGAACCATTTGGAATTGCTGTCATCCAAAGTCATTCTTTACAACTCAAAAAAATAGAACTATGTGACAAATATAAATATTAGAAGGTTCCAATTTCTTTTTTTTTTTGGTAGGTCGTGGGGCTTGAAATCTGGGCCTGGGCGCTGTCCTTCAGCTCTTCAGCTCAAGGCCAGTGCTCTACCACTTGAGCTACAGGGCCACTTCCGGTTTTCTGGTGGTTTATTGGAGATAGGAGTCTCTTGGTCTCTCCTGCCCGGGCTGGCTTTGAACCGCGATCCTCAGATCTCAGCCTCCTGAGTAGCTAGGATTACAGGCGTGAGCCACCAGTGCCCAGCTGAGAAAGTTCCAATTTCTATGACACAAATTTGTTTCTAAAACCTATCGTTACCTAAGAGAATTTCTTATTGGAGAAATGACTTTGGTAAGATTGCTTTAGTGATTACTTCTATTGCAGCTGGGAGAGGAAGATTTTCCAATGGACGAGAGTGGAAAATTAATATTTGACACAGTGGATCTTTGTACCACATGGGAAGTGAGTATTTGCTATAGATAACATGAAGGAAATTGAGAGAGGAAGAGTTTGGATCCCATCTTTACATGTACATTAGCATGTATACTCTTGGAGAAATCCATGGTATTTGAAAGGTCTATTTGCTTAAGTGGAAAGATCAACTCTATATTTAAGTATACAGAGAGAATTGGGGCAGACATTTTGGAAACAATGGCAACAGCTATCTCTGTAACTCCATATGCAGAACTAAACACAGGAATTATTTTTCTTGCTGACACCCCTATCATTTCCCTCCTCACTGGTCAATTGCAGTTAGCTTAATTTTAATTTTGTAGAAGTATTTCTTTCAATCATAGAGCATTGCACCTAAGTTGATATGCATCTACGTTGATAAATTATTGTTCATTACATTTTTTTTCCTCAAGGCCATGGAGAAGTGTAAGGACTCAGAGTTGGCTAAGTCCATTTGGAGTGTCCAATTTCAATCATGGGCAGCTGGAGATGATCCTGAATAAACCAGGGTGAAAGTATAAGCTTGTCTGTAACCAGGTAATCTCCCTCAGTCTCCTCTCCTATTCTCCAGTTCTTTCTTCCTGTATTATAAGCTAGTGTGCCCACTCTTGTCCCTCTACCCCCCTATGCCAGCCTTTTTGTAAAGCAGAAGATGCTAATAATAGAAAGTATGGCGCAATCTTAGTCATATCTTTATTTGCAAAAGCCAAAAATACATGGAAGGACCTCAGTGCTACACTGTGTCTAGGAATTTGAGACACTAAGTGCCTTCCATCCAGGTGGGCTCAAGTCATTAGTCTCCTCTAAAAGAGAATATTCAGTAGCTCTTGATCCATGAAATATGAGAGGCTGGATGGTTAATGTGCCTGTGGATGGGAGGAAAGGCCTTTAAAATGGAGAAGGCAGCGAGCAAGGACACAGTTAACAATTACTATATCGAAGCATCTTGAGAAATGCCTCCAGTGTGGCTTTTTGCTAATACCAGAAGCAGGACTCAGCCACCTAGAAACAGATGCCAAATCAATAGCCTTTCCCAGTTGCTTGTGGTAATCAGCCAAATATTTGTCATAAGCAACTGATGATCCCTGGGGACTCATCTTTATAGCAAAGCTGGAGGCAGCCTTCTTGCCCAGGCCCACGTATTCCCTCACACCGAGGACCTACTGACTGTAAAGGGATTGTAGTGATTCCTTCAACTCTTGCTGACTACGTCATCTCTTGGAACTTGCTTTATTGATTTCAACCCAATTAAAACCTGTTTGGATAGCATCCTGAACTGCAGTAAGTATGCTGGGTTTGAACCTACCTCAGCCCTCTCCTCTCTAATATGCTGAGCTTGAGGCTCGCCCCTCCCATTTTTCTCTCTCTCATTTCTGATACCAGATTTATTGGTATACCCTGCACCTCCCAGGAGCTTTCCCTGGACTGTTGGACAAACTAGTCAGTCTTTACTATACTTGTAGTCATTCAGCTCTGTTCTTCCGTGAGAGACTGTTCTGCATCTTAGACAATATTTAATTGAAAATTTGTTATTTGCAGATAAAAATTTAATATCTGTTTTAGAATATAATCATTAAGCTCCCTCATCTCGTTCATAAATGCTTTCCAAATCTATTGTTTTGGTTTTTAATTACATGAATAGTAAATTTTTCCAAATAATAATTTTACTTTTTATGCATTCAAATATTTCTAGATCTTCTTTCATAGAAATTGATATTTTGGTCAGTTGACAAGGCTGTTTCATACCCAAAGCAGGGATTTAGGATGTCTTCAGATTTTTTTAAACGCCTTTATTTCTTCTTTATTATATTTTATATCATTTATACACTGGACTTCCTTTTATATACAGTATACAAGGGGATTTTTAATCTTGTTTTCCTTGAGGTGAAAAGCCATTATTTGATCTGATTGTGTTTCATTAATAGTCTAAGTTGTGCCACCCCTTAAATTCTCATATAAATAACAGATAATTCTGAAATCTGTATTCTATGCCACTGATAATTTTGTGTAATATTTTGCAAATACTAACTTTAAAAAAATACTTTATTTCTTTTTAAGTTCGGAGATCCTATAAAACATATTTCCCTCATATTTTCCTTTTACATAAACTTTTGTCATTCATGTTTTTATGCACTTGAATAAACTTGTATCAAGTTTAAAACTTGTAGAGTAAGTTGAGTGGGTATATACTTATATTGTGACAATTTTCATTTCAACAAATTAGCTTAATCTTCAGAAATTTTGCATGTATTTCTGTGGATGTTGATTCTGGATGATTATGAGTTTGAGGTCAGCCTGGGTAACTAATTCACCAAGAACAAAGAACAACTGGAAACATATATGCACATAATAGCAGAACTCTTAAATATATGAACCTCAAAATGACAGTATTAAAGAGAGAAATAAAAAATACAATAATAAAATATGGAAATTTTAATACCCAGAATTAAACAATGGATTCAACAGCTCATTGGAGTATAAGCAAGATTATAAAAGCCTTGAGCAACAGTATCAACTATTTGTCTCAACAGACAGTTATAGAATATTACTCAACTGAGGTTTGAACCTAGGACCTGGGCAGTCTCCCTGAGCTTTTTCATTCAAGGATTACTGCTCTGCCACTTTGAACCATAGCTCTACTTCCAGTATAGTGTTAATGTAGATGCTGTTGTGTCTTTTTCTTCTAAATATTGTCATTACAAAGATTTTTATGTTTGTCAAGAACATTGCTGTGTTTTCTGATCATTAAAGTAGGTTTCTGATGACTTAGTAACTACATCAGCCTTCATTTGAATAACTATTTAATGGCAAAGTATTTTAAGTGACTACTCCTTTATGCCCATGGTTAAATACACAAGTATTATTATAGGTGATTTAGAAGGTAAGTTTAATACCCCCCATGCCATTGAATTGAAAGATGTAGAACTACATGTTCAAGTATACTCAAAAAAATATAAATATGCTTAACATTCAAAGAAGCCATCAAAATTTAGCATTATGGTGGCAAAATGTTCATCAAGATTAATTTTAATTAGATAACACCATAACAGAATTGATTACAGTTCCATTTCACATGTGCTTGTTCTTTGTCTATTGATTATTTTTGAATAAGATTCCCTAAGTAGAGCAGTTTGGATTCAAATACACATTGTATCTGCCTCCACTTTCCAAATATTAGTATTACAAGCATAAACTACCATATCTGAATATCGAGAATATTACTTTAACCTCACTGCCTCTTCCAACAATGAATAACTTTTGAATATTTATTTGACAAGCACGGGTTATGCATTATTGACTGCCCTGCAAGAGAAGAAACAGATTGTGCTTAGCCGGAAGACAGACAAACAATGAACTCCAAACACTCCTATGTGACACTAAATGATGGTCACTTCATCCCTGCTCTGGGCTTTGGCACCTGCACACCTGAAGAGGTAAGTCTTCATTTGGTGCATGGTTCAAAGAAAAATAACCTAGGATGAGAAGAAGTTTATCTATGCTATCAACACATTCAATTCTTGCCTGAGTATTTGAACTTACTTGGTTCTCAGTTTGTCTTTTTATTTCCAGGATAGAGCTAAGCCATGTAAACTCCATCAGAGTTGGACTAGTTAATCACAGACCAATTACATTGCATATCATATTTTCCTGCATTTTTGATCTGGTTCTCAGAAGATCACTGTCTCAAATACAAGAATACTGCCTGCTAGGTCACTTGCTTGGATGTTGATTGCATTTGGAGTCTTTCCTCAGTTTATTTCTATAGTACATGAAGAGTTCTAGAAGGCATGATACAAAGAAATCAGAAAAGTTGATGGGGGTAGGAAACAGAATAAAAGATGGAAAGGAACTTTTCTTTGGGTTTGGGGTAGCCTTTAACATCTGATAATAAATATTGGATCCGGGAACAATAGAATTTCAATGTCCTATTTTCACACAGGGTGTGAGAGCATTAACATTTAATTATCTTGTCAATAAAAGAATGGGGGGAGGTAGGTGGAGCACAATTGTTTAGCGGGAAGAATTACATATACCAGAGTTTTTTAAGAAAAAGAAAGCATATACTCTTACAGGAATCAGGAAGTGGGCATCCTGACTCAGAGATCAATTGTGCAGAATTTGTCAGAGCATTAAGAAGTCATAATCATCAATTAATTAGAATGCAAAGGGCAGGATGGAAGGTGTCCACACTGCAATATCCCTTTAAAAAAGAGATTGGCAAGGCTTTAAGCACTGAAGCCTCTGGATGCCCTTTGATGGGAGTGATAATGGCAGGAATGGTAAAGCATGGACTTACTTCTACACTAAACATGATAAAAAGCCGCTTCCTTCCTTTTTGAGAATTGAAGTGAAAAGATTATTTTTCCTTTCTTGGCTTTGGAAGATTGAAACAACAAAGAAAAAGAATGTCTATCAGAGTTGGTAGCTCTGCATTGTATTATGTTCTTTCTGAACAAGACAGAGTAACAGGAAAAGTTTAGTCCTTATATTGTACAAACATGCTCTATAAAGTCCTGTTCATAAAAGTTAAAAACAGCAAATTCTGTCCCTGACCAGGACATGTAATGACTCTCAATGTAATAACAGTCACATAGATACCATTTCTTCTCTAAATATGGATCCTAGAGCATATGGTATGCATTCTTCCTCTCTTTACCCTTCTTGGTCACCCTAATTATCCATTTTCTGATGAATACTGAAATGTAGGCCTGTGTACTGTCTTCTGTCTGAAGCTCCTGTGTGTACAGGCCTTATGGCTCTGCCCTTTGGAAATATTTTTGGATATATGCGTTCCACTCCATTCGTGCTGCTCAGTGGTTTCACTCAGCTAAAGCTGAGCCCCCTGGCCTGGAAAAGAAGGCTGTGCATTATCAACACTTTCTGAAATAAACACAAGGTTGTTTCCCTAAAGATTCTTCCTAACCCTGTCTTTGTCACTTGCATGTTTTTGTTCTCTCTCGCTTTTTTTTCTATTGTCAGTTGTGGGGCTTGAACTTGGGCACTGTCCCTCAGCTCTTCAGCTCAAGGTCAGTGCTCGACCACTTGCATCACATCACCACTTCCAGTTTTCTGGTGGTTTATTGGAGATAGGAGTCTCATGGTCTTTCCTGCCTGGGCTGGCTTTGAACCGTGATCCTCAGATCTCAGCCTCCTGAGTAGCTAGAATTATAGGCATGAGCCACCAGTTTCCAGCTTCTCTCTCACTTTTTATAAATAACCCAAATTGATTTGGCCATAATTGCATAGACAGGGATCAAGAGACCATGGTAGTCATTTTCTCTCAGATTCCAAACTAATCACCATTGTTTTGAGAAGATTGAACATCATATAGAAGATTTAATAAACATGCCCTTTTATCTTTCAGAAAGAATAAATTTTAAGCTTTCATACATGTGTATTTATAATACATATTGTGTGATGACATTACATCATTGACTAATATAGTCATTCTTTTTAAGTATTATTTTAAATCACTTGGTTTTTATAATAATCCATTAATAATTTACCAGTTCCAATCTGAATCCCAATAATTATTCTATTACATCAAATTTTAGCCACCTATTCCAAAATTTAATAAATTTAAGATATTTTCATTTCTGTTCACTTATGCATAATATTCAGTAAGGCTGTGGACTGCAGAAATCAGTTCATAATCACAGTGCATCTTGGTCAATGTTTCTCCACCCACTGCACCTTGCATAGGATGTGGTCACCTTTGTATTTGGACATGTGACCCTGGGCAAACAGGTTTCCCCTCAGCCATCTCTTCTAAGGTGATAAAGTAGAAATTAAAGGAATGTATGGAAAAACATGCATTTTAGTTCTACCTCGATTGAGCAAAAATTAGAAGAAATCCAAAAGTTCCTTCTAGCAAAGCAAAGGATGCAATCCATGTATGTGAGAAATGGTGCCTGTCCAGTAGTGAACTTGGAGGTAAAGGAAGGGAAGTGTCCTGATAGAGCTGCATAGGTCCAAGGGCTCATTAAGAGTGGCCCACGAGACTGAAGAAGGGAAAATACATCCATTATAAGTAGGTCTAGATGGAGGTAGTAATATATGTAATTAATTTTATTGAAATTTTATTGAAGTATATGTATGAATGGAAATGACATGGTGAAATCCTTTACTATGTACAATTCAATATATGCCAATAAAATAACAAAAATTAACTTGCATAAAAATATAGTGATTCCAACTCTCTTCTTATATGTGAAACATTTCTCCCTTTATATTAGTTAATTTCTAGACCAGTAGTACCTATGGTTAATCATTACACAGGAAGTGACACTAACTAACCATTAGGCAGGAGCTAGGATGTAAGTTATTCAGTGTCCTGTGCAGGAAGCAGAAGGAACAATATGAGCTTAGTCAGACAACTGACCAGCCATAAGTTGTAAAGAGCATTGTGTGAAACTAAATGATGGTCATTCATCCCCACATTGGGCCTTGGAATCTACATGCCTGAAGAAGTAAGTTATCCTATGGGGAAATGTTGGAAAGAATTCTAGAATGATTGGGAGTTGAACTGGGCTATCAAGACTTAGCTACTTTTTGTATGAGTGCTGGGGATTCACCTGGTTCTCAGATATTCCAGGTATGCTCACACCTACTTGTATATCTAGATTATTTGAGAATACATTTTTCCATCAGCATTTAATCTGTAAAAAAAAGGAGGTATGGATACATAAAAATGTGTTTGATCTGACATTGCTCTCTAGCCAAGTTGGAATGACAGTCTAGCTCTGGTTGGCTTCTAGGGACTTTGATTTCTTAGCAGCTATTTAAAGATAAAGATGATGAGTGTTCCTAAATGGCTTATATACAAAAGAGGAGTACAGTTTTGCATTGTCTTCTTTTGAGAGATGGATTTGGCAGGTCCTATTAGAGGACTCCATGTAATATGAAAATCTTGTAAAGTTCTCTAACAGATTTAATTACAGACAGAGTTCCCATTTTTGTGAAGGGAGAATTATAGGGAATTCAGCCTGTTTTACTGGAGAAGAATCACAGAAGCTTGCACCAGATTTCTTCTATACTTTTCTTACATTCTTACCCTTTGACCTTTACTTAATGACCTCTTTATATTAATAATGCTGAATTCTGCATGAGGTTCCAGATAATATATGAACATGAATTGTTTCTGGGGTCAACTATATTAATAATTAACCAAGATTTCATGGGTTTTGTAAGCGACTTAGAATGTAAAATTCTTCTTTAGCACAAAGACCCAGAAAATGTGAGTTTGTTCTTGTTGTCCATGTTCAAAAGTAAATGAAGATGTAAATATGTGCTGGGAAGGTGGTTCAGTGTTTGCCTTGCTTGCATGAGGCTCTGGGTTCCATTCCACAGTATCACATTAGCAGAAAAAAGCCAGAAGTGGCGCTGTGGCTCAAGTGGTAGAGCACTAGCCTTGAGCTGAAGAGCTGAGGGACAGCGCCCAGGCCCAGAATTCAGGCCCCAGGACTGGCAAAAAAAAAAAGTATAAATAAGTGTCTGTTCTTTTGAATGTAAGTAATTGGATCTGTAACCTCCAAAACAACATTTGGGGTGTCATTTAGTATCACAGAAAATGGGAATTCAAGGATCAGGGAATGAGGCTTTTGTCAAATATGCCATCTGACTATGATTTGTTGTACAAATCAATTTGGTCTTGTCAACTATCCTCTTGGCTTACTCTGGTATCTAGTGATAACTTCTTTCTCCAAATACTACTTCTTGTTGCTTCCCTAGGTTCCCAAGAGTAAGGCCTTGGAGGCTACCAAGTAAGCTATAGATGCTGGCTTCTGCCATATTGACACTGCTTACACATACCAAGTGGAAGAGGAAGTAGGACAGGCCAGTCGAAACAAGATTGAAGAGGGCATTGTGAAGAGAAAAGATATATTCCTCGCCTCAAAGGTATTGTGTCTACAGTGTGTAAGTGTGCAAATGAATGATGTGATGTAAACAAGAGAAAATTATGTATGAAATTGAAATATCAGTTGGCAAAATGTGCTTATTGGTGCACATTTTATTCTCATTTATTTCCCATACAGGTTATATTATGTAAGTCACTGTAATCCTAGCCACTCAGGAGGCTGAGATCTGAGGATCATGGTTCAAAGCCAGCTTGGGCAGGAAACATGGGGAGACTCTTGTCTCAATTAACCACCAAAGAACCAGAAGTGGAGCTGTGCAAAGAAGCTTGAGCAAAGAAGCTCAGAGACAGTGCTCAGGTCCTATATTCAAACCCAGGACTGATACACTCACACATACACACATAGGCACACAGACACACAAAGCAGCTTACAAAGATAATGACTAGTGACTTTATGTAAATTTATAACATTAAAATGCCTTTATGTCTATGTCCTTAACTCAAAGCATCATTTTTTAGAATGGGCTCAGAGGTGATATAGACTATGCCAAAATTATGACTTTCCTTCTCCCCTTGCTTATTTTCTATATTTTCTTCACATTTAGAAGATCAGTTTTTAACACTCATAAATGTCAAAGAATTGATTTTATCTGGATAGTAAATGATTTTCAGTTAAAATATACTGATTTGTGTAACATGTTGAAATGTTCAAAATGTGTCCCTCCTGCTGTGTAAATATAAAGATGTTAGTTGTTCATGTATTAATAAATGAGAGATGTAGCGCAACAATAAATTTATAATATGAATGAAAAGTAATTCAGAGATTTGAAGTCATTATTACTTGATTAGACACAAAAATTATCTCTTTTAAAATGTATTTCCAATTTCTATAAATTGATTAACAATAACCCAATATGATGGGACTGACTTTGACAGGGTAAATAGAACGAAATCAAAATATAAACATCTGTTTCTTTCCAGTACAGACATGCCAATCATATAAGATATAAATGTCCTTCTTTGGATAATTTATTAAACAAACACAATTTCTATTCTTCAATTTCTGTAGCTTTGGTGTGCTTTCTTTCATCCAGATCTGGTCCAACCTAGCTTGGAAAGATCACTGGCAAACCTCAAACTGGACTATGTTGACCTCTATCTCATGCATTATCTAGTGCCTATGAAGGTAGGCAATGTATGATAAACTTGGTGGGTATGAGCATAATTTCCACAAATGGTTGAGTTAAGCTTCTGACAGGAACTGAAATAAAGTTTATTTGTATGTTTTTCCAACTATGCAAATAAATTAGACAAACATTAATGGATTAAGAGATAGAGACTTCCAGTGTGGCCTATATTTAGAGATTACAGATAACAGCTAGAAATGACTGGGCTTATACAACATTTTCCCCTATAGTTATTAGAGGTTTCTTTATTTGTTTCTCAGCTTTGTCTATTGGTGGTAAATGTGGCTTTGAAACAGTTTAAGTTTCATGGTCATTAGCGATCAGTAGTTTCTCCACGTCTCCCAAGATCAAGGGCTGACTTGCATGCAGCCTACTTTAGCCATCTTTGGTTCCAGTAGGTAAAGAATCTTCATAGTTAAGGCAGGTTCAAGATGGATATCCATTGTTGTTGATGGTCCTTTCCAGAGAATCTTGCACATTTTACTTTAGATGAAACTGTAGTAATAAGCAGAGTTACCTATTTGAAGTAGGAGATTTCAGAAGGTCGGTTGGAATGATTATTTAATAATACTGTATACAGGGGCTGTGAAGGTGGCTCAGTGGTGGAGCGTTTGCCTTGCATGCCTGAGGCTCTGGGTTCGATTCCTCTGAATCAAAGAAGAAAAAAGAAAAAAGCCGGAAGTGGTGCTATGGCTTGAGTGGTAGAGCACTAGCCTTGAGCTGAAGAGCTGACGGACAGTGCCCAGGCCCAGAGTTCAGGCCCCATGACTGGAACCCACCCCCAAATAATAATACTGTATACATAATCTAAATTAGAGAATAGAGTAACTCATTCACCCAAAAATATTTCTAAGAACTTAGTACACAAGCCATTTGGTAGAGCTAAGTATGGGGAGTGAGTGAGGCTCTGCTAGCTTTCTTGTATGTTTAGTGACTCTTTCCCTCTCATACATGGAGAAGTATTGCATGGGTAACAAATGTGTGATTGATTAGGCTGATATAATTACTTCTTTTTAAAAAATAAGTTTTTATTGTGAAAATACTGTACAGAGGGATTACAGTTACATAATCAAGTAATGAGAAAATTTCTTATCCAACATTGTTGCCTGCTTCTTTTCTAGCAAGGGGATGACCTTTTTCCAACCGATGAACATGGGAAGCCAATATTGCACACAGTGGATTTCTGTGCCATGTGGGAGGTGAGTGAGTATTTGAAAGAAAGGCAACAGAGGAAGCTAGAATAGGAGAGCTGGGTGGTATGTCTATGTCAGAGAATGGGGTACATTACGTTGGCTGTGGACATTCATTAGGTTTATGAGGATGTTATAATGGAGCAGTGGATGAATGCCTTGATGGAAAACTATAGAGAAAAACAGAGAGAAGCAGAATCGAAGGCAATAGGAATAGACATCTTTGTCTTCCTGTGTAGTAATGTCTTCAATTCTACAATAAGGACCCAGAAATTCCTTTTCTGGCTGCCATTACATCTTTTGTTATTATCTTTAAAGTTTCTCCTCTGCAAATCAATTCTAATGAGTTTAATTATCATTTCTAGCAATTGAGGGTAGTGGAGTTCTGGTTTTGTTTTGTTTGGTTTTTATTTTGAATTTTTTGGCAACACTGGGAAATCAAACACAGAGCCAAGGTAACCTCAGTTTCTCTACCACTGAGCACCACGTCTGGCTTTTTCTGTTTATGTGGTGCTGAGAATCAAACCCAGGGCCCCCTGCATGCAAGGCAAGCACTCTACCTCTGAGCCACCTTCCCAGTCCTGACTGTATTCTTTTGAACAGTTCCATCTTGCATTTCTGTTGATGTATGTCTTCACTTCCACGTGCTCTGCAGGCCATGGAAAAGTGTAAGGATGCAGCGTTGGCCAAATCCATCGGAGTGTCCAACTTCAATCACAGGCAGCTGGAGTGGATCCTGAACAAGCCAGGACTCAAGCACAAACCTGTCTGCAATCAGTTGAGCTGTCATAGCCTCTTTTTTATTTCATTTTCATATTTCTTTCTTCGTTTAAGGTTTTTTTTAATATTTGACTTTTCAGTTGATCTCATTTGATTGGAAGGAAAGATTCTAACACCAATGTCTTTGTCTCAGAGAATATAGAAGTCTCTCAATGGTGTCTCTGACTATTAAGTCTTTGTTTAAATGAGAGCACCCATTAGTGTCTAGTGAATGCAGAATCTGGACATATATCTAGAATGCAGCATTTTTTAAGCACACTTGAGTTTGGAAGAATGGTAAAATATTGGGCTACAATATTGGATTACAGTGAATGGGATAAGTCTAATATTGTCTGAAAAGATTGGGCTGATATTAAAGATATAGTGAACTCTTGATAGACATTGGTAAGGGCTTGCGTGGACTTTCAATGCTTATGTCTTCATTTTGGCTTACATGGATTTTGGTACACCTACATTGAAAAGAAAGTGGAACCTGTGAAAGCTGTCCATGTTAGTCTGCTCATGCCATCTGTTTAAAGTGACACTAAAGGTAGAAGTAATGCATTCTGAGGAACTTACAGCAGAACACAGAGCTGACTCAATGTCTGAAAATCCTTTAGCATTTTTTTGCTTTCTGACCTCAGATTTTTCAAGAATAGGTCTTCTGTGTCTGGTTCCGTAGGTAATTTTATTTTTTAATCTTTCTATTCATATGTAAACATCTTTGATTTAAAAATAAAAATATCCCTTAAGTCTTTATATACTTATTGATGCACTATGAATTTCCAAAAATATTAGAATGTTAACAGAGGTATATTAGACTTCCCTAATATTTGCCACTAAATATATCTATCATTTAGAATAACTGATAGCTTGATACAAAATATTCATGTTCTCAATCCTGTATCAAAAATAATATGCTGGTGAGTCTACAATCAAATCAGTAATATTTTGCTGAATCTCTTTGGAGCAAATAGTAGACATAATTCTTCCATATGGGCAGTTTTCATGTATGTATGTCCTAGAAATAAAGAGTTCCCTCACATAAACTTCCATTATTCTACCCCAAGACATGTTGGGTCTTCCTCCAGCCCATGAAAGACAGAATCTGAGGAAAGGTCAGTGTGGCACTGGCCCGTTCCCCAGCCTCCCTCAGCCCAGGAGACAATCAGACACAGCAGGGAACCAAATGAAGGAGAAATAAAACTTGTTTATTAACAGATAGCAGCCCTTTTTACAGCCAAGAAAGAGCGGGTGGCATGGCAGGGGAGCAACCAATCACTGTCAAGGTCACACCCTATCATGTACCTAAGCTTCCATAGGCTGGTTAAGCACTGAATGTAAGAGAAATTGGGCTCAGCCCACTCTACTCCCTCTCAGTGCCATCTTTGCTGTTCATGTGCTCTACAGTAAATCGGGCTCTGCCCACTCAACTCCCTCTCAGCACCATCTTTGCTGCCTGTGTTCCCCCACAGATTCCCCCCCCCCTTTTTTTGTTTTAATGGCAGACCCACCTCCCAGTTAGTTATCCTTTTCCTTCCTCTGTAAAGGTTGTTTTAACAGGATTACATTGATAAGGATAGCATTGGCTACGCAGGGGGTTCAAGGCAAGTCTGGGGGTCGAGATTCGCCAGACTAGGATAGGGAGGGCCCTTGTGCATGATTCAAGAGCCTGTCCCAGTTACCTCACATCCCCACCTAGCACAGTAATAAACATCAGTCCCACCACAGTTAGAAATGTCCGAAGCAGTTCAATTAATTTCTGGGCACCTGGTGTCTTTTAAGTAAGTCAGTTCCTTGTACGTGCCTTTAAGCTAGCACAGGAGTCAAGATGACCTTTGAGCTCCCAATGTCTCCCAACATTGTCTCCCCCATCTTTGTTTAAAGAAGCAAACCCCCCTGTCTTAGCTTGGGTGGATTGCCTTGTCTGCCTTACCCGTCATCGGGAACTTCTTCAGAGTGAAGCTGAAGGCCCTGTCTTAGGTTGGTCAGATTGACACCCCCTCTTACCCGTCTCTGGTTGCGATTGGGGGGGGGGGAGGGGAGAGTGAGGGAAATTCATTCATTTGGAGGTTGATCTTATGTAACTGGCTGGCTAAGCTCACAAGAGTTTTGCAGTGCAGGTATAATGCAAGGAACGCATAGAAAAAACCATCAGCAAAAGCATTACCAGGCCAGGAAATGTCATTACTAATTAACATTAGTCAAGGATGGGAGCAGTCTTTGCCACTTCAGAGTCCAGAGGTGGGGCTTGTTCTAATCCAGCTATTTGCCTGTGGGGTTGGAAAAGATCTAAACATAACAAAAGGTGGTTGTTTAACAATAAGTATGGATTCAATGTCACTATACAAGCAATTAGTAAAAGAACAATTAAAGCAGGTAACATTAAAAATAATTAACTCTTATAAAATATTAAATAGTCCATAGGGTGTTGATCAAAAATGAAGGTCAGGCCACCAGGTCGAAGGGACAGCTTCTCTTGTGGTGCTCTTGACGATTTCTGCATTGCCAGCGCTGATTACTGCCTAGGTCACCCGTTGAGGTTGATGCAGATTCCATAGGGACATTGCCAGGACAGGAAGGGTCAGGACAGTCAACAGCTGGAGTATGGACATCTGCAATTGTTAGAGAACACAAGAGCTTCTCAAGGGCTGGTTGCCCTTGGGGATGGTTAGTAGTTATCTTTCTGGCTTTTCTCTTTTAAACACAAGCCTCAGCCATGTTCGTTTTTCTTTCCTTGTTGGTTAGTTTATCCTTGGGCATCTTCCTGTATAGAGGAGATGGGTAAAAACTTAAGGTTCCTGGCAGGGATCCAAATGGGAGCAGACTCCTCTATGGGGAAAACGCATCCAAATCCCCTGCCCATAGTAACTAGGGGGTCAGGTCCTCTCCATTGTTGTGTCAGGGGGGTCTTTCCACCTGACTTTCACTTGGGGCTTAGGATTTAGCTGTCCCAAGTGGTTCTGAAATCTGGATTCAGTTGCTCCTTTTGAAAAATTTAAAATGTTAGAAAAAACCAATCTTAAATATCAATCACAACCAAGGTATATTCAGGGCATGCCTCTTAGGGGTGTTCCTACTAACTCCATCCTTTCATTTAGGTCTTGGAGCATAAGCCAAGCCCTGGAGGCCTTTTGAATAACAAATACAGGTGTGTTAGGTTTTGTCAATGGCCACTGTTCCACCCAGATTGGGCTTCCCAGCTTCTACCTAATGGGAGGTACTGGGGGGGGGGTGAGAGGGGGGCAGTGGCCTTTAGGATTGGGGGTGCACCTGAGCAGGTCCCCTATGTTCTTCTCTGTAATTATGAAAATTAAAAAAATCCTTTTCCTTAACTCCCTTTGGATCCTGTTTAAGACTTTGTGCTTCTTCCCCATCCAGGATATCATCATAGGATGCTCGATGGTCTGTAGTGAAAACGGCATCCTTTTTCTTAGCATGTCTTGCCCTAGTAAATTGGCAGTGAGGTTCTTTGCCACTAAAGGGCGTATCTTTCCCTGTTCTCGATCTGGGCTAGTCCATGTCATAAGGGCAACTGTCTCTTTGGACTGGGAGTTGCCCCTTACTCCCAATATCGGGGGCCCAGGTGCAAGCTTCCAGTCCAAGGGCACTTCCTCCTCCCTGAGTATGGTTTGATCTGCCCCAGTGTCAATTGAGCAGTGAAACCTTTTTCCGCCTATGAGAATACTCATTTTAGGGCAGAGTTCCACCAGGGGGACAGTGCAATGGGCCTAGGTCGCCCTGCCACGAGGCTGCCTGGGACTCTCAGCAGAGGGGGTTTCTCCTTGAGTTAATGGGGCTGGAGGATGCCCCTCCCCAAGTTTAAAGACTTCCCATCTAAATCAAACTTGTATCCCTCCCTGCCCCTGGGGCAGGGTGTAGGGGGCGGTGTGCCCCCAGGTCAGTTGGCTGGGGATTGCTGTAAACAGTCCCCCTTAAAGTACTCCTCCTGCCTGCATTTAAAACAAGTCCCTCTCCCCGATGGTCTTGGGGTTCCTTGGCCCTGGACTGCCAGCGCCTGAGTAATAGTCTCAGTAATTGTAGACATCTGAGACTGTAAAGTTAAGCTAGTGATTGGGACTGGTGCTGTTGCGTTCCCACATCCTGCAAGGCCACCACCCATCTGCTCAGGGAACTCTCTCTCAATCCTGAGCAGGCCATGTGGGTGGTCTGCATTCATCCCTTCCCAAACTAGCAGCTTTACAAACTGATCTCGGAGGTTCCCTGCTGGCAGCTTGCGGTGAATGCTCTGTAGGACTGCTCTATGAAATCAGGTAGAGGCTCACCAGGCTTTTGTCTCACCCCTGCTATGGGGGACTCAGTAGGCCCATCATCCAGTTCGTACCATGAGGCAAGTCCTGCCTGCCTCCCCTGGTCACAGTACGGGCCAGGTATTGTAGCCTGTTGGATGCCAGTGGAGCACCCTTCCCCTGTCCCTGCTAACATGGCATAAGTAATAGGTATCACGGGTTGAGCCTGCCGGTTATTCTCCGCTCCCACTCTGCATTCCTCCTTAAAGAAAGCACACCATTTAATAAACTGAGAACTAGTAAGGACGGCTTTGGCCACATCCAGCCAGTCCTTAGGGACACATGGGTGATAAGCAATGTCCTGTAATAGGGTCTGGGCCCAAGGAGAGTTTGGGCCATCCTCTGCCACTGCCTTGTGGAGCTCTTTAAGATCCTTAGCTTCCCATGGATACCATTCCAAGGGCCTGTTAGCCCCTGGTGCCAGATTGACCGGATATGCTTGGGGAAGCGAATCCTGTGGCCTAGAGTCTGGGCTCTCGGGTGGCCCTTCCTTTCCAGGGTAGGTCTATGAGTAGGTTACTTCCCCAGCCCTTGGCCCCTCCATGGGGTAGGGGTCTGGGTCTTGCAAGTCCCTCTTGCAGGTCTTGTAGGGCGCTGTACCTCCCCTCCAATCAGGGGAATAGGAAGGGAGCCTACGACAGTCAGGATCACCTGAGTCAGAGGGGGTAAATTTCACTCTCATTTTGACTTCCACTGTGCATGTTTCAGTGTGCTCTCGGTCGAATTTGACCTGTTCCTTTTCCTTCTCACTTCCCGAGTCCTCCTGTACTCCTTCTAGGCCTAATGTTGCCTCCTCCTCCTTCTTCTGCGATTTAGTATTAGCCATACTAAGGGTTTCACATACCCAGAGAGACCGCTTAGCCTTGGCTGGTATCATCTTTTCTTGCCCCACATTGGGCACCAGATGTTGGGTCTTTGTCTGTCCCATGAAAGATGTACAGGGTCCATTCCCCAGCCTCCCTCAGCCCAGGAGACAATCAGACACAGCCTGGAGCAAAATCAAGCAGGAAGAAAACTCCTTTACTAACAGAGAGCAGCCCTTTTTAAAGCCAAAAAAGAGCTGGCAGGGGAGGAAGAGGAACCAATCACTGTCAAAGTCACACCCTATCATGCACTTAAGCTTTCACAGGCTGGTTACACACTGAAGGTAAGGTAAATTGGGCTCAGCTCACTCTACTCCTTCTCAGCCCAATCTCTGCTGCCTGTGTTCCCCACAAAGATATTCATGGGAATTTCATCTCAACATCTAAATCCAGTATGTATTCTAATTTCCCAGTTCTTTTCTTTTGTCAGGCTCCAATTTTTTTTCCACATGCTCTTTCTTGCCTGTCACAATTCTAACACTCTTTGAACCTGAAATACTCACCAAACCCTCTTGTCTGACAGAATTATTTATGTTTTTGTGTCAATTTCTATCAAGTAGGTATGAAAGTTGATACTGTGCTGTATTTTTCAAATAGATCCATCTAGCGAGCATGCCATTCTTGTAATAGTAAATATGTTTATTTTCATCACTTGGTTAGAATTCCTGGCCACACCTCTTTGTAAATGCATGATTTCCCATATTGCAATCATGTTATAAATATTTTAATAGTCTTTGCTTTTTAGTCAAACCTTCCATCTAAAGGAAAATGTTCACACAATTCTTGAGTTTCCATCAATGATTGTTTGGAAAATTATAGTTTGGAGATTTGTGGTTATTTTTTTAAATTATTCTGTTTACTTATCTTAGAATACAAAAGCTTTTACTCCTCACCAGGATAAACTACCATTATTCCTGGGACAGAAGGATCCTGATTAACCTTCCTCTTCAAAACAATGCTCTGATAAGGATTTGATCCAATGCTCTGATAAGGAATTGATTATTTTCCACAGCAGGGAGAAATAGTTTTGTCCCTTCTTTTTGTTGCTTTAGATCTATTTTTACAGTCTCATGAATATTTATTGACTGTATTGGTAGCATGGATTTTACTCATTACTGTTTCTAACATATAACCTTGACTAAATGTCACCAGAAGAATTCTACTGAGCTGTTGTTTTGGTCCTCAGACTTGTTATTGTGAATCACTCACCACATTCAAATTTCTTGCAAGTATTTTAGAAGCATTTCCTTTGGCTTGTTTCCTGACTAGAATTTCTTATATCTTCCATATGATAAGAACTTACCTGGTTACAAAGAGGTAATTGTGTTTAGTATTAATAATGTGGTCCACAAAACTGAGTTACTCAAGAAAATTACTTTAAAAAGCATACTCTGGTAATAGAGATATAAAATTGATTCTTATAACAAGAAAGTCACTTCATCTTGGTCATTTTAACTCAGATTTAATGTTCCATGTGTTTTCATTGTTCAGCTTTATTTAATTTTTTTAAACATTTCTCCTTTATGTCACCACTGGGTTCACACGTAATGTGATAGTATTGTGTCTTATTCGTTTGTAGGTAGAGTGCCATCCATATCTCAACCAGGGAAAGCTGCTGGATTTCTGCAAGTCAAAGGATATTGTTCTGGTGGCCTATGGTGCTCTGGGAACTCAAAGATACAAACGATGGTAATAAGTCCAGCAGGAAGTTTGCTTAGAATGCTACTGTAGAAGAGGTATCTTTAGTCCCATAGGCCTGCTTTCCTGTTATATGGGTTGTGGGGCTTGAACTCAGGGTCTGGGTGCTGTCACAGCTTCACTTCTGGTTTTCTGGTGCTTAATTGGAAATAAGAGTCTCATGGAGGGGTGAGGGCTGGAATGGTGGCTCAATGGTAGTGCACTTGCCTTGCATGAATGAGACCAGGGTTCGATTCCTCAGCACCACATAATCAAAAAGAAAAAAGCCAGAAGTGGCGCTGTGGCTCAAGTGGTAGAGTGCTAGCCTTGAGCTGAGGAGCTAAGGGACAGCGCCCAGGCTCAGAATTCAGGCCCCATGATTGGACCCCCCCCCCAAAAAAAAAATCCAGGCAGGGCTTTCCCACCTGAATTGGCTTCAAACCAAGACCTTCAGATCTTAGCCTCCTGAGTAGCTAGGATTACAGGCCTGAGCCACCAGACCCCAGCTTAGCCTCAGCTCTTTAAAGTACATTCTGAACTGGCTCAGGGGAAAATTTGTATTTAAATGTACTCCTTTTGCTAAGCTAGTACTTCTGGTCTAAAATGGGCACTCAAGTGCATTCTGGAAATCTCCTAACAAAACTGAGTACTCAGCCTCTGGAGTTCAGCACTTCTGTCTCTCTTTCCAGGGTGGACCAGAGCTCCCCAGTTCTCTTGAATGATCCAGTTCTTGGTGCTTTAGCAAAAAAGTACAATAAGAGTGCAGCTCTGATTGCTCTTTGCTACCAGGTGCAAGTAGGGGTTGTGACCCTGGCTCAGAGTTTCAAAGAACAGGAGATGAAAGAGAATGTGCAGGTAATAAGGGTGTTGTTGCCATCAGGGCTCCTGTTTATTCCTCTTCACATGAATCCTCTGAACACATTTCTGGATCAAATGGTTGTTTCTTGTATTTCTTATGCCCTTGAGATTCCCAGTGCTCTTGAAAATTCTTATTGGCTTATCAGTGCTAGAACTTCAGTCCTGCTGTTCCAAGTAGAAAAATATTTCCTTTGTGTTATTGAAGAGTGTCTTAAGTATCTTTGACAGATTATCCTGTTACACTTAGAATAACTTTGCTAAAGTCTTCCCAGAATAAGTCCATTTTGCTCTAATATCTAAGTTTTAGAAAAATTCTGAAATATTAATCTAATTCCATTTCAGAGATTATTTTTCTGGTCTCTGCTTCTGTCCATGTCCTCTTTCTTTTGCCCAATCTCTCTCTCACACACACACATACATACATACATTCAGAATACATTCATATGTAAACACACATACACCACATTATGTAGCAACTCCTAAAATGTGTTTTGTTCTTTAAGTGTTCCAAATTTATTCAGGTCCTTTTTCCTTTTAAAATGATATAATTAGCAATTGGACAATGCCTGATTTCAATTATGTTGAAAAGATTCTTCATTTAACTGTTCATTGATTAATATGGAAATCTAACTATCCATTAAAATATTTGAATTGTGTTGTTTCAAATCTTGCTGTTGATTCTTCGGTAACTTCTATAGCTTCATATTCTATTCGAAGTTATATTCTATAACTTCATTTGTATATGGTATCTCATGTTTTAATATAATTATGCTTTCAAGAAATTTGTCCAATGTTTTAAATGCTGGCTTTTAAATCTGATTTACTTGGATAGTCAATGTACCATATAAATATTTAAAAATTTTTCTACTTGTGTGATAGGTTTTTGGATTCCAGTTATCTTTAGAAGACATGAAAATGATAGATGGCCTGAATAGAAATTTCAGATATCTTCCCGCTGAGTTGTAAGTAACTTTATTATTTTATATTAAGCTTCAACTTATTTTAGCATCAAATCTCATCCTTCCTTATTAGAAGTCAAATGTTGCATTTGCTTCACCAGTGGTTCCCTAGTGGGAGTTAATGGAACATTTGTTTTTGAGTTTCGGGAACTAGGAATATCTCAGTGCAGAAGATAATGACATTATTGCGAAAACTGAAATGAAAGCAAGTGAATGCTGTTTCTATCATTGGAGGAAACTTATAGTCATCAAAAATGTTTTCCAAGCTGGGCGCCAGTGGCTCACACCTGTAATCCTAGCTTCTCCGGAGGCTGAGATCTGAGGATCAAAGCCAGCCTGGGGAAGAAAAGTCCATGAGACTCTTACCTCCCATGAACCACTAGAAAACTGGAGTGCTGCTGTAGATCAAATGGAAGAGCATCGCCTTGAGCTGAAGAGCTGAGGGACAGCACCCAGGCCCAGAGTTCAAGCCCCACAACTGACCAAAAATATAAAAAGAAAAAAGAAAAGTCTTCCAAACTAGGCTCTGGTGGCTCAGGCTTGTAATCCTAGCTACTCAGGAGGCTGAGATCTGAGGACCATGGCTCAAAGCTAGCCCAGGCAGAAAAGCCTCGTGAGACTCTTTTTTTTTTTTAATTTAATTTTATTTTATTTGTGAACATACTGTACAGAGGGGTTACAATTACATGGGCAGGATAATGCATACATTTCTTACCAAGCATTGCAG
>NW_012267225.1:3220128-3220874 GCF_000151885.1 Dipodomys ordii
AAGTAAATTGGTAATCCTAAAGCCATCTAGCACCTTCATGTGTCCACAGTTTGCTTTTCTGACTGTGCCTCATGACCAACTCTGGCACATCCCTGTGTAGCTGTACATGGTGGTTTGTCTTCTTCAAAGGGGAGAGGGTGGACAAATGGCTCCAGCTTGGCCCCCCAGGCCCTGGCTGTAGGCTGCCCACCTGGGTCCCCAGGCCTGCAAACCCCTGGTGTGCATGCTAGGCCTCCGGGGGGGGGGCCAGTGGGAGGGAGCAGGGTCAGGTCTGCAGCAGGGACTGGGAGGTTAGATTCTGGTCTTAGAGATGGACATGCAGGGGCTGCTCCTGCCACCTGGCAGCTTCCTGGGCTGGGCAGCTCCCCCCCACTCGACCTCTGGGCTGCAGGCTAGTAGCTAGGCCTCTGTCACTCTCTGGGGCTGCTCCAGCTGTCCTGCAGCTCTCTGTGCTGGGCAGCTCCCCCCACTTGACCTCTGGGCTGCAGGCTAGTACCTAGGTCGCTGCTACTCTCTTGGGCTGCTCCAGCAGCCAAGCCACTCCCAGAGCTAGGCCACTCCCCCAGCTCAACAGCCTGGCTGTGGGGAAGCTAGGCTGCTCCTGCCGCTGGGCTGCCACCACTGTCTCAGTCTCTCTCCATGCTGTCTGGTCGGGGTTGCCAGGATTTTCCAAAGCAGCGCCCCTCCAGTGAGTCTCTGAGCTGCTGGGCAGTGGCAGTCTTGGGACAGGGCAGGGGCAGGGGGGG
>NW_012267225.1:3220924-3225705 GCF_000151885.1 Dipodomys ordii
AACTGCCCAATAAATAAGTGGGCGAAAGACTTAAAGAGAAACTTCTCTGAAGAAGAAAGAAGGATGGCCAATAAACACATGAAGAAATGATCAACATCCCTAGCCATAAAAGAAATGCAAATCAAAACAACAGTGAGATACCACCTCACTCCAGTTAGAATGGCAAAAACCAAGAACTCTAACAACAGCAGATGCTGGAGGGGATGTGGACAGAAGGGAACCTTACTTCATTGTTGGTGGGAATGTAAACGCGTGAGACTCTTATCCCAAATTAACCACTCAAAAACTGAAAGTGACCCTGTGGCTCAAAGTGTTTGAGTGTTAATCATGAGAAAAAGAGCTCAGGAAAAGTGCTTAATCCCTGAGTTCAAACCACATGACCAATAAAAAAATATTTGTTCCTTCATGGTCTATGTGAGGACTGTGAAAATGGGCATATATCATAAATGAAGTCAAACTCAGGGTATATATCTCTTTGGTTGTGAATAATCTTAATTCATAATATAGGTAAATGTAATCCCATTTGACAGGGAAATAGCAAATCTAAAATAGCATTATTCACTATCACTGTTAATATTGTTATTAATATAAAGAAACTTGAGGACTAGGTAGGTATATAATATCATAGATAAAAATTCATACTCTGTTAAATACAATAAAAATTCATACTCTCTGTTAAATACAATAAAAAAATTCATACTCTCTGTTAAATAAGTCAATAGCTAAAGTTTCTTTATCACTTTGTATTTTGTAATGATAAATATAGAGTGCTACCCATTCTATCTTACCATGGAACACTCTCTTATAAATGACTCCTTTCCATGTCTGAATCTAATACAATATGTTATACATTGGTAATGGGAAGTAAATAATATAATGAAATAGTATATTTATTTACTTGTATTCATAAATTAATTAGTAAAATTAAAATTGCATTTATAGCCCTAAACAATAAGGTTTAAATTATTTTTGTGTTGGTTAGTATGTGAAGTTGTCTCTGTACTTAGCTTGACATAAGTGATTTCTTTTCCCTTTGAGAAACTGAAATAAAAAGGGCCATTTTCCTTTGGTCAATGGACACATAGAACAAAGGGAGAAGTATGTATCCATGCTCATTCCCATGCTTCCTGTGTGCTCTGTTCTGGTCAAGGGAATATAGTTGGGAAATAGTTCTTATATTTAAAAACTGCTTGCTGCAAAATTACTTTCATGAAAGTTAGAATGGCAAAATTTTAGCCTCTTCAGAAAATGTAAGGACTAGATTTTAAATAACATATGAACTTCTATAAAAACGGATCCTAGAGCTTATGGTATGCATTCTTTGTCTTTGTAGCCTTCTTGGTCACCCTAATTATCTGTTTTCTGATGAATACTGAAATGGAGGTCTGTGTGATGTCTTCTGCCTGAAGCTCTTGTGTGCTTCCTAGGAGGCCTTGTGGCTCTGCCCTTGAGATACACCTGTTCCACTCCACTGCTGCTGGTCAGCGGTTACACTCAGCTAAAGCTGAGTCCTGTCCCCTCCTCCCAACCCTCCGCTCCACCCTTCCTAGAAGAGAAGAATTTCCAATTACATCACTTGTTTAAATAAAATTAAAGTGGTTTCCTTGAAGATCTGTCTCACCCCTGTCACTATGACTTGCATGTTTTGTTTCCTATTACCTCATTGTGACCCAAGACTGGCTAGAAGTCTGAAGGTTGAGATTAGAAGACTATAATACTGATAGCTTGTTTTGTTTCAGACTAAGTAATGAGATATAGCCCCTGACTCAGATGAGTGCCAGGATTATAGGCATGCATCATTACACTTGGCTATTAATGGCCACACTGTGGACATTTAGGGAGGTGAGGATGATCTTGTTCTCAGGTTTCTGGAAAATAATGGTTACCAGGATATTAACAGTCAATGTTCCTCCAGTGCATGGCATTTAGTTGAAGGTTCTTAGTGTTGAAGGAGAGTTACAGTGCAAGGATGATCACTGGTCTCAGGGCAACTCCATATTGAAGCATCTAGAAATTGGAGAGTGAAGTATTCCTGTTTGAACTCTGGTGAAGTGGTGAGTCATCAGCAGTGATCAAGAGCAGGATTGAGATGAGATGCTAGGTCAGAAGGAAGGAGCTGAACACATCACTCCTTGGTAAAGCTACTACACCAAATGGTTTCTACATCATTCCATCCTGAAGACAGTAGAGAGCTTTGCACATTTTTCATCAAATATAGGCTGAGCTGAATGCTGGTGGCTCACACTTAGAATCCTAACAACTCAAGAGCTTGAGATCTGAGAATCAAGATTTGAAACCAGTCCTGGAGACTCTCATCTCTAATTAACCAGCAAAAAGCTGGAAGTGGAGACATGGACCAAGATATAAACCATCTGCTTTGAGCAAAAGAAAACGAAGTGGGTATAGGAGTGCCTGAATTAAAGCCCTAGTGCTAGCACACACATGCGCATGTGTACACACACACACACACACACAGGAGATTAGAAGTGATGGGTAGCTCTACTTGTAAGAAAAAAATTAGACATAATTTGCCTTTTTTTGGAGTGCTTGGAAGGATTTATGACAATTAGGATGTGTCCCGACCCGCAGGACTTCAACCAGGGCAATGAACCTAAGCGAGAAGGAATGAAGGGACAAGAGACACGAAGGACAGCAAGACAAGGATTCTGATCAAGCTGCCAAATTTTATTTTTCACACAGGGGTATTTATATGCTTAGAATAAGGAAGCTTTTTCATTGGGCATAGCAGCTGCAGGATGCTTGCTTAGGGCAATGTGAAAAGGTGGTCAATAGCAGCTACCTGGTCTTTGTTTGGGGCTGGATGCAAAGACCAGATTCTGTAAATAGCCTCCAGAGATGTTCTAGGGAGATAGTCAAGCTTATCATGCAGAGAGACTCCCTGCAGGGCTCTCCACATCTCCCCCTTTCTTATTTAGAAAATTGACCATCAATTGTTGGCTGCTCTTTTTAAGGGGGTGACAGAGGCTCTGTTCCTCTAATGGCCCAGGGTTTTTCCCCTCTCCGAGCGAGCGAGAGTCCTCACTCGGGGAGGGGAATTTTACAGGCCTTAGCATGTTTTTTGAGGAGACGGCTTGTGGGGTATGCCAACCGTCAAGCACTAGAGCTTGCCACTCAGGGGTCTTGGGTTTTGGGATCTCGCGGATCCATCCCCCTGCAGTCTTACCTGCACCCTTGATTTGAGCATTTTTTCTTCCTCCCATAGGTGCATCCTCCCCCAAGCGGAGGGGCCTATAGGCGGAGGGGCGAACCTATCCCTTATGGCAATAGGTCTTGCCCGTTGAATGGTCAGGAGTTATGAATAAGAAGGGTTTTCTCAATAAGAAAAATGAAGGCGGGGTGTTTCCCACTGGAACAAGCTCATGGCAAAACACTAATTAAAAGCCTGGGGTAGATCCTAGATCTTAATGCCGCGGTCTGCCATATCAAGGCGATGGTGACGAACCTGTATGGGTTTAGAAACCAAGAGATTAATCTGTTATTTAATAAATTCAAACAGGAAGGTCCAAGTCTGGAGTTCTAGTTGCATCTGTAAGAGAAAAGGAATCATCCTCAGGGGGAAGGTTTCCCCTGGATTGTGGTAAGCCTTTAACCTGTTTTATCAAGTGTTCTGGCAGCCACCTTGGGGCTGCTTGTACTTGATCTAAAAGACAAAGAGTGGTAGGGAGTGGTCTACCTGTAGCTTGGGAGGACATTGCCCCTTGGCTTTGTTTGCCGAAGGGACATTCACCTGCAATTACAATTAAAGCAAGTACTCAACTGGGGACTGAACTTTGAAATGCCTTGGTAAAGGCAGGGCCTATGACGAGCCCCATGGCATGAGCAGTCCCTACTCCAGCACAAAGCCTGAGGAACTCAGAGAGGTCACCCTTGTTTTTATATGGGCAGAGGACATCTTGACATGCCGGGTTAGCATTTTCAAAGGCAAGATGTTTAACAAAGGCACTCTCACTTTCACTAGGCCCAAGAAGCCTTTCCGCAGCCAAGTTAAGCCACTAGACAAAGACAAAGTCACTGTAGGGTTCATCTGGCCCCTGTCTAACTTTTGCCAGGGAAGTAGTAGCTGATCCCTTTTGAGGGAGACGCTTCCAAGCATAAAGGCCAGCGTTTTGAATTTGTGCCAAAAGTCCAGTAGGAAAGCGCGCCTGTTTAGCATTGGTATCAAAGGGCACATTACCCAAAAGTTTAGTATAGCTCCAGGTTTTTGAAGATGTTTTAGCCAAATTTTTTTGTGTGGTCTCTCTACATTATTCCTTAAAGTCCGCATTCCATAAAAGAAAATCACCCCCACTAAGGGTGGCGCGGGCCAGGAACTTCCAATCATTAGGGGTGAGCCAGCGCGCACTTTGGTTTTCTAACAAGGCTATCGTATAAGGGGCAGTCGGACCATATTGGGCACATGCATTTTTAAGCTTTTCAACAAACCGGAGGCTAAGCCTCTTATACTCTTGTTGGCCTTTTCCCTGGGTGGATTGATCCTCTTCATCCCCAGTATCCTGTTCCTCATCCTCCTTTTCCTCCTCTTCTGATTCATCCTCCTCACCCTCTGAGGTCCTATCTGTCTGGCTCCGAGTTACTGGAAAGGCGAGAACTGATTGATGGCCTGATCTAACCTTAATTTTATCAGGTGTTTTTGGCATATCGGCCAAGGCCAGTATGCGGAGTTCATAATCAAGGGACCGCAGTTCTTTTAAAAGTTGAAGGTGTTCTCGCCTATGTTGAAGAGTCTCGCATAAAGGTGCCAGGTTAGGTAAAGGGGGGGA
>NW_012267225.1:3225755-3227214 GCF_000151885.1 Dipodomys ordii
TCTCATGGGGGCAGTGGCTGGGATGGTGGCTCAAGTGGTAGAGTGCTAGCCTTGAGCTGAAGAGCTGAGGGACAGCGCCCAGGCCCAGAGTTCAGGCCCAAAGACCGGATCCTCTCCCCTCTCCCTCCCCCCCCAAAAAAGAGAGTCTCATGTGTTTTCCTTCCTGGATTGGCTTCAAACCAAGACCTTAAGATCTTAGCCTCCTGAGTAGCTAGGATTACAGGCCTGTGCCACCAGAGCCCTGTTTAGTCTCAGCTCTTTAAAGTACATTCTGAACTGGCTCAGGGGAAAATTTGTATTTAAATGTACTCCTTTTACTAAGCTAGTACTTCTGGTCTAAAATGGACACTCAAATGCATTCTGGAAGTCTCCTAACAAAACTGAGTACTCAGCCTCTGGAGTTCAGCACTTCTGTCTCTCCTTCCAGGGTGGACCAGAGCTCCCCAGTACTCTTGATTGATCCAATTCTGAGTGCCTTGGCAAAAAAGTACAATAGAAGTGCAGCTCTGATTGCTCTTCTCTACCAGGTGCAAGGAGGGGGTGTGACCCTGGCTCAGAGTTTCAAAAACAGGAGATGAAAGAGAATGTGCAGGTAATAAGGGTGTTGTTGACATCAGGATTCCTGTTTATTCCTCTTCACGTGAATCCTCTGAACACATTTCTGGATCAAATGGCTGTTTCTGGTATTTCTTATACCCATGAGATTCCCAGTGCTCTTGAAAATTTTTTCTTCTAATTTACAATAGAAAAGAGAATAGCCATAATGAATTAGGATTGGGAAGAGCAATGAGAATTTTGTTTCAGAATATTCCTGTGCCATTGACATCATCATTTCTTAATTGAGGGCAGTGAAGTTTTTTAATTTAAATTTTATTATAAAGGTGATGCCCAAAGGGGTTACAGTTACATGTCAGGTAATGAGTACATTTCTTTTTGAACACTGTTACTTTTCCCCTCATTTTCTCCCCCTTTTCCCACTCCTGAACCCTCTGCCCCCAAATTGTATACTTCATTTCCAATATCGTGTCAAGAAATATAACTACTGAATTGGTTCGCCCTTTGTCCCACATTTTTGTCATTCCTCTTTCCCTCCACAATTAAGATAAACGTATATACAAGACAAAGGATACAGAAATGAAAAACAGTGACAACTGGGAAGAAACCAAAGAAAATGGGAAAGAAAAACATAACTGCACATAATGCAGTAAAAAATCTCTTGTTTCCACTTCTTGGAGCCCATTTGGATATGCATTATTTTACAAGGTCATATGCATGTAACTGTTGAGCCATCATGATCTTCTCATAGGAATATCCTCCTTTGTTTTCACTGTGCATATGTTTGGAGTGCTATTTAATTCATCATGCCCTAGTGTAATTATTTGTCTTCTACTATCCTTTGGATTTACTTGTAGATATATATATATATATATATATATATATATATATATATATATATATA
>NW_012267225.1:3227264-3232928 GCF_000151885.1 Dipodomys ordii
GGGGAGTAGGAGGGAAAAGGGGCAGAGGAGGAGGAGCTTCTAGCCATTCTCCTTCTCACAAGGAAGTTGTGATCCCTGTGCACTTCCTGTGACTCTTATATATCTGCTGTGGTCGGTCTTTGAGGGAGGAGAGTGCCTGAGGACCCAGATTTCGGGCTGGGGTACAGCTGGAGCTGCTGCTCCCCTTGATTGGCCTCCATCTCACCCTCTCTGCATGAAAAGTCACAGTAACCTAAGTGAGGTAAGGAGTCCAGTTCTTGCTTGGCTGTGGTTCCCCCATTTCCTCCCCTTCCCCTCCCTCCAAGTTGGGAAGTTCCTTTCCAGCTTAGTGACCCCTGAGCACTACTGCTGCATGGGCTCACCCTTGGTGCCCCCATTTCTATGATGCCCCTTCCCCAGGGGAGATAAACACACACATAAGGAAAATGGAGGTGGGGGGTGGAGCAGAAGGAAGGGAAAGAATTGGTGTTCCATGAATTGGTTTCTTCCTTTTTTACCCTCCCCAATATGAATAGCTTTAACTGCTTCCTGATGATATGAATACAACATGATCATGATTGAAAATTCAGTATGAGAAAAGAATAGTGAAGAATGTTATAATTCCCACCCCCTTCCCCCATAAAGAAACCTTTAACTTCTCTGGATTTGCTTCCGCTTTTGCCATCAGACCCAGGGCAATGTGATGACAGCACTGGCAACAACAACAGATGATTCCTTTGAGGGAGAATAAAGGAGGAGGAAAGGGGAAAGGCTGACTAGCAGAGATCAGAGGCCAAACAGTCCCTGGTTCTTCAGTGAGCTGTGAGGACATGAGCTGAGAAAGCTCTGTAGCTGTCAACAGTGTAAACTCAGGACATGTGCAAGTGTGAGCATTCCACACAGGTGTACCCTTCAGCCTCATTTTGCAGGCTGCCCTTCTGGGTTTAGGCCAGGCCTCTCTGCACAGGATATGTTTACCAGGAGCAGATGATATATTGACATTTCCAACACTGCTTTCCAGTTTAGGGGACAAGATAGGCCTTAGGTAGAATATGAGGACACATAAATATTTACTGTGTTTCAATCTGATCAGTAAAACCCAAACAAACCCAAGAGAGTGTCGTTTTCATGTACAGAAGTGCTGTTGAGAAAAGCCTTGAGACTATTGCTCCATCCACTTAACTCTTTGCAGAAGTAATATAATATAGTTCAGTCTTGCATTTGTTTTCTCTGTCTTACTTCCCTGAGGAATCCAGCAATGCTCCATCCCAACATATTACAACCCATTGCTATAGTTATGTACTAGAAGGGGAGGAGGAAAAACGGTGGGAATGTTCTTCAGTGAAATTTACACTTCTAGAAGTTAAGGGCGAAATTTCACCAACAAAAATTGTCCCACCATTTTTTTGTGGGTACTCATTTATTTGAAGATGTCTATATCTTAGTTCTAAAAAATGACTGCTGGAAGTGGCAGCTGTGGTTCAAGTGGTAGAGCGTTAGCCTTGAGCTGAAGAGAAGAGGCCAGAGTTCAAGCCCCATGACCAACAAAATAAAAGTAAAAAATGACTTCTTTCTTGCATCTATAATAAGATTGTCCATGATATCTTGGAGATTCATTTTCTAGGTAAATCCTGAATTTCCATATCAGATTTAGGCCAGTTCCTGAAAGAATATGATATGCCCAGGTTTTCAAATTTTAGGAAGTGTTGTGTTTTAGCATTGAAGTCCTCAGAGATGTGTACTTTTCTCTACTATTTACAACTATGCTTACTTCACTTTTGTTCCATTTATATGGAGTGAGTTCTATAATCTTATGTTGTTGTCTTGATACCTATTTAAATACACATTTTCCTTCCTAATACTAGAAGCAGGACTCAGCCACCTAGAAACCAATGCCAGATCAATAGTCCTTCCCAGTTGCTTGTGGTGATCAGACAAATATATGTCATAAGCAACTGATGATCCCTGGGGACTGCGTCTTTATAGGACAACTGGAAGCAGCCTGCTTGCCCAGGCCCACGTATTCCCACACAGGGAAGACCCACTGTGAAGGGACTGTAATGATTCCTTCAACTCTTGCTTACTGCGTCATCTCTTGGAACTTTTCTTTATTGATTTCAACCCAATTAAAACCTGTTTGGATAGCATCCTGAACTGTAATAAATATGCTGGGTTTGAACCTCCCTCTGCCCTCTCCTCTCTAAAATGCTGGGCTTGAGGGCCCTCCCCCCCAATTTTTCTCTCTCTCATATCTGATGCCTGATTTATTGGCATACCTTGCACCTTCGAGGAGCTTTCCCTGGACTGTTAGTCAACCTAGTCAGTCTTTACTATGCTTGTGGTCATTCAGCTCTGTTCTTCCGTGAGAGACTGTTCTGCATCTTAGACAATATTTAATTGAAAATTTGTTATTTGCAGATAAATATTTAATATCTGTTTTAGAATATAAACATTAAGCCCCCTCATCTGGTTCATAAAGGCTTTCCAGATCTACTGTTTTGCTTTTTAATTATGTTAATAGTAAATTTTGACAAATAATAGTTTTCCTTTTTATACATTCAAATATTTCTAGCTCTTCTTTCATAGAAATTGATATTTTGGTCAGTTGACAAGGCTGTTTCATACCCAAGGCTGGGCTTTAGGATGTATTCAGATTTTTTTAAATGCCTTTGTTTCTTCTTTATTATATTTTATATCATTTATATACTGGACTTCCTTTCTATACAGTATACAAGGGGATTTTCAGTCTTGTTTTCCTTGAGGTGAATAGCCATTATTTGTTCTGATTGTGTTTCATTAATAGTCTAAGTTGTGCCACCTCTTAAATTCTCATATAAATAAAAGGTAATTCTGAAGTCTGTATTCTATGCCACTGATAATTTTGTGTAATATTTTGCAAATACTAACTTAAAAAAATACACTGTTTATTTCTTTTTAAGTTCAGAGATCCTATAAAACATATTACCCTCACATTTTCTCAAAAATTTTGCATGTATTTCCGTGGATCTTGATGCTAGATGATTATGAGTTTGAGGCCAGCCTGGGTAACTAATTCACCAAGAACAAAGAACAACTGGAAACATATATGCACATAATAGCAGAACTCTTAAATATATGAACCTGAAACTGACAGTATTAAAGAGAGAAATAAACAATTCAGTAATAAAATATGGAAAATTTAATACCCAGAATTAAATAATGGATTCAACAGCTCATTGGAGTGTAAGCAAGATTATAAAAGCCTTGACCAACAGTATCAAATAATTGGTCTCAACAGACAGTTATAGAATATTACTCAACTGAAGTTTGAACCCAGGACCTGGGCAGTCTCCCTGAGCTTTTACACTCAAGGCTTAGTGCTCTGCCACTTCCAGCCACAGCTCTACTTCCGGTATAGTGTTAATGTAGATGCTGTTGTGTCTTTTTCTTCTAAATATTGTCATTACAAAGATTTTATGTTTGTCAAGGACATTGCTGTGTTTTCTGATCATTAAAGTGGGTTTCCAATGACTTAGTAACCACATCAGCCTTCATTTGAATAGCTATTTAATGGCAAGGTATTTTAAGTGACTACTCCTTTATGCCCATGGTTATATCACAAGTATTATTTTAAGCGATTTAGAAGGTAAATTTAATACCCCCTATGCCACTGAATTGAAAGGTATAGAACTACATGTTCAAGTATACTCAAAAAAACATGAATATGCTTGACAATCAAAGAAGCCATCAAAATTTAGCATTACGGTGGCAAAAAGTTCATCAAGATTAATTTTAATTATATAACACCATAATAGAATTGATTCCAATTCCATTTCACATATACTTGTTCTTTGTCTATTGATTATTTTTGAATAGGATTCCCTAAGTAGAGCAGGTTGGATTCAAATGCACAATGTATCTGCCTCAACTTTCCAAATATTGGGATTACAAGCATGAACTACCTTATCTGAATATCGAGAATATTACTTTAACCTCACTACCTCTTCCAACAATGGATCACTTTTGATTATTTATTTGACAAACAGGAGTTATGCATTACTGACTGCCCTGCAAGAGAAGAAACAGATTGTGCTTAGCCAGAAGACAAACCAACAATGAACTCCAAACACTCTTATGTGACACTAAATGATGGTCACTTGATCCCTGCTCTGGGCTTTGGCACCTACACACCTGAAGAGGTAAGTCATAATTTGGTGAATGGTTCAAAGGAAAATAACCTAGGATGAGAGGAAGTGGATCTGTGCTGTCAACACATCCATTTCTTGTCTGAGTATTTGGACTTACTTGGTTCTTAGGTTTGTCTTTTTAGTAGGTCTAGATGGAGGTAGTAATATATGTAATTAATTTTATTGAAATTTTATTGAAGTTTATGTATGAATGGAAATGACATGATGAAATCCTTTACTATGTACAATTCAATATATGCCAATAAAATAACAAAAATTAACTTGCATAAAAATATAGTGATTCCAACTCTCTTCTTATATGTGAAACATTTCTCCCTTTATATTAGTTAATTTCTAGACCAGTAGTACCTATGGTTAATCATTACACAGGAAGTGACACTAACTAACCATTAGGCAGGAGCTAGGATGTAAGTTATTCAGTGTCCTGTGCAGGAAGCAGAAGGAACAACATGAGCTTAGTCAGACAACTGACCAGCCATGAGTTGTAAAGAGCATTGTGTGAAACTAAATGATGGTCATTCATCCCCTCATTGGGCCTTGGAACCTACACGCCTGAAGAAGTAAGTTATCCTATGGGGAAATGTTGGAAAGAATTCTAGAATGATTGGGAGTTGAACTGGGCTATCAAGACTTAGCTACTTCTTGTATGAGTGCTGGGGATTCACTTGGTTCTCAGATCTTCCAGCTATGCTCACACCTACTTGTATATCTAGATTATTTGAGAATACATTTTTCCATCAGCATTTAATCTGTAAAAAAAAAAGAAGCATGGATGCATAAAAATGTGTTTGATCACACATTGCTCTCTAGCCAAGTTTGAATGACAGTCTAGCTCTGGTTTGCATCTAGGGACTTTGATGTCTTAGCAGCTATTTAAAGATAATGATGATGAGTGTTCCTAAATGGCTTATATACAAAAGAGGAGTACAGTTTTGCATTGTCTTCTTTTGAGAGATGGATTGACAGGTCGTATCAGAGGACTCCATATAATATGAAAATCTTGGAAGTTCTCTAACAGATTTCATTACAGACAGAGTTCCCATTTTTGTGAAGAGAGAATTATAGGGAATTCAGCCTGTTTCACTGAAGAAGAATCACAGAAGCTTGTACCAGATTTCCTCTATAATTTTCCTTACATTCTTACCCTTTGACCTTTACTTAGTGACCTCTTTGTATTAATTGTATTATTGAAATAATAGGATTATTTCAACGAGCTGAATTCTGCTTGAAGTTGCAGAAAATATATGAACAGGAGTTGTTTCTGGGGTCTACAGTATAATATGTAATATATTTTATAGCTTTTAAGGGAGTTAGAATGTAAAATTCTTCTTTAGCACAAAGACCCAGAAAATGTGAGTTTGATTTTGTGGTCCATGTTCAAAAGTAAATAACGATGTAAATAGAGGCTAGGAAGATGGTTCAGTGGTAGAGTGTTTGCCTTGCATGCATGAGGCTCTGGGTTCCATTCCTCAGCATCACATAAGCCAGAAAAAAAAAA
>NW_012267225.1:3232978-3237177 GCF_000151885.1 Dipodomys ordii
TATATATATATATATATATATATATATTATATCATAGTTATTACGAATGAGGGAAACCATGCAATCTGTGTTTCTTTGGGTCTGGCTTACTTCTCTTAATATATTTTCCAAAGTCTTTTCATTTCCTTACCAATGGGGCAATGTCATTCTTTCTGATGGAAGCATAGAATTCCATTGTGTAGGTATACCATATTTTCTTGATCATTTCATCCACTGAGGGGCATCTGAGTTGCTTCCATATCTTAGCTCTGGGTAAGTAATACTACAATAAGCATGGTTGTGCTTGTGGCTTCAGTGTGGTCAGGTTTGTTGTAATTGGGTAAATTATGTCCATGATTTTTATTCTGCAAGTTATTTGGGTTCTATTTTGCATTTCCTTCTTTTTTTATTTACTTTTTTATTGTGAAAATACTGTACAGAGGGGTTACAATTACATGTACAAGATAATGAGTACATTTTTTATCAAGCATTGTAGCCTCCTCCTTTGTTTCTCCTTCCCATTCCTTCCCATCCTCCCCTAGCCCCCTAATCTTCCCCACTCCCCCCCTTCCAATGAATATGGTAAAGTTCGTTTTTGACATAACGACTTGTACATCTCATTGTTGCAATGGGTCCACCTGTATCCCTATATAAAGAATTGTTTTTCCCCTTCCCCTCCACAAATTATACGGACATCAAATACAGTGGAAGCAGGGGTTATATTGTAGGGGAGGGACATACAAAGCAACAAAGAAATATCTTATAAATGTGTTAGAAACAATCGCATGAAAGAAAAACAACATTTGAATACATATCTTAGGGTTCATTTCCCTAACATCACCTTATCTGAACATTTCTGCTTCACTCAGACATATACTAGATATTGCAAATAAGGGAAACCATGGGACTTGTGTTTATTTGGGCCTGACTTACTTCACTTAGTATAGTTTTTTCCAAGTCTTTCCATTTCCTACCAAATGGGGCAATGCCATTCTTTCTGATGGAGGCATAGAATTCCATTGTGTATATATACCAATTTTCTTGATCCATTCATCTACTGAGGGGCATCTGGGTTGGTTCCATATCTTATCTATAGTGAAAAATGATGCAATAAACATAGTCATGCTGGTAGCTTTAGTGTGTTCTTGTTTGTAAACATTTGGGTAAATGCCCAAAAGTGGGATTGCTGGGTCATTGTTGGGAGCCAAAAGTTGAGACTCTCAACATAATAGGCTTGACTATCTCACTAGAACATCTTGAGGCTGAGTTTACAGAATCTGACCCTCATCCTGCCCTAAGTAAACATCCTGCAACTGCTAAGGACCACCCTTTCCTCCTGCCCTAAGTAAACAACCTGCAACTGCTGAGGACCACCCTTTCCCACTGCCCTAAGCAAACATCCTGCACTGCTACGGCCAATGAAAAAGCTTCCTTATTCCAAGCATATAAATACCCCTGTGTGAAAAATAAAAATTTGCAGCTTGATCAGAACCCTTGTCTTGCTGTCATTCTTCATGTCTCTTGTCCCTTCATTCCTTCTAATTTAGGTTCACTGCCCTCGTTGACATTCTGCGGGTGGGGACAACTGGCGCCCAACTTGGGGCATGAGCCTCTGACTAAGGAAGGAATGCTGTCCTCCGGGAAAACTTGGCCAAGTACAGTCTGAGATTGCCTTGACAGACCCCACCAAGAGACAGATCCAGGAGGAGAGTGAGGATGATGCAAGGTGAGTGACCCACCATGGGACAAGCAATGTCATCACAGGATCTATTTCTGTCAGACCTCAAGGAGGCCCTCAAGACAAGGGGAACGGGGGTTAAGAAAAAGGATTTAGAGTTATTTTTCTCAAGGACTTGTGTCTTTGGTTCCCCCTTGAAGGAACCATAGATGCAAAAAATGGCAAAGAGTAGGAGATTGTTTAAAAGATTATTATGAAACCTTTGGTCCAGAAAAGGTTCCTGCTTCCATCTTTTCCTATTGGAATTTGATTAATGAAATTTTATACCAGTGCCAAGTTTAAACAGTTTTGTGCTATTTTTCAGATTTGTCATACTACTGGGATTCCTTATAACCCCCAAGGTCAGGGCATCATAGAGCCAGCCCACCACACCCTAAAACCCTGGCTTACTCGCCTCAAAGCCTCTGCCTTTTCATTTTCCACTCCTAGGGATCGCCTTAGTCACCCATTGTTCGCCCTTAATTTTCTAACTCTGGACAATGAAGGCCACTCGGCAGCTGACAGGCATTGCACCCATCTTCCAGTTCTGAGCGCCCGTCTGTCATGTGGTGAGACCCCCTTACAGGCAAATGGAAGGGCCCAGATCCTGTTCTTATCTGGGGGTGAGGTTCAGCCTGTATTTTAGATCAAGAACAAGCGACCCCACGGTGGCTGCCAGAAAGCTTGATAAAACAGGTTAATGGCTTACCACAACCCAGGGTTGGAAACTTCCCCCTGAGGATGATTCCTTTTCTCTTACAAATGCAGCTAGAACTCCAGACTTGGACCTTCCTGTTTGAATTTATTAAACAACAGATTGATCTCTTGGCTTCTAAGCCCATACAGGTTCATCACCATCTCCTTGATATGGCAGACCAAAGCATTGAGATCTAGGATTTACTCCATGCTTTTAATTAGTGTTTTGCCATGAGCTTGTTCCAGTGGGGAACCCCCCTTCTTTTTTCTTATTTAGAAAACCCTTCTCCTTATTCATAACTCCTGACCATTCAACAGGCAAGACCTATTGCCATAAGGGATAGGTTCGCCCCTCCTCCTATAGGCCCCTCTGCTTGGGGGAGGAAGAACAAATGCTCAAATCAAGGGTACAGGTAAGACTGCAGGGGGATGGATCCGCGAGATCCCATAACCCAAAACCCCTGAGTGGCAAGCTCGGATGCATGATGGTTGGCATGCATACCCACAAACCGTCTCCTCAAAAAACATGCCAAGGCCTGTAAAATTCCCCACCCTGAGTGAGGACGCTCGCTCGAGAGCGGAGAAAAACCCTGGGCCCTTAGAGGAACAGAGCCTCTGTCACCCCCTTAAAAAGAGAAGCCAACAATTTATGGTCAATTTTCTAAATAAGAAAGGGGGAGATGTCAGGAGCCAAAAGTTGAGTCTTTCAACATATTGGCTTGACTGTCTCACTGGAATATCTTGAGGCTGAGTTTACAGAATCGGACCCTCATCCTGCCCTAAGTAAACATCCTGCAACTGCTAAGGACCACCCTTTCCTCCTGCCTTAAGTAAACATCCTGCAACTGCTAATGACCACCCTTTCCCCCTGCCCTAAGCAAACATCCTGCACTGCTATAGCCAATGAAAAAGCTTCCTTAAGGCCCAATAAAAAACCTTCCTTATTCCAAGCATATAAATACCCTTGTGTGAAAAATAAAAATTTGCAGCTTGATCAGAACCCTTGTCTTGCTGTCATTCTTCGTGTCTCTTGTCCCTTCATTCCTTCTAACTTAAGTTAACTGCCCTTGTTGACGTCCTGCGGGTCGGGACAGGTCATAGGCGAGCTCTATGTGGAGTCTTTTGAGGAACCTCCATTCTACGTTCCAAAGTGGTTGAACAAGTTTACAATCCCACCAACAATTCAGTAAGGTTCCCTTCTGTCCACATGCCCTCCAGAATCTGTTGTTATTAGAGTTCTTGATTTTAGCCATTCTAACCCTGGTGAAGTGGTATCTTAATGTTGTTTTGATTTGCATTTCTTTTATGGCTAGGGAGATTGAGCATTTCTTCATGTGTCTATTGGCCATCCTTCTTTCCTCTTCAGAGAAGTTTCACTTTAAATTTTTAGCCCACTTATTTATTGGGCAGTTGTTTCTTTGAGGATTTGTTGTTGGGAGATTTAATTTTTTGAGTTCTAAGTGTATTTTACACATGAGACCCTTGTCCATTGTATGGATAGTTAATATGTTCCCCCAGTCTGTGGGATTTCTATTGATCTTGCTACCTATGTCCTTTGCCATGCAGAAGCTCTGCAGCTTCATGCAATCCCATTTTCCCAACTTTTCTTTGATTTGTGGTGTTTCTGGATCTTTATTAAGAAATTTGGCCTGTGCCAAGGAGACCTAGAGTTTCTCCTATTCCTTCCTGTAATGTTTTATGGGTGTCTGCTTTGACTTCGAGATCTTTGATCTATTTATAGTTGATTCTGGTGCAGGGTGATATATTGGCATAGAGCTTTAGTTTTCGACAGGTGTTTAACCAATTT
>NW_012267225.1:3237227-3254156 GCF_000151885.1 Dipodomys ordii
CCAGAAGTGGCACTGTGGCTCAAGTGGTAGAGCACTTGCCTTGAGCTGAAGAGGTGAGGGACAGCACCCAGGCCCAGAATTCAGGCCCCATGACAGGCAAAAAAAAAAAAAAGATGTAAGTGTCAGTTCTTTTGCATGTAAGTATTTGGATCTGTAGCCTCCAAAACAACAATCAGGGTGTCATTTAGTATCACAGAAAATGGGAATTCAATGATCAGGAAAAGAGGCTTTTGTCAAATATGCCATCTGACAATGATTTGTAGTACAAATCTCTTTGGTCTTGTCAACTATCCTCTTGGCTTACTCTGGTATCTAGTGATAACTTCTTTTTCCAAATACTACTTGTGGTTGCTTCCCTAGGTTCCCAAGAGTAAGACCTTGGAGGCTACCAAGTTAGCTATAGATGCTGGCTTCCGCCATATTGACACTGCTTATGCATACCAAGTGGAAGAGGAGGTAGGACAGGCCATTCGAAACAAGATTGAAGAGGGCACTGTGAAGAGAGAAGACATATTCCTCACCTCAAAGGTATTGTGTCTACAGTGTGTAAGTGTGCAAATGAATGATGTGATGTAAACAAGAGAAAATTATGTATGAAATTGTAATATCAGTTGGCAAAATGTGCTTATGGGTGCGCCTTTTATTCTCACTTATTTCCCATAGAGGATATATTATGTAAGTCACCTGTAATCCTAGCCACTCAGGAGGCTTAGATCTGAGGATCATGGTTCAAAGCCAGCTTGGGCAGGAAACATGGGGAGACTCTTGTCTCAATTAACCTCCAAAGAACCAGAAGTGAAGCTGTGCAAAGAAGCTTGAGCAAAGGAGCTCAGAGACAGTGCTCAGATCCTACATTCAAACCCAGGACTGATACACTCACACATACACACACATACGCACACACACACACACAAAACAGTTTACCAAGATAATGACTATTTAGTGACTGTATACAAGTTTATAACATTAAAATGCCTTTATGTCTATGTCCTTAACTCAAAGCATCATTTTTTAGAATGGGCTCACAGGTGATATAGACTATGCCAAAATTATGACTTCCCTTCTCCCCTTGCTTATTTTCTACATTTTTTTCACATTTAGAAGATCAGGTTTTAACACTCATAAATATCAGAGAATTGATATTATCTGGATCGTAAATGATTTTCAGTTAAAATGTACTGATTTGTGTAACATGTTGAAATGTTCAATATGTGTCCCTCGAGCTATGAAAATATAAAGATGTTAGTTGTTCATGTATTAATGAATGAGAGACGTAGAGCAGTAATAAATTTATAATATGCATGAAAAGTAATTCACAGAATTGAAATCATTATTACTTGATTAAAAATTATACTTTTTAAAATATATTTCCAATTTCTATAACTTGATGAACAATAACCCAATATGATGGGACTCACTTTCACAGGGCAAATAGAAGGAAATCAAAATATGAAGGGTGTGTATTCCAACATCTGTTTCTTTCCAGTACAGACATGCCAATTTATAAGATATAAATGTCCTCTTTGGATCATTTATTAATCAAACACAATTTTTATTCTTCAATGTCCGTAGCTTTGGTGTACTTTCTTTCGTCCAGATCTGGTCCAATCTAGCTTGGAAAGATCACTGGCAAACCTCAAACTGGACTATGTTGACCTCTATCTCATGCATTATCCAGTGCCTATGAAGGTAGGCAATGTATGATAAACTTGGTGGGTATGAGTATAATTTCCACAAATGGTTGAGTTAAGCTTCTGTCAGGAACTGAAATAAAGTTTATTTGTATGTTTTTCCAATATGCAAATAAATTAGACAAACATTAATGGATTAAGAGATAGAAACTTCAAGTGTGGCCTATATTTAGAGATTACAGATAACAGCTAGAAATGACTGGGCTTATACAACATTTTCCCCTACCATTACTAGAGGTTTCTTTATTGTTTCTCAGCTTTGTCTATTGGTGGTAAATGTGGCTTTGAAACAGTTTAAGTTTCATGGTCATTAGCTATCAGTAGCTTCTCCACAACTCCCATGGTCAAGGGCCGACTTGCATGCAGCCTACTTTAGCCAACTTTGGTTCTGGTAGGTAAAGAATCTTCATAGTTAAGGCAGGTTCAAGATGGATATCCATTGTTGTTGATGGTCCTTTCCAGAGAATCTTGCACATTTTACTTCAGAAGAAATTGTAGTAATAAGCAGAGTTACCTATGTAAAGTAGGAGATTTCAGAAGGTCGAGTGGAAGGATTATTTAATAATACTATATACAGGGGCTGTGAAGGTGGCTCAGTGGTGGAGCACTTGCCTTGCATGCCTGAAGCCCTGGGTTCGATTCCTCAGCACCACAGAAGCAAAAAGAAAAAGCTGGAAGTGGCACTGTGGCTCAAGTGGTAGAGCACTAGCCTTGAGCTGAAGAGCTGAGGGACAGTGCCCAGGCCCAGGATTCAGGCGTCAGGACTGGACCCCACCCCCCCCGAAAAAATAATAATACTCTATATATATTCAGCATTAGAGAATAGAGTAACCATTTACCCAAAAATATTTCTAAGAACTTAGTAGACAAGCCACTTGGTAGAGCTCAGTATGGGGAGTGAGTGAGGCTCTGCTAGCTTTCTTGTATGTTTAGTGACTCATTCCCTCTCATACATGGAGAAGTATTGCATGAGTAACAAATATGTGATTAATGAGGCTGGTGTAATTACTTCTTTTTTAAAAATAAGTTTTTTATTGAGAAAATACTGTACAGAGGGGTTACAGTTACATGATCAAGGTAATGAGAAAATTTCTTATCCAACATTGTTGCCTGCTTCTTTTCCAGCAAGGGGATGACCTTTTTCCAACTGATGAACATGGGAAGTCAATATTGGACACAGTGGATTTCTGTGCCACGTGGGAGGTGAGTGAGTATTTGAAAGAAAGGCAACAGAGGAAGCTAGAAGAGGAGAGCTGGGAGGTATGTCTAGGTCAGAGAATGGGGTACATTACGTTGGCTGTGGACATTCATTAGGTTTATGAGGATGTTATGCTGGAGCAGTGGATGAGTGCATTGATGGAAAACTATAGAGAAAAATGAAGGCAATAGGAATGGACATCTTTGTCTTCTTATGTAGTAATTTCTTCAATTCTACAATAAGGACCCAGAAATTCCTTTTCTGGCTGCCATTACATCTTTTGTTATTATCTTTATCAGTTTCTCCTCTGCAAATCAATTCTAATGAGTTTAATTGTCATTTCTAGCTAGTGAAGGTAGTGGAGTTCTGGTTTTGTTTTGTTTGGTTTTTATTTCGAATTTTTTGGCAACACTGGGAAATCAAACACAGAGCCAAGGTAACCTCAGTTTCTCTATCACTGAGCACCATGTCTGGATTTTTCTGTTTATGTGGTGCTGAGAATCAAACCCAGGGCCCCCTGCATGCAAGGCAAGCACTCTACCTCTGAGCCACCTTCCCAGTCCTGACTGTATTCTTTTGAACAGTTCCATCTTGCATTTCTGTTGATGTATGTCTTCACTTCCACTTGCTCTGCAGGCCATGGAAAAGTGTAAGGATGCAGGGTTGGCCAAATCCATTGGAGTGTCCAACTTCAATCACAGGCAGCTGGAGCAAATCCTGAACAAGCCAGGACTCAAGCACAAACCTGTCTGCAATCAGGTGAGCTGTCTTAGCCTCTTCTTCTCCTTTTATTTCATTTTCATATTTCTTTATTAGTATAAGTTTTTTTTTAAATTTTTGACTTTTCAGTTGATCTCATTTGATTGGAAGGAAAGATTCTAACACCAATGTCTTTGTCTCAGAGAATATAGAAGTCTCTCAATGGTGTCTCTGACTATTAAGTCTTTGTTTAAATGAGAGCACACATTAGTGTCTAGTGGATGCAGAATCTGGGCATATATCTAGAATGTGGCATTTGTTAAGTACAATGGAATTTGGAAGAATGGTAAAATATGGGACTACAATATTGGATTACAGTGAATGGGATAAGTCTAAGATTGTCTGAGAAGATTGGGCTGATTGTAAAGATACAGTGAACTAATGATAGACATTGGAAAGGGCTTGTGTGAACTTTCATTGCTTCTGTCCTCATCTTGGCTTACATAGATATTGGTACACCTACATTGAAAAGAAAGTGAAACCTGGGAAGGCTGTCCATGTTATACTGCACATGCCACCTGTTTAAAGTGACATTAAAGGTAGAAGAAATGCATTCTGAGGAACTTACAGCAGAGCACAGAACTGACTCAATGTCTGAAAAGCATTTAGCATCTGTTTGCTTTCTGACCTCAGATTTTTCAAGAATAGGTCTTCTTTGTCTGGTTCCATAGGTAATTTTCTTTTTGAATCTTTCTACTCATAAGTGAGCATCTTTGATTTAAAAATAAAAATATCCCTTAAGTCTTTATATACTTATCGATCCACTATGGATTTCCAAAAATATTAGAATGTTAATGTAGGTATAATATTAGACTTCCCTAATATTTGGCACTAAATATATCTAACATTTAGAATAACTGATAGCTTGATACAAAATATTCATGTTCTCAGTCCTGTATCAAAATTAATATGCTGGTGAGTCTACAACCAAATCAGTAATATTTTGCTGAATCTCTTTGGAGCAAATAGTAGACATAATTCTTCCATATGGGGGGTCTTCTTGTATATATGTACTAGAAATAAAGAGTTCCCTCACATAATCTTCCAAGATTCTACCCCAAGATATTAATGGGAATTTCATCTCAACATCTAAATCCAGTATGTATTGAAATTTCCCACAGTTCTACTGAGAATTCTACTGAGCTGTTGTTTTGGTCCTCAGACTTGTTATTGTGAATCACTCACCAAATTCAAATTTCTTGCATGTGTTTTAGAGGCATTTCTTTTTGGTTTGTTTCCTGACTAGAATATATCTTTGAAATGATAAGAAATTACCTTGTTATAAAGAGGTAATTATGTTTAGTATTGATAATGTGGTCCTCAAGAAAATTACTTTAAAAAGCATACTCTGGTAATAGAGATAAAAAATTGATTCTTATAACAAGAAATTCAATTTATCTTGGTCATTTTAACTGAGATTTAATGTTCCGTGTGTTCTCATTGTTCAGTTTTGTTTAATTTTTTTTAACATTTCTCCTTTATGTCAACACTGGGATCAGACGTAATGTGATAGCATTGTGTCTTATTCGTTTGTAGGTAGAGTGCCATCCATATCTCAACCAGGGAAAGCTGCTGGATTTCTGCAAGTCAAAGGATATTGTTCTGGTGGCCTATGGTGCTCTGGGAACTCAAAGATACAAACGATGGTAATAAATCCAACAGAGAGTTTGCTTAGAATGTTACTGTAGAAGAGGTATCTTTAGTCCCATAGGCCTACTTTCCTGTTATATGGGTTGTGGGGCTTTAACTCAGGGTCTGGGTGCTGTTACAGCTTCACTTCTGGTTTTCTGGTGCTTAATTGGAAATAACAGTCTCATGGGAGCTGGGGCTGGGAAGGTGGCTCAAATGGTAGAGCACTAGCCTTGAGCTGAAGAGCTGAGGGACAGTTCCCAGGTCCAGAGTTCAGGCCCCACGACAGGATCCCCCCCCCCAGCCTCTCAAAAAAAAAAAAGAGTCTCATGGGCTTTCCTGCCTAGATTGGCTTCCAACCAAGACCTTCAGATCTTAGCCTCCTGAGTAGCTAGGATTACAGGCCTGCGCCACCAAAGCCCAGCTTAGTCTCAGCTCTTTAAAGTACATTCTGAACTGGCTCAGGGAAAAATTTGTATTTAAATGTACTCCTTTTGCTAAGCTAGTACTTCTGGTCTAAAATGGGCACTCAAATGCATTCTGGAAATCTCCTAACAAAACTGAGTACTCAGCCTCTGGAGTTCAGCACTTCTGTCTCTCCTTCCAGGGTGGACCAGAGCTCCCCAGTACTCTTGAATGATCCAGTTCTGGGTGCCTTGGCAAAAAAGTACAATAGAAGTGCAGCTCTGATTGCTATTCGCTACCAGGTGCAAAGAGGGGTTGTGACCCTGGCTCAGAGTTTCAAAGAACAGGAGATGAAAGAGAATTTGCAGGTAATAAGGGTGTTGTTGCCATCAGGGCTCCTGTTCACTGTTGATTCCTCTTCACATGAATCCTCTGAACACATTTCTGGATCAAATGGTTGTTTGTGGTATTTCTTAGGCCCGTGAGATTCCCAGTGCTCTTGAAAATTTTTTCTTCTAATTTACAGTAGAAAAGAGAATAGCCATAATGAATTAGGATTGGGAAGATCAATGAGAATTTTGTTTTAGAATTAATTCATCCATGCACAGTATATCCCTGTGCCATTGACATCATCGTTTCTTCATTGAGGGCAGTGAAGTTTTTTAATTTAAGTTTTATTTTAAAGGTGATGTCCAAAGGGGTTACAGTTACATGTCAGGTAATGAGTACATTTCTTTTTGAACAATGTTACTTCCTCCCTCATTTTCTCCCACTTTTCCCACTCCTGAACCCTCTGCCTCCAAATTGTATACTTCATTTCCAATATTGGGTAAAGAAATATAACTACTGAATTGGGTCATCCCACATTTTTGTGATTCCTCTTTCCCTCCCCAAGTAAGATAAACTTATATACAACACAAAGGATACAGAAATGAAAAACAGTGACTACTGGGAAGAAACCAAAGGAAAAGGGGAAAGAAAAACATAACTGCACATAATGCTGTAAAATATCTCTTGTTTCCACTTCTTGGAGCCTATTTGGATATGCATTATTTCACATGGTCCTATGCATGTAACTGTTGAACCATCATGATCTTCTCATAAGAATATCCTCCTTTGTTTTCACTGTGCAAATGTTTGGAGTGCTATTTTATTCATCATGTCCAAGTGTAATTATTTGTCTTCTACTATCCTTTGGATTTGCTTGGAGATTTAAATACATATCCTAGTTATTACAAATGAGGGAAACCATGTAATCTGTGTTTCTTTGGGTCTGGCTTACTTCTCTTAATATATTTTTTCTAAAGTCTTTTCATTTCCTTACGAATGGGGCAATGTCATTCTTTCTGATGGAAGCATAGAATTCCATTGTGTAGGTATTCGATATTTTGTTGATCATTTCATCCACTGAGGGGCATCTGAGTTGCTTCCATATCTTAGCTATGGGTAAGTAGTACTGCAGTGAACATGGTTGTGCTTATGGCTTTACTGTGGTCAGGTTTGTTGTCATTTGGGTAAATTAAGTCCATGATTTTTATCTGCAAGGTATCCTGGTTCTGTTTTGCATTTCCTTGTATATCAATACTTTAACTTCCTTACCTTAAGTTTCTTTTCTGGTTAGTTAAATTCTTTCCTGTTTTTCCATTGATTTAGGTTGATAGCCCTTTCCTTTCCCAGTAGATCACTTCTGTTATACTATTACTATACTAGTTATAAAACAAACCATCCCTACTAGAGTGTTTATTTAGTTCAAGATCCTATTGTTAAGCAGGTCACCAGTGTCTCGCACCTGTAATCCTAGCTACTCAGGAGGCTGAGATCTGAGGACCTGGGTTCAAAGCCAATCTGGGCAGGAAAGTCTGTAATACGCTTATCTCCAATTTGTCACCAGCAAAATGAGAGTAGTGCTGTAGCTCAAAGTGGTCAAGCACTAGCTTTGAGGGAAAAAGATCAGGGAGAGCACCAGGGACTTAGTTCAGCCCCTGGGGTGAAAAAAAAGCAAAAATAAAAGGTCATATCATTTTGAATCTTGCCCTTAGTTCAGCCTAAGTTCCGTAAAGGTTTTTCTATCTAGGCTAAGTTTGCAGAAATGTCAAGAACTGTCACATATTTTCAGGAAAATCAAACTATTCTGTCTTGTGATAGTGATTGGGCTGGTTTCTGGTCTCCTCAGCCCTCTATTAACTTCTTCCAACTAGTGCAGGGTTTACATCTTCACATAGTCATATTCCAAGGCAATGTGTATCTGCTTACATGCCTTCAAGGGCCAGGCTCAGAAATGATACATCAGGGCTGGGAAGGTGGCTCAGTGGTAGAGTGCTTGCCTTGCATGCATGAGGGCCTGGGTTCAATTCCTCAGCACCACATAAGTAAAAAAGAAAAAAAGCCGGAAGTGGCGCTGTGGCTCAAGTGGTAGAGTGTTAGCCTTGAGCTGAAGAGCTGAGGGACAGCGCCCAAGCCCAGAGTTCAGGCACCACGACAGGACCCAAAAAAAAAATGATACATCATTGGTTTTGCAACATGCTAGTGAGTCAAGAACTGTCACATATTTTCAGGAAAATCAAACTATTTTGTCTTGTGATAGTGATTGGGCCAGTTTCTGGACTCCTCAGCCCTCTATCAGTGCAGGGTTCACATCTTCACATAGTCATATACCAAGGCAATGTGTATCTACTTACATGCCTTCAATGGCCAGGCTCAGAAATGATACATCATTGGTTTTGGAAAATGCTAGTGAGCTACACAGTAGGCAGATTCAAGTGATGCAAAAGTAAAAACATCTCCTACTGGAAGAAGTTGGAAATCTATGCAACAAAGGGTATGAAAACTGGGAAGTATAATTATAGGAAGGCATTTTAATAATTTGCATTCATATATTCTCAATAGGAGCTATTTTTCAAGTCTTGATGTATCAGAATATCTCCTCCTGTCTGTATGCTTGCTTTGGTGTGTTCTCTGTACAAAAGTTTCTTCTGGAATTGTAGCATCCATCCCTTTGCTCTGTCTCTGGTTAGTGTTAGGTCTTTTGTACTTTGGAAACATAATAATATCCTACTTCATTGTGTTACATTTCTCTAATTCAATTGTAGCATTTTTAAACAACTTGAAATAAAGATCTATGTATATATACATAATTTTAAAATGGTAATCAAATGTTCTCAGTGAGAGTAATGACATTTATGGCTTCTTTCCTACCTTTGAATGTTTCATTTTCTCTCCCTTATTGGCTTATCAGTGCTAGAACCTCAGTCCTGCTGTTCCATATGGAAAAATATTTCCTTTGTGTTATTGAAGAGTGTCTTAGGTATCTTTGACAGATTATTCTGTTACACTTAGAATAACTTTGCTAAAGTCTTCCCAGAATAAGTCCATTTTGCTCTAATATCTAAGTTTTAGAAAAAATTCTGAAATATTATCTAATTTCATTTCAGAGATTATTTTTCTGGTCTCTGCTTCTGTCCATGTCCTCTTTCTTTTGCTCAATCTCTCTCTCACACACATACATGCATAATACATTCTTATGTATACACACATACACCACATTATGTAGCAACTCTTAAAATTTGTTTTGTTCTTTAAGTGTTCCAAATTTATTCAGCTCCTTTTTCCTTTTAAAATGATATAATTAGCATTTGGAGAATGCCTGATTTCAATTATGTTGAAAAGATTCTTCATTTAACTGTTCATTGATTAATATGGAAATCCAACTATCCATTAAAATATTTGAATTGTGTTGTTTCAAAACTTGCTGTTGATTCTACAGTAACTTCTATATCTGTGAAACTAAAATCTTTTTATAACATCAGTAGTGTTTCTGGGTCAGCTACTTTTCAGGCCTTCATTTGTATCTTGTATCTTTGTATAGTATCTTGTTTTTCAATATAACTATGCTTTCAAGAAATTTGTCCCATGTTTTAAATGCTGGCTTTTAAATCTGATTTACTTGGATAGTCAATGTACCATATAAATATTTAAATTTTTTTCTCCTTGTGTGATAGGTTTTTGGATTCCAGTTATCTTTAGAAGACATGAAAATGATAGATGGCCTGAATAGAAATTTCAGATATCTTCCCGCTGAGTTGTAAGTAACTTTATTATTTTATATTAAGCTTCAACTTATTTTAGTATCAAATCTCATCCTTCCTTATTAGAAGTCAAATGTTGCAGTTGCTTCACCAGTGGTTCCAGTGTGGGAGTTAATGGAACATTTGTTTTTGAGTTTCGGAACAAGAAATATCTCAGTGTAGAAGATAATGAAATTCATGAAAAAACTGAAATGAAAGAAAGTGAATGCTGTTTCCCTCATTGGAGGAAACTTATAGTCATCAAAAATGTCTTCCAAGCTGGGCGCCAGTGGCTCACACCTGTAATCCTAGCTTCTCAAGAGGCTGAGCTCTGAGGATCATGGTTCAAAGCCAGCCCGGGGATGAAAAGTCCATGAGACTCTTATCTCCAATAAACCACTAGAAAACTGGAGTGGCACTGTGGATCAAATGGTAGAGTATTGCCTTGAGCTGAAGAGCTGAGGGACAGAGCCCAGGCCCAGAGTTCAGGCCCCACAACTGACAAAAAAAGAAAAAGAAAAAAGAAAAGTCTTCCAAACTAGGCTCTGGTGGCTCAGGCTTGTAATCCTAGCTACTCAGGAGGCTGAGATCTGAGGATCATGGTTCAAAGCTAGCCCACGCAGAAAAGTCCCCATGAGACTCTTATCCCAAACTAACCATTCAAAAACTGAAAGTGACCCTGTGGCGCACAGTGGTTAAGTGCTAACATTGAGAAAAAGAGCTCAGGAAAAGTGCCTAATTCCTGAGTTCAAACCACATGACCAACAAAAAAAATGTGTTCCTTCATGGTCTATGTGAAGACTGTGAAAATGGGCATATATCCTAAATGAATTCAAACTCAGGGTATATATCTCTTTGGTTGTGAATAATCTTAATTCATAATATGGGTAAATGTAATCCTATTTGACAGGGAAATAGCAAATCTACAATAGCATTACTTACTATCACTGATAATATTTTTATTAATATAGAGAAAGATGAAGAGTAGGTAGGGATATAATACCATGAGATAAAAAAATTCATACTCTGTGTTAAATACAATAAAAAAATTCATACTGTCTGTTAAATAGGTCAATAGCTAAAGTTTCTTTATCACTTTGTATTTTGTATTGGTAAATATAGAGCGCTACCCATTCTATCTTGCCATGGACCACTCTCTTATAAATGACTCCTTTCCATGTCTGAATCTAATACAATATGTTATACATTGGTAATGGATACTAAATAATATAATGAAATAGTACATGTATTTACTGATATTCATAAATTAATTAGTAAAATTAATTTATAGCCCTAAACAATAAGATTTAAATTATTTTTGTGTTGGTTAGTATGTGAAGTTGTCTCTGTACTTAGCTTGACATAAGTGATTTCTTTTCCCTTTGAGAAACTGAAATAAAAAGGGCCATTTTCCTTTGGTCAATGGACACATAGAACAAAGGGAGAAGTATGTATCCATGCTCATTCTCATGCTTCCCATGTGTTCTGTTCTGGTCAAGGGAATATAGTTGGGAAATAGTTCTTATATTTAAAAACTGCTTGCTGTAAAATTACTTTCATGACAGTTAGAATGCCAAATTTTTAGCCTCTTCAGAAAATGTAAGGACTAGATTTTAACTGAATGGTAATTTTGTAGATATAACATATGAACTTCTATGAAAACGGATCCTAGAGCTTATGGTATGCATTCTTTGTCTTTGTAGCCTTCTTGGTCACCTTAATTATCCATTTTCTGATGAATACTGAAAAGGAGGTCTGTGTGATGTCTTCTGCCTGAAGCTCCTGAGTGCTTCCTGGGAGGCCTTGTGGCTCTGCCCTTGAGATATATCTGTTCCACTCCACTGCTGCTGCTCAGCGGTTACACTCAGCTAAAGCTGAGTCCTGTCCCCTCCTCTCATCCATTCAGTCCCCTCCTTCCCCTCCCCCACCGCCTAGAAGAGAAGGATTTCCCATTTCATCACTTGTTTAAATAAAATTAAAGTGGTTTCCTTGAAGATCTGTCTCACCCCTGTCACTATGACTTGCATGTTGTGTTTCCTATTACCTCATTGTGAACAAAGACCAGCAGCTAGAAGTTTGAAGGTTGAGACTAGAAGACTATAATACTGATAGCTTGTTTTGTTTCAGACTAAGTAATGAGATATAGCCCCTTTGGCCTTGAGCATGTGATCTCCCTGCCTCCGATGAGTGCCAGGATTATAGGCATGCATCATTACACTTGGCTATTAATATCCACATTGTGAACATTTAGGGAGGTGAGGATGGTCTTGTTTTCAGATTTCAGGAAAATAATGGTTAGCAGGAAATTAACAGTCAATGTTCCTTCAGTGCATGACATTTAGTTGAAGGTTCTTAGTGTTGAAGGAGAGTTACAGTGCAAGGATGATCACTGGTCTCAGGGCATCTCCATATCGAAGCACCTAGAAACTGGAGAGTGAAGTATTCCTGTGCAGGTTTGAACTCTGGTGATGTGAGTGAGTCATCAGCAGTGATCAAGAGCAGGATTGAGATGAGATGCTAAGTCAGCAGGAGGGAGTTGTACACATCCCTCCTTGGGAAAGCTACTACACCAAATGGTTTCTACATCATTCCATCCTGAAGACAGTAGAGAGCTTTTCACATTTTTCATCAAATATAGGCTGAGCTGAATGCTGGTGGCTCACACTTAGAATCTTAACAACTCAAGAGCTTGAGATCTGAGAATCAAGATTTGAAACCAGTCCTGGAGACTCTCATCTCTAATTAACCAGCAAAAAGCTGGAAGTGGAGACATGGACCAAGATATAAACCATCTGTTTTGAGCAAAAGAAAACGAAGTGGGTATAGGAGGACCTGAATTAAAGCCCTAGTGCTAGCACACACATGCGCATGTGTACACACACACATACACACACACACACACACACACAAACACAAACACACAGGAGATTAGAAGTCATGCATAGCTCTACTTGTAAGAAAAAAAATTAGAAATAGTTTGCCTTGCTTTGGAGTGTTTGGAAAGATTTATGACAATTAGGATGTACTTACAAAATGGAGTCTACAGAACTGCATAAACTTAGCATGTTAGTTGGAGATGATATCAACAAAATGTTGGAAGGAGAAGGTCCAAGCTCTCCCAAAGAAACATCAAAAATCTACTGTCACTGACTAGTTAACAGTAATACAGTTACTGGTAAATGGAGAATTATGTGTAGAAACAGTACAAATATCCAGTGGAAAAGAGTAAGACTCAACATGTTAGGGAATTTCACTGTTTTGATCCACCATGGCCCAAAGCTACTACCACAGTGTGGTACTGTTCTGTAGCTAGCAGCAGCAACCACTTTCTTTTTTCTTTTCTTTTTTTTTTTTTTTGTTGGTTGTGGGGCTTGAACTCTGGGCCTGGGTGCTGTCCCTCAGCTCTTCAGCTCAAGGTGAGTGCTTTACCACTTGAGCCACAGTACCAATTCTGGTTTTCTGAGTGATTTATTGGAGATAGGAGTCTCAGGAACTTTCCTGCCTGGGCTGGCTTTGAACAGGGATCCTCAGATCTCAGCCTCCTGAGTAGCTAGGATTACAGGCATGAGCCAGTGGCGCCTAGCCAATTCATTTTTCAATGCAGAATAGTTGTACTCAGGTACTCTGGTCTCACGTTTGTTGTACCACTTCAACCATATCTCTCTCTGGGCTTTTTCTTCCTTATACGTAGAAAGAATCTCCTGGACTGTAATGCCCCGGTTTGTTTTGAACCTTGTTCCTCTGATATCAGTCTCCTGAGTAGCTAGGTTTATAGGACGGAACAATCATACTCAGGCATGACTAAAATGAATTCTAGTATTTTGTAGAGTTCATGGGGTAAGTAATTCACTCCAATGCTTAGCTTTGCAAACAAGGTTGGTTATTGACTCAAGCTCACTTTCTATAAATGTATTGACATAAATAGCAGTATTGAACCAACTTGTAAAAGGTGATTAAAAAAAATGAACTGGCTTGTCCTAAATTTTCAGTGCAGTTGATCAGCTGTCCTTGTCTGGCTTATTCATTGTATCCTCTCAGTGAGTTATTGGCTGAATGAAATTTGAACATATAAAACCTCTTTAGAATTCATCACTATAGGCCATGAGGAACTTTTGATGATAACCTCCTGTGTCATAAAGATGCTTATTTACTGCTGAAATATTTTATATCTACTGTTATCTGATGCTGTCACTTACTTGGTGATTTTAATTGAGTTTCAAGTTTTTCTTAAACACCAAGACTCTGGAGAGGCAAAAGAGATTATTACTGAAGACTGTTTGGATAATGTATTGCATTTGAGTTGTCTTGTGAGTGAAGCAAAGGCTCCTTAGCCATGGCTAAGTGTTCAAATGAAGTCCTGGGTACATTGTATCCAAGATGAAAGTTCTACATTGTAGAACACTAGAGGTAAAGTTTAATGATGGGACTAAATCCTAATACAGAAAACAGTAAGTTCTCTGCTGAAAATAGACAGTGTCAATGATCAGAATCATAACCCAGGTAAAGTTAGAAATATCAAAGTCCAAATTTAGGTTTCACAGGATGGAAGAAGCCAAGTTAACTAATGAGTGAGAATAACAAGACAGATTGATATCAAATGAGGTTTGTGGTACTGAAGAAACACAGTTCAAGATTGAAGGGTTTTTTAAAAAATTTGTCTTATATTTTATTTTGTAATAAATTTCCAACTTAAACCTTGAATCCCCACATCTTACCCTGTGATAAAAATCAGCTATCTTCCAGGCACCTTTTCTGAGATCTGAGGATTGCAGTCTGAAGCCAGCCAGGGCAGAAAAGTCCCCATGTGACTCTTATCTCCAATTAACCACTGAAAAACCAGAAGTGGCAATGTGGCTCAAGTGGTAGAGTGCTAGCCTTGAGCACAAAGAGGCTCAGGGACAGTGACTAGGTCCCGAGTTCAAGCCCCACAACCTACAAAATAAAATCAGATAGCTATGTACTCATTTCTGCCTTGTTTCATTTTTTTAAATTGTACTGCACTCAAACAAAACTGTGGTCAGATTCAGGCTCTTCCATTTAATAGGGAGATTAATAGTCACAAACTCTTAGCATTGATTTGAACAACAGAGGGTAATTGTTGAGAATTTACCCTTAGTGTTTATTAATATTTGGTAAATATGGTAAGTATCCTTTGCTGTCTTCACATTAAGAAATTCTTATTAATTGGTACTTAGTGATCAAGACAAATTTTGAATGTTTGAATTCTACCAGAAATTTCCATTCTGTTCCAATGGTCAAGGGGAGAGATTTGTCTTTTTCAAAATGAATATTTTCCAGATTATAAAACTAAAACTTTTAATAGCATTTATTTATGGATGTCTAAAAGCAGATAGACAACTTTGTAATCAATCATCCAAAATCTAAATTTAGGAAAATGTCTACTTACCATTGAAATCTTGCCCTTTTTGTCACTCATTTAGTATAACATTATGTCAACATATATGTCAGTATTTTGACTCTTTTCACTGCATAAACAGCCCTTAGTTGTATTTTAATTTATTTATTAATATAAAAATCACATCATTCTTTTCTGGAATTGTTTACTTAGCACTTTTAGTTGGTTCTCTTCATAAATGATGTGGACAGTTCTAATCAGTTTTAAACATACATTTGCTGTTATCCAAACGAGGTGTCAGTGCTTTATATTTATGAGTTCTTCACACATAGAGTCAACCACCTAGGAATTCAAAACATTTTAAAGTAAGTAGCACTGTGGCTCAAAGTGGTAGAACACTAGCTTTGAGCTGAAGAGCTGAGGGACAGCTCCCAGGCCCAGAGTTCAAGCCTCATGACCAACAAAGACAAAAAGAGGTACAAAAATATTATAAAGCCAGGCGCTGGTGGCTCCCTGAAATCCTACCTACCCAGGAGGCTGAGATCTGAGGATCATGGTTCAAAGCCAGCCTGGGCAGGAAAGTTTGTGAGAGTCTTATTTCCAATAAACCACTCAGAAAACCAGAAGTGGCACTGTGGCTCAAGTGGTAGAGCACTGGCCTTGAGCTGAAGAGCTGAAGGACAGTGCCCAGGCCGAGTTCAAGCCCATGACTCACATATATATATTTATATGTATATAGGTGTGTATGTATATATATATATATATGTGTGTGTATGTGTATATGTATATATGCATGTAGTAGCAATCATCCATATGTTTAATTTTGTATGTGGATGTTTAACCTTTCTTGGATGGTTGGTAGAAACTCCCATGTCACTCCTGGTTTGCCCCCAAACAACTGAAGACTTTAGATAATCCCAAGCTAGAGGCTGAAACTATGGGAGTTTTGCAGGTTAACTCATAAAGTAAATTGGTAATCCTAAAGCCATCTAGCACCTTCATGTGTCCACAGTTTGCTTTTCTGACTGTGCCTCATGACCAACTCTGGCACATCCCTGCGTAGCTGTACATGGTGGTGTGTCTTCTTCAAAGGGGAGAGGGTGGACAAATGGAGAGAGGAAGGGTGGGAGAATACAATCATAATAATCCATGTGTGCATGTGAAATGGCCCAGGTGACAGGTGTGGCTGGGTGAGGTGGGGAGAGATGGGGAGGATGCCAGGAGATGTGACTTTGATCTTAAAGTGGCAGAGTACAATTACTTAAAGATAAGAAAAATAAGTTTTGCAAACCTGTTCTTCATTCTCACTGGAGTCTTTCCCTGGACTGTTGTGGGCGGTCGGATTTGGTTTGTCTTGGCTGCTCATGAACATGGTAATCTTGGGTTGTGATTTAGGCATTTGGGTTCAGAGATGGTCAGGGTCCTGGCTCCAGCTTGGCCCCCAGGAGCCTGGCTGTGGGCTGCCACCTGGGTCCCCAGGCCTGCAAACCCAGGGGGCCTGTGGGAGGGAGCAGGGTCAGGTCTGCAGCAGGGACTGGGAGGTTAGATTCTGGTCTTAGAGATGAACATGCAGGGGGCTGCTCCTGCTACCTGGCAGCTCCTTGTGCTGGGCAGCTCCCCCCACTGGACCTCTGGGCTGCAGGCTAGTAGCTAGGCTGCTGCCACTCTCTTGCCTGCTCACTTTGCACCTCCCAGAGCTGGGCTGCTCCTCCCACTGGACTGCCTGGCTGTGAGGAATCTAGGCTGCTCCTGCTGCAGAGCTGCCACCACTCTCTCTGTCTCTATCTGTGCTGTCTGGGTCAGGGGTTGTGGGGATTTTCCTAAGCC
>NW_012267225.1:3254267-3307496 GCF_000151885.1 Dipodomys ordii
AAGGGAAGGAGAAGGGGGGGAAGGAGGAGCTTCTTGCCATTCTCCTCCTCATATGGAAGTTGTGAGCTGTGTGCAGTTCCCCTGACTTGTATGTATCTGCTGTGGTCGGTCTTTAGGGGAGGAGAGTGCCTTAGGACCCAGATTTGGGGCTGGGGTACAGCTGGAGCTGCTGCTCCCCTTGATTGGCCTCCATCTCACCCTCTCCCCCTGAAGGGTCACAGTTACCTAAGTGAGGTAAGGAGTCCAGTTCTTGCTTGGCTGTGGTTCCCCCATTTCCTCCCCCTCCCCTCCTTCCAAGTTGGGAAGTTCCTTTCCAACTTAGGGACCCCTGAGCACTACTGCTGCATGGGCTCACCCTTGGTGCCCCCATTTCTATGATGCCCCTTCCCCAAGGGAGATAAACACACACCCATAAGGAAAATGGAGGTGGGGGGGGAGAGCAGAAGGAAGGGAAAGAATTGGTGTTCCATGAATTAGTTTCTTCCTTTTTTACCCTCCCCAATATGAATAGCTTTAACTGTTTCCTGATGATATGAATACAACATGATCATGATTGAAAACTCAGTATGAGAAAAGAATAGTGAAGAATGTTATAATTCCCATCCCCCACCCTCATAAAGAAACCTTTAACTTCTCTGGATTTACTTCTGCTTTTGCCATCAGACCCAGGGCAATGTGATGACAGCACTGGCAACAACAACAGATGATTCCTTTGAGGGAGAATAAAGGAGGAGGATAGGGGAAAGGCTGACTAGCAGAGATCAGAGGCCAAAAAGTCCCTGGTTCTTCAGTGAGCTGTGAGGACATGAGCTGAGAAAGCTCTGTAGCTGTCAACAGTGTAAACTCAGGACATGTGCAAGTGTGAGCATTCCACACAGGTGTACCCTTCAGCCTCATTTTGCAGGCTGCCCTTCTGGGTTTAGGCCAGGCCTCTCTGCACAGGACATGTTTACCAGGAGCAGATGATATATTGACATTTCCAACACTGCTTTCCAGTTTAGGGGACAAGATAGGCCTTAGGTAGAATATGAGGACACATAAATATTTACTGTGTTTCAATCTGATCAGTAAAACCCAAACAAACCCAAGAGAGTGTCCTTTTCATGTACAGAAGTGCTGTTGAGAAAAGCCTTGAAACTATTGCTCCATCCACTTAACTCTTTGCAGAAGTAATATAATATAGTTCAGTCTTGCATTTGTTTTCTCTGTCTTACTTCCCTGAGGAATCCAGCAATGCTCCATCCCAACATATTACAACCCATTGCCATAGTTATGTACTAGAAGGGGAAGAGGAAAAACGGTGGGAATATTCTTCAGTGAAATTACAATTCTAGAAGTTAAGTGTGAAAATTCACCAACAAAAATTGTCTCACCATTTTTTTGTGTGTACTCATTTATTGGGAGATGTCTATATCTTAGTTCTAAAAATGACTACTGGAAGTGGCACTGTGGGTCAAGGGGTAGAGCCCTAGCCTTGAGCTGAAGAGATGAGGGACAGTGTCCAGGCCCAGAGTTCAAGCCCTATGACCAACAAAATAAAGATAAAAAATGACTTCTTTCTTGCATCTATGATAGGATTGTCCATGATATCTTGAAGATCCATTGTCTAGGTAAATCCTGAATTTCCATATCAGATTTAGGCCAGTTCCTGAAAGAATATGATATGCCCAGGTTTTCAAATTTTAGGAAGTGTTGTGTTTTAGCATCGAAGTCCTCAGAGATGTGTTCTTTTCTCTACTATTTACAACTAAGCTTACTTCAGTATTGTTCCATTTATATGGAGTTATTTCTATAATCTTATAGGATTCCTTCAACTCTCACTTACTGCGTCATCTCTTGGAACTTTGCTTTATTGATTTCAACCCAATTAAAATTTGTTTGGATAACATCCTGGTTTGAAATTAATATGCTGGTGTTCGAGTCTATCTCTCTCTCTCCCTCATCTTCTCCCCCGCCTCCATCCCCTCTCTCATTTCTGATGCCTGGTTTCTTGGCATACACTGTACCTCCAAGGACCTATTAGTAACCTTTATCCCAATCATAAGTGTTTCCCAATCTTTGGATAAGTACTCTCCGTCTTAAAGATCCCCAATTTAGCCAGGCGCTAGTGGCTCAAGCCTGTAATCATAGCTACTCTGGAGGCTGAGATCTGAGGATTGTGGTTCAAAGCCAGACTGAGCAGGAAAGTAGGTGAGACTCTTCAATAAACCACCAGAAAACCAGAAGTGGCGCTGTGGCTCAAGTGGTAGAGTGCTAGCCTTGAGCTGAAGGACTCAGGGACAGCACCCAGGCCCAGCATTCAAGCCCCACAACCCCCCCCCAAAAAAATCTCTGAATTATTCAAGAGACTGATATTTGAGGATCAAAATTTAAAGCCAGCCAGGCACAAAAATCTAACTCAATCCACAGTTAAACAAGTGCTAGCACAGTCAGCCATGAGTAAAAATGTTGAGTAAGAGCAAGAGGCTCTGAGTCAAACTCTAATCATACACAGAGATCCCAAATTAAAATGTAATTCAGTCTGTAACTTTAACTGTGGCATAGGAGAGGGGCTTGAAAACACAAATACAGTTGGCAATCAATACTAACTTGTTTGGTAAGCTTGGCATTGGAAGATCAATAAGCAGATAACACATTAGCAGTCTTCCCACTGTCCATTGAGTAACTGCTTCACCTCTTCCTGTGAAGTCCAGGATTTTCCTATTCATGGTTTGACATGCACTAGACACCCACTGCTAGGTAAGAACCAAAATCTTTACATGGAGAAAACCAGGTCTCTAAAGCTAAGAATTCTTCCTCTGTTTATGTATGTACATTCCTACTATTTGGCTATAAATTGTAAATTTTCCTTTAAGTGGCTACACTAGGGCTTTGTGGTTGGCTTTCTGATCCAATGTCACTAAAATTTTAACTTTCATATCGTAAGTGTAAAGTTTCTTATATAAAAGCACAATTTTTTGTGCATTTTTATTGAATTTGTTTTTCTTTCTGCATGTCCCTTCATGCCCTTCCTTCTCTCTCTCTCTCTCTTTTTTTTTGGGTCCGGTTGTGGGGCCTGAACTCTGGGCCTGGGCGCTGTCCCTCAGCTCTTCAGCTCAAGGCTAGCGCTCTACCACTTGAGCCACAGCGCCACTTCCGGCTTTTTTCATTTTGCTTATGTGGTGCTGAGGAATCGAACCCAGGGCCTCATGCATGCAAGGCAAGTGCTCTACCACTGAGCCACCCTCCCAGCCCTGCCCTTCCTTCTCTACTCAGTAACTCACCTGGATCATTCAGGCCTTTCCATATTCCTCTATGGCCATGGAGTATGATTAAATATGTGTTCATATTTAGACATAAAAATATGGAAAGCATTTGGTCAGGTTTTAACAAAATTGTTTTCTAATTTACTGCTTTGTCTCACACAGAGTGCTTTTCAGTTTTCTAAAGAGAAAATGGTCTATGGATTCAATGCACTATACTTATTATTTGCTCTGAACATATGTAATGTATGTATGTGTGTGTGTGTCCATGTGTGTGATTATGCAGGTTTCATTTGTATGAAAGCAGGATTCATGATCACATGGAATATAAAATGTAGTCTTAGTAGTTATTGATAGATTTTTCAGTTGATTTTCACATTTCTATCATGTGCATATTAATTTCTTATCCACATTCCAGCCCACAATGAATCAGATGAATCTTTAATTTTTGTCATTTATGTGGCTCTAAACAGAAATTGCTGTTAGTTGAACTTGCTTTCCCTGGACTGTTGGTCAAACTAGTCAGCCTTTCCTATGCTTGTGGTCATTCACCTCTGTTCTATGAGAAACTCTTCTGCACCTTAGACAATACTTAATTGAAAAATTGTTATTTACAGATCAGTATTTGATATCTTAGGATGAAAGTATTAACCTCCATTTGGTTTATAAAGGTTTTCCAATTTTATTTTATTTTTATTAATAGTAAATTTTGCCAAATGATAGTTTTATTTTTTATGCATTCAGATTTTTTTTCATAAAAATTGATTTTTTTTGCCTGTTGGTAAGGCTGTTTCAGAACCTAGGCTGTGCTTTAGAATGTGTCTTCAAGTCTTTTTTAAGAGGGTTTATTTCTTCTTTATTATATTTTATATCATCTATATAGTGGACTTCCTTTTTATATACCATGTATAAGGGAGTTTTCGATCCTATTTTCCTTGAGGTAAATCATATCTCAAATTCTCATATAAATAAGAGGTAATTCTGAAGTCTATATTCTATGACACTGATATTTTTGTGTAATCTTTTGCAAATACTTTTTTTTTTGTCTGTTGTGGGGCTTGTACTCTGGGCCTGGGTGCTGTCCTTCAACTCTTCAGCTCAAGGCTAGTACTCTACCACTTGAGCCACAGTGCTACTTCCGGTTTTCTGGTGGTTTTATTGGACATAAGAGTCTCAAGACTTTCCTGCCTGGGCTGGCTTTGAACTGTGATCCTCAGATCTCAGCCTCCTGAGTGGCTAGAATTACAGGTGTGAGCCACCAGCTCCCGGTCAAATACTAACTTTTTAAGAATATACTTTTTATTTCTTTTTAAATTCCAAGGCCCTATAAACATATTTTCCTTTTATGTAAACTTTTGTCATTCATGTTTTTATACACTTGAATACATTTGTATCAAATTTAAAACTGTTGGAAAGTAAGTTGCATGGATATATACATGAATTGTGACAATTTTTGTTTTAACAAATTTTGTTTTAACAAATTATCTTCATCTTCAAAAATTTCGATGGATCTTGAGGCTGGATGATTATGAGTTTGAGGTCAGCCTGGATAACCAAGAACAAAGAACACCTGGAAACACATATGCACATAATAGCAGAACTCTTAAATATATGAACCTGAAACTGACAGTATTAAAGAGAGAAATAAACAATTCAATAATAAAATATGGAGATGTTAATACCCAGAATTAAATAATGGATGCAATAGCTCATTGGAGAATAAGCGAGATTATAAAAGCCTTGAACAATAGTATCAACTAATTTCTCTCAACAGACAGTTGTAGAATATTAATCAACTGTGGTTTGAACTCCTGAGCTTTTTTGCTCAAAGCTTAGTGCTTTACCACTTTGAGCCATAGCTCCACTTCCAGTTTTCTGGTATCTAGTTGGAGATAAGAGTCTCACAGACTTTCCTGCCCAGGCTGGCTTCAAACTGCAAGTCCCAGATCTCAGCCTCCTGAGTAACTAGGATTATAGGCATGAACCACCAATGCCCAGCTTTGATTTTTTTTCCCTCCCTCACTTTGCTTTTGAGCACACATGGATCACTTCTATTGGATAGATCATAGGTTAAACCACAAAACATGTCTGAACACATTTAACAGAAATGATATCTATCCAAAAGAAACTACCAGAAAGTAATGAAATATTAAAACATTCACAGAAGAAACTTGAAGAAAAGCCCTTTCTATGGAACTTAACACAAGATTGGGTAACTAATATAGCAAAAAAGTTGATGTTGAGAAATAAAGTACTTTAAAATGATTAAAAATGATAACCCATGACAACCCATGAGATGCTGCAAAAACCAGTTTTTACAGAGAAAGTTATAAATGTAAAAATACATCAAAATGACAAAGAACTTGAAGCCAATCACCCAACACCATGTATCCTAAGAAACTAAGAAAACAACAGTATGCTAAAATCAAAGCAATCAAAGAAAGGAAATTCTAAATGTTACAGGCAAAAATAAATTGACCAGAATTATAAAATTATAAAAATAAAGAAATTCAATGAAACTAAAATGTGAGTGGGGGAGGGGGTGGAACAAAGTTCACAGACCTTGAATTTGACTAATTAAAAAAATAAAGAAAATTACCAAATCAAGAATGAAAGAGAAGACACTGCACCTACCTCTTAAAAAATACTCAGATAAAATGACAAATTCCCTAAAAAATGCAATGTACTAGAAAAATGCACTATCTGTATAGATCTATAACAAGCAGAAATAATTGAGGTATATTACCTGCTTATTAGATAGTGAATATATTACCTGCTAGGACCAGGATGTAAGATAAAGCCTACTCTGGCTCTACTAAATAGTGTACTTCAAGTTCTAGCTGAAGCAATTCGTGGGAGAAGTCATTGAATTTGCCTATTATTGTGCTAACTAAACAAACCAATACTACATTGTGGACTGTGTTTTTGTTCTTTTAACTACTGTGATGCTGAATGTCGAACCCAGGGGCCTTATGTTTTTATTTTTATTTTTTAAAGATAAGGCCTAGATGACATCACCTAGGCTAACTTCTAGTTATGGTCACCTGTCCCTTATTCCAGCCCACATGAGATTACAGGCAGGGGATGGCATGCCCTGTTCAATTGTGGACTTTAAAGGGAATAATTTCATAGTAGTTGAATTATATCTTCTTCAGGGTCTTCCAAAAAACAAAACAAGACAGTCTTTCCTCTTCCTCTTACAGGTTTCTATAAATCAAGAAGAAACCTGTGTGTGCATTTGGCTGGAAGAGTGAAAGATGAGCAAACTCCTTTCTGTAAAGTTGAGTGATGGATATTTAATGCCTGCACTAGGATTGGGCACCTCTGCTTCTAATAAGGTGATCATACGTCTAATAAGTTAATGATTCTAACACCTCTGCTTCTAATAAGGTAATGGGCTGGAGATGGAGGACTAGCAGATCTGGCTTCTAGCCACTAGCTGCTGTTTGGTTTGGGGAATTCATGAGGACCTCCTCTTTTTCATTTGTTAGGACACTTCCCGCCAGGTTATGTTGCACATTTATAGAGATACAAATTTAATGCTCTACCAATTTTATAGATATGCAATGTTTTAGAGGATCTTCTTAAAAACATGTTGTTATAAGGGCTTAAGATTTAAACATCACATCTCTAATTGGTTGTGATTTGTTTATCCAAGGATCACAGTTGAAGTTATTCAGCAACTCAGAGATGAATAAGTCTGTTTTCAATTGTTGCACCTGGTGTCCAATTTTAGACATTTTATAATCTATGAGAATAAGTGAAAGCTTGACTTCCCGTATGTCTTGACTTCCATATGTCAGAAATTCATAGTTAGCTTACTCGGAAATGAGTGTCTTAGTAATTTTTAAGACTCAATGTCTCCTCATGCACCAGTATCCAGAAATGAAACAAAACGACTATGGCCAAGAAACCTTGAGAAATGATTTAAGAGAGTTCTGGTGGTCTGGGGTAGGAACAGTGTTTGAGTGGCTAGATAGTTCAGGCCAGGCCATGAGGAAAGCCAAGCACTTGGAAATTGTCCTTGTGTTTGGAAGACTGAAGTTCATACAGATGCCAAGGTCCTCAGTTACAACCTACTAGTACTTTATGATGGAGGCCGTGACTGTTAAAGAAAGTCATGGGACTGATGCTCTGACAAGATGGGTGTCTGGTGTGTTACATTCAGGACTGTGAGGAAGGAGACTGGCATGAATGGCTGCTTTGTCTTGTCTTGAATCAAGGACAGTCAGGTACTACATCTCTCCACATTGTGAGATTACCACAGGCAACAAGACTGATTCAGGACTTCCCTTGCCCTGGATAATTTTGTGGCTCTTGGTTTTGCTTCCCCACCTGCTACCACTTCATTTGATAAAGAGACCATGGAAGTGCACAGACTAGAACCAAGATTATCTGTTTGAATTTTCAATTGTAAATAAAGGATTTTTGAAAAAAAAAGGAGAGTCAGGTAGACGCCTTCCCGAGACTCAGTTAACTAATAATGACATGGAAATGAAAAGTCCTATCGAAGAGACATTTAATTAGGTAGTGAAGTACAGTGAATAATAACAGACAGAGAAAAACATAGGATGAATTCAATAGTCATCCTTGTGGGCCAGTAGAACAGTAGGCAGCTAAGAAAGATATCAACACTTGAAAGGAGATGTCACAGGAGGCCTCCTGTGCTAGCAACCACAACAAAAGGAATTGGTGAGGAGAGATTTAGGAATGAAAAATAAGTTTCTTTCACATTTTTTATTGTCCCTGACATGTTCTTTTGAAGTAAGTTTCCAAGTTTAGATAGGTATATGATCAATTGATGCAGTCTGATGTTAAGCTTCCTTGAATTAATAGATAGCCAATGCATTTAGATTGCTACCAGTTTAATAATCTGGCATAGAGTGAATTGAGAAATGTAAATCTATAGATTATGAGATCCTATATATTGTACAGATAGTGTAATTTCATAGATAGTTAAAGCCAAAATCCTATATATCATACAGATAGTGTAATTTCAGAGATAGAAAGTTAAAGCCAGTATTGTTCTTGGTCAATACTCAAAGCATTAACTGTGAGCATTGTTTATTATTTGGAAGCTTCAAATTGGCCATGGTGGGAAATATTTGTAGCAAAGAAATTGGCAAGCACTATAAACTTGAGTGCAACCTCACACAATGGCTGTAAACATTATAGACACCCAACATCTAGGTAGCTACCTATTTTTTATACACATCGGAAAGTACATACAGTTTACATGTATAAATGCATATTATATTCAGACTAGAAGGCTTATGGTCTACAACTGCATTTTCATTTCTGTGTTTTACTCAATATATCATAGCTATCTTTCCTCACAAGAAATAGTGTTTAGCATCCTAGCAAATAATAAAAAGGAGGTAAATAAGAAATTCTTTGCATTGTTGTGTTTATGGATATAATCAGCTGTTGCTGAATGTAGGAAGTCTTTTATGTGTTTGTTTCTAGGTTGCCAAGAGTACAATAAAAGAGGCTGTTCAGAGAGCAATTGATGTAGGCTACCGCCATATTGACTCTGCATTTCTTTACCAAAATGAAGAAGAGATTGGATCTGCCATCCGGAAGAAGATTGCTGACGGCACTGTGAAAAGGGATGACATATTTTACACTTCCAAGGTGCCGTGTACAATTGCACATACTGTATTTGCTGCTTCAGGGTGAAGCTTTCTGTCAGTAGAATAGATGGCTTTGTTTCTGATTATCTCTCTTCTCATTAGTTTGATTTTATTAAAAAAATTTTCTCTGGCAAAACACCAAGGGACCTGGTTAAGTGTGTGGATTTGGTGATCTGATTTCTATTTGTGAATCTAGTTCTCTGGCACTTATTACACATGAGGCCTTAGACTTAAACCCTATGCTGCAGATTTTCAAGCTGTAAAATGAAGAATATTATTTACCTCATAGGATTTTTCTGAATGGCTTGTCAAAAAGTTTGTTTAAAATTCTTGGAAAGAAAATACATTTTGGATACTCAAGTGCTAAAATATTATTGCTAGATAATCTTTTAAACACAAGAATTGGGGCAAGTATACCTGTATTAAAAATTTGAAAGTTAGCTGTGTTTCATGTTCTTAACATATCTTAACCTAGCTTGAGGTAATGTAAATTCATCAGATAGACTTTGGAACCAAACAAAACAAGAATCAATTTTTAACTATCATTTCCGCTGCCAATTTGACTTAGTACAAAGTTTCCAAATGAAAAAAAAAGGTTTTGAGACCTTTGCACTTTGGTCTTCATATTTCAATCTGTTTTATGGTCAATAAATATTTCTCTCCCCCATGAAATGGGAATAAATAGCTTGGAGTTTATATGACAATGGAGTTTGTGCTTGTAAAAATGTTTATGTGGTCTTTTAAAAAAATTCACAGGTGTGGACTGGGAAGGTGGCTCAGTGGTAGAGCGCTTGCCTTGCATGCCTGAGGCCCTGGGTTCGATTCCCCAGCACCACATAAGCAAAAAGAAAAAGAAAAAAGCCGGAAGTGGTGCTGTGGCTCAAGTGGTAGAGTGCTAGCCTTCAGCTGAAGAGCTGAGGGACAGCACCCAAGCCCAGAGTTCAGGCCCCATGACCGGACTCAAAAAAAAATTTAAAAATAAAAAAAATAAAAAATAAATAAAAAAAATTCACAGGTGATTTTCCCCCTTACGATTCTCTGCGTCCACCATTGCTAAAAAGTAACAAAAGCAAACAAAACTGAAATGAAACAACACATAACATAAAAAAATTAAAGCAATCTAAATTTGAGGTCAGGAACCCAGAAAGCAAGGTCAGGTCTATGGAATATGCAGAGATTTTTCTTCCTTCTAGGCCACATGAGTTTTTACATGCTGTGTAGCTACCCAACCTACACTCTTGTATTTTGAATCTCTTTTCCTATGCAATGATTTTTTTAAAAACCATTTTGTCTTTTAACTGATGGCTTCTTAACATGAAGAGACTAATGTTCCCACAAACAAGTTCTTACTATATGAAAAAAAAACCCTTCCTGAATGATAACTACATGAGGTTCTTGTTTCACAGGTAATTTCTCAATCTATTCTCCAGGTATTTTGATGGATAGAACCCAGGAAAGTATTGTATAAGCAAAGCAGATCATTCTTTTACATTCTAGCATTTTAGGATCATAGTACTAGGGCCAGACATTCATTTTCTGTATGTGTTCTCTCAATTCAGTCTGAACATCCTAAACACTGATAATCTCTGGGCTTCAGTGGGTATAACTATTAAAAGAGAGTTTTCCTTGTGGATACTGTTTGCTTGCTACATTAGTAATTGGTCCTAAACTAGACTCTTCTTCTTGAATTTTATTTTTACCTTGAAGTAGTTGTACAAAGGAGTTGCCACTCATCAAAGTAATATATGAGTACAATGCACCTTCATCCCTAAATGTCATACCATTTCTCTCTCTACTACCGCAGCTGTGGAGCACCTTTTGCCGTCCAGAATTGGTTCAAGTAGGCCTGGAAAGATCACTGAAGAGGCTTCAGTTGAGCTATGTAGACCTTTACCTTATTCACTTCCCAGTACCTCTGAAGGTGAGCAAGAAATTCCTTTTCATTTATTTGGTTAATATCTTAGGGGGAGGTCTTTTGTTTTGACTTGGATAATTAGCATAAAAATTAGCAACTGCATAAATGTGAGCACACAGTGTGGATAACAAACATTACAGGAAGTGGTGCTGTGGCTCAAGTGGTAGAGCACTAGCCTTGAGCTGAAGAGCTCAGGGACAGTGCCCAGGCCCAGAGTTCAAGCCCCACGACCAACCCCTGCCCCCCTCCAAAGAAACATAATAATACATAATAATTATTATATTAATTATAATATATAAATTATATAGTAATTATAACATATTATTATATTAATTATAATAATGATAACATTACATAATAATCTCTCTCTTCTGAAACTGTGACCCCTTTATTCACTATACCAGTCCCAGGGAGCTACGAATTCCTTCCTCACCTTGTCTTTGCCTTGATAGTGTGGATGTACTGCCTGTATTTCCATGCTTCCATGCTTCTGCATCTCTTCTCCCATGTTCACTGACATTTGGGGAATGCCCTTGTACCGTTCAGTTACAGGACAGAAATTGTAGTGAGCTCAGCATTTGGCGTGGTTACAATTCACTGACAAAGGAGGGAAAGGATTTTTCCTCAGAGGTCCATGACCAAAGAACTCTCTGTGCAGGATGCTGCCTTAGGTCTTATCTAGGACACGTTTGTGGGTATTATGAGCTGGACTTGACACAAAAGTATACTTTTTTTCACATGCAGGAAAGAAAATTGTAGAACTACTTGAGAAGAGTTCTTGATTCTCTACCCCTCCCAAAATGTTCTTTCTATTCATTTGGTTTTCATTCATCAAAACATCTCCAGAAGTCTGCTTCTTTGCCTCTAGATTAACTTGATAAATCCTTTAAAAACAAATTATTCCCTAGTTTCAGTGTATATGTGTCTGGAAGAGCTTGGGTGAGACAGATAGACCCCTGCACAACGTTTCCTTTCCTTTATTCCAGCCTGGAGAGGAGATTTTCCCAAAGGATTCGCAGGGGAAACTCATTTTTGATGCCGTGAATCTCTGCAGCACGTGGGAGGTGAGTGCACTGCAGAGAAACCACATCTCTGATTTGAGCAGAGAAAGGCTGGACAAGGGATTCAGGAAATGGCGGGGGGGGGGGGGCGGGGAACCCAGCCCAATGCTTCCTTTTCTACTAGGGCAAGTTTCTGAATGTCCTTCTGTTTTCACACGTCATTGATTTAATAATTCAGCACATCCATCAAGCAGTATCCTTTGCACTCAGGAAATGTCAGTGAGCAGAACAAAGGCTTCTGACTCTTTGGGAGTCTTAAGTGGTGTGTGGGGCAGAGGTTTGTAAGGGACTGAGAATAATAGGGAGGATTCGAGACACAGGTAAGCCAATATAAAAAGAAAACTGGAATGAAAGGGTAGAAGCCTTTAAAAACATGACATTTGGACAAAGAATTTCCATAGATGAGGGAATTGACTATGTGAGTACTTAGAAAGGGAAGAGATGATGAGCAGAAAGGTAGCCAAGATGGAGATTTTTAAGGGGCAGAGACATGACTATGTTCAAAGAACCTCAAGGAGCATGGGTGCCAGGGCACGCATTTCCTACTAGCAGGAAGTGAAGCTGTTAGTCTATTCCATGGTATGGTCACTTTCTGTGCCACACTCAGTTTCACTTCCTTTTTGTCTGGGCACACATTTTGCCGTGGCTCAAAATTTCCTAGGCAGTCACTAAAGATGGTTCTGGCTTTTTATCTTTGTCCTGTGTTCTTTAGTATCTTATTGATCTTATATTCTTCCTTATTTTTTCTATGCTTTTTTTCTCTGACATGGTGAGTTCCTGTTGATCGATAGATGTCTGCATATTTCTCCCCCACTTCTCCCCTAGCACATTCACATCGATTACTTTTCTTTCACCTATCACACAGATTACTTCTCACAGTGCTCTTCTTTGCAGGCCATGGAGAAGTGTAAGGATGCGGGGTTGGCCAAGTCCATTGGAGTGTCCAACTTTAACCGCAGGCAGCTGGAGATGATCCTGAACATGCCAGGACTCAAGCATAGGCCAGTCTGTAACCAGGTGAACCCCATCATTCTGTCCCACTGGTCTCTTCATCCCCTGTTCCTCAGCTTCCTCTTTCATTAGACACTAATGACACTCAACATTCATGCAACTTTGAACGAGACCTAGATGTATTTTAAATACAGAGACTTAAGTGCCTAGAACCATGTAGGTAAAACATCTGAGCCTCGGTTGAAGCTAGCATTTGGTTATACCCCAAAGTTTGAGCTGGCAGATGACTGATAGCCACTTCACATCCTGTCAATTTCCCCCTGGTGGTTCTGTGAGCTGGCTTACTGATGGACACTTGTTTTGGCACTCTTCAGGTGGAATGTCATCCTTACCTCAACCAAAGTAAGCTGTTGGAGTTCTGCAAGGCCAGAGACATTGTCATGGTTGCATATGCTGCCTTGGGTTCCAACACAGACAAGGAATGGTAAAGATTTCTATGGAAATGTTTTAACCTTAGATACTGTACCTTCTCTAGTCACCACTCAGCAGGGTAGAGGAAATGAAGGGTGAAGGAATATTTCATCTTTGTAAATCTTTACTAGCTCTCACTTACACTGAAAAGACTCATTAAAACCATCATTGAATAACAAAATCACAGTAAGCCATTTTAAAAATTGCAAATTCAGCCACCACAGCTCACTCCAGAAGAGTGACTTCTGGCAGTCACTCTTGAGTCGAACTGGGCAGACTATTGTCTTTCTGATAAATTCCCTTATGACATTTCTCTGAAAGGCTTTAAAACTTAAAAAGAACCCACTTTTCCCCTTTCTTTCCTTCATTTTTGTAGGTGTCAAGAGAAGCAAAATAGATATTGAAACACACATAGGGTATTTAAAAAAAAGAATAGTCTAGATGATTCATCATCACCAGCCTGAATGTGTAGCCCCGAGAAAAATAAAATATTCATTCTTAGACATCTCTGCCTTTCTTCTCAGGGTAAACAAGAACAACCCAGTTCTCTTAGAAGACCCAGTACTCAATAGCATTGCTCAAAAGCACAGGCGAACCCCAGCCCAGGTGGCCTTGCGCTACCAATTGCAGCGAGGGTTATTGGTTCTTGCTAAGAGCTTCAATGAGAAGAGAATGCAAGAGAACTTCCAGGTACTGTACCTCACAAGATCATGGGCTACAGGAACTCCATGAGCCACTTCATTTCTCCCTGGCAGGCTGTAATTTGTGAGGCTCTCAAGTCATGTTTGTGCACAGCTTATTGCCTTAGACATTCCAGGCATATAAACACTGTAATTTAATGGTCTTCCAGCTACTACAAAGAAGGGATTGTAGTGATTGGAAGGAATACTAAATAGAAGAGCAGGGTTAACCCTGAATTCTAATCAGATCACCCTTTGATTCACTGTATTTTCATGCTTTCACAGCATACTAGAGTCTGGGTAATTTTTTTTTTTTTGGTTGTTTGTGGGGCTTGATCTCTGGGCTTAGGTGCTGTCCCTGTGCTCTTCAGCTCAAGGTGAACACTCTACCACTTGAGCCACAGCACCACTTCCAGTTTTCTAGTGATTTATTGGAGATAAAAGTCTCACAGACTTTCCTGCCCAGGCTTGCTTTGAACCGAGATCCTCAGATCTCAGCCTGAGTAGCTAGGTTTACAGGCCACTGGTGCCTTGCTGAGTCTGGGTAATCTCTAAAGAAGTTTTTTTAGCTCACAGTTATGGTGGCTGGGCAGTCCAAGAGTGGGTGAGTGTATCTGGTCAGAGCCTTTAGCATGGTGGAAGGTGGTAAGAGCTGGTGTATACAAGGACTAAACTCTCAGAGCAGGTTCTCTTTTTAAATGCACATTACTTCATCAAGTAATCTAGTCACAAAGAGATCGAGAAACCCGTCTATGCCTCCAGAATTAACCCTATTGCATACAATTAGCATGTATCACTTCACAAGGGCAGAGAGTCAAGGATCTCCTAAAGATCTTGCCACTTCCTTAACATCACTAAAAATCGGGACTACATTTCAGCATGAGATTTGGAGAAGACAAAGTGGATTCAAAGAAGACAAAGTGCATGTTGTAAGATGGAAGAATCTGATTTGGATTTTAAAAAAAATCTGAGGGATTTCTGTTCTAGTCACAGACACCCACTAAATGTCCCTGAAGGGAAATGAGACAGCCTGTTTCTTGGCAAATTCCCAGGATTTTCACCACTAAAAGAATCTCACATCCATGAAAATTGTCTCACAAAACCTGAAGAAATTTCCACATGTATTTGAGTTTGTGGAGAGGGAAGGAAAGCAATAGTAATTGCCTCCAGAATTCAGGACTGACATTTTGTGTCTCTGATAGGTTTTTGACTTCCAGCTGACGCCAGAGGATATGCAAACTCTTGATGGTCTAAACAGAAATATCCGCTATTTTGAAGATTCTGAGTAAGTAGTTCTATTGTAGAGAAGGGGGAGGAGTAGGATAGTGGGGAAATTCAGTTTATTACAATCTACAGAAGGAAGAATTTCTTGCTTTGGAAAGTTTTTGCACATTTCTTTTTCCCTCAATCCTGAGACTAGATTTACTCCAAGGCTCATGGCCCTGTCTAACCAAGACAAGTAGCTTGCGCTGGACTGAGTACAAGTACTCTTCACACTTCCATTGTCTGCATTGGATGTCACTTTGTATTAAAGCGGCTTACTTTTCAGCTCAAAAACTAGTTTGAAACCTCTGTACTAAAAACTATAGAAGCTGGGCACTGGTGGCGAATGCCTGAATTCCTAACTACCCATGAGGCTGAGATTGCTAGATCACAGTTCAAAACCAGCATGGATAGGAAAGACTTTGTGACTGGGCAGAAAGACTCTTATCTTTAATTAACCACCAAGCAGCCAAAAGTGGAGCTGTGGCTCAAGTAGTAGAACACTAGCCTTGAGCAAAAAAGCGAAAAAAGAAAGAAATCTATATTAATTTTCAAGGTCATACCAGGTTAATAGTTCAATTTCTCTAGGCCCAATCTATATTTAATTAATTAGCCAAGACTCTCCAATTACCTTTCAGGTTTTCTCCTCACCCCAATTATCCATTTTCTGATGAGGAATGAACAAAACATTCTATGGGTGCTTCAAAGTTCTTTGACTTTAGTTGGTGAGCAGAGAACAACTCAAGAATATGAAGCAAGCTGTTTTACTCCATGCTGCTAAGTCAGCTGAGTTCCTGTATGAGGAAATAGAAGTTTCGGAATCTTGTATTTTTCTCCAAATAAAGATGTATTCTAAACAATTCTAGCCCCTTGCAGCTCTGTCATTTGTTCTTGGATTTTGGTGTTGTTTTCCTGTTGAATGAATCTGAAATGCCAACATACCTGGAAGTGATCACAGGTAAGATGAATGTAGAAAATGCGGCCTTGGCGTACTTTCAAGCTTTCAGTCTAGCTTTTCACTTGTCTGTAGTTCTTAGTTTTCCTGTAACTATTGTGCAATATACATTTTGTTACATTTTAAAATAGAGTCAAAGTTTAATTAACATATAACAATGTGTGAATACATAATACTAAAAGTATCCAGATGTCAATGAAATTTATTACATCAAAAACATGGGAAAAAAGTCTCAAAATGAATTAAAAAAAAGGGGTGGTCACATATGGCTATATGAATCATTATTTGCACATGATTTTATAGCAATCATCATAAAATATTATATCAAGCAATTACAACAAATGAAACTTACAACAAATGAAACACAACAAATGAAAAACTAAGCAATTGACAATTGCTAGAATTATACATATCACTTCATTAAGTTTGAAGGATATGATTAGCATACAGAAACCAAGGAGAGGTGCGCACACACACACAGAGAAAGAGACAGGGACAGAAAGAGTTGGTATCAACTTCCTTGTATTAAATAGATAATTTGACATATCCTACCTACAGTTGTTGTAAGGAAGAGGTCAGGGTGCTCAGTTCCCAGGATACTTTAAGGAATTTGCCTCTGTTCAAGGAAATTGAGGGCTAGTGTCTATTTGTATAACAACACATTGGTCTTTTGCTGTTTGGGGAAATAGACTTACAGGTTTATTAATGTTTGGTAATGTTCAAGACAGGGAAAACTTGCAACTATCCAGTTTTCAGAGTTAATAAAGTTACCCTAAATTGCTTAGTTGTAACAAAGGAAAAATCTAAGTGACCTTACATACCAGACATTGTATTAAGGAGTTTGTTTCATAGTTTTACAGATTTGACCCTACACTTTTATCTTAGTACCAAGCTAAGAACTGGCAAGGTTTAGGCTTTGACTGAGCAAGAAGTCAATACTGTCTTCCTCAGTCAAAAGAATGCTGGTCACACCCACAAACAAGAAAAAATAAGACAATAAAATCACTCTAAGTCCTCCAGAAGGACACAACCCTATAAACAAGAGTTCAGACTTTGAGCCCTGCAACTTGAAAAGAAAACAAGCGAAGGATTTATTTAGCAACTAAACTGGTGGTAATGTTGCAACAGCCACAGGAAACTGATATGGGATCCTCCTTAATGGTTTGGAGAGTTCTAAGTACACAGTTTATCATGAGCAAGTCCCTGTGCCAGGTCTTATAAGAGATACATTCTCTATAAGAGAGATAAATTCATGCCTTTAGTTTTGTTAATGGTATCGGGAGAAATACAGTTTAACTTCACAAAGGAGTCCATGCCTACATGACCTTGCTCTCCTCAGATAACATTTTCCAGAGCAGGCATCACGCAAGCAACAGACTGAATTACAAAGTGGGGGCACTTGAAATGTCCAGGTTTTTTATCACAAGTAAGGCAGGCAGATCCTGATGATGGCTGTATCTTGTATCAATATGTCCCACACAGGGAAAATACGTTACAGTGTGTCCACATACAACTACATGCATTGAATATCATCAACTCATACCTTCTTAAGTTGTCCTCTTCCATGGTTTTATGCCTTTAATTGCTATTTAATCTTGGTACTTTTATACTTTTAAAGTAATAAAGTGCCCAGTAGGGGACAAGTATGTATTAAGATGAGTAACTGCCAGTCTTAAAAGCCATCAGAAAAACAAGCCAATTGACATAGGAAGATGCTTAAAAGGGTTCTAGTTGTCTGTATTTCCTTTGTGGAATGTGCTTCAGCAGACCCCAGAGCAGGGAAGAAGAACATACATAGAAATCACATTACCTGAAGAGACCAAGGGAGAGAAGAGCTTTGTGAACTCCAATTTCAGAATTCAACGAAAATAAACAGAGTACTTAATTACCATTTGCAAAGGAAATTAGCAACTACTGATTAGAAGTGTGACTGTATAAGCTCTAGGAAACTCTTTAAGTTTTCCTAATTTTGTTACCTGTTGGCTTTTTACAATGATTTCACAGGTGCAGTGATTGTGCCTTTTGCAATAGGTGGTCCCATGCGCCACCTAGTGGCTGAGTTAACGGACAGTTTTTGTGTAGGTTGAGGAAATCCATGAAATGCAAATGATTGATTCTCATTATGCAGGAATGCCATGCTTTCAAATTTGCCTACTCGTTCCAATTCACTTTTGACCTTGAAATGCTATTCAAGTGCTCCCCTGATCATTTGAGGGCCTGGCTGGAACAGTCGAAACCTGAATTCTAGACCACTTCTTGTTTTAGTTCCTATGCCATAAACAGCGTCCTTGACGTGAACAATCACAGCTTTCCTTTTGAGGTGTGCAGGCAGATTTTGCTTTAAGATCATCTATGAGTCACTGGCAGTGTGTGTGGGGGATGGGGTGGGGGAGGGGGCAGGAAGGTAAAACATAATGGTTCTAGATGGATAGCCTATTGAAGGGAGGGATCATGATTATTCTTTTCAACTCTTGTATAATTCCATAACTCAGTTATTTCCTTAAATACAAAGGCAAATTTAATTTGTCAATCACTGATATTTTTCTTCAATGTAGTGGCCACATAGATGGACTCATAGAAATCCCGGTACCCTGTTGGGTTTTACAGACTTTACTCCTTCGTGGATCCCTGGAGTTCGTGGCTACGTTTCCTCATGACCACTTATGTCTTTCTAACACTTAGAACACAGTCAGTCCCTCTGGTTTGTCAGGGAACTAGGCTCTACCTGTTACCTCCATCCCGGACACCGCTGCCCTGGATGCTGCCCTGACAGACCTTTGCAGAGATGGCCAATGACTCAAGCTTTGCAGTTTGTCTGGGCTGAGCAGAAATGAGGAGGGCTGAAGCCATCTTCAGTACTCAATGTGGAAGGGATAATCTTTGTGATTTTTACTTCTGAAAAACAGAACACCAACTTTAAAACAAAGACCAAACAACAACAACAAAAACCAACCCCTCAGGAACAAAGTGATTATTTTAAAGAGAAACATTTTAACTCTCTAGCAGATGAATTAATTTGGGGCTGGGCTCCAGTGGCTCACAACTATAATCCTACAGTGGCTCATGACTATAATCCTAGCTACTCAAGAGGGTAGGATCTGAGAACTGAGGTTTGAAGTCAGCCTTGGCAGAAAAACCTGTGACTCTTATACCAATTAACCACTAAAGAAACACAAATAATAAATTAAAAAATAGAAGTGGAACTGTGGCTCAAGTGGTACAGTGCCAGCCTTGAGCAAAAATGCTAAGTGACAATGCCCAGGTCCTGGTGTCAAGCCCCAGTACCAACACACACACACACACGTAGTTTTGGCCTTTTTCCAATATGACAAGCAGGTTGAGTTAACCTGGAATGTGTATAGTAAAAGCCTACTAAGGTACCTAGTCATCCCATCTTACATTGCTCCTTGTATTTTAAAAAGAAAGTGTATGTGGGAGGGTGTATATATTTACATAGGCAAGGTGGCCAGGCGGAGATTCTTGTTTAGAGCCAAGAGGTCATTCATATCTTGCTCTGTTAATTCAAAATCAAAGACCTGGAACCAAAATAAATGTTCTTAAGAAACTCGGCTCCATTCCCAATGGCACATGTCACCTACACAGCATTGTGCTAGACCTGCGAAGGACACAGAAATACAAAAGGAACTTGGAATTGACCCCCACCACTCATTTCAGCTTTCACCACCTTGGTTTCTGATCTTGGCTTAGCCCCAGCTATATTAAAGAAAACTCAGGAATGATAAGGGGTGCACTGCCATCAACTCCTGGGAGTAAAGACCAAATGGGGCTGCGAACGAGGTGTGGGAAAGAGAGTTTGTCCGCTGACTCTATCTTTTCCCCTCAAAAGATGAGGCCATTTATTCCATGCTGTCCCAACTAAGAGGCCTCACAGTTCCCAAGACTATGAGCTCTAGCATTTTCCACGTGACAGAACATGTTTTCTTAGCAGTCATCTTTTCTTCCTTTGATGATAGTATTCTTACCCCCTCCCAGCCTGAATCCTTGCACATCCTGAAGGGCTATCCCCCCACAAAAGCAGCATTTCACAATGAATACCATCCATGGCTGCCCAGGAGGTAGGAAGGGGCACATGCCCCCACCAGGGGAGAGGCCCTGTGGGGCCCTAGCATTCACCCCTAGAAACCAACTGGCCCCGAGCCTAGAGAAATGGGCTGTGGAGTGTAAATGGGAATTCTGAACACAAAGAGTTCAGGTGGTAGCGTAGTTTGGAGCAAGTTCCAGCAGAACTTCAGCTCTCAAACATCTCTGAATGGGAGTCATGACTGGAATCCTTCAACACACACACAAGGACACTACCCTAGAGCGACCCATGAGCCAGCTCCTCCCCAAGATCCACTGGGCCACAGCCAGCTTGCTCCCAGGGTAAGCATGGCCATGTGATGTGGCAGTGGGTCCACGCTCCCACGTGGAGTCCATCACCATCTACCCCATGGGAGACCCTCTTCCCTCTTTCCTCCTCCTGTTGGAGTGAATGGAGCCCACACCAGGCCCTAGGGGACCCCTGATAGATGGGAGTCAGGGTGCTTGGACGCAGGGGAAGGCTGACTCTGCATGGACAGGGAGGGTTCTGTGCTGTCTGCACTGCTAGCGATGGTGAGCGGGCCCGCATGAATACATGGACAGAAGAATGCACCTACCTTTATATTCTCTTGAATATGACGTGGGGTGACGGACTTAGGAATCGTGATCACTTTCCGCTGTATCTGAAATCGGATCAAAATCTGCAGGGAGGCAGGGAAGAAAAAGCCTGTCATTCAGAGGGAGCCGACATGATCTCCAGTGTACATGTGAGTTCTGACATTCGGGTCCGAGTCCAGCGTGTCCTTCACACCCAAGTCCTCTGGAACTGGGACTTTCTGAGAGGTTTTATCAATACATCTGTAACGACTAACACCTTAATGAGAATCCCCTAATGTGTCCCAGCCTCTCTTCCCCCTCTTGCCACCCCCACCCCCTGCCAAATAACCTGGAAATAAGAACAAGGAACAAGAGTGTCACCAAGGCCTTTGGGGGCTGCCTCTCACACTGTCCCCGCAGCTGGGGCAGAGGGGAGTGCCCAGGGACTTGTCCTGAGCACTGACAGGTGAGGAACCCATGGTGTGTGACATGAGTGAATGGGAATATGGAAGCTCTGATGAGCCATCAACTCATCCTAGGAACTGACACGGTGGGAAGACCTCGAGAGGTAAGCTCTCAGCCCAAGCTTGCATACCCCCCCACCCCCCGCCTCCCCCGCTTCCCCCGCCCTGCACCGTACCTGTGAAGGAGACTTCTTATGCTCCTTGGCGATCCTCTGGATCACAGGGTCCTCCATCAACTCCACCCCCTTACTAGGGAGACATAGCACAGAGTGGTGAGCCAGAAAATCCAACCAAGGTGCTAATCAACCACCAAACTTTTCTTCACAATGGAAGGTTTGGTATTTTCCCCTTGTGATCCATCACCCCACAATCACACATCACACATCACCCCAAATCCACTCTCTGAAGATGGTCATGGATGACACTGTGGGGAACACACATGCGCACGTGCATGCACGCACGCGCGCGCACACACACACACACACATGCATATCATCACTTTCCACACATCCTCTCAACATGTTCCAGACCACACCATGATTTGAAGGACTATAACAAATAAAATCTATGTTTACTATATGATCTATCTATATACAACATATACACAATTGCATATATATAGTCTATATAAGAGATTTAGAGATCTATGACATTTGTCCTGGAAAAAGGACAAGCTCTAGTAATTAAGAGGCAACTTCTTAATTTTAAATAAATAAATAAATAAATAAATAAACAAACCAGCATCTATGAAGCAGTACGTAGGTTCCAAGCACTGGGCTCAGTATGCTCCTTAAAGTGTCTGGCATGAACTAAACAGAACACTCACTTTCTTTCATAGGCCAGCAGTCCAGATGGATTCCCTACCGCAAGCTATCAGAGGCACTTCTACCCCAAAGCTCAGCCACAGAATGTGACCCGGCTTTTGAGGAACAACCTAGCTTTTGCCAAAGTTCAAATCTGCACACCTCCCTTCACAGGGAAAACACAGATGATAAGGTAGAAGTCATTTCAGCATCTTTAGGCACTGTGCTGAGCAAGAGGCTGGGACGAGGCCCTGCATTCAAGAAGCTTTATCGAGCGGACAGGCGAAGGGAGCAACAACAAGGGAATCTACAAGGGCTAGGCACAAAATACAAAGACGGGGCTACAGAAGGGCTTCTTGGGAGGATCTGCTGAGTTCAATCTTCAATCAGAAATGGGCGTTAAACTAGGTTTGAAAAAGATTATCAAGAGTGGTGTATGCAAAGCCAAAGACTAGAAAGAACAGAGACTAGAAAGAACATTCTGTCCAAGCGACCACAAGTCGTTTCACTGGGTGAACGCACTGGGGGTTTGTGGGAATGGGGAGACGTGAAGCCAGAGGACAGGCCAGCGGAGACTTGCCTGAAGTAGAAGAAAGGTGGGTCTGGGAGGGACTTACAGGGTTCCTCTAGGACCTTAGGGAATTCCTGCTTCATTAATAGAAATGGTGACAGGAGAGATCAGAGGGCAGATTTGAGCTTCTGGCACAATGACTGGTGGATGTTGGGGTTGGGTTGGCTTGAGGGGCGGGGCGGGGGGGGGAGAGGCAGGGGAAGAGTGACACAATTCATTTCTGGCTTAGGTGGGGGATCCCCAGTTGATTAGCAAGAGTGAAGTGCAAATTCCACGTCCTTGGACTCACCCTGAGACTCACCCTGAGACTCACCCTGTAAGAGTGATCAACAGCTGACGGATGAACTAGATGGAGTTCCACAAAGCCATCCCTTTAGGCTGTGGTCCCTTAAAAGGCACAGCGTGGTTCGGAGCAGCCCAAAGTAACGGTCCAGCTTCCATCAGAGCTCCTTGCCTTCAGTTCAGGAGTGGACACCCTTTGAGTCCTCCACACCTTCGTAATGAAGATCTCCCAAATGTGGGGAGACATCTCTGCCCTGCTAGGACCCAGCCATTGAAGCATCCTTACCTTGAGCCACCCAGAGGGCGGTATGCAGTGACACATACATCTCTGTCTTGGCAGAAATGAATCAGTTTCTCCTGAGTAAGATATGGGTGGCATTCAATCTACAAACAGAATCACAGGATACCATGAAAATTCAGACCCACCGCTCTACGAGAGAGGATTTACAGCAAGGTCTCGGCTGTTGTCATTGATTAGACTCAGAGTTCTTCTAGAAGCCTGGGTGTTTTCATCCCCATGGGATAAGTTGGGTTTGATCATTTGTAAGATGCTGCTTGCCAAAGAGGTATGCGGTTTAGACACTGACGTCATCTGAATGCTCAGCATCACCCATATGGTGAGGCCTTCATCACCAGAGGGCATCTGCCATATCCAGAGCCCCCATCTCTCCCTTGCCCTTCATCATCCTCTATGACACATTCTGGCAGTTGACACCTCATATATTTTATTTGTTGATTGTCTGTTTCCGCTAGATCTGGCAAGAATCATTCCTAATCATTTAAGGAGCTCCTCAACATAAAGATACCGACACAAAATAAGAGCTCTATTGTCTAGAAACACATCCTGGGCATGACGGTTTCAAAATAGGCTACACCAAACTGCAAGTCAGGTGGTGGCTGCACTGTGTGCTGGTGACAAGGACAGGACGCAGAAGCTTCTGGAAGGCTGAGAATGTGGTCTCTTGCTTGGGAGCCTGAGTTTTCTGAGTATGACCACTTGTGTTCTTTATGATTCATGGTGGATCTATGTTGTGCCATATTTTATTTTAAAGCTTATTATCTTATTCATTGGGGGAAAATATGATGCTTGCTTTTTTGTGTGTGGTAGTAGGGTTTGAACTCAAGGATTGCACTTGAGCCATGCCTGTGATTCTTTTACAATTATATATATATATATATATGTATATATATATTTTTTCTTTTCAGATAGTGTCTTCTGACTTTTGATTAGGGTTGGCCTTGTACCACAACTCCTGAGTGGCTGGATTACAGGTATGAGCTACCACAACTAGTCCTGCTTCATTCTTAACAGTCCCAAATGTCCAAATGCATTCTGATTTATTCACACAAGAGCAAGCGCATAGAAACAAGAAGGAATAACCTCTCACATGCATATATATGGATGACATTAACAAACACAACACTGGGTAAAGGCACCCAGGCAAAGGGGTCAACAATGAATCACTACATGAATGTCAATAGCAACAGCAGCTATCCCTCGAAAGGCCAGGCATGCATGCCGACTGGAAAGGAGAAGTGTTGGTAAGGTGTGGCTGGGGCATTCCTTGTGCTGTTTCATGTCGTTAATGCTGGCCATAGTGTGAGGCTTGGTTTATAAGAATTCATTGGCTGGGAAGGTGGCTTAGTGGTAGAGTGCTTCCCTAGCATGCATGAAGCCCTGGGTTCGATTCCTCAGTACCACATCAACAGAAATAGTCAGAAGTGGTGCTGTGGCTCAAGTGGTAGAGTGCTAGCCTTGAGCAAAGGAAGTTCAGGGACAGTGTTCAGGCCCTGAGTTCAAGCCTCAGGACTGGCAAAAAAAAAAAAAGAATTCATTAAGTTCTGTTCTCATGTGAATTATATATATATATATATGTAAATAATAAATATATATTAAAATACATGCATACAATTCATATTATAGTATATATACATAATATACAATTCATATATAACATACATGATATATAGTTAGATACAAATTGCATATGTATATCTATATTATACTAAAGGATATTATATATAGTATATATATACTTTTTATCAAAATGTTTTGTATATATATTTTTTTTCCTGCTTAGAAAATTTATTGAACATTATTCTTGCAACACACTTAAGAAAAACTTAAATGTTCCCTGAAGGCACCCTTCATTTCATATGATTGGTATTTTTTGTAGTAAAAATACAATTAAATATGAAATTAGTAAAAGGCAGAATATAAAACTTCATGCTGAGCAAAAACAAGTCCAAAAAAAGTCACCATATATCCACAGAATATTTCCTATGGTACATGTTTTCTATGTAAATCATATCTTAATGCAATTTTTAGAACCATATTTAAATAGCTTTGCAATTTGTTAATTGTAGGTATCCTATTTTTTTCTTCCACCACATAATATACTGCTTATATTAACATTGGCTATACCTGCTATGATCCACACAATGTAACCAAAAGCTTTTCTTTTCTAAAGAACTGAAGTTATTTCTCAAGGTTTGAGAAATCTGGTCCACCTTTTGTGTAGTTTCCTGAGATTTCAGCTCCACTGAAGTCAAAGCCAGGACTTTCTTTTTGGAACCTCTCTAATGTGAGCTTTCTCTGCATTTGGTCTTGTACCCAAGGATCAGCGGCGTATTCAGATTCTAGAAGGGAAGTCCAACAGTTGGCTGCGTCTCTCTTTGTCTTTGTAAGAACAATGCGGACCCTTTTTCTAACCTCCAAAGTCCATGTTCCTTCATCAGCTATAGTGGAATCAAAGAGCTTGCCCTTGAGCATCTCGCGGCCGCCCACGGCCAGCGCCACGTGCCGGCTCTGCAGGCCGCACTGGACGTCCTGCACGCGCATGCCCAGCGGCACCCGCACCTCGATGAACACCTCCTCCAGCGTCTGGTACCACTGGCCCCACGGCGTCCCGCACGGCACCACCCCCGCTGCGCTCCTCGAAAGGGGCCCACATGCTCCAGGCCGCGGCCCCCACCCCGCCGCACCGAGTGTGACCTGCGCCCCGCGCCACGCCCCCCCCACCAGACACTGCCTCCAGGCTCCCCCACCCTGTCCCCAATCCCCCGCCGCACCGAGTGTCTGTATATATAACTATTAACTCATATGAATATAATTTTATATATAACATATATATAAGTTAACATAGGTCAACATATGTTAACACATGTATAAGTTAACACATATATAAGTTAACATATATAACATATATAATGTATATATGTTTTCTATATATAACATATGTTAACATATGTTACATATAACTTATATATAACATATGTAAGTTAACACATGTTATATATGTTATATATAAGTTAACATATATAAGTTATATGTATAAGTTGTATATATCATATATACAACTATGTTATATGTTTAACATATATGTAATATATAATACATTAGATATATAATATATAATTTATAATATATAACATATTACATATAATTATATAATTATGTATTATATTACATATCATATATGTTAAATATATAATATATATGATATATGCCATATATAATAAATATATATAATATATAACAATTTATAGTTATCTATGATTATATAATCATGATTATATTATATAATCATATATTATGTAATTATATAATTATGTATTAGATATAATATATATTAGATATATATATAATATATTATATATTACACATATAACATATTAAATATATATTATATATTATATAGTTATATATAACTATATATATCATATATTACCAAAATAACTTTTTGGTAAAGTTTCAGTGAAATAAAACACTGTGAAATGCTCCCTGGCCATACAGAGCCAGTTAGATGAATAAATGCAATGGTCTTTGCCTCATGAAGACACTCTCTGTATTACAAAACAGAAGGAATATGAACCCCATCTTGGCAGTCTGAGAGCCTGGTAGGTGTTATGTCAGCCCTCCTTTTCTGAGGCCCGTCTGAGGGCATTAGAAGAGGCAGAGCAGGGCCTTGTTCTCGGCAGTGGGAATGAGGGTCTGCTAAGACTACTGTCCTCCTAAACACACCAGTGACCTGCCCATAGCCGCCCGTGGCTAGCTGCCCTCCAGGCTGCCCTCCACCTGCAAAAGCACTGCCTAACTACATGTCTTCACTCAAGCCACTAGTGCACACACCTGGTTTGTCAATGGCTTGAACCTCAAATTAGGCTTATTCAAAAGCATGTCAAGTTGTTCGCTGTTGAAGTTGGACACACCGATGGCTTTGACCAGGCCTGTGACCACCAGGTCCTCCATGGCCTAGAAGAGAATGAAGAATGCTGCTAGGTACCCGAGCTCTGCCTGGATTCCACGGACAAGGCACTTCCTTCAGCAACTTCACAGAAGCTTTGGGAAAATGTCACAGAAAATACATTTACGAAACTTTACCTGAAGCATCACAAGAATTTCTACAGCCATGGTCTTGTCTCTGTTCTGTTTCTTAACAGTGGGGGACACTAAGCTGGAACTGGGAATAATTTGCCTATCTTACAGGGCAATTGTTTTTTCCACCCTTTGAACTTAGTGCCTGGGTGCTATCTGGAGCTTTTTTTTTTTTTTTTGGTGCAAGGCTAGTACTCTACCATTTGAGCCACAGCTCCACTTCCAGCTTATTAGTTATTAACTGGAGTTAAGAGTCTCATGGACTTTCCTGCCCAGGATCAGCCTCTCTGAGTAAGTAGGCTGTATACGTCTTGATCCATGCATCCAGCCCATTTTGTGCTGATTATTTTTGAGAGAGGATCTCACTGTGTTGGCCTGAGATGGTCTAGACTGAGATATTCCTACTTATGTTTCCTGGCATAGCTAGAATGACAGGTGCACATCACCATGGCCGGCTCTTTCTGCTGAGAAGTGGTCTTGTGAAATGGAACGGCAGTCCACTTAAACTCAGCCCCCAGGATTGGGCTCTGCCACATTGCTTAGGAGGCAAAAGTGCATCACCATGCCCAGCTAGTGGTTTACATGGGGTCTCAAGAACTTTTTTTTTGCCCTAGTTGGCTTGGAACTTTAATCCTCTTGAACTTCTCCTGAGTAACTAGACATGTGCCAATGACTAGTACCCAGTTGAAAACACAAGATTTTTTTTACCTTGTCTTCATTTATGTTTTCTGAAATCAATGTGACATTTCTGAACTAAAAAATGTTAACACTGAGGGAAATAAAAAAATTATCCTTCAAATGTTTTAGAGAGACATACCATACTAGGGTCAAGATAACAAGAAAGTGATTGGACATAAATATACTTATCAGATGAATACCTGAACTCACAATTCATACCACACATCTGTGTCTCAAGACAGACTTAAGTGAATTTGAACACAAAAAGCTGAAAAGGTCTCCCAGTGTTTCCTATCTGGACATCTCTGGGTAGGGATGACGTTTCGAGATGGTGTGGCTTAGCTTACCTCCCAGGTATCCAGGAAGTTCGTGTCACTGGGTATAACCATGCCATTCTCATCCAAAGGTAAGTCTTTGTCTCCAGACTGTGAGAACCAGAAGAAAAAGAGCATATTGGGGATTTGTCATCATCCTCTAGGGGAGTCTGACCAGGAAAAGGATCCAAAAATATGGGGGAAAACTCCAGTCAGCAGAGTGGGGTCTAAGCTTTGGTCCTGATTTTTCAATCTCCATTTTCCTAGGACCATGAACTTGATGGTCAGCCAAGGCTCTGCCAGCCTTGAAGTTTACTCTCTCTCTCCTAGAAGGCAGGGAAGGAGGGCTTTGAATCTCTGCTATATAAGTGCATGATTTCAGGGATGGAGGAGCTGATTCTTCATGGCTTAAGAACACAGCTTTCTCCCAACTCCGCTGTGGGGACTGTCTCTTCTCTTCTGAGAATTCCAATCGTAAGGAGAGATAATACGATAAGAAAACAAAGATGCACATCTTTGCAGAAGGTGGAGAAAGATACCGTACAAGTGTAAAAATCAAGCTCTCCTGAGCAAGTACAGGGACTGAATCCCATCTATCCTCTTTACTCAGGTACCATCTCCTTCTGAGCATGTGCAGGATAGATGGAAATGTATCCTCTTTATTCACACACCATCATGGCCTATGTGTCATGATATGCTGGCAAGTGACAGATAACACACATGTAATAACACCTAAACAATGAATACGTTGAAAGTTCCAGCCTGCTTTCTAATTTTTTTTTCAGGAAGTTTCCACTATGAACTGTAGCAACTATTTTGCTTCAGAACTACCTCCTATCTTGACATTTGTCTAGTCTCTCATGCAAATCTAATCACCCTACCTGGAAACCCATGGGCCAGTGTATGAGGTAGAGATCCAGGTAATCCAACTTCAAAGCCTCCAGACTCTTGGTACATGCCGACTCTACTGAGGACTTGCTGTGGTGGGTGCACCAGAGCTACAGTAAAGAAGGGAGGCCATGGTTACAAGCTACATTCAGTGCTAACACTGAAGCATCCCCAAAGACCCACAGAGCTCCTATGTGGAAGACCACATCTCAATTCAACAGTGAAGACTCTGGGAGATGTTCTGAGGGGAGGGCAGAGACGTTATACTAATATATATGTATAATTTGAATTGGGCACTGGTGACTCATGGCTATAATCCTAGCTACTCTCAAGAGAGCTGAAGATCTCAGATATGAAGGCAATCCAAACAGACAGATCCAAGAGATCCTTATCTCCACTCAACCAGGAAAAGGCTGGAAGCCTTTTCAAGTGGTTCAAGTGATAAGATGCTACCTTGAAGAAGAAGTTATTAATGGGAGGGGTTTTTGCTTATTTGGATCCACTGGGACCACAAAATGCAAAAATAATACCTACAGGCAGAAAAGGTATGAATAAAAAAAATCAGAATTTTTTGGGGGGCTGGGAAGGTGGCTTAGTGGTAGAGCACTTGCCTTGCATGCATGAGGCCCTGGGTTCGATTCCTCAGCACTACATAAGCAAAAAGAAAAAAGCCGGAAGTGGTGCTATGGCTCAAGTGGTAGAGCACTAGCCTTGAGCTGAAGAGTTGAGGGGCAGCGCCCAGGCCCAGAGTTCAGGCCCCATGACTGGACCCCCCCCCAAAAATCAGAATTTTTATATCATGTTTTCCAGTCATACATACTTCATGTTCTAGGTTCTCTGTTGTTCTAAGATATTATAATCATGCATGTTAAACCAGGTAACTATATATATATATACATACATATATATATATACACACACACACATAACATGTCATATATAATATATTGTTTTATAATAATTTAGTGTATTTCTTTCCACATTCCTGAATAACAACTATTCTAAATTGCTTTTCCCTTCATTATTTTCCCTAATACATTTTTTATTAACATTAGAGGTCAGCTCCAAAGCTCTGTTACAAGTAAAAATAAAACTAATGAGGAAATTTTTTTATGAAAGAGCAGGCACTAAAAAAATAAAAATAAGTGACAAACAGAATTTAATAACACAAAAAAGGACAAATTCTAGAAGTAAACATATCACACTGTGAGCAAAAATGATCTCTGAGTGATAAATATACAAGTGACTTATTACATTTTAGTGACAGTTCCAAATTTACAAAAGAATGAGCACACTTTCCTGATGGCTATAACACTCTTAGAAGCTACTTGCCCTCAGATGATGGCTTTCCTTGGATAAACATACATCACTCCTTTCTTTCTCTCTATTCTCTAGCTGAGAACAAAGACAACAGAAGTTGATGAATGATGAAATTGTCACAAGGATCAATGTTAAGAGTGGATTACTTCCAAGTAAAATAGGAAGGCAAATCCACCACTGAAACAACTATAGAAGTTTAAATCTAGAAATGACTCAGGAGATGATCGAACTCCAACTCTCCTTTTACAGATGCTCTTGCTGTGCCCCTTAGGCTGACAAAAGTACTGACAGCTAGAAATTGAATGTGAGACTAATCATCTTGTGGTCTTGACATGCTGCTTCAAAGGAGAAAAATTCAAAAGGAAAGAAATTCTTTTGTTTCCTACTATCATGGGTGTATTTTGTACATTTTCCAAGGGCTTACATCTTAAAGCTCCTTCATATCCATTTTCTCATCTCCATCTCTGGCCAGTCTGTCCATCATGGCCTTCATCATCTCCCATTTTACACTGTGTTAATACTCCCCAACAGGTCTCCCATCTCTGTGTCAAATGTCTCAAAGGCACGCTCCTTTCAGCAGGTGTGAGATCCCACAGATAACACAACTCGCTTCCATATAATATAAATTGCTCTGCTTAAAAACTGACTTCTAAGCCTCTAGGAAACAAATTCCTTATGTGGCACATTAAGACCTTCAAGATCTGAACCCAGTCAAATCCCCAGTTCTCCTTACTTTGTTCAGCTTACCATTGTATGATGTGGGAATACCAGATTTCTTACAGATTCCTCAAACTTCCAGGCTGGTTCACGCCTGTTGCCTGGACTCCATCTGCCTTCTCTATTAAGCCGTTTCGCAGAGCTTCTCTACCCAACTTGCAGAGTTTTTTAGATTCAGCAAATTTGGGGTAGAACGTGGAATCTGTGTTTTACTAATCACCCCCATGTGATTGTGAGTTTAGAAATTCCTGTGTAGACAGAGTTCATGATGGCCTAGAGTTTTGGCCCATTGACTACTGTACCCAGAGTGACCACTACTCAATCAATATATTTCACAATTGGATTGTTTATTGGAGGATCTCTGTGCATTTCCAATGGCAATAAAGGATATGAACCAAATATACCTACACACAATGTGGTAAGACTTGTTTGTGAAAAGTCCTTGTTAATTCTGGTTTGAGCACAAAGCAGAGTCACCAGCTGCCATAAGAAAACTGTCAAATCCTCCGTGCTAAGTTATTTTACCTCTCCTGTGACCCAAGACAGTGGAGGCTAAGGCCCTGCTGTCCTTGTAACTGAGAAGACCCTACCTTACTGGTCACGAACAGTTCTTCTCGTTTCACGACACCCTCCTGGATCTTGGAGGAGATTGCTTCTCCAATCTCGTTCTCATTGTGGTACAGATAAGCACAGTCGAAGTGCCGGTACCCCATGTCAATGGCTACCTTCACAGCATTGATCACTTCTCCTGGCAAGGCCTGCAAAGCCAACAATACCTAAGTGTCCCTTCTTCAGTGGGGTATACCATTCCCACCCTCCTCCCCTTTCCACCACAGATGTGGAATCAAGTAATACATACAAAAACATTAAGTCACCAAGTTGATACTGGTTGTAACCACGCCCCCAAATCAGGGATTATCAAAGTCAGAAAGGAATTTATTGATAATCTGTTACAGCTCTTTTACATCATGGGAGGAGCACTGCAGTTACTTTTAGTACCAACAGAAAATTGTACTAGATGCCATACTTCCTGCATGATCAAAAGAATTTAAAAATGTAGAATAAATAATAAGAGACAGCAAGAGATATAAGATCCTTCCAGTAGACTCAAAGACTAAGCAGGAGGCTAACTGTAAAGTTAGTGTTTGATTATGAAGGCAAGCCACCACACAAATGAGCATAAGATAAAACACAAAAACAAAAAAACCCAAACAGACTAAATGCCATAAGTAATATAGACGGAAGTTCAGAAAAGAGAACAATTACTATAAACTGGGTTCTAGAAAGGAAAGGATTTAGAATTTGGGAATGACTCCTAGGAGAAGACTTACAAAGGAAGATTTCTAGTTCACTAAGTCTCTTTTTACTTGAGCTTCTCTGTAAAGCTATGAATATATCAGTACAATTATCTTCATGTAAAAAGGAACAAACTCAGAGTGGCTGAAAATTAATAAGGCAAATATCTATCATATGTCATAGAAAATAAGAATGTTATCAGTAGACTAATAGGATGTAATAAGTAATGCCAGGTATGAGTTATTTGAAGAATGTTAATAAAATAGAAACCCCTAGAAAGATTGGTCAAGAGAAGGTTAATTTGTAAAAATAACATGAGTTCATTGCAGGATATGAGATAAAATATATTTAAGAGAAAACAAGATGGCATAGAGGTGCACATTTATAATCCTAGCTACTCGGAAGGCAGAGGAATGAGAATTGTTGAGTTCAAGGTCAGCACAGGAAAAGTCAGCCCTGAGATCCTATCTCAGAAAACAAAACATAAACAAAGGGGCTAGGCAGCATGGCTCAGGTGTTCTGTCTAGCATGCACCTTGTCACCATGTTCAATCTCTAGTACTTAAAAATTACCAGTAACTACATGTCAACAATTGGGGGGAAAAAGTGATGTAAAAATGGGGGAAAATGCTAGGGAAAAAATCAGGTAATTCTAAAAGCAAATCCAATTCGGCTAGTCCTGAAACTGCTGAAGTGATGAAGCAATTAGAAAATAAAGGAAACCATCAGAGAGTTCTATAAAATGTGTAGGAAATGATTCCAATTCAACAAAATCTTTCAGTCAAATAGAAAAAAAAAAAGGACCACTCCCAATTCTTTCTGCAGAACCAGCCATAAGAATGGGCTGAATGTCTATCCGGTGCACATCCCTGGCTAACCGCTGAGACCGTGTATGAACAACGACAGCCCTGGCCCCTGGAAGCTGGCCAGCAAAGAGGAGAAATCGCGTCCATGATATTTTGGCTAGCAGGGGCTTAGTATACTCGGATTTAATCAATTACCTCCTGTGTGACTTATCTGAGAATGTTTCTATCAAGGATTACATTTAACTATCATGTGATTCAAGAGTTCATTTAAAAGGCTTTTTAGCTGGCAGGGCAGCTCAGATGACAGTCTTCACTGCTCCTATCACGGAGCACTAATGTACCAGTTGCCCTTGAGCTTGTTCCAGGAAAGCCAATGGAATTCTGAAGTTTCTTTGACAACCACGCCGGCACTTTCACCATTCCCTGTCTCCTTGATGCGGCTGCTACCCCCTCTTCACGCTGGCATCCAGTCGGAGGACCCCCTCTGCCAGAGTTCTCCACGCCTTGAGGCCCCTCCTCGGGGCTTTCCTCCTTTTGCTTGTAAAGAACTGATCACTGACTTGGCCTCCGCATCCACCGACTTCTTTTCCCCACGCACCTGGCTGCCCTCCCCTTTCTCAGCCAAGCCATTGCCCAAACATTCCCTGGTTCACGGAGGAAGGGTGAACTCTTCCTGACCAGAACGATCCTTTGGGGTTCGAGGAAAGCACCCCGGTGACAAAACCCCTTGCCAAGCACGCATGAAGCCCTGCGTTGATTTCGCAACAAGTCTCTGTGTGCTGGGGTGACCACCCCCCCCAGTAACCTCTGCCCTCCTAGATGACCTCTGCAGCCTATGACCTTTGCGCCTCCCCCCAGGAGTGACCTCCGCTTCCGGGAGCAACCGGGGAGCACAAACGGGGTCCAGCTGGACAGCGCGGGCTGGGCCAGACGCCGCCCCCCAACCCCGCTTTCCCCCGCCCCAGGACAGGGAGCCCAGGGGGAGGGTCCCCCGCGCCCAACTCCCCACCCTTCCCCCCGAAGCCGGAGTGCTTCCTTCCCGGCCCCAAAGCCCGCGTCACCTTCCAAGTGCCCAGGCCCACCGCGGGGATCTTCTCCATGGCTCCCCGCGTCACCGCCGACACCGCGCCGCCGCCGAGCGCCGTGCAGCTAGTCACGGAGACCCAGGGCAGAGGATAACGGAAGCGCGGCGATGAGCGCTTCTGATTGGTGGAAATGTCGGCGGTGAGAGAACCGATTGGCTGGAAGCTTGAATCCTGATTGGTTGGTCCAAAGTATGGCAGGTTCTCTGATTGGCTGGCAGTGCTGCCCTCGTTCCTGAATCGCAGCAGTGGTGGGTGGATGTGCGCTCTCGTTCCCACGGGGTCTGGGGTGTCACCGGGTTCCCCGGCGGCACCGCGCGCGCGCCGCGCGCGCGTGTGTGTGTGTGTCGGGGGTGGGGCGAGGGGTACAGATAAGGTTCCCGGGCTGTGCCCCAGCGCAGGGCAGAGTCTGGAATCCTGCCTCCGCTGTAGACTCCGGGACCAAAATAGTTAACCTCCCCCTTTCCTTCCCCCCCCCCCCAGGACGGGGAAGGGAGGGACCGGACCGAGGCCTGGCTTTCTGTCTTACAAGTGGGGTGCTCGGCGCTCTACCGGTGTCAGTGGAATCTCCATAGATTCCCCGCCGCCTTGTGTGCTCCGAGTGAGGTCAGGGAAGGTGACAAGCGATTACCGGAAGAAGGGTCACGTTATAACATCATGTTCGACAGAACTCCAAAGGGAGGAGGTTATGTCGACGAATAATTATAATCGGGGCAAGTCGTACGTGAATGACAATGATCAGACAGTTTGAATATTCCCAATATTGAACATATTGCCAAGGGGGAAAGGAACCTGAGGCTGAAATGCGCTATGAAAATACTTGTGATTTCATGGGGGAAGGTCAGAAGGGAGGAAGAGCGTATTAGAAGTTGAATAGATTATGAGACACATTATACATATGATCAAAATACTGTATGTATATATACACATACACACAATGCATATACCATCAAAATCCTATATCGTATTTCATACAATATGTAGCATTTTGTATGATAACTCATATTTCATATGAATTACGTACATAGCTCATATTTGTTTGATAGATATAGGTGGCATATACATGGCACACACACATATAAACACAATGAAGGGTGATAAATACTGTTAGAAAGGGGAGGAAGGAGGAAGGTAAGGGGGTATAACAGAAGGAATGAACTTGTTCAAAGTACATTATACACGTATATAGAAATATCCCAACGAAACTCCTTTATATAGATAGTATATGCTGTAAAAACAAGTCAGAAGTATTCTTTTGTGCTAATCCACCTACTTTGTTTCCAACTCTGTGAGGCTGTGGGGAATGCAGAGATAAGTGCTGTTTTCACAGTTTTGGAGAGAAAAGAAACATACTTTGTTACATGGTTGTCAAGATAAAAGTGAAAACTGAAAGTGAATAATTTAGACTGAATATAGATATTCTCTGCCCAGTGGCTTTCATGGGTCTGTTTCACTAAGTATTGGCGGATGAGGAACATCCTCTGGTGAGGATGTGTATATTTCTCTTCATTGGTGCATGCCTTGGGCTAGCATTACATATTCCTGCTGCAGCTTGTTCCTGGCTGTCTGTCACGACCACATAATCTGTGCACCTCAGCAAACCTAGGATTCAGGAATTGCACTTTCCAGATAAAGGAGCAAGAGATGTAATTTCATTGCATATGTCTGATGTTTAAGGGTGATGAGAGGAAAAGAAATGCAGAAACACTGTGGGGTTTCTGCTGACTTATGCCAAGACAGACTGATGCACCAAGGAAAGAGAAAGTGAGTCACCTGGGGTAGAAAGAGTCAAACCTAGATAACCAAAACGCCAGCATGATTTGGTGAAGCTTCACACAAACCAAAATGGTTCTACGGAGACAACTATGCCATACCCATTTGGACAATCTCAGGTTTGCACACAAATCAGGATGAAGTCTTGAGTTTTCAGTGCTTGCTTTGAGTCATTTTTTAAAATAACACATCAAACCAGGAAACTATGAATTGGTTCTCTTTGTTTTGAAGGCAAGGATAAAAAAAATGATTCTTCCCTGGCACCAAAGATTTACTTGCCTCTCTCACAGCCAAAGGACTTGGGCTATGCAAAAGTTTCTACGAAGGCTGCCAATCAGAGTTATTTGAACCCAAAATAACCTTTTCTTTCATGTCTGGCCAAGATCAGATTTCCTAGTGTGAAATGTGCAATTTTTTTTTACAAAACGAGCAGTCAGTACACTGTTTAGAAGTCAGGGAATGGTTTCTGAAAAGAGAATGTAGAGTTATAAACTTTGAGAAACAGGATTTTGTTGGAACAGTGGAGACAAGACTACATGGGAAATTATACAAAACTACCACTGCTAAACCTCTGTGGACTGGAAATGTGATTTAGTCATTCAGCAGTTCTTTAGTAGTTTGCTTTGTCTAATGAGAAAGCTAAAAAGGCTAAATTAAGCTTCAAGGAAACACCATATCTCTCACAGCAATATTAGCTTTTATAATTTGGACAATATATCTTTGACATAGTGGACAGAGACTTTATAAGAAATGCTACTGAGCTCAGCTAGAAAAGGCATTTTTATATTCCATTTGACAGGCCAAAAATGGTAGGATTTTTATTGTTAGTCACTGAGAAATTAAAAGTTGTTAGACATGAGAAACTTTACAATACGTGTAATTATACAGAATGCGATTCACCTGCACTTTGGAAATATTTTGTGAGTAGAGATGAGCTCATTTATTGAAAAATAGAATTAAAGGAAATAATTGTATGATTTAAAATGGTGATCTTAATATTAGTGGGAAAAAATCCTTATATTAACAGTTACACTTCAATCTTGTTCAAATACACATGGTCTTTATAACTTGATTCTTCCTGCCACCTGGCGGCCAGACCTTATAATGCAGACAAAGGCGCTGGAAGATGAATAGAAATGACTTGACTATATGGATGCATGAATCACACTTGGATTTTCAGAGACCTGAGAGACCTGGGAAATCAGGTCACTCAATTTTTTTTTCATTTTCATTTTCCAGTATAGCTGTTTCTCTAACACACAGTTTCACTGAAGATGACTGTCAAATTTCCATTCTGGTATCTCTTGACTGACTCATTTATTAAGTAATCAAAAGCTTCAGTGATTTCTTGTACATAAACCTTTTACATCTGCAGGTTAAACTTAGAAGGTACAGCAACACCTTAAGGGATGATGCACACACAGATGAAATGAAGCAATGTTTTCCTGAAGCAAAATAAGCACTTAATGGGCAAGGCGAGAGGAATCCTAGGGATTCCGTGGAGAATTCACAGGTTCTGTGAAGGAGTCTGGGTATTCCCACTGCTAACGGTGCCAGGGACATTTGAGATCATGAAACAGGAGTTAAGACTGAAATCAAGGTTCAAATGTCACCTTGGTGACATCATTCTTTTCCAAACAGGAGGAGGAAGCCAGATAGCCATGACCAAGAACCGCAAAGTTCCAGGACACAGCGGGGCTGTGACTTGTGAGTCACAAGGTCTCTGATGCTTACATGAGTCACAGGACAATATAAAAGTTTGTTTATTGAGATAAACAGACAGCCCCTTAGGACAGAAAGTAATGAAACCTTAGCATACTATTGAGGAGGTGCACTCTTACAAACCTCCAATGCCTCTCATCCACTTCATCCCAGCCTAAGCTGCCTGGGGCAGAGCTAATAAACTGGGACAATTCATAAAAATGGAGACTGGGGTAATGGCTATGCTAGTTTTTCTGAGATTGAGCTGATTCGGCTCCTGAACTATCTCCATTTACAGATCACAAAGGAATCACAAAGGAATCTAGAGAAAGATACTAGAACCAACATGTGATATGAGAAAAATAATTTTTAAAATTCATTATACATGTATAGGCATAGGCTTGCAATGCATAACTAAAAACTAAAATGTATAAAGAACACTATCTAAAACTATCTAAAGAAAACCATCTAAAATGTATAAAGAACACCATTAAAACTTGAAGCATTATTGTGCATTAATCTAACAAGTTATGCAATCTACTGTATGTACAAATTATAAAGCATTGATTAAAGGAAACCTTAAAAATGTAAAGATAGACCTGACTTTTGAACTGGAAAGTTCATGAGATGCTGATATCACTTATTCCAAAATTAACTTGTAGATGAAATGTAATTTAAATTTTAAAAATCTTGTGAGATTCTTTTTTTTATTTTTTATTGTGAACATACAATACAGAGGGGTTACAATTACATGGGCAAGATAATGAGTACATTTCTTATCAAGCATTGTAGCCTCCTCCTTTGTTTACCCTTTGAATCAGACTTGCTATGATATTTCTAAAATTCAATGGAAATTCAAAGAGAAAGAATGATAACCCAACTCATTTTGAAATAAGGTGAAAAAAGTTGGAAGAGTCACACTGCCTTGTTCAAGGGCACAAAGAAGTTACTAAGTTAAGTCAGTGTAGAATGAGTAAAGAAGGGAGAAATTATCAGTGAAACCCAAGAGTTCACAAATAATGTTTATCAAAGCCAATTTAAATGAAGAAAAGTCTCTTCAACAAATTCTTTTGGGGATTATATCTGTGCCAAAACTCATACATTTTAACCCATCCTTTACAGACACTATAAATAAACTGTCTCAGATTTAAAGGATGAGATTTCTATAGGTAGACATTGGAGAAAAATATTATGAGTGCAAATTCACCAAGGATTTCTTCAATCTGGCATTCAAAGAACTCTCCTTCAAAGAAAAAAAAAGTATAGTTACAATTGAAAAACTATACAGCATTTGGAAGGACTCTAAGAGGAATGAAATGACGAGGAATGCAGTAGCTTAGGCTTGTAATAGTAGCTAGAAATTGGGAGGCACAAGCTTCAACGCCAGTCTGGTCAGAAAAATAAGAAACCCATCTCAAAGTAGAAAGCTGGATGTGGTAGTGCACATTGGTTAGCCCAACAGCTATGCAGGAAGTGGGAGGGAGTTCTGTGACGTCCTGGGCATTAATATGAGGTCCTTTCTTAAACCCAACAGAAGACTGGGATTGGCTTCAAGTGGTAGAGCACCTGCCTAGCAAGCACAAAGCCCTGTGTTCAAGCCTCCATATAGCTACCCCGCCCCCCCGCCTCCAAAATAGGTCACATACTAAAATGAAATGCTAGCAAACCATACAATGAATACATAATTTGCATTCAGAACGTATGACAAACCTTTAAATTTAATAGTGAACAAAGAAATGGGGGCAAGTGATTTGAGCAGGCACTATGGCAAGCAAGATTTTAGGATAGCAAATTGTAAACGAAAAGGTGCTCAACCCCTTTCATTGGTAGAGAAATTCAATTTAAATCACAATGAGGTACAACTACACTTCTGTTCGACTGCCAACGTCAACAGAAAGACTGACCACACAAAGGAAAAAAATGCTGAGCAAAAAGAACTCCCATCTATTGTAGATATGAATGCAAATAGAAATGTTCTTACTGCGGGCACCCATTTACCTCCTCCCAAGTTTTATTCCACTAGGGATATTTTAATGGTGAATATGGTACCAATAATGACCAATGAGAAAGTGAATTTTTTAAAAAATGAGTTATTTCAAATTCTGGGTTTTAATGATAATGTCCACATTGGCATAGATGCCTGCTTTAAATCTTTATACACTTTCTCATTCTTTAATAAAAGTCTGCAGTAACCCCAGCACCATGCTTCCTTACAAATCATCATCCTCACATGCTAAACTTCAAGCCGACTTGAAAACACATTTACAAAGGACATGATTGCAAGTTTTGCATGATTTTTTCAGCAGAGTGCAAATGCAGGATATAATTATTTCTTTTAGAAATTCAGTCAGCTCAACACATTTTCAAAAAGAGGAAGTTCCCAGGCATTGAGAAACACATCTGTGTTGCAGAGAAAATATCTTCCTGGGCAGGAAAAGTTTATCTGACTCTGCAGAATGTCACCAAATTCTCAGTCACATGTTTCCGGGCTATCTCCATCCCAAGGCTATTTTCTTGGGGTTCGTATGATGTTAGAAACGTGAGCATATGAGTCACGCTGGTGTCAAGAACTTCGCTGAGCAAGCATGAAAATCAAATACTGTGTTAAAAGTTTGTCCTAGGGAAAAAACAAAACAAAACAAGTTAAAAAGCAAGTTAAACGCAAGCTATATAATTGTCCAGTGTGCAGAGTGAGATTCACCAATCGCCACATTCCTCAATGGCACACGATGAGCAAAGTACTTTCTTCAGATGATCTTTAAAAGTAACTGCTCAGTGGCAATTATTTCTCTAATCATTCTTTCTTTAGTCGTATAGACTAAAATATCCAGCCATTCCTAAGTTTACATTGATCTCTATATCCTATTAAAGAAAATCGACAATCAACTGCGTGGAGTGGCTTGTACTTATAATCTGATAATCTGCCTGAGTAGCAGATGTGAGAATTGTGTCTGGGGTGTAGCCCAGGCAAGAAGTTTATGAGATCTCCCCCCCCACCTCAACCAGTGGAAGCTGGCCATGGTGGTATGTGCCTGTCATCTTAGTTGAGAGGGAGGCATAAATAGGAGGATTACAGTCTTGCTGTCGTGGACATATACATGAGATCCTTGTTTAAAAAATAAGGTGAAAAGGGCTGGTGGTATGGTTCAAATGGTAGCACATCCACTCCTAAGTGTTCAAATTCCAATACCCAAAAAAACCTGAAAAGAAACTACAATATAGTAACAAGGATAAAAAATAGTTGATGATAAATTGACACAGTTATTAGAATCTAGAAATGAAACTTGGTAGACTCATGCATTATTGCATTGGTTCGGTCACCAGTCTTCTGAAGTATGAGTCATAGCTTAGACCTTTCTGGAAGGTAGGCACAATCCCATTGAAGGAGTTCTGCCTTAGTCCCATCTCCGAGTCTCTGGCTTCCCATGTAACCTGTTACTCCGCAAGTGGAATCAGAATCTAGATCTCTGGCCTAACAGACCTATAACTGGCTATATGTAATAATTCTGGTTATGTGCTACAAGAGCAACAGCAGTGATGGCAAGCATGTAGTAAGTGCTTGCTGCCTGAAAGGTGCTGTGATTTATACTTATATATTATCTCATTTAATCTTTGCTACCAAATTGTAAGGTAAATAACTTGAATGCCCTTATCAATGTGGGTGTTTTGAAGCTTCCCACTGTGAAGTATCAGTGGGAACTCTATAATGTGTGGTCTTAGTCACCCCACAGTACAAGTAATGACATTATAAAGGGGGGATTAGAATCCCACAATATCTTTGTGGAATACGAGGGTCTAAATAGAACTACTTTTTCCTGGGGCAGGGGTCGGGGGTCGGGGAGAGAAACAAGCTGGAGTAATGACTGCCATAATTTTTTTTCCAGTTCCAAATCTGAACATAAAGAGTGGCAAGGATGAATAGCTACCGGGTAGAGAGTGGACCACAAGCTGATGCTGTCTCTGTTCTACTCAGTTTGGGAATAAGAGCTGTTATGGCTGTAAGTTTAAACATGGTGAATTTATAATGAACCACTCACAACATTAAAAGATGTGGCATCAAGTTTGACAGCTCGTTCCTACAGTATTATCTTTATGAAATTCCAATTTTATGCTTAAAAATTCATTAAATGAGGGAAAGAGAGAGAGAGAGGAAGAAAGGAGAGAGAGAGAGAGAGAGAAAGAGAGAGAGAGAGAGAGGAGAGCACAGAAAGCTGATGGGAAGCACATCTCACTACTGTTCCCTGAGCTCTAAACTAAATATGATACAGGCAATTTTATTTTAAAGTCATAATCATTAGATAGGCATGTGTTCTCATCTAAGCAGAGCCTACAAAAATATCATTACTTTCTCCAAGCTACTTCATTTTTTATTTCTGAATGCAGTAAGCCATTTCATCAACAACTAATATTTATAGAGTCCATTTCAATGAGAAACGAGGAATAAAAAAAATCCCTGAAAGATGTTTTTTTCAACTCTACTTAGCATTACAGTTCCATGTTATAATGCATACATGGCTCTAAAATATAGCACACATATTTATATACTCGGAAAGAGCAATTTAATTTCATCCTTATGGATATGACCCAGATGCTACAAAGATATAAAGTCAGAGATATATCCAGGGGTTGGATTTTCTGGAAGATTCTTATTGCTTACTCTTCATTTTTTTCCTACCTGACACCTCAGTGATGGATCAGCACAATGGAGAAGATGTTTATTTCTAAGAGGCTTTTAAGTTTCTATTTCTTTAGGTAACTTCTTAGAATTATCCTTACCTATGGAGAATCAAAGAGTAGGATCATCTTTGTCATCTTTTTTTTTTTTTTTGTGGGTTGTGGGGCTTGAACTCCGGGCCTGAGTGCTGTCCCTCCGCCCTTCAGCTCAAGGTTAGTGCTCTACCACTTGAGCCACAGCACCACTTCCTGCTTCTCTGCTTATGTGGTGCTCAGGAATCGAACCCAGGGCCTCATGTATGCAAGGCAAGTACTCTACAACTGAGCCACTTTCCCAGGCCCCATCTTAGTCACTTTAAAGTGGAAATGTCCCCCTAAAAGAAACTGTTCAGGGCTGATGATGCCAAGGGCATGCAAACCAGTACAGGCAGGCTCTGCCATGTGGCTTGGAGACTTGCCTTTGCTCTTGATATATGCCTTGAGTTTGATCTCAAACTAAGATGACTCTCTGGATATCAAGACTCAGAAATAAGTGCTACCAAACTTTACTTTGGTATAACTTGGGAGTAACAGGCTGCTAGCATTGATCACTAAACAATGGCTGAACTTTCCATCAGTCCAGGTGTAGGCACCTGCTCCACACAACTTCTGTGCTGTGAATTTTGTGGCTGGAGACATAACTACAGATCGTCCAGGATATTGTGTCAGTGGGTTCACGTTGTCCATTGTAAAAAGAACAAGGAGAGAAGAGTCTGGCATAGAGTCTGAGATTTCAATTATCCAGGCATTAAACCTGAATTTGTCATTTAACTACGAAGAGCTGTGTTAAAGAAGAAATGATTTGAGATGCCCTTGAGGGAGATTCTTTACAGCTATGAATAGCTTTACATATATATAAGAACTTGAAATTAAGGAAAAATACCGTCAAATGTTTGCTTATCTGAGGACCCTGAGTTTGACTTCTTGTAAATGGTAGTTTTTGAATGTTTGTGTCCATTTTTTCAGAGGCAAGATATAATACATTTTTATACCTATTTATATGTATTTATTCATTTTTCAGCTTTAAAAACCCAACTTTTCTAACACCTTTCTTAAATTTATTCTGGGTCTATTATATACAAAATGACAACTCTAAGAAACTTGCAGCTTAGTGAAAGAACCAGAATGGATGCACACATGACAATATCATTATAATGTAATAAAAGTGTGAAATTCATGGCACAGAGTCATGCTGTACATTCTTTCAGGTGCAATTCACTGAGCGTTACTGGAGCTGTCTGAAAGATTTTACATGCTCGCCGGGTGCCGGTGGCTCGCGCCTGTAATCCTAGCTAGTCAGGAGGCTGAGATCTGAGGATCGAGGTTCAAAGCCACCCTGGGCAGGAAAGTCTGTGAAACTTTTATCTCCAATAAACCACCAGAAAACCAGAAGTGGCGCTGTAGCTCCAGTGGTAGAGTGCTAGCCTTAAGTGGTAGAGTGCTAGCCTTGAGCTGAAGAGCTGAGGGACAGCACCCAGGCCCAGAGTTCAAGCCCCACGACCAACAAAAAAAAAGAAAAAAAAGATTTTACATGCTCAGCATAGGATAAACTCTCAGGACTCATAATTATACTCAGTGGATAAAAATAATATGTATGAATGTGTAGGTGTGTGTGTTGCTTGTTTATGTGGGGAAAGGGGAGATGTGTGTGTGTGTGTGTGTGTGTGTGTGTGTGTGTAAAACTTATGTCCCTAGGCTAGAATTGAGAGGAGGAAGGACATGAAAATGGTAAGAGGCATCAGATGAATATTCTAGAAATATTATTGCAGTGATTAAGATAAGAGAATGTAAAGCTGTTGCAATGAGGGTGCGAAAGGGAGAAGATGAATAGATTATTTCTTTTACTTACCATGGTGGTACATTCATTATGTGCATACAGTCATGCAGAATAAAGCACAGAGCGGCTACCACTGCTGTGGGGGAAGGAAAAGGACCTGGTGTTCACCCACTAGCTGTGAACATGGCTTCTAGAGCAATAGCAAAGTGCAGAGCAGAATGGAGACGAGGTGCTCAGAAATTGTGTTGACCTGTAGATGAGACAAACCCCTCTGCTGCGGTACCTGAAGACAACTTCATTCCTGGAGATGGCTTAGCTGCCACAGCTGTAACATTACCCCTAAGGTCCACAATGCATGCCAGTTTATTTCGCCTCCTACACATCTGTCTTATTATACATTTGGCTATCATCCCACTGACATGAATAAGTATTTCTAAGAAATAAAAAGAAGCCAGGGTCAGGCTCCAGCTCTGTAATCTGATTTGGGCCCAAGCCCCAGGACTGAGCTGCAGGGAGGATGTGGGAAAATGCCTTTGAAACACTGCTTGACATTCGCACAAGGCGCCCTGAAATGTCAACTGCTGCTTGAAGTAAACATTTATTTTCTAGGGTAAATGTTACTGCCTCCTGTACAGTGTGTCATTCATGTCTAAAGGACCCAGAGACATTTTGGAATTCATTTTCATTTGCTCTTTATGTTGAATCATAAAAATTCCTTAATCCACTAGCATATTGTGATCACAAAACAAACAAACAAACAAACAAACAAAAAAGCCCAGAGAAGCTATAAACCATTTGCTTCATCCTAAAAATAAAACAAAATCAATTACTTCTCTCTGCTTTAGGTTCTTTTGGAATACTAATTCATAAAAAGTTCAGATTAAATGAATCTTAGTTGTCAGAGTTACACTGGGCAAATGTGACATGAAATAGTTTCATCTTCATGTAAGTTGCTCTTGACAGAAAATTAAAATTGTAGTAAGGGTTTTAAAAATATACATGCATACATGCACATACAACCTCTTTTCTGGGGTGGGATTGGATGTCACAATACAAATTATTTTGCTTTATGCTTTAGATATTGTAAATTTTTGAGGACATCTCCTAGACATTTTAATTGATTGGTTTGAAATTCTTTATTCACCTGTCACTTTTCACCCATCTTCAAAATAATTGTTTTGAAAATATGACGAGTTATTGAATGAAAGCTTGTTTCTCAAACTACATGAAAAGATTAACTAACCATCTACTAAAGCTATGCAAATATAATTCAACACCTCCTAGCATATTGGGGCCATGATGTAACAAAGACAAGACAGGAACCAATACAGAAACAGAATCCTGCAGCTTCATAGAAAATAACATTTTGGAAAGAGTATAATGAAACAAATGAATAAGAAAGTAATAATAAATTAAAAATAACTTTAGTTTGATTTTGTATAGAGAAGTCTGATTAAAACAAAACAAAACATTGAGCTGGGTGCTGGTGGCTCACGCTTGTGATCCTAGCTACTCAGGAGGCTCTGATCTGAGGATCACGGTTCAAAGCCAGCCTGGGCAAGAAAGTTCATGAGACTCTTATCTCCAATAAACCACCAGAAAATCGGAAGTGGTGCTGTGGCTCAAGTGGTAGAGTGCTAGCCTTGAGCTGAAGAGCTTAGGGATAGCACCCAGGCCCAGAGTTCATGCCCCATGACGGACAAAAAAAATGAAAAACAAAACCAACATTGTTCAAATAGCAGCAACAACAGAGAGCAGTGCTCTTGATGGTCTGTGCAAGCACTTGCCCCAGATTTTGTGAATTGCACATTATGGTACAGCAGGCATCAGCTTTAGCACAAGAAGCTGATTTCTCACAAGATCTCTGGGATGCTGGCATGGATCATGTTTAGATTCCCCTTTAACAAGAAGATGTAGTATATGGGAATATAAATAGGATATGTTCATTTTGCTGGAAGGTGTAAATCTAATTGTTGAAAATAAAGGTGCAAGTAGTTAGGTTTTCAAAATATGACAATTTAGCCAGGCAATTTTGAATACTGTTGTCTGCTTAGTTTGAATTCTAGTTTTCTTAGAACTTTCACCACTGGCTTAGTGTCATATGCAACCAGACTCAGAAATGATTCCTAAATGAAATCTATGATTACGGGTTTGAAGAGAGAGAGAAATAATGTTAAAGTATGAATTAAGAAGAAAGCCAACTCAAGATTATTCCGTGTATTTTCTCTTATTTTGCTCTTTGGGGTGGATGAGTAGAAGATATTATTTTCATCAAAGGAGGTGTAAAGTCAGGGCTTGAAATATGAAAAATTGTTCTAAGTACTTGCTACCAACCATTTATTGTCCCCTTCAGCACCAAGTCTAACAGTGTGCATTCAATTTTAATGTTAACATTGAGGCAGATGAAGACTTACATTCAAATACCAAGACATTTAGACAATGAACATCTTAGGTATTATTTCAGGACTTTATTTATTTATTTTAAAAGAGAAAACACTGTTTAGTGTGCTGACCTCCTTATAGGCTCTAAAAGTCAAGTGACTGTTTAGATACTAGCACACTTACTGGCAAACTATGTATCATTTATTATTTAAATACTTCTTAGAAATCTCTCTCATTTATGTATGTGTTGGAATGAAAATATTGGTTGAGTTCCTATTCTGTTGTTCCTACTTATGGAATGGAGAAAAGAATAACGTCATCCTATGACATTCAATTCCCGGCTTTCTGATGAAGGAGAGCTTCATGGAAGGAAGAGTATTCTCAGCTACTCTGTTTAAATTTAGTCATAGAAAACCCCGTGAGGATGAAGGCAATAAAATATATGAGCATGTTGAAGTCTTGACATTTACTTTTAGAAATATTGGATATTATCAACAGATTCTGGAATACTGGATTATAAATTATTTTTTTCTAAGATCAATAGATATGGCCCAAGAAAAGATTCTTAGTGATATTATAGTGTATTAACCCAGCTATGACTCTGTGATGTTTTTAAGAGCTACCAATATTTTGTTGCAAAATATGATTATATATAAAGTATCAAATGACTAAAACAGAAAGCAAAATTAATGTTTACCTAGTTAAGAGAGTTCAACCCTCTGATTTTTGTGTGAGTAGAGTTTTTTATTTTAGAGTGGTCTTGGCACTACAACAAATTCATGAAGACAATCCAGACTCCAATGAATGACATCCACAGTCAGTTTTCTATCCCATCACCAGATCTGAGTACCACAATGAACAGATTAATATATTGATTAAATCCCGTACTTTATTTGAATTACATTTTTAAAAAACATAATTTCCTTCTTCTTTTGGTGCTCCAGCACCCCATTTAGAATACCACATTTGATTCAACATCATGCTTTCTTGGGTGACATAGTTTTTCAAGATTTTCCACTCCCCCATAGATGTGTTGTCTGTTCAATAAGTTCATCTCTCTCTTATATCCCCTTAAATATTCCCCTTGACTCCACTTTTTTTCTTTTTCTTTCTTTCTTTTTTTTTGTTTTTGCTGGTTGTGGGGCCTGAACTCTGGGCCTGGGCACTGTCCCTCAGCTCTTGAGCTCAAGGCTAGCACTCTACAACTTGAGCAACCATCCCATCCCAGCTCCTGACTCCATTTTTTACAAACAGTATCTGGTGGGTTTCTATATTACTTTGATATATATATATATATATATATATATATATATATATATACACACACATATATTCATACACACATATATATGTAAATTGGTTTCATACCTCCATCCTCTCCACATTCCCTCCTTTCTCTTCCCGTGGCCGTTCCCTAAGAAGTCCTTCTTTTATACTTACCTTCATTATCATCACTTTCAAAGGATAGTTTAGCTGGATATAGAATTATAGGTTGGTTCCATTTTAAATATTTTATCACACATTTCTTTTTTGCCTTCAGAGTTTTGAACCAGGAGTCTTTAATAATTATTTTCCTATTCCCTAATAGGTAGGCCTTTCCTCACATACTTTACCTTTCCCAGTTTCTTTCCTCTTTCAAAATCTTCTCTTTGCCTTGGGGTTTCTATCATTTGTAAGCTATATGTCTAGGGATTTATTTGTTTTGAAATATTCTTGTTGATATATAATGAGTTTCCTGGATTATTATTATAATTTTTTCAATGCTTTGGCTGTCATTATTTTATATATTCCCTTTCTCCATTTGTCTCTTCAAAAGCACATATCTTACATTAGAATTTTTGCCTTGATGCTTGAATATTGTTTTTGATTTCCATTCTCTTTTTGTTTGTAAGATGGACAAGTATTTACTGGTGTAGCCAGCTCACAAGTTCTTTGCTCAGCCATTCTGAGTTCTCTTTGAAGATTTTATTTCTACAACTGTATGTTTCATGCTAGTGTCTTCTTTCAATCCCGAGCTTCTACCTCTCTGCCTCTATTACCACCTGTGCTCACATGCAGTCAGCATTTCCCATTATATCCTTGAATGTATTAATCATAGTTAGTCCCTTTTGCATAATCTGAACACCTGTGTCACATCTGCCTGGTTCTGATGCTTGCTTTGCATTTCACATGGCATTTTCCTATCTTTTGCTATGTTTTGTGATTTCCTGTTGAAAGTTGGACATGTATTGGGTAAGAATAACTGAACAGGTGTATATATCAGAGACTTATGAGCCTGTCCTTAGGGGTTTGGCCACGACTTACTATTTTGTGTAGCAAATTCTGCTAGAGGATCTAATCTTCTTTAAGTGCTCTTGCTTCTATCATCTCTTTGACTTTGAAATTCCCTACATGATCCTCAGACATATTTTGAATATTTCAGCCTTTTCAGTTACAACCCACTGGTGACAGTCAATTTTATCTGTCTTACATACACCAGATACTGGTAAAACATTATTTCTTGGTGTGATTTTGAGTGTGTTTCTGGAAAAAGAAGACTAGCATCCAATGGGTAAGATAAGTAAGTAAGATTGGCTTTCTCATTGTGGGAGAGCTTCACTCCATCTTTTGAAGACCTGGATGGAACTAGAAGACAGAGAGGAAGGCAAATTTTCTCTCTGTTGATAGTAACTATGCATCTTCTGCTGACCTTAAGCATTGGTGCTCCAGATTTTGGACCTTCAGTCTTGCACAGGGATTTAAATACTAGCTCTCTTAGTTCTTAAGAGCGGGAACTCAGGTGGGATTATGCTTCATCTTTGCTGGATCTCCTTGTTGCACACAGCATCTGAAGGGGCTCTGCAGCCTCCATAATAGTATAACTTAATTTCTCATAATGCATCACTTCTTCATATCTGTGTACATCCCTTTTGCTCTGTTTCTGAGGAGAAGCCTTCTAAAACACCACCATCATTATCCAGAACCCTGTTCTCATGGAAATAATCTATGGTAGGGATGAAGTATTCTCTCATTGTAAGACTGAGTTTGACTTTCAGTGGGCCTGTGTCTCAGAGCTGTAACTTTCAGAAGTGTTTCTTGAGTTAGAGAGTAGATAGAGTTAGGAGAAGTTTTGTTTTAGGGTAAGCAGGCTTTGTTAAGAAGTAGATTCTGCTTAACCTGTGATTATCCTTCCCTTCTCTTTCTCAAATCTCAAGAAGATCTACCTGAAGTCTTCACTTTGGAAACCTACCAAGTGATAGGTGTGGAATGGTCCTCCATTTCCAGGAACATAACACTAGTGCTGCTTGACACTCATCTTTTACAATTTTGACAAAGTTATAATTTAAGTGTTTCTAGCTTATCTGTGGAGGGTAAGGACGCCTTGGCTGTGGTTCCCCAGATTGACCTACATTTTAGGGTAGTAGTTTTCTGTGCAGTAGCAGCATTTTGATGGAAGGTCATTCATTTTTGGTCTGTCTAGCTTTTACTTTTAAAAATGAGGAAGATGGCTTTTAGCTTCTTGATAGATTGAACCTGAAACTAGAACCAGGAATCCAACTTCAGACATTCCATCATGTCAGGTCCAGCCACTCACCACAATATACCACATAAAGAAACAAATGGTAGGAAGAGGCAGAGAAAACAGATTTCTTGTATAATGGCCACAACAATGGAGTGAGGCAAAATCAAAACTCTATCTCCAGGGTTCAAAGATGAGCATTAAGTTTAGATAGAATTTAGTCAGAGGGTGAATGGTATATATAATTAAGCAGTTCTGACCAAAGGTGTGGGCTAGTGTTCAGCTGCTGATTATCATCTCAAGATTGGTTAGGTGTGGCCTCTTCTTTAGAAGAAGTTCTCATTGCCTGAAGGTAGTTTTGATTCATTCCACAGGTTGCAAGTTGATCATCCCTGTTCTTGCTGGAGTCCAAAATGGTTACAAGATGAGTTCAGATGTCCAAAGCAAAGGGTATGGGTACAAATAGAGGTGGAGATGTCAGTTTGCTTTGTCAATCTTGCCTTTAGTTATTCTTAGATACTTTCAGTTCAGTGCTTCTTAGAAAAAGCAGTTTTTAAGTAATGTTTATGAAACCAGAAGTCAAGCATGATTTGCTTGTATAAGTTTTTTTCCCCAGAATGTCTTATTAACCCTAAAAGAAATACAACTTCCCCATAAAGAATGTTTACAGGAATAATTGCTAGCACAATAGTAAAGCTCAACAGTATTTTCTTCACATGATTAACACATAAGAGACATCAGGATGTTTGTCTAAAAGAGGACACTCACAAAGACAATATTGACCACCCACATTTGAGGGGCTGTGCAGTGTGGACCTCACTTCTGTCCTGAATTAGGATCTTTAGAGAAAAATATACAGAATGTCCAGCTTACTCTGTCTGGCTAAGCCAAAGCCAGTTTCTACTGATTCTCTGCTTTCTGCAAGTCCAAATAATTTGTTAATGTCTCACATCCAACACGACCTTTCTTGTCTGTGAATTTATATTTCCTTTCCTTCCTTTTAATAGGATTTCTGGATTTGTCAGACATAAGTGAGTATGTGTTGAATTTACTGTATTGAACCAGAAATTTTTCAGTGAATTGGTCTAAAGATATTATGTAGCTTACTTACTTGGTAAATGGATGACATCTATACTACGTTATTTAATAGAGAAGAAGCTTGATTTTATGATTTATCATTCATACATAAGTAATAGAAACTTAAAGGAGACTAGATCTTCGAAAACTTTAGGCTGAAAAAAAAACATCAAATTTATGGAATTTAAGAAGCTTATTTTCTTCCTAGGGTTGAGATGGGTATTCCTTTTTATGTGGACATTCTTCTCTTGTTCTGGGATAAAGCAGTTGGTTGACTGTCATTTCAAGCATACATTACAGCTTCAGTAAAAATTCAAATGAGGTTGCACATGACACTTCCTCATCATTCTTAGCATAGAGCAGGAGCACAAAGGCAGTGTCTTCATTGTGTGATGCTCTGTTTTTCTTAGAGATGGAAATAGTTATATAAACAAGACAGTGAATTATATAAACAAGACAGTGTCTCTGTAACCTGGAGCATTTTACTTAATTTTAGCTTTCAACTATTTAATGATGAAGAATCAGCCATGTGATCTCTGAAATTTAGGAGCTGTGTTTTGTTAGAATGGTTGTAGACATCATCTCCACCTTATACTTTTTGGAGAGAATTCTATGACAAAGATTTGGTGAATCCAACACCAATTACTCATTCTTCTCCAAAGAATAGTGGGCTGTTTTATTTCAATTTTTCTAATGAATAGGTTATCTTTGGAAGAAAGTGGACCATTTCTTCTATAGTATATAGATATCTACATTGTCAATTAGCCTGCCACAGGTAAGATGGTAGTGCCAGATTTCTGTCAAGTCTTAGAAAGGATATAACCAGGTCTTTCTGCACACCTTTCTTGCTCTTCATCATTGTATTTGGCTTATATGCACTGAATCTTGGAATGGATGAGAAATATCAATAGGTGAAATACGGTTTACCAGGAAGGGAAGGAAAATACTGAAATGTATCCCATAACACAGAATTTCTTGAAACGTTAACATTCAGGGATTTTTCTTGTTTGATGGACTCTTAAAGTATCTTGGGAAGAGCTATCTTTGTATTTCTCTAAGGCATATGTTTTATTAGGAAAAGAAATGTGTTTTTTTAATAGAAAAAAATAAAACTGATTCAAAGTCTTAATAGCGGATAAGTCAGGTATATTATCAACTCTGTTTCTTCTCCTTTTTGTTTGAAACCTTCTTAGATAAAAGCATCATTTCCAAGAAGCAAAACCAATCTCATCTTAATGGATATGTGTAAAGAGAAGTTAACATTTGTAAAGAATTTGTTTTACTTCCTGTTTCCTGTAGATGGAGCTAAATCCTTAGTCATATGTTTATGTGTCTGGGAATTCCTGGGAGAGAGATCTTTGAAATACAGTATTAAGGTCTGGTACTGAAAGTTTCTAATTACTGACAATAATTGTTGTCACAATATGCATGATTTAGTGTTAAAGATAAAAAAACCACAAACAAAACAAAGCAAAAAAAATCTCCACATTTTTGGAGACAGAAATCCTGTGTCTGTTTCCTGGTCTTGTAAGTAGCTTGTCTCTAAATATGAGAAAGTATGACTGGACACCAAGTTGTGTTTCAAATTTTGTCTAAGGTTATGTGTGATGTTTTTGGGCTTATTTTTATAAAATTTTGAATTGTGAAAGGGTCCATTATCCATTGTCCCTGCTGGCGGGTGTTTCCTAGTCTGCCCTGCTGTTCCCTGTGACTGACTGACCATATATGACCAATTGCCAGATGCTGGCAGTCTTCCTGTTCACAGGCAATGGGCAATGCATATTTGCAGACTGAGAGATGCACTTTATTACTTCCCCACATGGCTTCCAAAGGATGTGGGAGCACAATGCGACAAGTCCACAGGAAGCGTAAAAAAAGAAACGGGGGGGGGGGGGGGGGG
>NW_012267225.1:3307546-3334845 GCF_000151885.1 Dipodomys ordii
GGGGGGGATGTTTGTAAAGAAGCTGATTGTCTTCCTACCAAGTTGCTCCCAGAGAAGTGTTACAATGTTAGATAGAAAAAGCCTAGTACTATGAGAGGGTTCGAAAATAGGAATAGTCCTACATACATATTTTTATTAAGTACAATTTTTCATGTTGAAGTGAGTTTTATTTAACTCATTCAATAGGGTGTTTAAGCCACTTGATTTCTCTGGAATAAGAAATACAAAGACCTCTCCAAAAATGGTAAAGATGTTTCCTCCCTTTTCTGACTAAATATCATTTTTAAAGTAGTAAACTAAGTCAGAAAATGAAAATAGAACACTGACTTTTTTGACAATTCTATCTTGGGTTTAAGATAATAAAAATATTTGGAAGTTTGGGAAGGAAGAGCAATTGGCATTAGGGTACATTCCAGGCACCACATATTAAAGTTATATATATTAATATATGGGTTTGGGTAAATTTTAATGTTATAACATTCTCAATAATCAAATATTCTTTCCATTTGTATTACTAGATGAAATTTCAAATTGAGTTGATTTTATTTATGCAAGAGTCTTAAATTTATATTCCAAATAATTATGAAAAATATTATAGTACTCAGTTTTACAGACTGGTTAACATTCAGATATATTATTTACTTTTAGTCTTTAAAAAAGTAATTATAAAATTATAGCGTATAAATGTTGGCAGAAAAAAGGAGAAGTATGAAATTTCTAGTTACTAAATCGAAAGCCCCCCAAAACCCCAATGACATTAAATCTTCTCAAAATTACTCTTATGATTTCTTGATTTGATGTGGAAGGAAAATGTCAGCAGAAATTTTTCTTAACATTCCATTTAAACAAATGTCTTTCTGGTTTGTAACTTCTTTCAGGTCAGTTAACAACTTTATATTAATTAGCTAAAGGGACTTGATTAAAACAACCACCACCACAACAATCAAACAATGCTTTGTAGTCATTGAAGCTTCATGTGTTTGGGGAGCTCTCGAAATATCTTGGAAGAAAGCCATCTCCATAATGTGAGAGAATCATGTGATGGATGTAATTCATGTTTCTCTTTTTACTTAGGATTGTGCATAAGTATTTTAATTTGCTTCTAGCACATGACTTGTTAACTTTTGCAAAATTTTAAATAACAAGTATTCCTTTAAATATATTGTTTTCTTCATTAAAAAAGAAACCTCTGATAATGATAGAACTATTTTCTGGTGATAATACTCTCACTTAGCAATACTGAAGATAGCATTGAGAAGTTCAAGCTGATATTTGGTGTGGTGAGAAAGTTTAAATTGATTTTGACCCCTGTAAAGTTGATGGAAAAGTTTTTTAACAAAATAAGAATAGATTCAAAAAATATTACAACTATGTCCCTTGACAGATAATTGTTAAAATCATTTAGGAATCCTTAGTTTAGTATTGGACATTATTTTATTTGTTTGTTTGCTTTGGTTGGGGATAGGTCCTGGGACTTGAACTCAGGGCCTTGGTACAGTCTCTAAGTTTGCTTAAAGCTAGTGTTCTACCCCTTGAACCAAAGCTCCACTTCAGCCTTTTTGTTTTGGAGATAAAAGTCTCATAGACTTTTCTGCCCAGGTTAGCTTCAAATCTTGATCTTCAGAGCTCAGCCTCTGGAGTAGGTAGGATTACAGGTGTGAGCCACTGGCTGGTACTGACATTTAAATTTTTAATTTGGAATAACCTTTCATTTGATTAAGGTGTTTGCTAGTTACTCATGCTTAAATCTATTCTTTCAAATTTCCCTTTCTGGGAGCAAGATGAATTAGGACCATGAGCGTCCAGTGTCTTTGTGCCTGTTGCCTTATTTAATAAGGCCTGGCATGTACAGTCACCAGTTGGATTTGATTAGGTCATTCCTGACATTTTTATGTTATTTTTCTATTGGCCAACCCTCATGCATTAAGCTAGGTGAATTTAGGGGGTCAGGATTCTTTTTTTTAAAACAAAGCACTCAGCACTTATCAGATGTAAATACTTAAGACTCACCATTTCTAAGTCAAGTAAATATTTTCCTGTGTAATTGCTAAAAGCTCAAAAACAACCAAGAAAGAAATATTCAACATGTATGATTCATTGATTCATTTGTACATGGAGAAATAGTGATGTGTATTTCACTTTATTGTCCTGGCATAGAAGTGTCTTTTGTTAATTTCGGTGAGGGTAGTAGATAGGCTAATAAGGAACACACCTGGAGCATTAGAGGTCCTTTTAGAAACCAGTCTACTTGTCATCTCTCCCTTAGTTGGGTAGCCCTGCCCTGGTTGGTTCACTGTCCTTAGGTAGAAGGGAGGTGGAAGGGAAGAATGAGGAAAGGGAAAAAACAAATGATGGGCCGAGGCAAGTCAAATTGCATAAACTTATTTATGCTAAGATGGGATTACAGTAAGGGTAAAAATTGTTTTGCGTTTCCGGAAGCACAAGCAACCTTGCTTTTCTTGTGAATGAATCACAGAATGGTTTGGATTCAGAGTTTCAATCAAGAAGGCTGCCGCGTCTAGCCCAAGCTATTTTGGCAAAAGTCAGAAAGATGTGTTACCAATTTGCCTGGGCTCAGTGTGGATTGGTTTAGGCTGCTTTCATTTGTGTGTCATTGTATTTTTAGGATCACGATCTTCAGAGCTATCAGCAATTTGTTTCTAGTTGCTTAATTATTTCTCAATATTGCGACATGGTTATAGAACACTTAGAGAATTTATAATCCATCAAGATTAATTAAAGGACAGATTCTTGAATATAGAATTGAAAACTGTCTTCCTGGTTCTTTGGTATGTCACCCGGGCCCAGCTCACAAGATGTGTGATAGCCATGTGCAATCTCTACAATTTTCCCAGAAGACCTTAATGCAGATTTGCCTCATGTGGAAGAATGCAGCTATCTGACAGAAGAGCACAGCTATTTTTTCTATATTATAATGAACTATTAAAAAGTCACTGAAACCTTTTGTTTACTCTAAAAGAGACAAATAGTCCATCTTTCTATAAACACAATTAGAATATCTTCAGATGCATGGTTAGGTTGCATGAAGCATAATTTCAGGAACTTTTAAAGTGTGGAATAATGGAATATTTCTTTAGTTCTTTGATCTCTCCTGAAAAATACTGTCTTTTTTAAACAAAAAAGGTACTGTCTTTGTTCTTTCTTCATTAACATACTTTTACTCATCATAACTTTGAACCAAATTATCCCTTTCACAAACTACTCACGTTGTTTCTTGCTCCTTGGCACAAGGAAGTTATGCATATTTATGACACATCGTGAAGTGTCATTTTAGGAAAGACTGTTAGTATGCCTATGGGAAGAAGGAAAGTTAGATTTTTTAGCCACAGAATCTTCTTCATTGTGAGCCTTTAGCTTCCTGGAGTGAGTTCACAGAGGAGGGGAGGGATTCCATTTTAAATAACATGTTGTCAGTGAGCTAACTTTCCACTTATTTTTAACATTTAAACTGTACAGATTCAACTTATTTAAATAAAACATACATACCAGTGGTTCTTTGAAGAAATCTATGCTAAAATGTATAACTTAAGGCTCACAATTTTACATTATTTTTGAAGCATGATATAAATTGCATTGGTGTTTATCTCATATAGAAGTCAGAAAACATCTTGTAATCTTTTTTTTTTCTCCTTGAAATCTTTTAGGCTTAAAACACACCACTAAAAAAAAAAAAAAAGTGAGAGACTGCTGTCTCCTCAGTAGAGAACTCTATTACCAACAGAGGGCGCACCAACCTATTTTATATTTAGCACAAGCTGGAAATAAAGAAAATGTTCATTTTTTTCTTTATGCGTTCTTAGTGCACCTAACATATAATGATTAATTGATATTAAAATTTAAAATGATAACCATAAAAGCTGTAATAATTGTATTAGAATAGTGATAGAACTATCACACATAGCATGTGAGGTTTTGAACTGGAAAAGACCTTAAAGCTTTCTGTTGAATGTTCTCTTTTCCTAGCTGAGGAAGTTGAAGTCCTTGACCTTCAACTTAAACCATCACCCAGGAAGTACCTGGAGAAGATCCTTGCTTACATGATGGATTCCATTGACATTGAGTTAACCAGACTGTGCCACAGATAAATGCATTTCAGCTCAGTAATGATAACTTCAGGGGCATACATTATTAAAGTCAATATTGCTCAGCAGATGTTTATCATTGGAGACTCTTCGCTATAAAATCATTTGTCTTTTCAGAGAAATGGCATTTTCTGGAAGAAGGTGATCTCTTTCCATCTCTAAATCTCTAGCTGTGAACCGTCATTTTGCCAAAGGTGTCTTTTATAGCCTATGACTATTTCTGTAACATAGAAAAATAGAGTGCCATTTTGTTTTTCAAATATTTGTCTGATAGTATGATGATGTTTCTTAGTGAGTCGACAAATATCAAACTTTGAGGAATGATCAAGGAGACTTAGCTTCTATTCTCTTTCCTGAGGCTAATAGAAATATATACTACTATTAAAGAAATAGATGTTGACATTAAACTGCACTCTTCCATTAATGCAAAAACAGAAGTTTGAGGGCTGGGGCATGGCCGTAGTATAAAGTCCTTAGTTCAAACTTGAAGACTGCCAAAAGGGATAAGCTTAAATCCAACATGAATACACAATGCACTAATAATAATCACTTTAGTGATTCAATTAAAACAACAGAAAGTTGATGACATAGACTTTAAAATTGTTATTTATTTTGTAATTCATAAAAGTTTTTCTTGATAAGAATATCAAGTAGCATGAAGGCTGTTTCAAGGAGACAGCTGAAAATAACAAAATAGATTGGTTGCAAATGTGAGGAATACATAGAATTTCTGAAAAACTAAAATATTGTTTAAGATCTAGCCATATTTGCCTGCTTTTACCTATGGGTTATATTTTCTGTCAGTCAATGAAAAAGGGGCTAGTAGTTTAACAACAAAATTAATTCAATGTGTCTTACTTGGGAAATACCCAATGAAAATGTCAATCAATGTTTTGAATAGAAAGATTAGTCACTTGATAAAATTTTAGAAATATAACTTTAGAATATGGTTTTGCTTGGAAAGTTTCTGGATTTCAAATTGATAGGACTGGTCCAATCATTTAACTGAATTTCAATTTGTCCAAACACAGAGAGAGATATGTTTGAGATATAATGTTAAATAAATAAATGCAGGTAACATATTTCATCCATTGCTTGGGTCAAATTACTGGTTGGTATTATTATTACCTTTAGAATGCAGAAAAGTGATCCTCTTCCTTTTAGTGTATGGCACTTTGGAGCTGAAGAATCTTACTAAAGAACTGAATGTCCAGCCCTTGATTTCCTAATAAAAGTAAACGGTTAAATCAGATATTCTTTTAACATCTGCTGGAGATGAACATTTGGTGATATTATCATATTATTCCAAATGAAGGAAGCAATGATCTTATTTTCTGCTTTGACTTTGGGGTCTTTGCATGAATAACTTGTGTAAAACAAATTACAAGATCATTTTGGTGAAAGAAATGTTATTTGTAATATCTACCTGAATTGGAAATTATTTTTTAGGAGATAGAATTTCTCCCATGTTTACATAATTAGGAAATATCTTGGACAAATGTTAGCCAAAACTGGGAGTGAGCGAGAGAAGGGGTGACATGATTCAAAAGAAATGTACTCATTATCTTACTTATGTAACCCCTCTGTACATCATCTCTAGAACAACAATAAAATATATGTAAAGAAATTAGACAAATCACTTGGAAGCAGTCTCTAACATTATTTTAAAGGTTAATTCATTTTTCTCTTTTGTTGTACAGTATGTCCTTTTGTGGATGGTATTTAGCATCAGTTTTCAAACTATGCTATTTCAACCTATGCTATCAATTAATTAGTATGATCACTTTTATATTTTAGTGTCTGCTTTTGCTTAAGAAATTGGCAAATTTCCTAATTTCATAAATGGAGACATAAGAAAATGGGTAAAAGTTTTGTTTGGGAGCCATCTTAGCTCTCACTTTTCCCTATTCAAAGTGTGAAGATATGTAGGTCAGGTGCTCATTGCGCTAGGCCCTAACTCCAAGCTCTACTCCTCCAGGGGAATGGCCAACAGAGGTCTTAGCCACAAACTGCTAGTTTGCTGTGCTTCACAATTAAGATTTTCAATTGTTTCTTGGATTTGTGCAAGGCGATGCATCATAAGTAGAGTGTGTTGTGTGGCCTTAAGCAGGATAAGGGGCAGCTTCACATGATCAAATGCACTTAGGATTCTGCAGCCAGGGGTGTGACTTTAGGCAGTTTTGAGTCAGGACTACTATAGCATCTCATTAGCTCAGGGCAATAGCTGGACTTAAGTGAATTATGAAAAGAAACACAACAAACTTCCTTTTTTCTCCTCTTGCATTTCGGGTATCACAATCATAGATAAGGACTATGAACCTCTACAGTCATCAACCCTACTAATTAAAACAAAAGCAAACACACACGAATACAGAAAGTGCTAAACTTGAGCTACCTCTCTGACTAATAATGAGGGTTCAGATACATGTGGTTCATTTGCAGATGCAGGTGGAAGGAAATCCATTCCTGTGAGAGAATGGGGATTCAAGGAAGAGTGGGATTTTTTCTCAGTCCGTGTTTACATGGCTGGTTCCAGTTGGATTTTCACTAACTTTACTTTCATGCTCTGTATTGCAATACCAGACATGTAACTTCATGGAAAGAATGCTTTCTACTCATTTGCTTTGTTCACATGTTTCAAGCGAGCAATTCTGTAGACCTCAGTTAGTGAGGGTTTTTGTCATTTGAAACCATTAATAACTCCTCCTTTCTAAGTTATGCAGAAATGAATGTGCAGAAAGGAATGAAGACAAACTAAATGCAAAAAGGTAGAAGCAATTTATGCTGAGCTTACTGCAGTAAAGGGACAAGTCACTACCATTGGTGTTTTTCAGAGATCAAAGGTGGGTAGGAGAAGCTGGGCACTGGTGGATCATGCCTGTAAATCCTAGCTACTCAGGAGGTTGAGATCTGAGGATCGTGGTTCAAAGCCAGCCCAGGCAAGAAAGTCCATGAGACACTTATCTCCAATAAAGTACCCAGAAAAAGCCGGAAGTGGTGCTGTGACTCAAATGGTAGAGTGCTAGCCTTGAGCATAAAGAAGCTCAAGGACAGCTCCCAGGCCCCAAGTTTAAGCCCCAGGATCAAAAATACAAAAGCAAAAACAAAACTAAGTAAGCAGGAGAGTGGGAAAACTCTCTATGGGCAAAGCAAAGGCTTGAGATGTGCTTCTGATTAAAAACTGCTGGCCTAGGCAAGCTTTGTGTCTGGGAAAGACACTGGGAAAGAGCTGTATTTGGCTTGCCTTGCTTGATTGCAAGTTGAAAGCCAGGGTGAAAATGATGGAAGCTGTGAATTATCAATCAAAGGCTGTCTATTCTTGGCTGACTGCTTCTTAATCTTTGGGTCAAAGTTCAATTTTCTCTCTCTCTCTCTCTCTGTCTCTCTCTCTCTCTCTATATATATAGTTATCTTTTTCATTCTCTCACTGTAAAGCAATGAATGAATGAATGACTACTTCCAAAAGTTCTACAAAGAAGAGGCCTAAGGGAGTCATTTTATGGATGAATTAGTATGGTGCTGCATTTGAATAGAAAAACCCCTCACTTTAATTAAATTATTCACTGATGTGGAGTGGTTTTGGAGCAAGACTCCTGGGTACAATGAGGCTGCTCTATATCTCACCGCTTTTTTCAGTTCCGTGCCTATAGACTGGCTCTGCTGGGTCAAATTGTATTTCATTTTTGCCAAGTAGCTACCATTAACTCTTTTTGTGGTAATGAGGTTTGAACCCAGTTTTCTTGGATAGACAGAGGCTCTGTTACTAAGCCATGCCTTGTTATTATTAGTATTTTTTGAGTTGGTTATACATACCTGCACATGAGCCTCCTGTTTTAATCTGGTCATTGTAGTTTCTTAGGTTAAAAACAGACTCTCTTGAACTTTTCTGCCCAGGCTGTCTTAGAACCATAATTCTCCGATTCTCAACTTAGCTAGGATTATAAACATGAGCCACCAGTGCTTGGCTTGACATGAACATAGAATAAACAGAAAAAGGCTCTACAAAGAGTCTCAGGTTTCAAGTCTTAAAGAGAACATGTTTATTCCCTCAAAGCTCTGTTCTTATGAAGTATGCTACCAACTAACTTGCCTTGACGGTCCCAGGGATGTTATTGAGAAGATGATGGATGGGAAGAAGGCTAAAAGAATGGGAAGACTGAGAAGAGATATAGACCAATGAACTGCTGGGTAAATTGAACAAAATCAGATACTATGAGAACTAATGATTCCCTGAACTAATTCATTTATAAAGTGAATAGTCTATTCAGAATAAAAATAATTATATTAAGTGGAAAAATAACTACATTTAAGGTTATCAAAAGGCAAGAAAATCTCTTCAGTGACTAAAGTTAATGGACTTGTACTGTTTTGCTATCAATTTCTTCTTTCAGTATATTTCTCTCTTTCCATATATACATATATGTATATATATATGTCTATACTTATATACATATTAATACATACTAATATTAGTATCTATATGACTTGTATGACTACTGGATGAGTTCACACATCACAGTAAAGCAAAATGATTATGATCTGAATATTACTTTCATATATTGAATAGTCCCAGAAGTGCCTTTTGTTTGATTAGAGTGATTTTTCACTTAGTATATGAAGATACGTATTTTTTAAAGTGAAGGATTTTTAATACCTCTCCAGTGCCTAAATGCATCCATCATGCCATCTTCCATTTCTATAAAGACATTCATCGGAAGCTTAGCTCTCAAGCTCCATGGTGGGTATCAGTTCCTTTCCATCCAGCTGCATATGTGACTTGTTGTGGAGATACAAACACAGGGTAGTGCCCACTGGGGTTGTTGGGACTTGAGGCATGTCTGAGATTTTACCTGAGCTATAACGAACATTTCTGGCATCTGCAATTTCATGGAGGCTAGCAGAAGACATAAGACCCTTGGGATACAGATAGACAACAATATTATTGTTCCTGGGACAGCAGCCAATTTGGGCATCGTAGTGTGTGCTGAGTATAGGAGGATGCGATTGGAGCTGAATCGAGACATGGATGCATATGTGTACAGGGAAGGCCTCACAAACCTGATTGCAGGTGATTTGGATGATTTGAACTGAGATCTTTCTGGGACAGCTTGGAAACTGCTTTGAGTAAGTGAATAAGACTGGAATTAACTCCCATGCAAAGCCCAAAGATAAGGGATGGAGAGAAGCAATCTGAGTCTGCTGACCAGGACACAAAGTTTGCCCTTTGGTGATCATCTTAGAATAGAACACAGAGAGAGAGAGAGAAAACTCACTATGAAAATGCTTATTTGTGGATCCCAGGGGGAGTATGACCTTCATCCTGGAGGAAACTCTTCCCACAGAGACACTGTGTTGCTGTGCGTTGTAGAGAGTAATAATATCTATCAATCTGCAGCTCATAACATTTCAGCGAAACACAGCCAGCCTTTATTGCCACCGTGCACTTGACCTCTTTATCAAATTCTTTTTCACCCGATTGCCAGTATCACCTTGTTCTTATGTAGTTTGTGCTTCAGCCAGCTTCAGCCTCACTAACAAATGAGGTGAAATCCACATAAGGAGGTATTGGAGCCATTCTGAATGGAAATAGCTTGCCTCAGGAGCAGCAAATTAGGTGAGGAACAACAACAACCACTCCACCTTTCCAGTCATTTATTTCAGCTGGAGCCAGTATTCGCCAATGAATCAATCAACATTTACTTTATCTGTCCCCTACAGCAGTTTTGCAAATCGTTTTCAAAAAAAATCATTGAACCACTAACAGTTTATCGGCTCTGAAAAATAGACACAGCTTCTTGTATCCTTATCTCTCTCAGTTGCCTTCAACTCATTTCACCGCTTTGATTTTAGTAAGAATATGGATGTATGAGTGTGCATAATATATATGTTTATATATTATAACCACAGACTTCCAAAATTCCTTCACTGGTGAGCTTATGGGTGGAGGGAAATGAACATTTGATATCCTTATAACCCCTCGGTTATTGCTCGACTTAGGAAGCCAAGTTAATTAGATGAGAATTTTTTTTTTAGGAACCCTTTTGTAGATTGTTGAATTAACTCCTTATAGTTCCTGCCTCGTCTGCTAAACAGATCCCAGCTGTCCTGAGGAATGATCTCTTCAGTCTCTCCTCAGTAGAGTTGCCATTTCTCGATGTTCTGCTGAATTTCTAGACTCCTCTTCAGGAAACTGAGCAATGTGGAGAAACAGGACGATCACGTGTGTGCCTTCTCTTCATAATCATATTCCATGCCGAACATTGATGATGCCTGAAAATAGGTATCTTATATAGGGGCTAGTTTTATGTGTGACGATGATGGTAGTTGAGGCCAAGAAAATAATTTCCTCATAGTCAGTGGCATGTTGCAAGTTCTATTACATTAATACTCATTTCCCAGGGAAATATCTCTGCTAAACAGATTTTTAAAAATAGTTTGGGGAACAAGATGTAAATCATATGATTGATTAGCATTATCTCAATCCTTCATTAACCATAGGAATTAGTTCAATTATTTACTATCATCAGTTGAATGATGTGAAAATAAAGTTGATGCAGAATAGATAATGTATTGGGTGTCACAAGTTAATAAGGGTACAGCAGCAATTTAAAGCTAATTTACAGTGATTTAAAAATTTATACTCTTAAAAAAATAGGTCCAAGACCAGGATTCAAACTCAGTACCTATAGCTTTTGCTCATTGGCTAGCACTCTACTAACTGAGACACACCTCCAATCGCAGAACCCATACTGTTAAGTATGTAATATATATATATATATATATGCCATATATAGGCTATATGTAATATATTGCTATATATTATACTGTTATATATAAACATGTATATTATAATATATAATATAATATATTGCATTATGTATATATTTATATAATATATTGTATTGTTATGTATTATATATATTCTATACTATATAGTATAGTATATAATATACAATATGCTATATATTATATTAAGTATATAACATACATACAATATACATATGATATTATATATCATACTTAACAACACACTTGTGGCCTTTATAACTAAATGTTATATGGAGAAATAAAAATAAGGCTGCTAAAATAAAATTTGCACACATAACTGAATTGGCTTCAATATTTGTAAAAATAATTAATATAGTTGTTTACATGCTTTAATATGCTATGGAATCATTTTTAAAGACTAGCTGCTGAAAGATACTACTCAGTTCAAATGTTTTGTTTCAATCCTCCATTGTTTCTGTGATAGAAATTATCATTAAAAATATGACTGAATACTACTAAGAGTTCAGTAATTGAAGTTTTATATTTGTCTTCTGAGAGTAACTTGTCAGTATGAGGCAGATTTATGCAAATGCACTTAACAAACAAGAGAAAATCTCAGCATCTGTAACTCATTCTATAAAAGATTTTATGTAATTCAAGGCAAACAATTTACTATTAAATTACTTCTCTTAATGCACATACACTCAATAAAGTGGTTGACTGACATTTTCATGTTTTAAAAAATATAAATATGAGGACTTTCAGCAAGATTGAAGTTGTTTGGAAAGACTTTAAGTTTCACCACACACTCATATGCTTTGGCTTAAACATATGTTTTTTGTTGTTGTTTGCTTGCTTTTTTAAAAATGGAGGATGAGCTGGCAGATGACAAATATGAGAGAAAAACAAGGAGAAAGGGAGTGGAGACACAACAATTCTTACTCTTATTTACAGATGTTTAGTTACTTTCAAATTTGATAGAAATAAAATTTTCCACTATGGAAAATGTGAGTTTTCCCAGCTATCTTGAGAAATAATGAAAATCCAAGAAATATATATATATATATATTTTACTTTTGAGAGTATAAAAATGCCACATAAGCTACCAAGTGCATTAAGCAATTATTTAGGTCATTTTCCCTTTTCTTTGTTGAATATTTTTCATTTTTAGACTGTAACAATGCTAGAACAATTATTTGGTAAATTAATAAAACATTCTGTTCAGTGTACAAATGCAAACAACATTAATGTGATTAAAACAATACCAAAACATTTCATGCTATTTCCTTGTCATATTGCCAGAGGTTAAATCACAGATTAAAAACAAGAGAGAAGGAAGTCTTCTAGATGTCAAGATTTGTTTTCTAATATACAATTCTTTAGGTTGAGATGCTTTTCTTCTGTATGAGTCGTCAAATACAGTAAATTTCCTTAGGTCTAAAAATAAAATGGTGATAGAAGGCATGACAGAAAATTTTAGGATGTATCATTTCCAAACACAAAGCTAAATAATGATATTAGTATAACCTAAATTCATGATGGTATATTCTAAGTGATTTTGTGCTTTAATTTGTGATTTATTATGTCAAAGCCTTGTATCCATGAACAATAGTGATGAAAAAATCAGTTCAAATAAAAATTTAACCCTTAGAATCTTTTGGTCACAGATATTTGTATATATTACTTTTCTGATAACAAAGCAATATTGAGATCAGTAAAATTCTTAAAAACAATTTTTATATTAGCATAGAATCCTGTGGCAAAAATGGTTTGGGATTTATATTCAAGTGGAAACAAAAGATATAACCTACTGCAATGTGATCTCACTCATGTATATTTGTCAGTGGATACCCAAGTCATAAAGTCACTATGGTATTTAGATCAGCTTATTTATTGTATTTAGTTTTTGTACAGCATTTCAGTTTTTACAATTGGAGTATTTTCTGCTCGGAAAATTTCTCTTTATGATTGCTTCATTTTTTTTTTTCTGTTGCCAACGTTTGAGCTCAGGGATTTAGACTGCTCAGCTGGCACTCTGCTGCTTGAGCAATGCTTCCAACCCGGCTTTTCTGCTAATTATTTTGGAGTTGAGGCTGCGGGGAGGGAGCATCTCACAGACATTTGTGACAGGGCTGAGTTCAAACTGTGACCCTTAGATTGCCAGCCTCTTGAGTAGTTAGGATTATATGAGTGGGACATCTGCACCCTGAAACTGTTTGAACTTGTGCTAAAAATTGGTATTCACAACATTTGTAAGAGGCCATATAGTATTTCAAAATTCATTGAAATGTTAAAAAGCAGTCAAGAATTTCTATCAACATAGAGGAGACTCAACATTGCATTTTAATTATATGTAAATTCAGTGATGCTCTCTTAACTTCTCATCTAGCAGAAGAGTCAGTCTAGTTCAAGGTGCGCTGAAGGACACACACTGCAGTTCGTGGTGGACTAGAAGGATTAACCATAAAGGAGATGGATAATCAAAGGCTGGAGGAATCACCGGAAGTTAAAACCTTTCAAAAGAGTGCAGTAGACACAGACAAGGCTGGTTTAGGAGTGCTTTCTTCTCAGTTAATACCCTAAACTTTCAAATCTAAGAAAGCTCTACAATCAGCTTCTGCTGACTTAGGTCAGTCTTACTGAGATGTATGGACCAAATTTAATAAAGCACCTATTAATTAGAATATAATTGACTACCCACATCGGAGATGGCTCACTTCTATCATCATCCAATTGTTTGGCCTGCTGCACCAAATCACAAACTTGTTGCCTTAAGACAACAGTGGTCATTTCTTTTCTCCCAATTGTGGAGGCTGAACATCTGAATTCAGTGTTATGGCAGGTCTAGACTTATTCTGGATTTCTTTGTGCTTTTTTTTCTTTCTTTTTCTTTTTTTCTTTTTGTTGTGAGGCCTGAACTCTGGGCCTGGGCACTGTCCCTCAGCTCTTCAGCTCAAGGCTAGCGCTCTACCACTTGAGCTACAACACCACTTCTGGCTTTTTCTGCTTATATGGTGCTGAGGAATCGAACCCAGGGCCTCATGCATGCAAGGCAAGCATTCTACCACTGAGCCACCTTCCCAGCCCTTGTTCTGGATTTCTTTTCCTCCTCCAGCCCTGAGAGCTCTGGGGTTCCTAGGCTTGGGTTGGTATGACTATAATCTCAGCCCCCGTCTATCTGCACATGGCTTTTTTTCTTGGAATCTATGTGTCTTTTTATGTCTCTTTCTTATGGAGACAACTTTCAATGAATTCACCTCAATCCAGAGTCATCTCCATCTGATCCTGACCTTCATTACATCCGCAATGACCCTGTCCATAAGTATGGTGACATTTGAGGTTCTGAGTGGATATCAAATTTGCATTCGACCTATAGTATCCCATCCACATAGTTGTGAATATGTTAGGCCGTCAAGCTGTACTCATCACTCAGCAAAAAGAAAGATGAAGAAGAAAACAATCCCCATGTCTCAGAGATGAGTCTGTGTACGTAAACTGACAATGCCAAAAATGCTGAATGCTGCCCTTGCACTGTCTCAATAAGGGGAGAGAGGGCATGGATTTCATTAAAAGCCCACTAATGACTTTGGGTTGAGTGACTGAGAAAGGCTTTCCAGCACTCACTACCCAATGGATAAACCCATAAGGGCCTGGGTAAGCCAGCCCGGAAGGCATTAAGCCACATGATGCTCAATTAAAACAGACAATCTGGCTTTCTGTGTCCTTATAACTGATCAAAAATTGTTTTGTAGCTACAGGCAAAGTACTGCGGGAAGCTTCAGGAATCAAGCTGGTCTTCTTAATATTTGACCTTTTACATGTGTGGTACTTATGTCTTGTCCTTAATTATTGTATGATTATTGACAGGATGAAATTGAGCTATGTTTTTTAAAGCATAAACATATAAAATAAAAATGTAAATAAAGTGCTTTAAAAATAAAAATAATAAAACCATAAAATAGATTTTGCTAAAATGAAATATGTTGTCAGCTGATGTTTTCGCTGAGATCCTTACAAAAGAAATGTAACTGGAAGGAAGTCATAATTCTTCCATTAATCTAGTGAGTCACTCTAAGTAAGGGTGGATGGAATTGTAATGAGGGATGAAAATGGCCATGAGAAAAAAATGGAAGATAAAAATTCCACCCCTTTGAGGGATACTTGGAACCACGACAGGTCTTTACCCAATTATTGTTTGGTTCATTTGGAGGAACTGCTTGCTTTGTTTCCTGGCATGAAACATCATTGAGGATTGAATGAGAGAGGTCTTATTCACATTGCATATTTCAGGAAATAAATTACCATCAGAAGGGCAGTAACACAGTTATTGATCAATTGGTAGGATCATAGAAGTCTATTGATCAACTGTTATTTGGCAGTAGAAGCTTAAAACATCATCAGAATATTTATAAACCTGGATTTTCTACACTTTGTGATGGTAATATTTCTGGTCATCCTGGCTTTGTAATTATATCAGGTTAAATGCTAAAGCCAAATAGACATGATGTTTTTCTTCTTTCTTTTCTTCCAGCTGAAATCATTGTGATAGTTTAACTGATGTGTCAAAATTTAATTCAGGAGGAAAACCTGAGAACAATTATATTCACAGCTATAGGCAAAACAATGATCCATATGTTATCAGTGTAATGAATTCTTAAGTGAAGAGCTAATCAGTATATACATGAAGACACAAATGACACAAATGTGAAAAACCAAAAGGTGCGGCATGCAAAAGTGCTCTGAAAATTAGGCTCTGAGAGTGGGACATGTTCCTTTCTATTAGGACAGGTAGAGGGCTTCAGCCTACCCAAATTGATCTGAAGATAAAATACTAAAGCATTTAGAACAAAGCTACAGGATGAGGAAGTGAACAAGATCTGGGGGCATGGCTCACATGGTGAAGCACTCCACTGGCAAGAGTGAGGCTTGAGTCTAAACAGCACTGAAACAGAAAAGAAGCAAATATGAACAAAAGAAAATATTAGTGGAGTGGTGAAGGGAGCAGAAGCAAAATGAATTAAAATGGCCAAATATTTTGTTTAGTCCTAATCGCTTCCTAAGAAGAAAAAGTTAAATAAAACTCCATCTCAGATGTTTTGAAGCATTTGGAAAGTTACCTGTTACATAAGGATGAATACATACTAATTAGTGTTGGGTTTATTAGAGTCCTCTCTTTTGAATAAGATGGCTAAGACAGTTACTATTTAGAGCAGAAATCACCTTAGCTATGCCAGATTTGAAAATACTGTTTTTTTTAAAATCAGCTGTAAGATGTAATTCTTTCTCATTCCTCTGTCTAAATGTTTAAACCTGAACTCGCTATAAAACTATATATAGCAAATGCTACTAACAAAGCCTCTAAAATCATAGTTGGAAGATTTCCCAATTATTCAAAATTTGTCACAATAAAGATTTATTAGATATTTAATTTTTCCTAGGAAATATGAATTGAAATCATAACAACTTCCCCAAATTAATGATGGTAGCAGATTTGTCTACCAGAACAAGAGTTTTCCTTACTCATAGTCAAATGACAGGTCACTCCAGACATAGATTTTTTTTTTTACAAATTTCATTTGCTTTCCTTTTAAAATGATTACAATTATTGATAAACAATGAATATACTAAGTGATACATTGGAATAACTTTTTAAAAAAGAGACTCCTTTGTTTGTCAGGGTTTTCAGTATAGCACAGTATATCTTGGAATAATAAACCGGCAGAGATAAAGGTGTTCATCCATGTGATGAGATCCCTGGAACGGTCCTGGTGAAGTGTCAAAACTGATCACGCTGAGAGTTTTCCAACCTTGCAAAGATGGTTAGATTCCAGAAAATTGTTCCCTCTGGAGGTTCATTCCTGGACATAATGTCGGTCTGGCAGTTCCTCTCTCCTGTCAGTGGGTCTCTAAGGAAAGGGCTTTGGTTCTGCTTCATTTTACCATTCTGTATCCATTTTTATTTTTATTTTATCAATGTATATTGTGGCTACAAGTCAGGAGGAAACGTTAGTACCTCTGTCTACCAAATCAGCTACTGCTAAGAGCTTGAAAACGACTGGCAGCCTTAAGAAATCCACAGAGCAAGATTTACAGATAGTGTGACCATTGCTTTTTCAGTTACAGTAGTAGGTGAACTGGAAAGGAAATCAAGTCACGGAGTTTTTATATTTTATGGTGTCATGCTTAATTAATGTCTGGTTACTGAACCAATAGCTGAAATATTATCCTAGAATTCTGAAGTATATTAAGAGGTCATCTCAGAAAAATTTCTCAATTTCCTCTTTAAACAGCTATCATGAGAATTTGAAGTTGTTCCAGAATTTACAACCACAAAAGTATAGAGATGGTATAATTTGTTTTATCTTATTAATTGATAGTATTAACTGACAAACTTGATGTTTGTTGGTAATTTAAAAATATAATACTGGCTGGGTGCTGGTGGCTCCCGCTTATAATTCTAGCTAGTCAGAAGGCTTCAATTTGAGGATTATGGTTCAAAGCCATTCCTATCAGGAAAGTCCGTGAGACTTCTATCTCCAATTGACCACCAGAAAACCAGAAGTGGCACTGTGGCTGACAGTGATAGAAGCACTGACCCTGAGCAAAAGGAGCTCAGGCCCTGAGTTCAAGCCCCAGGATCATTAGTGGTCTTAAGACATTATTTGTCTCTTTCTTCTTTCCCCCAACCCGAGGAAGGCCTTGTTCTTTCCTCTGTACATATTGACACATGCACCAAGAAGAATTCTTTAATTGTTAGCTATGTCCTTTCATGCAGCAGCTCTGCAATTCAATGAATCCCATTTGTCCAGCCTTTCTTTGATTTGTTATGTTTCTAGATATTTATTTAGGGAATTTTAACCTGTGCCAGGGAGCCCTAGTGTATCCCCTATCCCTTCCTGTAATATTTTCACAGTACCTGCTCTTATTTCAAGGTATTTGATCCATTTGGAGTTGATTCTGGTGCAGGGTGACCTATAAGGCTCTAACTTTAGTTTTCTACACATATATAGCCAATTCCGCCAGCACCATTTGTTGAAGAGGCAGTCTTTCTTCTATCTGATAATTTTGGCTCCCTTATCAAAGATTAGGTGGCTATAGGTCTGTGGGATCATTTCTGGGTCTTCAATTCTATTCCATTGGTCCTCAGGTCTGTTCAGGTGCCAATACCAAGCTCTTTTAATGATTACGGCTTTATAATAGAATTTGAAGTTTGGCATTGATATTTCCCCAGCCCTGTTTTTCCTCCTAAGGATTTTTTTTTTATTGTTTTGTATGACTTTTTGGATTCTGTTCCATTAAAGAATGTTGTTGGGATATTGATGAAAATTGCATTGAATTTGTAGATAGCTTTTGGCAGTATGGGCATAGACATTTTTTGTGCCTTAGTTTCCTTCATGCCGTATAAGAGCAATAAACTAAATAAGAACACTACAGAGTACAACTTTATAGGTTTTATTCAGTTGTAAATAATGAATATATGTGAAGTATATTGAACCGTTTCAGATATGTAGTGTAAGTACAAAGTCAGACACAGAATGCCATAACTTTGACTGTTGAAAATGCTATAAATGTAAGAGGATTAGAAAGCTGGAATCTTTGGGAAGGATTATTGCCTTTCTGGTGGGGGGCTGCACAGAGGCATTGGCTTAAGTGAGGCCAGGAAAGAAAGATCCTAGAGGCAAATCATTTTCCCTCTAATTGTGGGCAGACTGTTGCTTTGTGATTGCAGACCTCTGTGCTCCAGGTTTGCTGGATCTCATATTGGTGGTAATCCATCATGGCTCCTGATCAATCTTGTCAAAAAACGGAGGTTATCTGTGTCATAGCATTTCAGATGACTGTAGCCAGGATTCTGGTATAATATTTTCAACTGCTTTGCACACATACCTTTCATTTGTTGGACCTATTTCTTTGTGAAATCAGTTCATCTTATAACTTTTGCACCAAGGCAGCGATTGCTATTATACCTGTCTAGGCTTGCAAAATAAGTGTGTTGTCATGCCTATTGTACGGTGTAAAGTAACCTACTTGTGCTCTGTGGTAGTTTTTTTTAAAATATGGGTTTCAAATTAATTTCATCTAAAATGTTTATCTGTATAGATTCATATATTATATGTATGTAAATATATAAATTTTTTAGTTAGTTCCCTCCCCACCCCCCCAGAGTCATGAGAGCTTTTGGTCTTGCAGGAATTGCTATTAGGGATTTTGATGAGTCAAAATTTCAACTGTTGAGATTTGGCATTTCGGATGACAGGTCTTGGAATTATGACCCAAAGTCAGTGATGGGTAGCGATCATCATTACCACTGGGATGCTGTTTTAACCTTTAAGTTGTGGTAGCCTTGCGGTTTTCATCAGGTCCTTGCACCTGCAAGCCAGATGTTCTTATTGCTGGGCCAGTCGGGCCTTGTTTCCTGGTCCAGGCATAGGCCTGGATGTCATCCCGCTGAGGTTTTCCTACAAAAGCTAGGATAGATAGCAGTTTCCCCAGAATAGCTAGGATAACAGATTAGCAGCACGGTGTCCAGCTTTTTGTTGAGAAGGGCATCTCAAGAACTTTTCTGTCTGGGCTGGCCTCGATCCATGGTTTTCCCAACCTCAGCATTCCAAGTAGCTAGAATGACAACCATGAGCCAGTGTTGCCTAATTAATTTTATCTGTAATGCTAAGGACCTACATACCATATCTTCTGAATTACACCTTGCACAAGGTTGGTCACGTGGTAAATACTTCATATTATTTTATACCTGAATGATAAATCTAGAAGACAGGAAATTAATTCACAGAGCAGAGAACATTTTTTGCATGTCTGAGTTGGGAGTTAATAATGGTACCTTTATCAACAATGCTGCTTTTGGATACCTGAGTAGGTCTACTTTGAAAAGCCAAACCAAACCATAATTATGAGGTTTTGACAAGACAGCAAGACAGATCCCAACCTGTAACACATCAATTAAAAAAGTGTCATGGTTTGAAATGCAGCATTTTTCTAAAGTTTATACTAATATAAAGCAGAAGCAGATATGGAAAAAAGTTCATGGAAGGTTTGATGATACATAAATATACGATTACCAAACTATGAGAAATAGTCCTTATTTTTAAACTCTATTTATCCATTTTGATAATTGATAATTTGATAATTTAATAATTCTCTTCGATAATTCAAAGATAGATTTAGTACAGAGGAAGTTTAAATAAATTAGATATGTTCAAGTGCTAGTATATAACACAGCTTTAAAAATGCTACTGGGAAATACTACTGATTTATGGAAAGTTCTTCATAAAAACATTAGCAAAGAAGGGAACCCTACTGCATTGTTGGTGGGAGTGTAAACTTGTTCAACCACTTTGCAAAGTAGTATGGAGGTTACTCAAAAGACTCCACATAGAGCTCCCCTATGACCCAGCAATCCCACTTTTGGGCATTTACCCAAATGTTTACAAACAAGACCACACTAAAGCTACCAGCACAACTATGTTTATTGCAGCATTATTTATTATAGCTAAGATATGGAACCAACCCAGATGCCCCTCAGTAGATGAATGGATCAAGAAAATGTGGTATATATACACAATGGAATTCTATGCCTCCATCAGAAAGAATGACATTGCCCCATTTGTTAGGGAAAAATTATATTAAGTGAAGTAAGCCAGGTCCAAAGAAACATAGGTCCCATGGTTTCCCTTATTTGCAATAACTAGTATATATCTGAGATAAGCAGAAAAGATCAGATAAGATGATGTTAAGCAAAATGAACCCCAAGATAAGGTTACAAGTGGTTTTTTCCTTCTTGATACTGTTTCTAATGTATTTATAAGACACCAGGTGATTCTTTTTTTGTTTTGTATACCACTCCCCCCACGGTATAACCCCTGTTTTCACTGTATTTGATGTTGGTATAATTTTGGGGAGTGGAAGGGAAAAAACAAATTGTTTAAATAGGGATACAGGTGGACCCATTGCAACAATGAGATGTACAAGGCTCTATGTCGTAAAACGAACTTTACAATTTGGGAGGGGGGAGTGAGGGAAGGGGGAGGGGGGAATATAGTTGTGGAGATGGGAGGGAAGGGATGGTAGGGGAAAAATAAAGGAAGAGGCAACAATGCTTGATAAGATATGTACTCATTACCTTGCTCATGTGATTGTAACCCTTCTGTACAGTATTTTCACAATAAAAACTTCTTTAAAAAATGAAAAAAAAACCATTGGTAAGAGAACAAAGCTCAGTACTCTGTGGTTAAAGTTTGTAAACAATGAGGATAAAGAGAAAAAGGATGATGAGAAAACAAAGTAGAAGAGAAAGGAATTGAGGAAATGGAGGAGGTGAAATAGGATGAGGAGAAAGGAAGCAAGAAAGCTGAATATTTCTCTCTAAAAATGGAGTTTCATGTGTGTATGGGGCTTAATCTATGCCCAGAATATACTATTCCTGAGAGGAAAGAAGAATTTCATACGAAACAATTCTTTTTATTTAAAAACGGAGAGCTGAATTGCTGCACATAGCTTTTCCTTGCATTAATCTCAGATAAAGTGATAGTTTGAATGAAGTTAGAATTTAGCAGACTTAGGGCAATCAGGACAGAAGAACAAACAACACTGAAACATGAAAACCTGTGCCTCAATGTCTTCTATTTATTTTAATTTCAATCCTACTGAGAAAGAAGCAGTTGTATGTTCTGTCTATGGCTTTAGAACGTTATTCCAGTTCATAAGCATCACAAAATAAACCACACCTGCAGTCTTTTATTTGGTCCTGGGGAAATTTCTTTTTCCATCGAAAAATACACAGAATATATTTATATGCTGACGCACATCAATAAAGCATATTTTGAATTAGAAATCAGAGTGATTTTTTAAATTGAAATTGTCATATTACTTTTTCTAATTAAAATTGTTTATTAGAATGAGAGTCATGAGAATGTCTTCAAACACAAAGAGAAGACTTTTAATCTGATTTGGTTCCAAGAGCAATCCAAGGACAATGCGCCAAGATTCCCAGCAGGAGACAATTCAGTTTTTAAACTCTTAAGATGGACTGATTTTTTTAAAAGAGATTCAGATTGAGAAACTGAGTAATGCTAGTTCTGACCCTCACTTTTGTTTTTTTCTATATATCAAATATTTCATATATTGATGAATCATAAATTATATCAGTATTATAAACAGATGGCATGATTATAAAACATTTAATCTGTAACAAAATGTATCAGTTGTAGGCATTTATTTATACTAATGCTTACAATAACATGTCTGAAAAGTTATTATTTTCTCCAGTTCATATATGTAGAGATTTAGAGCATTTGTCTCACAAAATATGTTTTTATGAACGTAGCCAAAGTCTCAAGTACTTTGTTATTCTAAGTTTCCAATAGAAAATAATTTTCGTGGTCTAGTCCCAAATCTTAGTTGTGGCTTGTAACTGCCTAGAAGTCAATAGCAGTGTGATCAAAATTGTATGCAAAGAAAATTAGCAAAAATGCAAAATACTACATGCATATATGCTTGTAACCTCTTTTGCTATCTCCCAACCTGGTGTTCTTGGTTGGGATATATTCTGATTGTATCCTGGTTGGATACATTCTGAATGCCTTAAAGCCAAATGGATGGTTTTACTATTGCTTAGCAAAGGAGTACTCTGTGGATTTATAAATTTGATTGACATGAAGATTATAGGATGAATATAGGGGCAAATATTTTCTAGATGGAAGAGTCACAGGTAAATCAGACAAAAAGAAGCAAACAAGAAGACACCCATTCATGGATGTCACATTTTGGGGAACAGATAGGCCAATGTGCAAAAAGAAGAACAATACCAACAGACTATGAGGGAGATGGGAACACATGCATGCTGACTGTTCTACTTACTTCCTTACACACATTTACGTTGTTTGACATCAACCAGACAGGAAAATGTAAATTTCACTTAAATGTTGTTTATAGAAGGAAGATGCAGAGAATTTACTTTGGCAAAAACATTTAGTAATGTTTAGCCTTAAGAAGATGAGTTGGCTAGACAAGAGATAGAAATTTGGAGCACAAATATGTGAGATGGAAGAATTCTAAGTAAATGATGAAGGCCTGCCTGTAGTCATGCCCAGGCAAATGTAGACACTTCTTGTGGATACTTGATTTAAAGAACACTGGCGTGATTCTTTAGCAAAAATCACCTTCATGTCTAAGAGTGTTTCCTGTGTGTTTCTCCTCCTTAAAGTTGCTGAGACTGACTTGTGTGAAGGTGTTCTGCCTACTAACATCATGTGTTTATAGAAGCATATCCACCATACACATGTGCAGACATCATGCCCACCAAGTTCCCTTGTGTGTCTCAAAGTGAGGACTACTTATCTATGTTTGTGGTACGCTTTGATTGTGACTATGACACTGTTCTTGGAAAAACATAGAAAAGAGTCAATAAGTTTCAGATTGGCTGGTATATGCAAATTTTCTCCAGCTTCTAATTATTGGGATTTATAGCATTTCACTAAAAAAAGTGCTTATTATTAAGTGAAACAGTTTCAAGTACTGTTGCTTGTCTCAAATTCTAATCAATGGTCAGAGAACAGAGATGTGAATCAGCCTCAGTAGCTTTGTGAGTCATTTTTGAGAATGTATAACATTTGAATTACAAGAGTCGTGTTTGGTATAGATATGTGCCAGCTTAATTCCTGTCAACACCAATAAATGAACCCTAAATATTAGTTTAAGAACATAATCATTCTTCAAAACAATTGTGTGAAAGTTGTTAAAATCCTTTCATTGTTCTGTGGGGATTATTATTATTAGTAGTAGTAGTTTTACAAAAAGGATTCATTTCCATAAATCAGGTTATTATATGATGAATCTTGGTCAATATTACCACTTCCACCCTTCCCTTGATGAATATCAGGCTTTCCAATTTCTTATGCAGTATTTAATGTATAGTGTTCAATTATATCCTTTGAGATTCATATTGATATCAATTTAAGTATAACATATCTGAAATAAGCTGATCAGTATGTTATGACCATCAATTTCTTAGCTATGGCAAAGACTTAAATGTTCAGCAATTAAATGTAACAAAGGCAGGCAAATTGTTGAAAGTTCTCTCTTTTAAAGAGTGAGAAAGAAAGAAAGAACTTCCTATGGATTTAACATCTCTTTTCCCATTCTTCACTGTGTTTTATGATTCCCTGGAAGGCACATCACATATTAATAAATGGCTGGGTTTCACTTGATTTTTCTTCTGCTTCATTCTTTCCAAATGGCAAAAATCTATTTATGTGTGAACTTTAAAAGTTAGAATAAGATGCCTCGATGTTAATTGGGTTTTATTCCCTAGAGAAATCACTTGTAATTAAGATTGTTTAAAAAAAAAGTTCACCTCTTAACCTAAACTTTTAAGTGGCATTTTCTTCAGACTGTTGTATACCAATTACCCAGATATAACAACTGTTCCCTAAATTGGGAAATTTTTGTTCCTATAAAGGTTCAATATTTCCTTGAGACAATGACTTATTAATAACCTATGATTTATAAACAGATTTAACAAAGAGTGCATTTAAATAGAAACTTATGTCTAAGACAAATTGAAAAGAAACATTTTTTTCTACCTTCTAACAACAGGAGGTCACCTCTTTATGTAATTTTTACACCTAGGTCACATGTTGTTAGTTACAGGGCTGATGGAAAAAAAGTCATCATCAGAGGGTTGTTTTAGTTGTTTATCTCCCTTTGTAAAGGAAATATTTACTGACTGTTGTCTAAGTGACATTATGTCTGAGACACCAACATGCATAGAACCAAACAAACACATGACTATTAAATCATATTCTTCTGTTTGACGAAAACGTTATCCTGACATTCTTGGATTCATTTCAAGTAGTTGTGACATTTTATATTGCAAATATATTAGTTCACAAGTTGAATCAAATTAATTATTGATTCTTATTGAGTACAAGAAAACATAATTTCACTTGCCTTCATAATAATATGATAGTCCGTCATTTTAAAATCACCTCTACAATTCATTATGATGCATCTCATTAGCCTACAAGAATAAATTCTTGCCAACCTATCTAAGACAGTTTATATTGTGATCTACTTGTCGGTTCTATGAGGGTAAAAATCATCTTAATTTTGTACCATTTCCTAAGAACAGAACTGAAGGATAGAATATGTTCTGATAAATGCGTCACTCAGTGAATTGGGCCCTCAATAACCATCGCAGAATGTCCATACGCCAACCTTCAGATGCCTGACAGCAGGCCTGCTTACATCAATGTCACTGCAAGTGCATGAGTAATGCCCTGTAATGTAATAGTGTGGTGTCTATGACGTCACTAGGAGGCTGGAATTTTTCTGCTCTATTACAATCACATGAGACTACTGTAGCATATGTGTATTGTTGACTAAAATGTCATCATGTGATACACCTGAGGATAAATAATAAGTGTGCTTTGTAATTATCTGTGAGGTCTCTGCTCTTGATAACAACATATAAAGTGGAAACTTGAAGTCAGCATGGAGAAACAGCAATTTGATGCCTCTAAGAAGAATACAATTGCAGGGGAGTGGAGGGGGAGAGGGGAATGTCAGTTTGTTGTGCCATAGAAAGCAGTTTTAGCTCTCAGTATCCTTGCTGAAATTCCTGGCATGATTGACCACATGATTCAGTTGTTCCTCTCATTCTAATAAATGAGTTACTGTGATCAGCATTTATAGGCAATAAATGACATCAAAAAACAGGATGTAGAGAAGTAAGTTTATAATACTCTTAGGAAAGTTGGTAAATCATATTGAACTGGAAGTGAATGATGATCATGATTTATGTCTGAGCTGTTGCATATGTGGCCACCAGCCCCCTGTACTATGAGCTGACAAGATGTAGATAATTCTGAGATGGGGAAGAGTTTAAAGTACACAACAGACTTTGACACCATAGTAGGAATAAAACAATGCAATTCATTTCACTCACAGCTTTTAGATTTCATTGAAATGATTAACTTTTGATATGTTGGCATAAGTTATGTATATTAAAGTTCATTTAGTTGGTTCTTCTGTAACGTGATTCAATGAAAATTTTAAATTACCTCTATGTTTCTTATTTTATTTCTATTGTGTAGGACTCTCACAGTACCATGACTAACTAGTGGCAGATGAGGATATAAAAATATAAGATAATATATAATATTGCTGCAAAACATATTGATAATATAACTGGAATAATATTCCCCATCCAAGTTGTTCAGTTTGTTCAGAATTGCTTAGCTTTCATTTGTCAGCACAGTATGTTAAAAGTACTAAAACAACTTAATGGTTTGCAATATCTATTTTTATTTTCAAAATGATCATGTTTTGGATAAGTCTTGGTAATCATCTCCCTTGACAGGAATTTCCTTCAGAATATCAAGAAAACATATAAAGCCTTTGAACAGCTTGAGAAATAGACAGGTAAATTACACATAAAATCTTCAGAGTGAATATTATAGCTTTCAAAAATACTGTTCCTTTTTACACCCCCCACAAAATCTATTAAGCAAAAAAAATTAGCCAAAGATCAGTAATGTGGTGATTTGAAATACTGTATTAACTGTGAATTATTCCATTCCTCTCAACACCTGGAACTGCCTTTGCTTGGGGATTGGCCACTGGCTCCGTTAGTGACAAGCGTGAATGATCGGAATCAAAAGAGCAGGGATGGGTATTACATGACTCATTCCTCTCCATGCTGATCCGAAGTGACTGTAGGAGGACGAAAATTAACTGTAAAATGTACAATACATAGGAATATCTATGAGATGATTTAGAAGTTATGAATTCTCAGATTTTTAGAGTACTGGAATCTTACTGTCTTACAGTAAATCGTCTTTGGTGTCAGTGAAAACTCTCTTTTCAGCCCGAGAAAGAGTCCAAGATTTTATTTGGTTTCCTTGATACATTTTCTGATAGCTTTAAAATTCAATTTCAAATCTATGTGTGTGTGTGTGTGTGTGTGTGTGTGTGTGTGTGTGTGTGAAAACTCACCGTGAATTTAGATCTCCTAATAGACTCCATCCAAAACCACTAGCCATGACAAGACATTGCCACTGGATTCCCCCAGTCTTGCCTTGTAGGATAAACTCATCTGATCTCAGTACAGCTCTGCAAAGAAACGGACTCCTGAAGCAGTTACACCAAAGCAGTGTGGGAGATAATCCATATAGCTGGCCTTGTGATCCCAGGCCACACATTACTATTTCCCCTGTTCAGTGCATCTACTAGCAAAACGAGAAATTTCTAATCCAGTGTTGACCTATGGAATATTTGGTATAACCTATGGAATCTATGGCATAAAACCAACTGTTTAGACATTGCCCCATTTGTTAGGAAATGGAAAAACTTGGAAAAAATTATATTAAGTGAAGTAAGCCAGGCCCAAAGAAACATAGGTCCCATGGTTTCCCT
>NW_012267225.1:3335260-3378071 GCF_000151885.1 Dipodomys ordii
GCTGCAATGCTTGGTAAGAAATGTACGCATTATCCTGCCCATGCAATTGTAACCCCTCTGTACAGTATGTTCACAAATAAAATAAAATTAAATTAAAAAAAAACAACCAACTGTTTACTAGAAAATAATGGGAATGGTTAACCTATCTTGTCTGATTCTTCCAATGTAAAATTTATATAGCTATCATTTTATTCAGTTTTATGCTTTTTTTCTTTCTTCTTCATTTATTTATTATTTATTTATTTACTTAGCTGGCTTAAACTCTGGGCCTGGGTGCTCTCCCCGTGCTCCTTTTGCTCAAAGCTAGTACTCTACCACTTGAGCCACAGTGCCACTTCTGGCTTTATCTTTGATTAATTGGAGGTAAGAGTTTCATGGACTTTGCTGCCCGAGCTAGCTTTGAACCATAATCCTCAGATCTCAGCTTCCTGAGTAGCTAGGCGTGAGCCATGGTGCCCGGCAATTCAGTTATTTTTGAGAATTCTCTGTTATTGATTTTGGAGGTATCATTTAGTCTCAGAAGAAAGTGAGAGACGATTTAGGTAGTGATGATGATATTTAAAAAAATAAAATATTGCATATGAGTATACACACATATATACATATGCATACACACACATAATACATTTCTTATTCATTGTGGAAGGTATCAAAGGAGAAAAGTTCCATAAGAGCTAAATTTGAGGAATGACTGTCACAGTGTTAGGAAGATATAGTTTGGAAGGTACAAACTATACATAAAATTTCCTTTGTGGAATCCTGAATAAAGGAGGGGAGGTTTGAAAGAAAAATTTCCCTTCACTTACAGCAGCTAAATATGCTATTCTAGTAGAGCATGAATGCCTGCTTGTAAACAGATTTTCATTATTATCACAATACCCCAAATGTACACCACTTAATGCTCTGAAAATTACCATAAGAACAAGAGTTTGGACACAACTGGGGTTGGACAAAAAAATGGGTAAATTCAGTAAGATCAACACTGGAAAATCTTTGGGATTCTTCTAAATTACTACTCTATGTTTTTTATCTTCAAAAATCTTATTGAATTTATTTATTCATATCTTCTGTTTATTGAGGAAGATAGAAATATAAAGAAAAATTAAACTTATTTTCTGTATTATAACATTGAGGATTTAGAATTATAAAATCAAATAGAGAATCCAGAGAACATTTTCTGGTCATAAAAATATTAAATTTGGAAATCTATTTTAAAAGGATCAAATGATTTACTGAAAATCAATAACCAATAAAAAATACTGTTCCTAATTTAATGCCACTTACACAATATGAAATATTTTATTCTAAGTGTTCTGGCAGTCAACCCATTTCACAAGAATGACTAAATGTAATGGATCTCAAAAGTCAACTTTGGTTAATGTAGCACTGGACTTTTGAACTTGAGAGATAAAGTAGTTCAACACTAAATGGTTTAACATTTTACTTTCAGAATAGACATATTTCTCTGGCTGTGTTAGAACGCAATGGAAATACTAAATTGAAGCAAGATCTTGTGTTACATAGCTTTTAGGGATTTCTGTTCTATGAAGTACAGCTGTTTGTGAAATTTGAAGTGTTGACTCATATACCCATGGCTTGTTGAGATCTATGTCACCTTTTCATTGTGGCAGGGCTAAAGGCCTCGGATTGATTCCACCGTCAGAAAGAGTCATAACAGAATTATATAGCCAAAGCACACAGTGAAAAGACATGCAAAGCAAGCATGTAGGAAGAATGACAAATTACTTATTGAAGGGTAGACTCTGAACATTAAAATAGTTACCTGCCAGATGTTATTCTAGGGAAGAGGCACCATGTAGGGAGTAATTTTCCTTTTTACAAAGAGCTTTCTTTCAAAGGACACTATTTGGTGATTCACTGGGGTCTCAAGCTATGGAGGGATTTTTATTCTCTCTGTAAGTCTAAATATTCAAGGTTGTTAACTACCTGTGTAAAATGTCATTTGGGGTTTTGATATATTAAAAAAATCTAGACAATATCTATTGTAATTGTTTATTTCAATGAGGGTCTCCAAAATGTATTCTATAGTACCTTGAGATGACCATAAATTATATATATATTAATTAATTCTCTCAGATTAATTGCCTTGATTAGAATCTTCTTTGAACAAAGGTAGCCTAAATTAAAACTACCTCCTGTAAAAATAAACCAAAGGTGTGTTCTTCATCAATGAGTTTATCATATGGTCTGCCCTGAGATCTTTCTTAGTTTTTAATGAAAATAATTTGGAAGATCTTTGGTCCAAAATTAATGGAGGTAAGCCAGTGTGATATCCACCGGCTGCAGTCAGGATTTTCCCTCATGTTTCTTGCATGGCTGTAGGAAGCAGAGAGAATTTGATTTGTTTAATATGAACCTTTATTGGCTGCAGATCAAGACTAGAAGCTCTGGGGAGTATCTTGACAATTTCACGTCCAGCTTAGGCTTGTTCATGGTTGATTATAGTATAGAGTGGAGAAAATAAGACATCAAAGTGGCTAAACAAGATAACGGCCTTTCATTGAAGAGGAACCTTTCATATCCTCAGAAGAGCCCTGAACTCTGGTCAATGCCATTCATTCATTCATTCATTCATTTATCATTCATCTAGTCATTCACTCATCAAACACTACCCATGAGACACAAAAATATATACAAATAAATAAAGCAAAACTGTCCCTGCAAACCTTCCATTCTAACAGTTTAAACATACACAGTTCAAGCTTATATCTTCTTAGCATCCAACTGCATCATGTTCACGCAAGTTCTAACACACTGCCTCAGCATATACCAACTATTGATATTTGTATATGTCTTTCTTTCAGATCATTGGAGGCCGGGGTAGTTGTAGTTCTGAAAACCTGTGCGTCTCCACATGACAACTAATGTGTGTAAAGATTTTTAAAAAATAACAGTTTTCACGATATATTTTAAAAGTGCCTTGAATGATGAACAAAGGTTCCTGAGTTCTGCCGCAGATGGACGTCTGTGGTAGGAAGTGAGAAGCAATGAAATGCAGTGATAGGTATCAGATGTTTTCTCCAAGGAAACAACATACAAATATGACTCAGAACTGCCTTTCTGGCCTCTTTGGGGATTAGGAAACTATGACTAGCCTTTTTAACAGAGAAGCAGGAAGCTAACCACACCTGAATGCTAGCATGTGACTCTGGGTTGGTGCAGAGTGGCTTGGAACCTCATTTCCCAGCTCTTCCGTTGACAGAATGAGCATAACATCAGCTCTGCACACCCATGTATAGTTTATCTCCTCAGTGTGGCTGTGGAGAGGAAAGGGTTAATTCTGTGTTTTGTTTCAGGTTGTTCTTCTTGGATTGCTTGTATAGCCAGCATACCAAATACCGCCCAAGTTACTTTCTGAGATGTTTTCCTACTTTTCTCTTTGATATGTGGGTGATCTTAATCTTACCTATTTTGGGAAGGAAACTCATTTTGATCACTTCGAAGAATTGGTTTATGGAGTTGACATTGCTGAAACAAATAGCTTTTCCAGATTCCAATTTTGCTCTTTGGCTAGGTTGGCCTAGAATACAAAGTTGCCAAGCTCTGGTCTCATTTTTCACAAAGAGGATACCCAGAATTGTATGCAGTGAATCTGTTCATAACCAAAGAGGTGAATAACACCTCTTTATGGAGGTATGATTAACAAATGAATAACCTAGTTTTGCTGCTACACCTACTCTGGTTGAATTAAAGGAGGATCCTATTGGAAAATTTAAAAAATAATGTTTAAATTTTTTGGTAATTGAACCATACAACAAATTAAACAATTACAAAGATTTCAGTGCTAATTTTTAATCCCATTTCCCCTAGGATAGGTTAAAAACCTCTTGCTATAACTTGGGAAGGTGTTTTCCCGGTGTGTTATGTTTATAGGGCTTCCTGTAAAATGTGACAACATGGGTTATTCGTCACGTCCTTTGTAACTGGAATTACAGGTGTGAGCCACTGTTCTCAGCCTTCCACCCAGGTTATGTTGAAAGGTTCTCTAGTTATGTTTGGTCATTTACTAACCTTTGCCCTTGATTCATCTCTCCAAATGTTCCGATCCACATTGCCTCTTTCTTGCAAGACACCTAATTTAAAATATGACAGTCTAGAAATTATGTTGGGCCATTTATCAGATTCTAGCTCTCCACAAAACCTGTAAGGCTGTAAGTCAAGAATCAGACAACTTTGAACAGTTGTTAAAATAAGTGACCTGTTAAATTCTTTATCACTTAATCTTATACATATTCAAGAAACTTCCAGAGGGGTTCTAATCACAGATGATGATAACTTAAACAATGAATTGGTGTCTTTTAAGATCAATTTTTATTTTTAACTTTATGATTCAGTTAGGTTTTAAAATTAGGCCAGTCTTTATTTTGATGGTATTAAGATTTTTGCCTCAAATCTATTTCAACTCTTAGATGTGTTGTTCTATAATCCAGTTAGAGTTTATTTTTTTTATAAAAGATTGCATCTAAGTATTTTTTGCTCTATCAGTAGTTGTTAAAAGTCTCCTTTTACTTCTCAGCTGAAACTCTTGAAATCTGTCATAAAGAATTAGTCGTGGTTCTTTTAGTACTGTTTGCCTAAAAACACTGAAGCCTTTCAGCTCAGATACCCAAGACCTAGAACCTGCACAAAAACCTCATTATCCGAGATCACATCTCAGGTAATAGATAGCACCATCTGGAAACACTGAAAGTTATTTATTTTTCTAAAATTGGGGGTATCATTTTTTCCTGGTCAGTTTTCTTTACCTTTCCTATCTAGCATTCTATTTACCTGTAGTACATACAATAATATTGCCCTTTGCTAGATTGCATATAAACATGCATGTATCAGGGATTTGCCTTTGTGGATGGGTGGAGTTAAGCCTGCCATGATGGCCAGTGATTTCTTTCAAAGTTAACATCAACTCATGATCATGGATGTAGCACTGTGGTAGAGTTCTTGCTGAGCACTCAAGAGGCCCTGGTTTGATCCCAGCACTGAAAAATAATTGAAAATTATTAAGATATAAACTTCCTGTGTGCTTAAGGAATAAATTGATTTATTGAATTTACCATTAGCAAAGCTCAAAGACACTTTCTGGTTTGTCATTTCTGGAAACCTCATATATTTTCAACTAAGAGTTATCAGAAAACTAGAGCATCTGGAGAACACACACACCTGCCTTCCATTTTTTCTCTTAAGTTAAAAAAAACATGTTTAAAAGATCTATTAATACTGGTGATAAAGAAGATTTAGGTTTCCCTTTGTCTTGATGGTTGCAAATTTGAAAGGAAGTACAAGTTATATATCCAGAATGAATTGCTTTTAAATCTAAGGTGAATAGGTAGGGGAAGTTGCTGCTTGCTAGTTACAGGATTCAGCTCCTAGCACAGTGTGATGGAAATTTCACAGAAATTGTCCAATGCTTCTTAAAGGGATAAATGGCTTGACAGTAGATTAAAAATAAAGACATCTTGCCAGGTGTCAGTGGCTCATGCCTATAATCCTAGTGACTCAGGGAGCTACAGATCTGAGGATCATGATCTAAAGTGAAGCCTGGGTAGGAAAGTCCGTGAGCCTCTTAAATCTCTAGTTATCACTAAAAAGCTGATGTAGAGTTGTGGCTCAAGTGGTAGAGTACTAGCCTTGACTTCAAGCCTCAGGATTGGGGAAAGCATGCACGCGCGCACGCAACACACACACACACACACACACACACACACACACACACCAGCTTAGGTAACTTGAGCCTGGACTGCGAGATCTAGATGGCAAATATTCCTCCTTAGTGACAGTTTTGTAATAAGTAGGTATTACAGGTCATGGGTAGTTGCTAATATAAATTTAAAATATGAAATCGTTATAATTACTGAACCACGTTTTTGGACTGTCATTGTGATGTGGATGGGGAACAAAGGTGTTTCTCGCTGTTTTGCTCCTTTTGGATTTTAGAATAAATAAGTATGAGATAGTTGATTTTTTTAAAAAAAGTAAAGTAGCAATACATAGTTTTGAAATTATTCACTGAAAAACAGCAGAAGCGAGCCAGGCATTGGTGATGCACACCTATAATTCCAGCTACTCTGAAGGTAGCCATCAGCAGGATTGAAGTCCAAAGCCAGTCAGGCAATAAATTAGCCAACACTCCATTTCAACCAGTGGCTACACACTGTGGAACTTGCTTTGTCATCTCAGTTTTGAACGAAGTTTAAATAAGATGATTGCAGTCCACATTGGCACAGACATAAATGTGACACCCTCTTGCCAAAATGGTTGAAGTGAAAAAGGATTAGGGCATGGCTCCAGGGGAAAAATGGTAAAGTGCTTCCCTAGCAAGGATGAGGCCCTGGGTTCAGACAGTCCCGCTGAAAAACAAACAACACTCAAAGTCATTCTAAGAGAGGCAGAATTTTCCAGGCCATGCATGAGTAAAAAGCTTATATTCTGTCCCATTTCAATTGCCTCATATAACACAGAAAAAAGGAGACTTCTCCTGAGTCAACAGACTTAGCAGTAGAGATGAGGGATGAAAACCAAGTCCCTTAATTCACAGTAGTTCCCAGAGTTCCTTTGGGCATCAGTACTCTGAGAGAACATGGTAGGTGTGGACTTCTTGAACAATGTCCTCTTTCTAAAAGTCCTTCTCTTCTTCTAAGGTGACATCTGATGATGGCTCTGGAGGGCCTTGTACAGAGAGGAGTCCCATTTTTATAGCAGATGAAGAACTTCCAGGAAGAAAGCTATTCCTCCCCTTGAATAAATCTTGCATGTACAATAAATTTAAGACATAATCAGGTTAATGGGTTCCAAACAGATGTTTGTATCAAAGCATATTTTTTCCTACTAATCAATAATAGTTATTTTCATCACACAGCTAAACACTGAAATAAGTAGAAGTATATAAAATAATGTGGAACACAGCAGGTTTGATGGCCTATCCTTGTAATCTCACACTATAAGAAGGTAAGAGAGAAAGAGTAAAATTGAGGCCAGCTAGGCTGCAAAACCCCAACCCAATGGTTTTTTTGTTTTTTAAAAGCAGAAGGGCTGGGAATGTGGCTTAGTGGTAGAGCCGCTTTGCCTAGCATGCCAGAAGCCCTGGGTTCAATTCCTCAATACCACATAAAACCAGAAGTGTAGAATTATGTCAAAAATATCTTATTGAACGTAGATAAATGTGAATCGAATAAGTTATTTTCCTTTCAATTGAACAATGCAAAGTCCTATGTCATAATTTCATTCAGCCATTAATTTAAATTTCTTTGTGCCTCTTTAAGAAACATTTTTGTACTATTGGAAATTGAAACCATGACCCAGAACTTAGCCCAGATCTCTACATATGCACATAATCCTCACCCTCTTTGTGCAACTCTTGTAGCCCATGTACAGGGAAGGAAGCCCAGGGTGTGCAGCTATACACACTGAAAAGTCAATCGACATCATCAAAGACTTCCTGGAGTCAATAACCTCACCTGAAGTCAGTTAGTTAATTTTGAAAGAGAGCAAATGTAGAGATTACCCCAGGGAGAGAGACCAGCCATACCGAAGGTGTGAGCACATCACGAATGAGCTCATGCAAGGCAGAGCTTCATGCCAATGTGGCTGTGGCTAGTGTTGCTTGAACAATAAATAGTCACATCCGCAGTTGATCAGAGCACTATTTCTTCCCCTGGGACAAAGACGTGTATGACTCCCAAACTCTTCACTCGAGAACTAAAGGAATCCTAAATTAATCATCTGAAAAACATGTTCGCTTTTACTGTCTCTCAATAATGAATGAGTTGGAGGATCAATAAAAAGCACAGATATAGTCAAGGGTATAATTAACTAGCGCTCATCCAGCCAAGTGGCTCCTGCCCAGATTTCCAGCCTGGCTTTTAAGTTCTTATCTTGAGGGCTTGCCTGCCACACCCACCCACTCCCTCTGGCTTTTACCACTTGTTCCTGCTGCTTTGCTATCCCTTCAGGACTGGTCCGAAATCTTGGCTCAGCTGTGGCCACCACTGGCTTTCTCTCTTCTGCTTCCAAGTCTGGTTCCATTTCCATCACCTCCAGTGACTCTGAATGCCACACAAGGCCTCCAATCAGATCTTATGATTATTATTTTTTTCAACAACCCAACCTCTGGCATACAGTTTGGTAGAGAACGCTACTAAAAGGCCAACAAGAGGACATTTGAACCTGTTGGGGGAGGGACTAGAAATAAAGCAGACAAAACTGTCTAGAAAATCTGTTTGTTTCATAACATGTCTTTCTATAGAGAAGGACTGATGAGACACTAAAGGATCCCAGCTTAGTTTAAACAGGTTTCTTACAGTGTTCTGTTGTGCCAGAGGAGACTTTGCTTGGTCTGGTGAGTTAATTTGAAAGGCTCATCATCTGATCAACTTCTCTGACTTTAGAAAGTCATTGTGTGACTCAATTGCTGGCTGTGTTTCTGAAATTCCACATGATAATGGCTGCTTGTAAGCGATAACAATGACTTATGCTTGATTTGAAAGTTTCATTATTAAATACTACCAAAAAGTGACTTGAAGAATACTTTTTGTAAGGATCTAATGACCCTACTTATGTGACGAAGAATGGGAGAGGGCTGGCCATACTACTCAACAGTTTGGTATTTCTCTCTCTCCAAGGAAGCTAGTGGAGTTGAATATTCTGGTCATACTTAACTCATGTCTATTGTTTCCAGATTATTCAACTATGCCACAGAAAGTAATATTCGCTCACCCTGCCATCATGTAGTAGGATGACAGTCTTATAAAATGATAGGATTTTTCATTTCAGCAAACCCTATTTAAATCCTCATTGTATTCCTTATCTATCTACCAAGTGGTAATTTGGTTTTCTGCTATCAATGAGAATTTTATATTTTTTGACTCTTTACTCAAAAATTTTCTTATCATCTGTCCTGCAAATAAAACACTGCCCTCAGAGATAATGTAATATTAAAGGAAAATAATTTAGAAAAAGCTGAAAGGAATTTTAAGGGGATTTGTCTCACCTTGAGGAATATAATATACTACCTTCTGTCTCTCTGTCTTCTGTTTCTGTCTCTCTCTCTCCCCATCTCTCTCTCTCTCTCTCTCTCTCTCTCTCTCTCTCACACACACACACACACACACACAAATGCATAAGTTAGTGTTGTTTACCAGGTGGGCCTCAAATTATTTAGTTGCTGGGATTACAGGTATATACAATATACCAAGCTGCCCAACACTTTGCTTCTAAGTTTACATGGGTTTGTGGTAAGATCACTTCCATTTCCACCTTTCAGCCTTTGTAGTGCCAAAGTTCATATCCACACAGACACACTTCTGAATTACTAGATCTGATTTCTTGCTCTGTTTTTAGAACGTGTTTTCTATGCATTTATTTATATATTTCAACTTTTTAACTTCCAGCCAATGAGAATAGACTAAAAACTAAGTTTGCCTTCCAGGGAAGCTTAATGATCCTTGAAGTTGAAGCAGAAGGGAAATGTGTCAGGGTTGGAAGGACCCTATTTTCCTCTCTCCCGGGCAGGTGGTGTGAAAACTTGCAGAATTCATGATTCTCCTCAGAGCCATAGGTGTAACATCCATGTCCTGTTGTCTATGGATTTGAGATCCACATGTGGGTGTGAACTTTGGCTACAAGATCATGTGCAGAAATAGCATCAAATTCAGAAAAACATTGGTCTTCCTTCTCTCAAACACAGACTCTTCCTTCATGATAACCAATCCTCGTAGTCAATCTTTCTAGTTACTCTCTATTAAACTGGCCACTTTGGGACAGTAGCATGATGCTTTCAATAGTATTTCCTAGTGCCCCGTGTCATTTCAGCAGCTATCTGCCCAACCAGGTAATTGGACAAGGGAATGTAAATTCAACCTGTCAGTTTATGAGTATCATGCATCTTGATCAACATCACCCCTTCCATCTCTTTTCAAGAGTTCTTTGATTGAAAAACCAACCATTTGTTTTGAAATGAGAGGTCCCATTTGTAAAGTTCCATTCTGATTTTTAAATCTGTGTGTTAGTCAATTTTACCACTTCACATCAACTTTCTTTCCGGTCATGTGAAGGATTTCTGAAGCTCTTCTTCTATAGGGCTCAATTTGACCCTTTCCCCAGGGATCTTGTGTCCTCTTAAGTCCTGCCATCAGTTTCTTGTTATTCTCACTGGCTTGTGGATGCCTAAATACCTGCTGAGCTTGGGACCTGCCCCTCTTCCAACTTCTCCCTTCCATATATCCCAGCCCAACCCTATGAGTATGTCAATACCATTGTTTTGATGCCACATTCTTTGATCAACCTGTAAATTTTGGAGGCTTAGTGATCCCCTTTGATTTCACTTGCATTTCAATGGATTATAAAACAGCCCACCCCCTTTGTGATAACAGAGTTTCTTCCACAAGTAAACCTATGACAAAGAGCCCAAAATATTTCTAATTAGGTTGGTGTTGTAGGTGGGATTCTATCCTAGTGAGTAGGGGAACAATTGAGTCACGTTTTGTGTCTAGGGCCATATAGCAGTGACCTGGAACATTTCTGTTCAAGACCACAGTGGCACACTGACATTTAGATGTGCTACAGTTTTAAGTTCACAGTCTTCTCCAAGAAGCCAGGTCTGCAGTGGAAAGATGTCCTGGCTGATGTTCAACAAAGCTTTTTAAAAGTTGCATGCAATAAATTTTCTTAATGCACTTGCTGATTACTAGAAGATAGTAAAACCAACATAATGAAATCAAGGCTATTTACATTTTTAAAATATGTTAAACTTTTTTCTTGCATATGGATGGTTTCATTGCTTCCCATCTAAAGAAATAGGCAACCCCATTCATTAATAGCCATCCATCAATCAATATATAATAACGCATTTCTTAATTATGCTACATACAATATTAGAGACAGTCTACCCCTTACACACTATTACTGGGATAAATATCTAACCCATTGTTTATTATTACAAATCAAATTCCAAGTTCCAAGTACATAACTTTTTTTCAAGTTATAGGCATTTTTGCATCATTATTTTTTTCTATGAGATTGAACAACACATTTTATTAACTATTCATTTAAAAAATTTTTTTTATTGTGAAAATACTGTACAGAGGAGTTACAATTACATGAGCAAGGTAATGAGTACATTTCTCTCAAGCGTTGTTGCCTCCTCCTTTGTTTCCTCTTCCCATCCCTTCCTATCACCTCCCCTCCTTTCCCTCTCCCCCCCATGCTGTGCCAAAGTTGTTTAAAGTTCGTTTTTGGACATAACATCTTGTACATCCCATTGCTGCAATGGGTCCACCTGTATCCCTGTTTAAGCAATTTGTTTTTTCACTTCCCCTCCACAAATTATACCAACATCAAATACAGTGAAAACAGGGGTTATACCGTGGGGGAGGGACATACAAAGCAGCGAAGAAATATCTTATAAATATGTTAGAAACAATAGCAAGAAAGAAAAACCATTTGAGTCCTTATCTTGGGGTTCATTTCGCCTAACATCAACTTATCTGACCGTTTCTGCTTGTCTCAGACAAATACTAGTTATTGCAAATAAGGGAAACCATGAGACCTATGTTTCTTTGGGCCTGGCTTACTTGACTGCATCATTATTTAACTTGTTATAAATAGATGCTTTGAGCCAGATTTTTTTTCTTACTAATTGTCTCACTGTCATTCAATCATCCCTATTGGAGCATTGTTTACAGAGCTCTTTTAAAATTTTTAATCAATGGAACAAAGACTATAACTCCAGGAAGCAGGAAATGGTATCAGTAACTGACTGTATAAAAGGCAATAGACATTTCCCTTTCTCAAGGTGTCAGTCAAGGCTGTAGACGAATCTGACCTTCTGTTCCAACACCCACAGCGTGTGTGTCTTCCTCTCCAATAGTGGAGTCAACTGGACAAGTCCTTAGCATTGAGCTCTGTTTGCTTGTAGGTCTATGTCCATATCACTTTGAAGAATTTTCATGATGTGGCTCATTCAGTATAAAAGTTGCAAGTTCTAGGCCCATATACTGACTGAGAAGTTTTCTCTTTTTTCAAATGGAGTTCATTTAAAAACCAAGTTCATTGTCACAGTCCATCAGAAAGAATGTGATAACGTGTTTCTTATGTGGTCTAAATATTAGACATTAAATTAATTGCCCAATTTATGGGTGATTGTTAAGTCAGTGTTCTTCATTCTACTTTTTCCTAGTTTATCTCCCACCCCCCAAGTTTATACTGGAGGAAACCACTTGGCTTCAAACCATTGGAACTTAAGTTTTTAGAAACAAAGAATGAAATATTCTGGATTCTCTTTTGGAAAGGACGTGGGAAGGTGGATGGATATTTGGTTCCCCTTTTAGAATCCAGGAAATAATGTGTTTAATCCCATCAATTTTTAGGACCATTCTGTTCTATGCTGGATATAATTAGGAATGGTGTATAAAGATGGAGGGGAATGAATATTTAATGGCAAATTAATATTTAACATTTCAGACAGAATGCTAGATACTACTTTACTTACATTTTCTCATTCAATTTAGTCCTTAGGACAATTTATTGATGAGATAATACATTTTCCAATTTCCTTTTGCGAAAACGGCATTTAGAGATTTTTGAAACACAGGTTTGCATAAGATTTGAACTCAAATTCCATTTACCCCAACGTTCTAATTGTTTCCAAGATTATGGCAGATTACTCCAATTGTGAAAACACAGATATCTTTCTTTCCCTTAATCCTAAATTACCAGTAACTTCTCTATGGTATAGTAAAAGAATGAAGAAATTTGAACATTCTCCTTAATAAAGAAGTTTGAAAATGATACTTATTTGAATGCATTTTACATAGCAAAAGATTTTTGAAATGGTTGAGTAAAAGTAGTTTCTATGATCTGTTATTTTGACAATTAAAATAAAATTTTAAGTAGGCCTGAGGAGAATGTTATTTCCCTTCTTGAACTTTTATTTATTGGCAGTATAGGCCACTGACTTCAGGACCTTGAATTTCCCAGATACTCTATGACTCGAGCCATGATCCTGAGGCCTTTTTGTTTTGAGTTATTTTACAGACAGAGACTTGTACTTTTTTCCCCTGGGTCAACATTGGGCCTTGATCCTTACCTGACTCTCCCTGCAGCTTGGATTATAGGTGTGTGCTACTATATCCAGCATAGATTTGCATTTTCTTAAAATGTCAATGTTTCTCCTAAACAGTGTCACTAGGACGTATGTCTCCTTTGTAGAATTATCAGATGAGTTACCCTTAAATATAAAATAGTTAGACAGATTCTATTTTCCATGGCACAAAATGTTAAAGATCTGGGTAGAAACTCCTGTGAAAACCAAGAGAAAATGTTAGAACATGAGCCTAGAGAAAGAGTGGGAGGAAGAGACAGAAAGGAGAGCAAGAAAGATAAATGGGTGAATATTTTGAGAAAAATAAACTTACAGTATTTTAAATAATTAAATCCGCTTTCAACTTTTAGCACAAAAGTCCCTTTTGCCAATAAATATTTTGAGATTGACTGTTCAGATACTTTGTAGAATCTGTGTTTTCAGCTTCCAGGTGAGTTTTTTTTAGAATGTGTGACTCATTAGGTAAGTACTAAGATTCCTTCCCCCAAGCATCTTTACCTTATTATGGAAACATTTTTAATAATGTGGTTGTTCTATGGAGGTCTGTGATATTTAGTGTTCTGACACATAATTAATTTCAACCACATCAACTCATAGCCCGCTCTTTTTCTTTCCCATCTTTAGATTATTTTTGAAAAAAATTTCGACATTAAAGTTGCTATAAATCAAAATTAGATATTTGATGAAATAGAACCATAGCACAATTTTCACACCTAACATGGAATAATTAGTAACACCGTTACATATTAATGACTGCTCAGAAGTTCCTAGTAGTTTCACTCAGTAAGTTTAAACATTTCCTGTTTATGCACTAAAGTGAATTTCTCTTTTATCAATTGTTGTTATGAGACAAATACTCCTTCTATTTCTAAGCCTATTTAGCATATTTCCACTGAGATGCCTAAGCTATCTTTCCAAGTTCCTTACCTCTTAATCAGCTTCACCCTGTGGTTCATGACAAAGCCTGCAGAAAATGGCTGGGTCAATAGTTCCCAGAGCTGACCCCATCTCCATAGATAAACTGTGAGCAAATGGTTTGCTCAGACCCGCATACCACGCCAGCTAAGCTTCTCATATTGTTTAGAAATCAATGTGTGCAATTGTGCATAAACCCAGCTTCCTCTCTATCCACTGCCTTGTGCTTGCCAATTGTATTTTGAAGACATTGACCTCCTCTTGAATATAAACAACCTTAATCTATTTTACAGGCTGCTTGGCAGCTTTTGCATGTATTCCTCAACTTGCTGTACATGCAAATATCTGCATCATTTCAGACTGCTTGCCACACTTTGAGACCAGCATTATACACCTATTCTCAAGATCTGTGCAGGAACAAAATCAACAGGGATAAGGGAAATAACAGGAATGGCTTGAAAGATGCGTGGAAATATAAAGAGTAACCACTGTTCACTCTTTCTGTCTCTATCTTTCTCCTTTCCTCTCCCATCTCTCCCTCTCTCTCTCCATCTCTCTCTCTCTCTCTCTCTCTCTCTCTCTCTGCCCCTCCCCATCATCTTTCTCTCTTCCATTCTAAAAGGTTAATTCTAAAAACTTACTCAGTTCACTAAAGCTATCTGTAATATTAATCATAAACAGTATGCTAAATTTTGAAGTTGAAGCTGAGCTGAAAATAAATTTCTAGTAAGCCATGCCACCTTTGTCAGACTGCAAAACTTAGCTAAATACTCCTGGATGTTAAACTAATTGACAAATTTAGATTTAGGAGGGTTTTACTAAAGCAAAAGTGAGGAGGATCAATACAGAAAATATAAGTCTTTCACCATATAGGTTAGATGTGTCCCACAAACAGACTCCTACTGCTTGTTAACTGATTCAGCTATAGAAACCAGAAGGAGTTTGGTCATTTGAAAAGTGTTCACAGCATCATGGGTAAAATCCTTTTTCCTTACTCACAAACCTGTGAATTCCCAGGTGTCAGCTTCTTGGTGGGCTAGAGGTAAGAAGTGCTTAACTGGTATTTGGAAAATAAAGACAATAATTATAGGCTGTTCTCAGAAATAAAATATTCACATAAAACTCATTAATAAGTTTCGAGTTGATTCTAGGTCGTTAAGAGTGGTCCATTAGCTGGGCGCTGATGATTCATATGTTAGCTTAGTTATCCAGCAGGCAGAGATCCAGAGGATTCAAGTTCCATGCCAGCCCTGGCAGAAAAGGCTGAGAGATTCCAAAAAAAAAAAAAACACCAGGAGAAAAGTTGGGATAGAGGCATGGTTCAAACGGTAGAGCACTAGAAAAGCAAATATGCAGAATAAGTGTGAGGTTTATTCTTCAGTATTAGGAAAATATATCACAAGATGTCTATTTCTTGCAATTATGTTTCTTTTCATTCTCTTCATTCTATTTTTTTCTTCTATTTAAGTGGCTGACCAATGTATTAAAATACGTGTCTAGAATTATAGCCTTCTTTGACCTAATACTTTACAAAGTATGACTAACATAGTCTATAACCAAATAATGTAATTTAGCCTCCACTGTATGATTACCATGTACATTGCAGTCACAAACATTATCTCATTTCTGCAATGATTAGAATTGTTGTTTAAAATTGTACAAGGTTTTGTTTTTTAAAGTAGGAGAACATGTTCTACATTTTCATTTACATATTCTACATAGACTATTTTCACTGTTTTTCACAGTATAATTTGAAGATAGCTTCTAGTATTATTTCCTTTCAATCAGGAGTTCTTTTAGGATACTTTTTTCTCCCATAATTCTTCTGTTTGAGATGAATAAATAAGTCCCCAGATTTGTGGAATTTTCTTCTCTTTCCTCCTTTTGAGTCACATTTTCCCCCAATATTCCCAGAATGTTATTGGGAAGAAAGAACATTACAGAGGGACATGAGAAGGATTTCATTTTTGTTGTGTAACATATTAACTAGCTTTGTAACATTTAGAGTCCTGTGCCTATTTCATTTTGTTCTTTTACATGCACACCTGTGGTTATTGTATCTACAACTATAGCTATTATGCCTATATTGATATCCATATATATAATATATTATATATATATGGGTCTGTAGACGTGTATATATGCAGTCACACAGGATATATAGCTATATATAGACTCAGGTATATATAGCTATCTGTACAGATAAGCATCTATCTACATATTGACACAGATTATATATAAATATGTGTGTGTTATGTGTCTGTTGTAAATACATTCATTCAGTGTCTTATCCTTAGTTTTATTATAAGTAACAATCTGGAAGATATATGTATATATATTGAGATATATATATATTCAAACATACATATGAATTTTCTTCAGTAGAAGGATACACAATATAAAAACTTAGTAGAGTAATAAATAAAAAAATGAGCTGGAATTTAGATTTCTATGTCCCAGCAGTTTCCTGTGGTTATTTTCACAGTATTTATTAAAAATTTGAAATGTTAGTATAATTTGAGAGATGCATAAAGCTGCAGCTGTTATAATTTCACACCTCATACTGGCGGCTGATGTTGAATTCTAGTAAGCTGTAGGGCGAGCTTCTGCAGAATGGAATCAAACATAATAGTTGCATAGGGCCACCTTGATGCTAAGAAAATGAGCTGGAAAATGGAGTCAATTAGCAGGCTAATTTAGGATAGGTTTTCCCACAATGCATGCAATATGAAAATCAGTGTCTGAGGACTTCACAAACCGAGGAACCTGTGGTTTGTTAAACTGTCCCACGGTAAGCATATGAAATAGGAGGACAGCCGATCTCATTTAGAAGAAAATGCATGCTCTATCAACTGCTTTCTTTCAATGTGAGAGCCAGATTGATACCTCTATCACCATCTCACTCTGAGGAGGATCACTCACACACTAATAAAGTTCCATTCTCTCAATAGATCAATCAATGTCTCTTCCAATCTTGCCTTAATTGTGGCCTAATTGACAGCCCCTTCTATTTGAATTTGATTCATTCTTGTGTTTACCTCTTTAGACTGTGTGTTTGGGGAGGGCGCCCCTCTTGAAATGCTGTCTTCCATCCTCCTGTATTCTGTTTGGGCCTTGAGTTGGTTTAGTCCTAGCCAACCCTTTGATTTTTGTTCCGTGTGAATGGCATAAGCAGGGTATACAGGCCTTACATATTTGGGGCATGACATTTTTGCTAGCAGAATGTTGTGGAAGTGAACCTTCACCAACTTCCAGGACTTGGCAACGAGTTTCTCCTTGTTACCAGAACATCTATAGAGAAACCTAGTGACCACTAAGTTCCTAAAGAAAGCCAAAGCAGCCCTGTGGAGAGTTCTACATTACATAGAGAATGTAAATCTATAATCCCCTCCTCTCCTCCCACCCACTCCCAGCTAAATATCCAGCCAACCACTAGCCCTGGTCTCTGTATCATTTGGGAAAGCCAACAAGGAAATCAGACTGCCTACTCAGGTTCATGGTCTGCTTAGGGAATGGAGTGGAACCTTATGGGGTGAGCCTTTCCCTTATTCTTGACCCATAAAGTACTGAGAAAATAACCTCAGTTTCAAGTCACAGCCTTAGATGACCAGAATAGAATTTGTAATGGAGGTTGGGTACCTCTGTGAGAGGCACGGATTTACAGTTTAGGTGGTGGCAAAATAGGAAGGGATGTCTGGGAAATTGTCAATGATAGCTTAGTAGAATTTGGGGAAAGCCAATTCTTGTAATTTAATAGTGTAAAGTTAGGTAACCTTTGGTAACTTCACAACTTAGGAAATACACCAGAGCACTGATGGAGTTGGCTGAGTGGAATTCCATAGTGCATTCAATGTGTAAAAAGGAGTTCTCTCAGCTGCATATTATAGGGAAACAGTAGAAACAAATTAGCTGAAAATACATGGGCACAAACCAAAACTAGCCAGGACTTACTAGATTCAAGCACAAACCACTATTTTATCTGCCAGAGCATGAAATGTACTCATGTTGAAAAGATCAAATGTAGAATGCTACCAGTAAATTGCGACCTCAGGGCGACAAATTTAAAGTGGTCTGTAAAGCTCTTTGATGTGATTCATAAGGATTTCAAGCATGCATACCATGAGTCCTAAGACTGTTAATGAACTGTTGAGTCCACTAGACCTTCCAACCCATGTACCCTTCTTGATAAAAGTCTTTCTTTCAGATTCTATCAGCTTTAGACTTATGGATTGCCAGATTTACTATTGTACTTGTCAGTTCAGCAGTTTGTATACAGGGAACAAGTTTTTTTTCATAACAGACTATTTATACTCTTGAAACTCATTGGTATTTTTTTTGCATATTACCTATTATCCTGGAAGCAGATAGTCCATTAGGCTAGAGAAATGAGGTTTCAAAGATTCACTTTAGTGCTCTATGGTGACAATGTTTATAGAAATTAGATAATATTTTTTCTGGATATAGTGTATATTATGAATCAATCACCAGTGTACTGCTATTGTTTCTTTACAAAGCCAGAATTCAGAAATTCAAGATTCAAGGAGTAGAAATGAGATTGATTTGTCTGACACGGAGTTCTTCACTAACAATGATTTTGTATCTTATTTCTAATACTTTAAGGATTTCCAGTTTCTCAAAGGAGAATGATTCCTTCAAAAAATCATAGTCTTAAAGTCTTAGTCTTCCATAACAAAACAAGAATGTACAATAGCATAGACCATATTTTCAACAACAGGTATTTATTTTCTATCGGAAGTTATTTCTTCTTAAAATTCTCTGTGAAGAATTCTCTTCCAATTTTCAGGTCTTTCGTCAACAATCCCATTGTAGGTATAAGCTTACTTAGTCTTAATATTGCAATTCTGTATCTCCAGTCTCCATCTAGATCTTCCACCAACACATATTCTTACGCCCACCCAGCATTCCCGAGCCTTCTATTTTCTTCTCTTTTTCTTCTATTACAACACTTGTACCTTTTGCTGTTTATTGTTTGTCTTCCTTATAAAAATACAAACTCCAAGTTGTATACATTTTCATTTGTTCTCTGCTACAAGTAGGCCACTGTAAAATAAAATTGTATGAGTCCAGTAATTTGCACTGGGCTTTTGAAATGGGCCCCAAACATCAAACCAATAGAGGAAGAATTTTGTTTAGAATAACTGAGCTTTGTTTGGTAACAAGAGAACTTGTAGCTAATTAACTAGGCTACAGCTAATTGGCTGGCTGGTTCACTAACCTGTATAACATTACATTTTTGTCGATGCCTTGCGTCAGTTTTTTAAAATAAATTCCTCTTGATCACTTGGCAACTTTAGTTATCCCATGATCCTGTGATTATGAGAGCCGCTTCATTTCTGAATCCTATTGTTGTGATTTTCTTTTGCATCTTCCTAATATTTATTTGTTCACATAATACTTAACATAATTAATCTACGAAGTATTTCTCTTTTAATACAGTAAAAATATTTGTTAAATATGACATAAATCTGGAAATATTCATGCTCTGATAGCTGAATATGTTTAAATCCATCAGTGTAACCAGAGATACATTATGGCTCAAATTATAGCTTACTTCCATATTAGTAAATGTGTCTATTCTAGCTCAAAATATGTGAAATTGTTTATGTAAATTTAGAAATCTCTAACACTCTTGATATTTCAATGAGGTCTATTTCTTCCTAACTGAAATCTGCTTGTTAGGAAATTTAAATCATGTATTCGGAGTGAAGCTGGTGCCAGTACCCAGCCCTAATGTATTGGTTCATCTTGGGAAAACACAGAGCTTTAGAAAACACTAGCAAATTGTACAGTGCATTGTTTTTGAGCTTGGAAAGAAAGCAATTTTTTTGTTGGTTGTATAATAACTTGAATAACTTAACAAGTGTCTCACAATGCTTTGGCTATTATGCCTGACAGCATTGGAAGAGACTCAATGCGGGCCATCTGGTTGACAATCGTGGAAAGTGGTTTATAATGCTCTCTTCTGTATGCAGAATTTGAAACACTGACAGTCCTGTCCAGGTGTACAGAATATCTACTCAGGCTACCAGTCTTTTCCACAGCAAGAATATCTTTAGACTCCCTCTGGCTCAGAGAAACACCTGTCAAGGTACCAGGGAGATTTAGTTTCTATGTCTCACAGCTTGAGTGATCTTTCTTGCTCAAGTACATTTATCCACATCTCACCATTCTTTCCTTATCTTTGTTAGTTTCAAAATATTTGGATTTCCACTCTTCATTTTATGTTTCAAGTGTGGGCTGGCATAATTTCTGATCTTTTGAGAGGATATTTTTATATGAAATTGTGAAATCAGGCACTTCTTTTCCATTTTATTTTTTAAATTCTATTTTATAATGGGGATTTATTATTGAGCAAAAATGCCAAGTAAATATGAAAATATTCTTGTGGTTACTATGATGTAACATGTAATGAAATTAAGAATCTAATGAAGCTGGGCGCTGGTGGCTCCTGCCTGTAATCCTAGCTAATCAGGAGGCTGAGATCTGAGGATCACTGTTCAAATCTAGCTGTGGCAGGAAAGTCCAAGAGACTTTTATCTCCAATTAACCGCCAGAAAACTGGAAGTGGAACTGTGGCTCAAAGTGGTAGAGTGCTGGCCTTGGGCAAAAGGAGCCCGGGCCTTGAGTTCAAGCCCCTGGATGACCACTACCACCAACAAAAAGAATCCAATGAGGTTTTTGCATATGTGTAAGTGTGCATACATGTGTGACTGTGTATGTTCTATGCATATGTGTTTGTGTGGCTCTCATCATGTGACACTTTTCTTCTATTAGTAACACCAGAAGTAGTTTCACACAAGTTAAAGACCATCTATTCATATTATCAATTGGAATAATTTGTTTTAAGGCTTACCTCTAATCTAGTCAAAGATAATTTTAAAAAGGAATGGATTTTTCCTGCTACAGAATAAAGTGGTCATGGTAGATTTAGCTAGAATGGGAAAATACTCAGGTAATGACAGAAAGAAATTAATTCTTAATATTCACTCTATATATCATCTCATCTTATTAATATTCAAAGCCTATACATTTCACTATAGCATTCCTACACATCCTTGGAATAAGAAACACTAATGGGGAATGTGCAAAGAAAGAATGTGCAAAGTACCAAATCCGTTGTATCTAAGATAAAGAAAAAGAAAACATTTCACTTTAATTCCCTAAAGTAATGAAATAGCTTCTTGCCTCATTTTCTCTTTTCTTAGCATCTCCATTTTTTCTCAGCATATTCTTTTTTCTTCTCAGCATTTCACCACCATCCCAAGCTATTCTAGAGCTCAAAGAGTCAGATTGTTCATTGGATGCTTATGCATATTACTATTATCATTTTATTCAGTGACTTTAGACTGGTAATTAAAAGAGTCCAAAGTATTTTACATTGCTTGCTAAACTACTTCAATTAAAACGTTTTTTTTCTTAGATGTTGCAAAGTATTTATTAGTCATAGATAAATAATGCTCACTGTTTTAGTTGTTCTTTCAAATAGATATTGTGCCTTATATTTTCCTACATTTTTTTCTTTTCTGAATTTCTCTATCTGGATTTCACATACATGCATATATACACATTTAATATTACTCACATGTACATATATATATATATACATATATTTATATACAAAGAGAGTGTGAATTAGTTTCCAAATAACTTTCTAAAATGTATCTTCTGAAATGAATAGATTTACATCATTTCTTGAAATTAAAGACATTACAAAATTGAAACATTTTCTGGTAGTCATGGGAACAGAAAAAAAATGTCAAGCTTTTTCCTTGTTGTTTTAAAATCCGTGTGCCTGTGAGCCAAACAAGTTAGAAAAAGAGTGAAAAGAAGAAGAGGAGAAAAGAGAAAAGAGTAGAGAGAAGAAAAAAAGGAAAAGAAAAGAAGAAAGAAAAGGAGAAGAGAAAGAATCGGCTCAAACCACGAAGCATCCTGGATTGAGTCCCACTGTCCTGTTGGGTGCAGTGGTCAGCATTGAACCTGTAAAGCCCTGCGTGCTCAGCTTCTCTGCTGGTTTCATCTCTTCCAGACTGCTCCTACCACAGTAGGAGTCCTCTGGTAGCAGCCTGCCATCCCATATGCAGAAGGAGGCTCATCGGCTCCTTTCCACTGTCTGTATGAACTCTCTGCTACATTGTTTTTCTGAAATTCTGTGTTCACACCTGCAGCAGGGAAGGAATGGCCATACCACACAGCATCCAGTTCGCTCTGTAATGAATAAAATGAGCATGTGCTGCATCAGGGAAGGGAAATTTTAAAAGGAAAACAGAAAGGATGGACATTCTCCCAGCATGTACAAAGTGCGCAGCATGCTATGAACATAAAATAGAATATGAAATGCTATAAAATAATTTCAAAGCACTCCATTTTAGCCATCTCAATTTATAGATGCAAAACAGGCTCCATAGAAAGTTACTTGACTTCCCATTGGTATGTTATAATAGGGACTTCCAAAAACTAAATAGTAACTTTTTTTTTAAATGGTGTGTTCTAAAAGTCTAAAGATCGTCTGAAAAGAAATATAGCACATTCTAGGAGGAAGACTATTAATTGCTTTAATTATATACTTGGTTTTTACTTACATTTCCCTATGTGATGTAGTCTTCATCCTTTTGTTCTAATTTTATCCTGGTTTATGTTGATTGTCTTTATATTTATAGGTATACATGAGTGTATTTACTATCTGTTTTGTATATTGGCAAACACACTTCCTGTACCCTAATTCTCCACTTACTGCATGCTACGAGATAAATCAATATGTGTGTAAATTAGTTTATTTATGACAGGAATCAAGAGACAACAAAAGCCCAAGATGAATTGCAAGCTAGTCCCTCATGCCTAAGACCAATATCCGGGGTTGGATAATCTTACTCATGTATTCCTCACATGCAAGGTGGCTGTAAGACCTCCAGCATCAGCCAGCCCTTGGTTGTCTGCCCCAGGATCATGTGAAACATTTAGTTGAAAACATCCTGTTTTCAAAATGAGAACAGACTACAACTACAACCAGGGCTGTTCTAAACATTCCACCCTTAACTCTAGATATTGCATTACCTGCATAGTCTGTAGTTATTCTTAAGAGTTACATGTGAGAAACAAGACAGAAGTACATTGATCCAAGGCTACCCAGAGAGATGTGTCTTGCATATTTGTGTATGTGTAATACAAAGGTCAATCTATATAATGACTTGCTTCTTTAATTTGTCAAAGGAAAAACATGAAAAATTAAAATTAATTGCTTCTTCCAGGGAATAGATTTTTTTTACTCTAAATTACTTTCTAACTGTGTTTAAAACTTAGAGTCATCTCTCCTAATGGATGAATTGAACTAATGCTTTGTCATCACCCCAAGATCTTCTCTTATTCTGCTTATGCTAAGGTACTATTGCTAAGGTACTTATGCTAAGGTATTATCCACATGAACTCACTAATTTTATTGAAGATTCATGGACAGAAGTAGGGAAGATATCTAATTTTCCATTGTATATGTATGCATAGTTGTGACCCATTCATTGTACTTGCGAATTGGAAGAATCTTATAATACAACATACATTTGGTGTTGAACTCTAAAATCTCCAAGAGTCATGGAGCTCACTGAGAAAAAGAAAAAAAAATCATTATACTAAATGGTTAAGCGGATTGAAGAGGAAAAAATAATGCTGAGAACTCTTACAAATACCTAGACATTTTCTCCAGTGTAATCCTAATCCAAGACCAAGCTTTAAGTGAATAGTTGTATTTCGAGGTGTAAATAACTGAGTCTTACCTGTATACACGTAGGTACATCTAGTGTGGAAACTATCTTCTGCCTGTGTAATGAAAATTCTAGTAACCCAAGGTATTATCTGATTCTATCATCTCAACTTTGGAGTTTCTTAATGTAAATTTGTCTGTCCAGAAGCACATGCACACTTATAAACACATTATATATGCATGCATGTATATGATCATCTGTGCCTATAGGTCAGGGTATAAATACATTGCATGTGACATAAACTTTTGAGGAAAGTGATGACAGGCTCAAAGCTACCATGCCTCTGTGGCTCCACTGGGAGGTCTGTCGATCTGATGTGTATGGTACATCAGCAAACCTGCAGCTGTGCTAGGTGGCCAAGGGTTACCTGCAAAATTAGGCGGAACATTTTTTTTCTTGAAAGTTCTGGCAATCACTCTGACAGCAACTTAGAGCCTCGCTAAAGTGTAGATGGCTTGTTTTACACATTTCAGTTTGTTTCTGACTAAATCTACTTTGGACATTTTGAGGAATAAAGCTAATTTCAAAATTGTCTAAATATGTTGGATGGCACATATCATGTTGTTTGAAAGCACATCACTTTGGATAACATATATTTTGTACATGACTACAAGTAGACTTAGAAATCTCTTTTTTCTCTGAAATCATTTTGTCTCAGCAGAAAGATGACTCTTCCTGAATATGTAGCAAAGTTAGATACTATACAAATTATATAACCTAGCATATAACAAAAGTTAGCCCTCCACAGTGTCAAATTAATATGACTTTCCGAATTCTTTTGTTCTTCCTTAAGAGTTAAAAGTAAATATATAGGAATATTTCTCTTTATGATTTTCCCTCTCTGTATAAACTCCAAATAAGGTATAAAATAATTTTCTGTTCTTTAGTACACTGCATCTTCATTTTTAAAGATGTATCTCTGTTCTCTGATTATTTTAAGTCCCTTTTAAGTTTCTGGGCTAACAACTTTGAGAAACTGCCACTGGATATTGAGGAAGAATAAAGCTAAAAATAACTTGTTATAATGACAGGAAATCCACAAAACTAAACTTAATGAAGAGAACTCATGGTATCAACAACCAAATGATAAATCAAAGATCAGAGCTCAAATTAACACAAAGTTATCAGCAAAGAAAAGTAGGTTACATATGATTCTATTGATAGACACACACACACGTGTGTGTGACACAATATATCAAATATATGTCCCTATATATATCACTCCGTATATACACAAAGTATATATACACACCTTGTCAATTAATCAAGAACCATTTTACATGCATTCTAAAAGGGCATGATTAGCTATAAAGAGGTATAAAAATATGAAAAAGAATTTATGATCTAGATACAAAGAACTGAATCTTCCTCCTTGTATATAGGACTATAAGCCCTCTTTCAGGGTGTCTTAAAACATGCTAATGTGCCTTCTATAAGCATCAAACAAAATAACACAGATAATTAATGTTTTATTATCTCAGAGTGGTCAGTAAATTCCAAATCATTTCATGTGAGCAGTCTGATATGATTTAGGTAAGAGATGGGGTGACTGGATTAAAAATAAATGGCTCTCAAATGTCCCCTAACACTCCTCACCATTGTTATTTTCTTTTCTTCTTTTTGTTGTTGTTATTGGTCATGGGGCTTTGAACTCAGGGCCTGTGTTCTGCCCTGAGGTTTTTTTGCTCAAGGCCAGCACTTGACCACTTTGAGCCGCATCTCCACTTCCTGTTATTTACTTTTGTAGATGCTCTTCTGTGGTCTGATTTCAGAGTGACTCATTTCAGGAAGATGTGTGTAGCTTCACATGTCAGATCCGTTCTCCCAGGAGTCTGCCTGCTCTTCCATTTGACTCTATACAATTTCATTATGTGCAGAAGGGAAGAAGGTGGAGTCAGGGCCAGTGGCTTGGATGCTAGTTCATGAAGCTTTGTACAGAGAAGAAAGCGGCTGTTAATGTTTAATAGATGAACTTTACCCAGCTCTCTATGTGGAGCTGCTGCAGGGCCTCACTCTGAGGATAGCTTACTTGGTCCACATGTTCGGAATCTGTGAATCCACTGCAAGCCGTGGCTCTGAACACCCCGCTATTTCACCTGAAGGATCAGCTCTTCCTCTAACGCTTCAGATTTTTTCTTTGACACCTGAGTTTTCAAGATCTACAATTGTTTCCTCCCTGATTTCCTCAATGCTCCCCTTTCTTATTTCCTGCAATGTTGTCTAATACATCTCCTTTTGTTGCAGCTTTCGTATTGCTTGTCTTCCAAAGGTTTTTCTGGTCTCTCTCCACCCTCCCCGGCCCCTGGCTGCCTTCTTTCTCTCGGCTGCCTGCCTCCCTGGAAACCAAATCCCTAGATCTCTTAATCTTGGAATTTCTACTACGTCCTGACTGTTTATTTTATTTCTGATGTTGACAGGTTTCTTTTTTCTGCAATCACCACCAACACCACCACCACCTCCTCATGGATATGAAAGGCCTTGGAAATCAGAGATTTTGTTTTCTCCCACTCTTTCATCATGATTAGGGACATTCGAGATGAAACACACGGAGAGATTTGCTCCAGACTCAAGTAACTTCCTTGGGTCTCTTAAAGAATCCACACCTACTCACACTGACAAACATGGACCACATCTGCAAAATGAGAGAACGTTTTTCTTCTGTTTAGAGTAGTGCTGAAGTTCACAATGGGTATATGGTCATCAGTCAAATGATGTACATTAGCAAGGGAGGATTTTTACCCTGACATGAACGATAGCTATTTTAGTATACATCATTCAGCTAAAATGAATTTTGATCCTCTAGCTTTGGATTATGATCTGATAAAAGTTTAATGATGCATTAGTGTGGGCCTGCAGATTTATTACCACAAATGGCAAAGTCATTTGTGTGGGAGGGTTTTTACTGTTATTTTTCTAAAAAAAAACTTAATAAAAATTTCCACTGCTTCCGTTTTTATTTATGTATTTTTTCCTATCATCAAAGATTTTCTGTAATTAAAGTTGGTCACTTTTGTTTGTTGTCAGCTTTAAAATACTTTCCTAATTTACATTTGCTTAAGAGTTAGATGCATAGTTAGTGCTGAGCTATGTTTTCCCAGGACTTGCTTTGGCACAGTTGGATTGCTCATACTGAAGTTCCAATTTCCTTTTCTGTTGCTTAAATTAATAGAAAGCAAATATAAATTTTCTCACAAATCAGCCCAAAGTTATCCCATTAGGAGACAATGTTTTAGACTTAATTTGCTCTCCATTCTCTTACTCAAGATGATCTAGGGACTATTATTTCATCAGGCAAAACCGGAAGCACTTGAAAACTTGCTCAACTTCTATGTGTACTTGGAATCAACTTGTCAAGTTGAAAACAGAAAGAAACTGATTTAATCTGATGTTCAGCTCCCATGATGAACTCATTTCAAAAATATGTGTGAGATCTATTTTTGGCTTGGGCTGGTCTTATACTTAGCAATTTTTCTATTTCTCTCTGTCAGTGTGCTCTTAGTACTCCTATATCTAAAGTATTGATTTTTTAAAAATACGATGAAAATTAAGCAGAAATAACTCATCCTTTATATCTCATTATGTCTGCCAAACCCTTGTTAAAATTTTGCTTTTACAATCAATGCATCTTTACTATCTTCTTACAGTTATTTTAACATAATAATGATTGCTATTTTAACCTAGTGTTTATTGTTATTACTAAGGTGTTGCACCGTTTCATAATGAAGTAATGAATACATTTCCTTTTTTGGAAAAAAATCAGCCCTTCTTTCACTTTCTCCCAGTTTCCCGTTCTCATGCTTGCCATCAAATTTCAGAGTTCATTCTCTACATAAGGTATACAAACAGCATGATTACAGTTTTCACCATTCCTTCCTCTATTTCTGTGTCTCCCTCACTCCCCCCAAAAAACCCAAAAGTAAAATCACCACCACCATCAACAACAATAAGTGATTGTTATTTTTATATGCATAATTTTTGTGTTTTGCTCACGATGGCCATTATATAGGTATTTGAGATTCTTCTATCATGAACAGCCTAGTGTATCGTCAATGAAAATATACAAAATTTATTAAAAGTATTTTTCTGAATAAATACTATGTGTAGATTCTGCATGATTTTGAAAATTCAATATTTAAATGGGAAGCTTAATTATGGCATTCATTAACTGCCTTGCTTTTGAGTCCTCAGCAGAGAACTTCCAGAAGATGTGAAATAGGGTAGGTCCTGAGACTGATTCTTATATGAACTGATCAGATATTTTGGGGGAGGAAACTATAGATTAAAAAAACTCTAAAAGTTTCAAGCTATTTTCATTTTGCTAAGAAAGTACCGGAAAAATAGACGTAGTTTGAACTATTTTATTCTATAAATAGCATGCAGCAAAGTTTGCTTGAGCAATCTATATATATGTATACATTCACATATATTTATAAATATAAATATATATAAATATACAGATATTTAAAGATGTATAAATATACACATATACATATATAGCCATGACTTACCTAATATGATTATATACATATATGTATATGTGTATATTTGTATATATAAATATACATATATGTATATGTGTATATTTGTATATATAAATATACATATATACATATATATAAATATACATATTTGTATATATAAATATACATATACATATATGTGTATATTTGTATATATAAATATACATATTTGTATATATAAATATACATATATATACATATATATATATATATATATACATGACTTACCTAATATGGTCATAGTTTTATCAGTTGGCAGCTCAACTACTGTGATTGGCTGGAACAAATTGCTCTGTTTCCAGGTATTCTCATAACTTTAGTAAGAACTTACCTTCACCTCAAGAAAGGGTTGCAAATCAGAGGCCTGTAAGAGGCCTGTTTTGGTGAAATGGAGGAAAGAAATGGCCTTTAGTAAGCTTTTTCCTTAAAATAAATGGAGCACACAGGCTTTCTATAAATCACTAGCAATATGACTGTGAGACTATAGAGTAGCAAGAATGGAAATCCTGGTGGTAGTAAGGCTGAAAGATGGTGAAAGAGAGAAGATGGGGTCAATACTTAAGATTTATTGAGTAAATGTTTTCTATTAGTCACTGTCATAAGCACTATACATATAATTAAGCAATTTAATATTTCTAAAACTGTGTAGGATAGTTATTTTCTTATCCCCAATTAAGAGATGAGGAAATAAGTCGTGAGTGTTTAAGTAACTTATCCCAGGTCTGACAACTAATATTCCATTGCCTAATCTTCTGGATTTCCAATCTGACAAGCTCTAAGTTGCTTTTTAAATTTTTATTCTCTCTCATTTTCCTGTCTGTTTTTCTAAATATTTTAAAACATGTTGGAGGCATAGAATTCCATTGTGTATATATATCACATTTTCTTGATCCATTCATCTACTGAGGGGCATCTGGGTTGGTTCCATGTATTAGCTATGGTAAATAATGCTGCAATAATCATAGTCATGCTGGTAGCTTTAGTATGGTCTTGTTTGTGATCCTTTGGGTAAATGCCCGAAAGTAAGATTGCTGGGTCATAGGGGAGCTCTATGTGGAGTCTTCTGAGTAACCTCCATACTACTTTCCAAAGTGGTTGAACAAGTTTACACTCCCACCAACAATGCAGTAGGGTTCCCTTCTGTCCACATCTCCTCCAGCACTGTTGTTATTAGAGTTCTTGAATATAGCCATTCTAACTGGGGTGAGGTGATATCTCAGTGTTTTGTTAATATCATTGAAGCAAATGTCACTCCATAGTGTTGTACTCCTGGAGAAATTTTAACACACATAAATAACATTCAATTTTTATATTTGTTTATATTTGTGCCAAGGCTTTAGGAAGATGAACTGTTTAAAGGAATGTTCCAAGATTCTGTAACTTCATATTCCAGAAACAGTTGTCCAATTTTAGCAATTTCATTAGTGGTCTTTGTAAGTAGAGAATATATATATATATATATATATGTGTGTGTGTGTGTGTGTGTGTGTGTGTGTGTGTGTATATGTGTACATATACATACACATATAAGTCAGAGTGAAATTTCATGATTACTGAAGCTCAATAATTTTCTTTCTCATTTAAACCAATGTTTTGCTGATAGAACAACTAGTCTAACAGAAAGAAAGCTCCATGTATTAAGTTCAGAAAAGAGATATTTTAAATATGATTAAGCTATCCATTTATTTATCTTCCTTAATTACTATGAAGTAAGAAAAAAAGATGGTGCTATAAGTAAAAAAAAGTATGGATATAATATCTCACTCTCCAACTTATCTTTTAGTTCTAGGGGAAAATAAAGAAATAAAAAAATAACTTAGACCAATGATTTATGTATGATAATGAAATGACTTCAGGTAAGAAAGAAAATAAATTTATCTTCCATGTGGTACCACTATTTTCAGCAGAGATGAGGATGTCTTAGTAGTTTTTGGTAGTTCTTAGGTCAATCAAGGGATTCTGGAATGTTCCTAGGTAAGTTTTCTTGCTACATCCTTATGAGTCCTGGAATATGTGGCTTTGTTTCTGCTGTGTCTAGCTTTGTTTCTGTTTTTGAATTAATGGTGTTGTGGATGTTGGAGGGAGATTTACCTTGTGTCTATGTGATTGAATATTGTAATGACCTTGAGACAGATAGGGAAAGTGACCATATGGATGGTTTTTATTATTAAGAATGCATTTGCTATATGTGAAGAAAATCAGTGTGTGTGTTTTCTCATAGTAATCTCACTCACCTGACAAGTGTGTGATCTTTATCTCGTCATCTTGCTCCTAAGGAAGGTCCCAGCTTTAGTTGCTTTGTTGGAGTAAGACTTGTATCACGAGCTTAGGGAAGCATAGAGCACTTCCAAAAGCAGTGTTTTGCAGGTGCTTAGAAATGTTGAAAGTTGTTTAGTGAATCCAGATTTGTCTCTTATGTATAATCTCAATGTAGTTCCTGAACCAGAAATCCTAATCTCATCAGTCTGATAATTTCCTCATCTAGTTAACACAAAAGAGTCATTATAGAACTTTATAAGGAATGTGATCCTTTTAAATTGGAGCTGAACAAGGATTCAAAAGAAGGTTGTGTCGTTTGCATGTACATATTTGATCAAAGCTTTTGTACAGTAAAACTATAAATGATTGTTTGGGGCATGTCTTCATATCGTAACAGCTAATGCCATTGATTCTTAAGGCGATTTAGAGTAATTAATTTTATTATCTTTAAGTAGGTGGTTGTACAAAAGAGTTGCCATTCACCAAAGCAGCTTATGAATACATTGCATCTTGATTAATGTCACCTTCAACTTCTCACCCATCCCTTCAAATCCACACCTTTCCTCCATTTTTTGTTATTTTTAAGTTATGTATTGAACTTTTATTTTGCCATTTAACCAAACAGCTTATATACACAATGAATCTTGGCCTGTGCAATCCCTTCTACATTTTCATGCTTTCACTCCCATTTTGACCAACCTCTGTCCTTATTTTTCTTAATTTTGTGGTATATGCAATGAATTCTTCAAGAGCCACCCTGCTCTTTGAAGGCAATTAGAAAATGATAAAAATGACTCTTGTTTTCTGCATAGACCAGAGCAAGAGTTTCTGGATCTCTAACACAGAAATCCTTAATCATGAATATCTATCTATCTATCTAGTTTCAAAATAAAATCCCTTAAAAACATAGCATTAGGAAGAAAATAATTTGAAGAGAATGACTCATGAAAAAGCATATGTTTTACAATATTAAATATTGAGACTATTCCATGACATTTGTGCTTTTGAATCTTACTGGTTTAGTAACATCTTTGAAACTCCAAAATGTAACAAAAATAGCTAAAAGAAATACATTATTACAATAAGCAGTGTGAGTTTTACTAGGAACTTGCTAGCTTCAATAAAAATATCGGTTTATTGGTTCCCTCCATGGGTTTGTAAGTCAACAAAAGCTTTAATTTGTGGTGGATATTTTCTTAAAATTTTTGCACTTTTGATTGAATTATAGTCTATGACATTAAGTATAAAGTTATTATCTCTGTCTATTATCGAATGAAAGGCACCTAGTAAAATAATTGTAGAAATTATTAATTTATTATTATTTATCATTATTGATAAAATTTTTGTTATCTCTAGTTGTACAAAGGAGTTTCCATTTGACAGAGCAGTTATGAATACGATATATCTTGATCAATGAACTTCTTTTAGTTATTAAAATTAATAATTTAGTGATTAATTTGAGTAAAACTAATTGGAGAAGTTATACTAATTTAACCTCAATGGATAAAAGGTAAAAGACACATTTAAAATTAAGGCTATTTTCTAAATCTAAGTATTATTAAGAAGGCAGAGCATGAACAAATTATCATTTGAAGTCTTGTTCTGTTTAGGACATAATGTTTAAAGTTTGCCTTTCTAAAGTAATAAAATAGAAGGTCCATTAACTTCTTCAAAGGATCATTGTGAAAAGTAACTCACACGTGTAAAAATGCTGAGCACAGTATTTAGTGTGTGATAGAAAAGAATACTAATTTTCTTGTTAGTGTTTTTTTCCCTACATCCAATTTGCTGTAGAATCTTCAATACATTATACTTCTCAAACTCAACCCTAGAATCTTTGTCATACATTTGATTCAATATTAATGGATCTAACCAACAAAATTTTTGGAATAATATATTCCATTCTGATTCATCATAATGAAAAATAACAGACTATGAATTTGAAATTTTTTACTGAAATTCATTTACAAAGAATTCACGGATACGAAGAAAAAAATCAATTCTGAGAAATAATGAACCAAACACATTTTGGTTTAAGTGATTTTTGGAAATAATAGGCTGCTATTATTCTGCCTAGTGTTTCTGAGGGATAGTCTTTCACAATGAAACAGAACAGCTAGTTCTGCCTACCATCCATAGAATCACAGTGATGATTGCCAAGAATGTAGTTTTAGAGCTTGCTTTTGTCGCCTATTTCCTGAACAATGTGTGTATACAGCTAAATTAAGAACTCAAAATTTGAGACAGATTATTGTCTCTGATTCTGATAGAGTATAGAATTTATTTATCTACCTGAAAATGGTGATTGATGGACATGACAGATTAAGGACCCCTGAAAATTCTCCACACTGTCACAGCATTGGGAATGCTGGGAAAAAAAATCTTAAAAGAAAAGATAAGCGGCCTTGGCTGTTTCTAAATTTGGGAGATTAACTAAAGGTCTTGCAATTATGTGGTATTTATTCCATAAAAATAGCTTAATCTTGGGAAGAACAGAAAGTTCTGTGGAACTTGAACAGGTCATTTCTCTTCTGAAAACTCCCCCTGCTCTGCTACAGCAGAGCCTTGCTAGTCATGGCACAGACTCCTGAAAAGCTGCAGTCACTGGCAGAACAAAATATGTACCAGGCTCCATTTTTGCATAATTGCCATTATTTTAATTATCTATTGTTTCTCAGAAGACTTTGACATAACTCAGTTTACTCCTAAATATATAAATGCAGAGTATATGTTGAAAACAAATGGGAATTTAAAAAGTCTTGCACATTCATAGCTATATAGTTGCTCATAAAAGACCCAAGAAGGTCATAAGCTCTCACCTCTAGATGACCTTGCTCTGTTTAAGCAGACAATGAGGGATAAGGCAGAAGTATCAAGTGTCTGGCTGAGTCTTGAAAGTAAACCCAAACACAGACACAGAATCTATCAGCAGTGGTTAGGAGAATTGCTCCTTCCAGGCAATTATAAAATTCTCTGCGGAATCAGTATCCCACCACGAAACTAACCAAACAGACTTCAGTGCCATATATAACAAAGAATACAAGACTTTCAGAATGTCTTTTAGAGATGTACTAACAAAACTAACAATGACAACAAAACTAACAATGACAACAAAACTGGAGAGGAGAATCTAACTTCCATTATTTATTCCATTATATTATTTAAAATTCACACTTTCAACCAAAGTGGAGGAAAAGTATGACATGCAAAGAGAGGGAAAAGTAGAGACTATACAAAGAAATAGAAGTATGTAATAGTGGCCCTTCTTCAAAAAGTCCGTGATTATATTCAGGAGACAGAGACTTTGATTCTGTTCTTATACATGTAACTTTATTGGATTGCACAATATCCTCCCAAAATCTACATTCATGCAGAGACTCAAAATGTGAATGTATTTGAAAATAAAGCCTTTGCCTACACAATTATTTAATATGAAATAATGCTGGATTAGGATCCTTATTTAAGGATCCTAATTAGAAGAGAGAAATCCTAATTAGAAGAGAGAAATCGGACATAGACATACATGGGGAGAATATAATATGAAAACAGAATTAAGATAGAGTGAAGCAGTTTCAAGTCAATGAATGTCAAGGATTGCCAACAATGACAAGAAACTGCAAGAGAAGACTAGAACAGATTCTCCCTCCTAGACTCAAGGGGAGCCCAAATCCAGACACTGACTTGGGGCTTCTAGACTCCAGCACTATTAAAGAATAAACTTTTCTTTCTTTCTTTCTTTCTTTCTTTCTTTCTTTCTTTCTTTCTTTCTTTCTTTCTTTCTTTCTTTCTTTCTTTCTTTCTTTCTCTCTCTCTCTCTTTCTTCCTGCCTTCCTTCCTTCCTTTCTTTCTTTCTTTCTTTCTTTTTCTTTCATTTCCTTCTTTCCTTCTTTCTCTTTCTTTCTTCTCTCTTTCCCTCCCTCTCTCTCTCCCTCCTTCCCTTCCTTCCTTCTTTCTTTTCTTTTCTTTTTTTTTGGTTGCTGATGGGAGGGTGTGAACTCAGGGCCTGGGCAGTGTTCCCTAGCTTCATTTTGCTCAAGGCTAGCACTTTACCACATGAGCCACAGTACCCTTTCCAGTTTTCTGGTGCTTAACTGGAAATAAGACTCTCAGAGATTTTCCTGCTTGGGCTGGCTTTGAACCGAAATCCTCAGATCTCAGCCTCTTCAGTAGCTGGAATTACAGACATTAGATTAGCCACTGGCACTGATCTATCTATCCATCCATCTATGGAAGCAGTATAGAAAAACCAAAAAATAAAGTAAGCCATAAAACAAAAAATAGACTTTATCTCTTATGTTTAGACAAAAACATAACTAGACACAGAAATTAACTTTCATAGAAACAGTGCAATGACTCACTTTCTATGTATTAGGTAACTTCAACTTTGCAACAAAATCTACAAAGCTACATATTACATAATTGTTGGTTTGAAAGAATTGATTTTAGTCAAGCCAATAGACTCGTTCATGTTCGTTTATTTATGAAGTTGTGAAATCTCAACAGTAGATTTTGGCCATAACTGTAACACGATTTGACATTTTTGGGCATTTCTTTATATGCATTTCCCATTAGCTTATGCTTTCCTTTCAACAACCTTTTCTATTAAGACTCCAGTATTTTATATGCAGGAAACCAGAATAACAAGAGAATTTAAGGATTTTATTCAAGATTGAGTAATACAGTAATGTGTGAGACAGTGTCATTTTCTTGCCTTTCATTGTTAAATTGTTTTGAAACATATAGAAGGCAGAGCCCTTTTATATGTACACGAAGAAAAAAAACTCCACATTCAACCTTTGATCTGGACATTTTTCCTGGCTTAAACATTTCAAAGATGATATGTAATTTCATCATAGTGAACCAAATGTTCCCTCCACTTTGTTTTTCAAGCTCTCTTGCTCTGAATGGTTTCAAGAATTTTCACTATCTATCAGCTCTGCCTGCAAAACAGAATGCTCATCCAATCCCGTTCCTCTTTTAAAAGACATGTTGGCTCTGCATAGTTCACTGGTTAAAATAGGTTAACAAGCAGGACGTTAATCTCTGTTTATAGAAAATACCAGGACAGATGGAGAAGTAATTATGAATAAAAATAGATCTGTTCCTCCAACCGATTCCTTAACAGAGGCACTTAAGAATCAACAAGGAAACCGAAGACATGGTGTGAAAGGTTGCCTCTTGCCCTGGCACACTCTCTCAGGTGACAGAGAGGAATGGGAGAGGGGCACAGCGGAAGCCTAGAGCCATATTGAGTCATTTCTATTCTTAGTGCCTCTTTCTTTGCCACCTTGATTGACTTGGCTGTGTTACTGGAATCTCTGACTGGAACTGAGTGCACACAGCGTTTGTTTGTTTGAATCCTGCTGATCCCAGGACTGGAATTGGATCAGCTGACAGCAGCCAGTGTGCTGAGCCTGAGAAATGCCCCTGGGACCAGTCTCTACTCTTGAGTCAGAGCATGGTAATCCCTGGAGACTAACAGCCTTCCCCAAGCCCTGGGTGACTCATGCAGCTGTTCTCTGCCGACAGTTGCTGGGTAAAGTGTGTAGACTCCCTAAACTCACTTCTCTCGGCCAAGAGAGTTATGTGGACTTGGTCTCAAAAAATATATATCCAAAGCTAATAGGAACTAATAAACTTGTGTTTATAGGAACAAGAAAACCCTGAAGGAAGTCGGAAATGCAAGGGAGGGGGAAAAATCAGAGCCAGGAGAGTTCGGGTAAGTATGCAAAAGTGGCTAATACAATTACAGTGAGAACATGTTTATTTGGGCCCCAAATAAAAGCATACTTAAAAAAAGAAGCCAAATTGTTTTATTTAAACTTTTTTTTCCTTTCAGAAAAGATTGTCAGGTGAACATTGGAAAGTTTTCCATGATTAAAAGTTCCTTGCCAAAAAACAAAAAAAAATGATATGAATATATTTTAAGAAAATATACTAAAAAAGAAAATATGCGGAGAACCTTCTCAGCATTTAGAATTTGTCAAAGCACATATTTTTTTTTTTCCTGGGTGAGTTGTAAGACAGAGTAGGGGAGGTATGGGAGATTAAGTGTGAACTCTACCTACTTAGGTGGATGTACAGACTTTCATGGAGAGAAACTGAGAATAAAAAAAGGATATGAAAACCCAGGGGGTGTCATTGCTTCATAGAAACTCCCCAATCCATACTGCTTATAAATACACCGTATCTGGACATAATTCAGCTCTCCAAACCAAGTCTGTTTGAAGTCCTAGAAACCTCAGCTTACTCCATAGGATGGAACCAAGAAACTCTTGTAGGCCAACAGAATGCTGTGGTTATCACACACTTTCACTGTAGTTATCACACATACAGCAGAGCTCAGACAAGGACTGAGGACCTACATTAAATCCCATAATGGCAACAAGATCCAGATTATAACGTGACTTTTGATACACATTTTCATCAGGCACGTGCTTTTTGTTAATTAATCAAAATGAAGAGATTGCACGAGGGTATACTTGGCTATTTTGCTTACAACAATGCTTTGGTTCCTCAAGCGTACTATAAACAAAATTCTATTTTGAGGAAGATGTGGTAGTTTGGTTGCCCTCATATGGCTTTTGTTCATTGAATTGGATGATAAATTTCAATTTCTAGATTAGTCCGTGGGTGATTCACAGAAGGCCCTTCCTCATGTACCAATGCGTCCCGTGGATTGGTGGATTGGCCAAACGAAAGGTATGGAAGCCGGGCACCGGTGGCTCTTGCCTGTAATCCTAGCTACTCAGCAGGCTGAGATCTGAGGATTGTGGTTCAAAGCCAGCCTGGGCAGGAAACTCTGTGAGACTCTTCAATTAACACCAGAAAACTGGAAGTGGTGCTGTGGCTCAAGTGGTAGAGTGCTAGCCTTGAGCTGAAGAGTGTAGGGACAGCCCCCAGGCCCAGAGTTCAAGACCCACAACCGACACCCCCAAAAAGAGAAGAGGGTGGGTGGAGGAAAGAAACCAGACTAAGGAAGACAGAAAAGGGATGGGAGAAGGAAGGGATAAGAGAACCTGACAACAGGAGAGGAAAAGGGAAGGGAAGAAAAGAAGGAAGAGGATAGGGACTGGGAAGAGAAGGGAAAAGAGAGGACAGAGAATGAGCGTGAAAGTCTATGATGTCCAGTTCGGTGTTGATTCTTTTACAGATGGCTGTAATTAATCATATACTATAGAACATGAGTGTCATATTATTTTTCTGGTACAGATTCAACCTTCACGCTTTCCCACATGGTTTGTGAGCAATGAAGATGAAGATGTTTTCTATGAGCTGTATTACTTGGGCTCCTGGGCCCCCAAGGAGACTGACCACAGATTCCTATTGGAAGTGAGAAATGGGCTGCTTTCTCCTCCTTCCCCCTGTAGCTATGGTTAGAGTCCCCTCGACTCTAAGTTCTTCCTATGAGGGTGAAGATACTCTTGAAGGAATCCAGCATGTTTTAATAACAGATTTTCTTCACTTTTCAGTGACAGATCCTCATGCTTTTCAGATGCTGGAAGAAGTCAGTGGGGTGCTAATCAGGTCTTTTCCCAGCAGATACACTCCAGGCTCGGCGGCTGTGCCAGGTGGCTGCGGTGGTCTAGCTTCTCTGTTCTCTGGAGAATTGTCACAACCCAAAGAAGTTACAGCTCAGGAAGTCAAGAAGCTGATGAGATCCAAAAAGGACTCTTTTTATCCCTTTCCCCATGGAGCTGCTTCAGAAAGCCCTTCAACAGTGGATTCCTAAAGTCTTCAGCGTTTGTGATATACACCTGGCATGAGAATGAAGAACACCTGGCAATGGTATACAGGTTACAAAATCCAACTTCTCTAATCCAAGTCATTCTCTAAATGCACTCATATACCCTCACGTTTGGGGAGAAGTGAAGCCATGTTTTTGTATCATACAACACCTGTTTCTCAATGGACATGACCAAAGAGTAGACAGACTGTGAGTGGACATAAAGACTAAAAAAAAAAAAGAAGTTGCATTCAGTGAAGACATTCTCCACTTCTAGATCCAAAGTTTACTATGAACTGTTTTCCATGAGGAAGCACAATCAAAGGCTTGGAATTTGAACAAAAACTGACATTTCTATCAAGAAATTAGGTAAACTATCATTGTCTAGGGGAGGACAGGGAGCCACAAATCCTGCTTCAGTCCCTCCTGTTTAGTAGCAGTGAGACATTCTCAGTGGTAGTCTAGCGTATAGAGCTTTCCTCTGATCTCATTTGTTCCTGCCGCACCTTTTCTGGTAAACAGAGCAACAATCCATGACACATGTAAGTCATTATGCTCATATTTGAAAAGGCCTCAGAGGCTTCTCTCTGTAGCCCCACATGCTCTTCGAATGGCTGGATGATTCAGCCCCTGGTCCATATGACACGTCTCAAAATGACGCATGCCTGTTAGCTTCCTGCACCCTCTCCAGTGTACTTCTGTGTCCTCAACTGGATCACTAAAAGGATTATTAAAAAATACTTATTGTATTCCAGGTGTTCAAAACAGATTGAATAATTGGAATAAAAATGTCCTGGCTAAATTTCCATATTTCAATATTTAATAGCTGACATCTTAGCAAGCAATGAGGTAGCCTTGCACACAGAAATACCTGGCTCAGGTCTTATAGATGAGGTTCCACTTCCAAGGAATAATAGAAAAGCACATTTGCTTTAGACTGATTTTTCCCCCTGTTTTCTTTTCCGGTCTATTCTTTAGACTGTGATATTGATGCACCTCTTTTAATTTGGTTATAGGTAAGGCAGGACTGGGTTTGTCACCTTGCCTTCATTTTTCTGTCAAGTAAATACATGTAGCTGAGTTCAGTAGGAACTGTGGAGAGTATATCTAAAAAGGAAATTGGGCTTCAGTGTCTTCTATTGACTCTAAATAAATTGCTTGAGAGATAATAGATCTGAAGATTTTACTGTGTCAAACCTGGCTCTGAAGAAATGCTAGAGTAAGAAATAGCAATAATAAAGCTTGCATGTGTCAACTTTGGAGACAAACTGGAACTTCAAAATGACAGGAGCTTTTATGAGCTGTAGTGTTAAATGCAGATGTTGGCTGGAGCTTAGTTTTGCTGTTTAAGAAATGTGACAGATGCAGTTGTATCTTTAAAAGTATGTGTGTGTGTGTGTGTGTGTCTTAGTGACACATAAAAAGGAAACATTTTCCATTTTTATAATTTATATGAAAGTATTTACATGTACCTAGTATATAGTTAATATTAATTGTAATATATGAACATACCAATAGTACTTCTTATTTGGACCTTGTTTCTTGGGGAATAGTCTGATGGTGTTCAGCTTCAGTTTCTCTGAGGATTTTGGAATTTTATAAACAGCAATCTCTTCCAGAGATTCATGGTAACCAATGGCCAAGAATAATTGGGCAGTTCCAAGAGATGGACAGTAGGGGTCAGAGTTGTCCATTCATCTTTAATATGGGTTGTGGTGCTTTTCCTGAATGGGGTAAGAGACCTTTTGACTTCAGGAATGCACTACATTCAAAACATTCAAATCAGAATTCCGTAGTATTCTCTTAAGTTTATGCCTCCAAAATAATTTTGACCATGTCATGTGAATAAAATTCATTCTGCAAAATTTGGAACTTCCTCAATAGGAGCCCAATCAAAAGTGCACCAAATTTCCTCTAATGTTTTGATAGCATTGTCATTTTTTTGCTTTTAAGTTTATTTATGTATATATACCCACATATATTATAATACAAAATGTAGGTAAATGTATGCACTATTATATACAAAATGCATTTCTATGTCACATATATACTTATATATGATTTCGTTCTTTCTTTTTTTTTTTTCTTCTGGTTCTGGGACTTGAATTCTGGGCCTGGACACTGTCTCTCAGGTCCTCTTTGCACTCTACCATTTGACTCACAGCACCACTCCCAGATTTTTCTATGATTAGAGATAAGAATTTCACAGGATTTCCTGTCTTGGCTTTTGATCTTCAGATCTCAGCCTCCTGAGTAGCTAGGATTACGTGTGTTGTGAACCACTAAGATCCAGTTTATATATAGCTTTGAAAAATGCAAATTACTTGGAAATATTAAACTATAAATTCTGTGTTTTTTCCCCCCTCACAGTATGTCTCATCTGGGTGGCTTGTTGGTTAAGATGAGGTGTCCCTAACTTTTTGCCATAGCTGTCCCCATCTTTCCAAATTCTGCCTTCCAAGTCGCTGGGATTATAAATGCCCACCACCACACTGGGAACATACACATATCCTCTTAATGATCCTAAAGAAGGCATGTTTTACTTAAAACTAACCACAAAGTGAAAGCACAAACAATATGATAAACAAATAGAGCTTATATGTTCATCATTTGGCCAAATGTTCTATTAAATAAAGACAACAAACAAGTTATAGATAGGAAGAGTAGTTTGAGAGTGTATATGAATTGGTAGTTGAATTATATAAGACTAAAAAATCAAGAAGAGGTCAAGAAATGGGGGTGGGAATCTTGAAGGAAAAGAATAAGAAATTCTCAAAAGTCTTTATTACGGTCAATAGTGAGATACAGTGATTTTACAATAGTGCAGAAAGGTAAACGAAAGGAATACCTATAAGAAGATGAATATATGATTACATGGATTTAGTGGGAATATATTATTCCTTGGATTTTTATAGTCTTGTAAATGGTTTGCTAAAATAGCTTTGTGTTTCTGGCAACATAAACCAAGCCACTGAGAAGATCTGTTGCTGGGCCTATACATTTATGTGTTCCTGGAGAGAATGGGATTAAGTGTAATTTTATTTACCCTGTGTCACAACTATGTGTTTACAAACAATCCTAAGAAATGAATTAAATGATCTCAATAATGTAAAAGAAAACAGCTACTTCTACTAAACAGTATGTTGTACCTGCAATCTTAGGTGTTGCTGGAGAGAAGGAGAAACCTAAGTAGAAATAAAGTTGATTCATAATTACAAGTGTGTATTTGAGTAGAATAGAACCAGAGAAAATAGTGGAGAGTTCCCTGACTATTCACAGCTAAGCAAAGGTAATTTGTGGAACAAAATATATGATCTGGAAAGAATGAATGAAATAATAATGATTTTAATGTTCCAGGAATTTAAGTAAGATGGTCAAGTTTAATGCACATGAAAACTTAGGATGGAGGGAAGAAGGTGAGCGTTCTCACTGTTCAGGGGAAACATTTTTTCATTCATTATTTTTTAATTATCTTTAAGTAGGTATACAGAGGGGTTTCATTTGGACATGTTAGTTTATGAGTGAGTACAAAGCACCATGATAATACTGTCTTTGTATCATTCTCCCTCATCTCTCCTACTCTACCCATCCCCTCAATTTTTTAGTACAATTTTCCCATATGTTATTATGACTCCATTCACCCACCCTTCCTTTTGCATTCCAGGACCCCTTTCCCTTGACCCCAACCTTCCCTGTCCCTGCCCAGATACCACAACTTCCACCTTCTTGGTCTTCATTTTGTTAAACTATAAGTTAGTTGTTCAAAGGAATTATGTCCTTGGAATCTTCCCATGAATATACCATACTTCAGTTCATATATGACTCTGTATAGATGCATATGAAATAGACATAAAGAATTTTTAATTAAGTTTTTTATTGTGAAAATACTGTACAAAGGGGTTACAGTTACATGGGCAAGGTATGAGCACATTTCTTATCCAGCATTGTTGCCTCCTCCTTTTTCCCCTACCACCCTCCCACATCCTCAGCTCCACTCCCATCCCCCGCACCCGCCACACCTAAATTGTAAAGTTGTTTTTTTGTCATAGTGTCTTGTACATCTCATTGTTGCAAGGGGTCAATCTGTATACCTATTAAAACAATTTGTTTTTTCCCTTCCCCTCCCCAAATTATGCCATCAGCAAATACAGTATAAACAAGGGTTATACCATAGGGGAGGGACATACAAAGCAACAAAAAAAAATCACATGGGGGGAGTTCCGGGAAGATGGCAGAGGAGAAGCTGGAATCTGAACAAGCTCTCGCATAGAAAGCAGTTTTAGAGTTCCAGTGAACAGTCCTAAGCCAGAGAATCACACCAAGTGTGCCATCACAGGACAGAGAGTTAGACAAGAGAGGGAAACCCAGGCAAGGAGACACATCTGAGCGCTTGCCAGCAGCCACTGCGGCGGCGGCGGCGGCAGGGTCGCGGTGGAGACCGCAGCCGGGCGATACCTGAGCACTCACACAGAGAGTCCGGGACGAAGGAGCCAGACGCAGCGGG
>NW_012267225.1:3381401-3381811 GCF_000151885.1 Dipodomys ordii
ATGGACTGAACTCTCCAATTAAGCGACATAGACTGTCTAGTTGGATTAAAAAACAAGACCCTTCTATCTGCTGCCTGCAGGAGTCACACCTTGCCAGTAAAAGCAAATACATTTTCATTGTTAAAGGCTGGAACAAAATCTACCAAGCAAACGACCCCATAAACAGGCGGAAGTTGCAATCCTAATATCAGATAAAATAGACTTCAAATTAAAATTCGTGAGAAGAGATAAAGAAGGTCGCTACATACTGATTAAAGGATCTCTACTTCAGGAGGATATTACAATTCTAAATATCTATTCGCCAAACAATGGAGCACCCAAATTTATCCAAGAAACACTACACTCCCTCAAATCCCATATAGATCCAAAGACATTAATTGTTGGGGATTTTAACACACCACTCTCCCCAC
>NW_012267225.1:3390569-3416462 GCF_000151885.1 Dipodomys ordii
GGAAGGGATGTGAAGGGTAAACAAAAGGAGGAGGCTGCAATGCTTGGTAAGAAATGTACGCATTATCCTGCCCATGTAATTGTAACCACTCTGTACAGCATCTTCACAAATAAAATAAAATAAAAATACTTAAAAAATCACATGGTACTTTATAAATACATTGGAAACAATAGCAAGGAAGAAAAAAACCACTTGTGTCCCTATCTTGGGGTTCATATAGAATTTTTTAAGTTTAGTCATATAATGATGGCACCACCTTTCAAAATTATGTTTTTTATATTAACTTTTGACTACTTTCTCTCTCATGTTTGAATGTATAATATACTGTATCCCATATATACTATATATTGTATATACTATATATTATACTATATATAATACACTATATGATCACATAGTATACAATATAATATATTCTATATTATTATATATCAATATTATATGGCTATGCAACTAAAGTTGATGATATAATAGTATTACATTATATTACATGATAATATAATAATGTAGTATATTATAATAGTATAATTGTATATTATAGCATATATTATAATAGTGTGGTTTTATAATATAATATACATACATCTTTAAAATTTATTTTTAACTGATTTGGAAAAACAGAAAGTATGCTCATTCAGGGGGTTCCTTGGTGTTTCAATGAATGTATATATTGCATAATGCTTAAATCAAGTTAAACATATTTCCTCCTTATTTCTAGAGTCTTCTCCTTTTTTAGCTGAATATGAGAGCTACGCCCTGTGCAGACCATTTCTGAGCATCTGTCCCTGAGCCTATTTCCAGAAATGTTTCCAGCTACTCCATGTAAATGGAGTTGGGGAGAGGGGAATCAACAAATGTACAGTTTAAAACCCGACCTCTGTCATGACTCATGAGTAAATCCTTCAGTCCCTCTAAATGCGTGCACCCTGAGTTGGGCAGGTGACTCAAGCTGGTGAGGAGCCTGGCACAGTGGGATGGGAGGGGCAGCCAGTCAGCCTGTCTCACCGAGACAAGACATTGGAGTGTCCTAATCTCTCCATGATTGCTTGTTAAAGTAATTGGGCTGCAAAAAACAAGGAGACGTTTACAATACCAATGTCTGTGCATGGAGCCAGAGACTCTGGGAGTGTTGGAGAGAATGTTCAGATGGCTTGGGGATTCTTTTCAACAGTTTGTTTATTCGTTGGCTTCATTGTGGAAAGAATGATGTGGTATCCTTCATATTATTTTATTTGAAGGACTTGAACATTATTGATTAAAAAAATAGGAAAAAATTTCAGATCTTGTCAGTCATCGTGTAGGAAATGATCTTGAGTGAGTTCCTGCCCAGCTCCACTTGAATTTCAGATGTCTGAAAAAAAAAATCTCGATCTGAAATAGGGTGGGAGAGAGCTTTTCTCTATGTGGTAGTTGTAACTCTTTCACTTTCTGACTTTTATGTCCAAATGTCTACAGCGTTCACAACAGGAATTATGAAATAAGATCTGAGAACAATGCTTTTATTTCCCCTGAAAACCTCACCAGTCTGGGAAGGTGGTAAGCCTTTATCATATCATCAAACACCAAGTTTTTGGCTTTTGGCTTCATGGTTTACTCTCTCTAGTCTTGTTGATAATTTTGATTCCTAATATGCTTTATTCTAGAAACACAAGTCCAGATTGAGGAAGTTAAGAAAATAAACTTTGTCAGCAAGCGCTGACAGCCTGGAGAAATCCTAAAAATAATGACACGCTAAAGTGTAGAGAAGAAGAGCCATCTAGTAAGGTGGGTCTGCTGTAGAGATGGGGGTTGGATGTACAGAAGGGGCAGAGAAGAAATTCAGATGCTTTACTTACTGGTCCTAAGGTCACCCCTAATGCTCACCCACATGAAATATTCCCCTAGCCTGCACCCACTCCTCACAATGAGTGAAGAGTCTCCCAGAGTCTTTCTCTCTTGTCATTTTGAGATCATTGATGCAAACCTTCACTGGGGCATCTACACGTTTTTCTCAAGTAGAGTTTGATCCCTCCCTCTGTGACGTAGTATGGGTAGGGGTCATTGATGGGTGGGTGTGGAGACAAACTATCACAGCAAGGACACTTAAATTGTATTGAACATGAAACCTTGCTGGACTTCGGTGGTTTTCTGTGGGACACCTCAAAGCTTGGTGTTGCTATGCTCTTACACACTAGAGAAAGTCATTAGAATCCTAGGAGACATTGCCATTCATGTTCTCAGTCACTACAGAAAGAACAAAGTCCTGGAAAATCAGAGAAGGGAAAGGAAATAAGGCAAGGCAAATGAGTATGGAATTGCGATGGAGCTCTTTGATGGTGCGATAGATTTGGAGACTTTCAAAGAAGAACCCAATTGTAATCCAGAGAGTTGGTTCCTTACCCATGAAATGAATATGTTGTGGGCTGGTTAATCTTTCCCAATCTGTTGAGTCAGAATCCGGATTAGTCACACACATTTCAGGTGACACCAGCCCAAACTTCTTCTGATTAAGCAAAGTGTGCACAGCAAATACAAATATTAACACCCAAGATACTTTTTACTCACTGGCTTTCTATTGGAGATTTTCACATATAGTGTTATGTTAGAGATGGAAAAAGGCATTGGATTGTGCCACTGTGCAATTTTCATATCAGAAGACTGGTTAGAGTAATAAGAGAGGTTTATTCTCCCATAAAAGACACATTTCACCTAGAACCATTTAATATTTCATTCCTGGAATACTCCATGATATAAAAATAATCAGACTTTTTACTTTTTGTTGTATAGTTAAGATGAAGAAAACACATCAATTTGTAATTTACCCAGATGCTCTAGTGATATCATATAAAATCAAGTAATAGAAAATGTAACCTGACACCCATCAAAATGTTCCATGTTTATGTGATTCTGAAAATATCACAATTGGGTTAAGCAAAAAGTTATTCTTTTATTAAATGTCACTCACTTCTCTGGCTGGTTATTCATCTGTAGTTACAATCAAATGATAGCTTGAGTTGAAATCTGCTGATATTGTCAGTGAGCCTGTCATCTGGACAGAAAGAACCAAAGGCAAGAAAAGGAAAGGAACAAACTGAAATGGTCATGGAAATCACTTCAGGAAGAAAATACAATGAGGGAGAAGCTGGAACTTTTTGCTTTCTGCGTTAATTCAAACACACTTTCCAGAACAAAGCTCAGTGGCAACATTGTAGGATATGTCTCACATCATTCTTTTATTTATGTCTTTTGGACCTAGAGAGAATATTGTACTGATAATCAATGAGTGACCAAAGAAATTTTGTAAGAAAAAGAGTTAGAAAATTGCTAAAAGCCCCCCAGCATTCAATGGCATGAACCAAAGAAACAATGATGGTGTAAGCAAGCAATGAGCTTGAACATTTAGATGTGTATAAGTCTTTTCTGACTTTTCAAGGCTTCTGTACTTGATCACAACCTTCATTTTAATGATCAGTTTATCTGCTTTCTAATCTGACTATAAACTCTCGAAGCGGGGTCTGGGCTTTGCCATCTAGTGGTAAATGATAAGTATTCTTCGATCGAGTGACTATGTGGAAAAGTGGCATTGAAATCAACTTAATATTGCTGCTTGTTTGTTTCTGTAGACAATACAGTGGAAACTACAAAACTGTCATCCTCTGAACCATGACCAAAATTAATTGGCATCTCTTTCCCCACACATCCATTTGTATTCCTGGTGGGGATTCCAAAACAAATACAGAGCAGGCTGGAGGGAAAGTCCCCATTCCTTAGGAACAATGGTATGAGAACACATCTGTATTTCCACTTCCATCAAGAGACTTCCTGTCAAAACAGATCATTGCCTCTGTTTGATTGTGAAATCTGGGAAAAATGAGTCTGTTCCATGAGGTCTTGAACTCTAGTTTACAAATTTCTTATAAATAGCAGTGTTCATCTTATCTTTTTTTATGAATAATGTGTATTTTTAAACATTTCTGTCTGTTTTGCAATTTTCATTCTGTTTGGAAGCACTGGGGAGTCCTATGCATTTACTGAGTTTTGAATTACAAAATCAGGACACATGGACCAAAGTACCTGCTAAACTTACCTTCTTGGATAGGTAAACAAACTTTATGCCAGATTTTTTCCTATGTATTTCTAATAATTATTTCTAACCAATCACTTCTAATATTATGTTTACTTTATTTGTATGTAGTTCCTACAGAAGTTCCGAAAGTATTATTTTTAATTGTTGTGACCAAAATTTTGGACATATTTGATAAAATTCCAGGCTAATATAAAAATTTTTTGTTTAAAAAATAAACAAATTGATAGGTAATTTTCACTGGAGGGTATGTTTCTATCTATCATCTATCTAGGTATATATATATTTGAAATCATGCTTATTTGAAATTAGATGTACATATTTTCAGTGTGGATGTGTTTACATTTGCATACATATTTGAAATTGCTGAGTATGCATCAAAAATTTAAGTGAATATAGAATGGAATATAATTTTTCTATATCAAAGATCCCAATAAAGAGATAAGGAGACGTGAGTAAGATAAATGAACAATTATAAGATTCTTTCCCTAATAAACATTCAGTCAAAATTTCCCCCCACCTCCACACTAGTGATAGGTATAAAACACATCCAGAAGTCCCATTAGATTTGTTACAGGAATTCCAAATTTGGAAAGTTCTTTGTAAATGTAACATAACCCAAGGGAGATTTCAGATTCTCCAAGGGCCTGATTTCTGGCTAACCAAGGGAACCTTCTGGGACCTGCTATGATCCTTGCTGAGAGGCAGAGCTACCATCTGCATATCTGTGGCCTTCCTTCCAGAACAGCTGCCTGGCTCAGTTAATTTGAAAAAGATTTGTAGTAATTGCAAAGTTGGAAAAGACATCAATTCATTCAATCTTAAATGGTCATGGTTTCATCGCTGAGAATCTAGGAGCCACTCTTTGATGATATGAAAGTTAGTGAACAGTCTAGGTGTTGGCATGTGTGTGTATTCAGATTCAGTTCCATTTTCAACCCACCTTTTACCTCTGTCATAGTGCCTTTAAATTCTGGACTCTTTGACTTCTGGATTGGAGAAACAAAGGTTTGTTAGGACATTGTTAAAGGGCAGATGACCAACTACCAGATGAAGGAATGTAGTGCTAGGACAGGATTAGTGTAGGTTTTATACCTAGGGTTTGGCTACTTTTGATTGGTTCTCCCTTTGTGTTCTGAACATTACTGATTGGTTGCTTCTTCCTCAGATCATGGTTTGAATTTCATGCATATTTTAAGAACTTCCACACTCCCCCTGCCATATTTCACACATGTGACTCACCTCCACTTTCCATCTAGCCTTCTTCCTGCCCTTCTGTCCTTCTCCCGTTGTTACTCACATTTTGTTCCTGCCATGCCTTGGTTAAGCCAAGGGCTTTCCTCCACACTTCCTGCTCCAACACAGTCTGACCTTGAAGTGGTGCTGCTTGACTTGTGAAACTACTTCCTACAAGCAGAACACTGCCTTCCCCTTCACCACTTCCCCCTCTGCTCCACACGGTCTACAAAACTCTGGGCCATGTGTCATAGCTAAGTGGGATACTGATAATACATTCCATAATACTGATTTTGATTAAGTAGGGGTGATGTGTTTCCTTTTTTTGGTACAATAATGAAAAGCTCATCTTTCTTTCTTTCCTTACAGCTGCAGGATGGAGGTGTACACATGGATATGGAGCCTTTCTTAGATGATTGCATTTTTGTCTCTCAGAGGATTGTTGATATGCTATAAAATAAAATCATATCCAAATGCTTCATCCCAAGGAAATACTTAGAAATATCTGGGATATGGGAAAATAAAAAAAATGTAGTCAGAGTAAAAAAAAACCCTACACGTTAACCTGCTGCTATCATTTGTCCATCCATCCTTTGTTTTTATCTCTGAAATAGCAGTGTTTTTTGAGGAAAAAAAATATCCTGGGCATGACAAGTCATTGAGGAAGATGATATTTCTTCATCACAAGAAGAGTTTCTTTTCCTATTTTAAGTCTAAAGACAAGGTAAACTGTCAATTAGAGAGATTGCCCATCTTTTGGTATATTCAAGGTAAGGGTAGAAAAACAAATTCAAGATTAGCTGCCTTTCCCATTGCCAGGAATAGAATGCTTTAACATTATAAACAAAGTCAATCCTCTGCTGGAAGGAACTGTCTATGTTGTGCCTACTGTTACCTCTAATATGTAGGCCACTTCGAAGGAAAAATAAATGGAGTGGTAAGGAAAAAAGGGTCTGCTTGTTCCATTTAGGATTGAAGAAAGAGTGGAGAGAGCAGTTGTTTCTTTTATTCTTTTATTCTGATTTCTTCTCTCTTCCTTGCTTTTCCCTTTTGCCCCTTTGCTTAGAAAATTGATTATGCTGAATTGCCCCTTACTTTTCCTTGGGTATAACAGATGATCAACAGTAAGGAGACAACACATTTGTCCTCAGCTGTGTCCTTGCAAAGAATCCAGACAAGCTTCTGGTTTGCTTTTAATTTTCTACATTGCCGAGTCTTTAGCTGTATTAAGACTGATGACAAAGGAACTATTTTTGGCACCTCTAAGAAAGAAAAGTGCTGGAGCCTGTTATTTTCAGTAATCCTGCTGTTCGAAAATAATAGTACCAACAAAGCCACTTTTTATCAAGTAACACTGAATTCTCTTAGCTCTGTGGGGTTAGCCTTTAGTCTACCCACTTGGCCCAAAGTGCAAACATCAAGGGCGAATGGTCTCTGCTGGTTGTCTAATTCAAAATAAAAAATAATAGAAGAATCAAGGATGTATTGCTTATTTTACTTCTCTCTCTCCAGATTATGCATCTTTAAAACATTCCTTTTTTTTTCTATTTTATTTTTTGTGTCTGGTCGTGGGGCCTAAACTCTGCCTGGGCGCTGTCCCTCAGCTCTTCAGCTCAAGGCTAGCACTCTACTATTTGAGCCACAGCGCCACTTTCGGCTTTTTTTCCCTGCTTATGTGGTACTGAGGAATCGAACCCAGGGCCTCATGCATGCAAGGCAAGCGCTCTACCACTGAGCCACCTTCCCAGCCTTAAAACATTCTTTATTGTCCTCAAGTGTTTAATGAAGATGTCATTTTTCTTATAATGTAAGGTCTTCCTGATTCTCTTTTCAAACTCAAACAGACTCCTTCCATGACCGTGTAACTTTTTTTTGGCATATCAAAATTAAGGTTTGACCTTAATTTGAGCGAACTAGAAAATTCCCTGTGTTTCCGGAGCATTGAGATTTCTAATAAAGCACCCTGTGACTAAAAAGTAGTGGACAGAGTCAGACTTTAACAACAACAAAATCAATGAATAGAATGCAAAGGAAGAATGCAATAGAATGCAATGCAGAAGGAGCTGGGTACATCAACGAGAAGAGAAAGTTTCCATGACATCTGCTGTACTACTCTATAGGATATAAATGAGAGGCACAGTGGTAGTATGGTTCAGAGAAGTTGGAGAAGAGTTTAAGTCAGTTCTGAGAAAAGAAGTTAAAATAATTGCAAGGTTTTAAATTTGTTTGAGTAATAAATGGCACCACTTTAAAAAAATGATGATATAGAGATCTAGAATGATACTGTATTAGTAAAGAAAATTGGGATTTGTTAAATTACAGAGGAACAAAAATGGAGTTAGCCAGAAAGAATGGTGTTTAAATTGTTTGAATAGTGCGGAAAATTATACAGTATAGTACATTTATTTCTGTGACTACAGGACAAAGGTTGAAAATGAACTAGAAAAGGCAGACATTGAAATAATGTGTCTCTTCTAGCAAAATAGTGAATCAGGCAAGCCTTGGGTAAGAAGTTTCTACCTGTCATATGCATGGTGAAGCGAATGGTTTCTGAAGGAGTGAAGGAGTAAAATGGATGATCTTATCAGACCAGTGAAAATGGAAAGAATACAAAAGGCATCAGGAGAAAGGGCAAGTTTAGAAACCATGTACTTAAAGAGGGAAAGCCAATTTGCTTAGGAAATGTAGTGAAATTGCTGAGCCGTAAAGGGTGCTTAGATAACCATTGTGATTTAAAAGTAAAGACTGGTCCACTCATTATAGTCCGATGCTTTCTAACAGCAACTTGATATTTACAGAGGTAAAGTGTGCGGAGATGTAAAATTAATACAACTTAGGGCTTTGCCAGGCTGGTCTGAACTCAAAAGAGGAAGGAGGATCCAAGGCATTGCTGTGGACATGGTTGGATGTGATAAGGAGGAAGTGGGGGCCTCAGAATGGAATGTGATTGTGGATAAGTGAGGAGTTTTATGGTAGACAGGATTCTAAGACAGTGCCGCAGTCTTTGACCTGCCACACTACTATTCATGGCTTTCTCAGGAGGTAAGAGAGATTTAGAAATGTAATTAAGGATTCTATTTCTTTTATGGGAGAACATTTGTCCAGGTGGCATAGATGAACCACATGAGCTCTTTTTAAACAGTCTATGGCATATTCTCTGGCTAGTTGAAGAAGTCACTTTAGACGGTTTCCAAACGTGAGAAAAAAAATCCCACCCATTATGAGTTACCACTACTGGCTTGAGTAAATACGTTACAAGGAAGCTGGGCCTCCCGTCAGCAAAAGGGAGCTCAGTTTTTACAGCCGCGGGCAGATGAGTTCTCTGGCAATCTCTATGAGTTTAGAAATGGATTCTTGAGAGAGCCTTGTGATAATAGCCCAGCCTGACATACCGTGGTTAACCCTGTGAGAGTCTAAACAGAAAGCCCCATTGGGTCTGTCCAGACATCTGATGGACAGACCCATTAGCTCTGCATGGGTATTGTGTTAAGTGTCTAAGTTTGTGTTAAACTTTTTATTAGCAATTTTAAAAGGTGACTACAAGGGATTGCAGATTTTAGGACTATGGAGGATAATATGCAAAAAATATTCAAAAGAATAAAATTTTCCAAATTGTCATTTTCAAAGCAATGTCACCATTGATGTTAAAGAATGGAAACCTTAGAATGTGAACGAAAAGAAGTACTTGAGGCATATTGTGGAGACAAAGGTCATTTTTAAAAAGGAGATAAATGGCATTTAAAAGAAAACTTGGACATAAAGGAGAAGAGAGAACATTCCAGCAAATGTTGGACCTGCATCTACCACTGACTCTCTCTGATGCTGTACCAGTTTTCCTGTCTTCTTTAAACAACATTTTCATTTTTAATGCCACATTTGCTTTCAGGAATTTTTTTTACGACTCTAATAGCTCCTTATTTCTCATATCAGACACTTAAACAGTGAGAAATGGATGAGATTTATACTAAATATCCAGTACTTAGCTTACTTGCTATACTGTTGATTCTTTTTTCTTTCTTTTTTTTTTTAGATTAAAAAAATTATTGCAAAGGTGATGAGCGGAGGGGTTACAGTTATGTAAGTCAGGTAAGGAGTACATTTCCTTTTGAATATTGTCACCTCTTCCCTCGTTTCCTCCCAGTTTTTCCCTCAACTCCCCTCCTTACCCCAAGGTATATAGTTCATTTCCAATATAGCATCTGGTGTGGTTCACTGCTGAATTGGTTCACCCTTTATCTCACAGTCTCCTTCTATTTCTAAGCCAGTATTTATGAAACTAAACTCACAGTCACAAAAGTTTTGAGTGTCACCTGTTGCAACAATGAGAAGTACAAGTTGTCATATCCAAAACGAGCTTTACAACGTCGGTGCGGGGGGTGGGGAAGGGAGGGGAAGGAGAAGGATTGGGATTGGGGGGGAGGGGGGAGGGTGGGAAGGGATGTGAAGGGTAACAAAGGAGGAGGCTGCAATGCTTGGTAAGAAATGTACGCATTATCCTGCCCATGTAATTGTAACTCCTCTGTACAGTATGTTCACAAATAAAATAAAATTAAATTAAAAAAATTTTGAGTGTCTATTATGTGTGCACATGCACACAGTTTTTCTTCAATTTAACTTATGTTGCCTTATCAAAATAATTGATCAATTATTCAATGGAACCTAGTTTTGTCAATTCTGTCCAAGTCAATTGGGGACTCAATTGCAAACTGAGATGCAGTTTTTTTTTTTTGTGGCTGTATTTCATTAGTAATCCTACACAGCACATTCTTAATGTCATATGATGATTTTCATTAACTTCATTTGGAGATAAAGTGTTCTGGCCAAATTAGCTTAGTCTCCAACTTGGTTGGATCAAAAGAAAATTATATATAGTTTACTAGAAAAATAGAGGCATATTTTGAGTTTTCAAAATGTACCCAGCATCTATTTTTTATGATTTTTAAGAATTAGAATTAAATTTTCTCATAAAAATAAAACGATAATAGAAGAAAAGCAAGTAGAATGCAGATAAAGTTGAGTTTCACTACCTTACCAACTTTCATAGCCATTTCAACAACAATTGGAAGCAATGTCTAGAAATAGACTCTACAAAGAGTGAAAGAAAATTCAGTTTTTGTCATATGGTGAACTTGTAATCCAAAGTTCCTCTCTGTAATTTCCTGTGTGGATAGTACATTGATCTCAACAGGATTATTGTCTGTGAAATGATAAAAAGGTATAAAATAGAATTTCCCACTGAGACAAAGAAATTCTATTGAAGAACCCTGAAAGGTGACATCTACCCTGAAAGTATTGTAAGTATATATAACTGTGGGATTTGGCTTCCTCTTTTTTTTTTGTGAGCTCTGTTTTCACAGGGTCATATACCTGGCACCTTAGGAATTCAGTATTACCAGCTCAGAAGTTCAAGTGCATTAAAAACGCAGGACCTATCAGAGTTTAAAGAGAATAATAGGAACTTAACACACACGGACACACACATGCACATACCCAAATACACATATTGCATGTCTATTTCCAAGAGACGCATACTTTTAGGGCACAATAATGGAATGCTCAAGTACAATTTTCTTGCATACATCAGATCTTATGTATTTCATGGATTCAAGTCACTGAGTCAGATACAAAATTATTGGTAAGTAAATTGCCCAAATTGTATAACATTAAATAACTATGCAATACAATAATAACTACAACAACCAAAAGAACCCCATGTGATACAGAAGATAGTATTTCTGCTTTCTTTGTGAACTGCTTGAGACTGTATGTGCTGTGTTCATGGGGTTGATACTTTAAGTAAAATAGAAGATGATATTTGTATAGTCAAGATACCCTTTCATTGTGAATGTTCTGTCACTGAATTATATAATTATATAAAATGTAAGAAAAGCATTCCAAATGGTGTTTATATCTGCAATCACTCAGTTTTTCCTATCTCCTCTTTAAAAAATCACCAAGTAATGGCATCTATTAAAGTTGGAATACTGCAAAGGAACAGGGACTCAGGAAGAATCTTAGAGCTTTTACATTTCTATTTATCTTCATTCCCTCCTGAGGAAGAAAAAAATGAATTTGATAGATTGCCTAATATGTTTGACCTTATTAAGCAGTGTTTTGCATTTATATTGAAGAGTTCAAAAGGAATTAGAGATCAATGCTTAGAAAATCAAGGCCATTCATTCATTCTTTCACATTTCAGTTTTTCTCTTCAACAAATATATATCAAGCTCCTGCAAAAGACAATCTTCTAAAGAGAGACTTACTAAAAAGTCAGTGGTCCTAGTCAGAAGGGGTGGGGGTAGAGGCAGAGCTGGAAGGAACAGTACTAAACCCAGGCTGGGCAGAATACTGATCAGGAGGAAGCAGATGGGCAGATAGCAGTCAGTCAAAATGCATGATAGAACTGGACATGGCTCTAATGAGGAGCTTTGGTAACTCTTTTAGCTGAGATATGTGAACTGATTCATATTCCCAGCCATGCTCAGAAATAGAAATGTAGGAGCCAAGCTAGAAGCAATTGGAATGTGTAGGGAGGTCATTGGTGAAATGTAGGCATAGTTTCTCCGTGCCTTACACACAGGTGAATACAGAGCATTTGGTGAGATGAGTCTGGGCTGTGGACGCATCTGAGGGCAGACCTGAAAGTGCTTGGTGTTAAGTGTGATAGAATACGAAGTGTGAAGGGAGAGTCCAAGCATTCTAGGCCGGGGAGGAGGGGGGCAGGAAAGAAGGAGTTCCTATTGACAGATATTGGAAATTTCGTATTGAGCTATCGAAGGGTTAGAGCGGAGGGCATGAAAGGAGTATAAAATCAGGAGTATGTTTGGGGCATAGTGATGGACATTAACTATATCTGCGGGCAGATAGGGTAAACAATTCCAAAATTAAAGTTACAGACCAAGAAATGCACAAGCCAAATACAAATGGTGATGTATTTAAAGGTATTTAAATATCTACATATTTATAAATTAGTATTTAAAGATAGTGCTTAAAAGCTTGAATCTAATTGAATTCAGGATGGGAGGACTTATCGGTAGCTTAATGAAAAGGAGAGTTGAAAAAAAAAACAGCAGAAGATTCAAAAAAAAATAAAGGAACTGATTATGGGATCCAATGGGAACCAGCATTGTGTGGTGTTTGAAACCAAACACAACTTTATTAGTAAAGTACCAAGGGCCAATAGTGGTAGATGCTATTTACAGCTTGGGGAAAAAGAACATAAAAATGACCATTTTCAAAGCAGTTTGGGTGCTAAGTTCAAGTAAGAATGTGAAAAAAGAAGATTTTGAAATAGTAAATGTATGCATTTATTTTATTTATTTTTGCTGGTACTGGGGCTTGAACTTGGGGCCTGGGCACTGTGCCTGAGCCTCTCTGTGCTCAAAGCTAATGCTCTACCACTTAAGCCACAGTGCCACTTATATGCACGCATTTATTTTAATGAGGCATTTTGGCAAAAGATGGAGAAATAGGAGTTAGAAGTTGAAATGCATTAAGGATCGGCTCTGATTTATGTTTAATATGCCTCTCTACTGAATGGAATGATTTTGCAAGAAGAAAAGAAAAGACAAAAAAATCATTGCACCCTAATCAGTGCTCTAATGAGTTATTTTTTCACAAGTTACTTACAATTTTATATGATTGTAAAGTATTTCATCCTTGATCAATTGTTAGTCAAAGTTTTACATCCATAGAGAACCAGTCTGAAATGTCCTGTGGGATATTAAAATGTTCCCACACAATCATCCTTCCAACTTTATATCAAGGATGTGAATCGTTTTCTGACTGGTTGGGTTTATGGGATTTTGTACACATTAAATAAGAACTGGCTTTGCAGAGCCCACAAAGAGACCGAAATCATAATAGTCACAACACCCAAGGGTGGCAACTGAGGGTCATCTGGGTAGAGAAATTAATCCCTCAATTAAAGGAAGATAGGAAAATAGTAGTAGTTACCCAACAATAAAACCATACACAATTCAGTATTTAGATCTGTGGGAGGTGATGGTTATAGTAGCAAATCACAAGCAAGAACATTAAAGAAAAAAATTCATCTAATAATTTTGAAAGAATGATGACAGGCAATGTTGAGTTGTGTAAGGGGAAAAACAAATCGTTTAAATAGGGATACAGGTGGACCCATTGCAACAATGAGATGTACAAGTCGTTATGTCGAAAATGAACTTTACAACTTTGGTGGGGGGGGAGGGGGAGCGGGGAGGACTGGATGGGGGGGCAGGGGGCAGATGGGAAGGGATGGGAAGGGGAAACAAAGGAGGAGGCTACAATGCTTGATAAGAAATGTACTCATTATCTTGCCCATGTAATTGTAACCCCTCTGTACAGTATTTTCACAATAAAAAAAGAATTAAATTCTCTTGTTTCATAACAGAAAGTCAAGGATAATACAGAAAACTGGTGAAGGAGGTAAACACAGTATGGAAATGTGATTTAGAAACAGAGAGGGAAATTGAGAAACAACAGAGGGAGAAGATTGGAGAGTTGCTTCCTGTTCAGAGTATAGTCAGAGACAGGCAGTGACTAGACTAGGAGGTGGGTTTTCATGAAAAGGCTCATTACACTCTAGCATATGTAATGCATGTGGATGTGTGCTAGTGCTGGGGCTTGAACTCAGAGCCTCACACTCTCTCTGGACTAGTGCTCTACCAGTTAAGCCACATCTCTATGCCTGGTTAATTGGAGATAAAAGTCCCATGGATCAGCCTGCCCCAGCTGGCTTCAAACCCTGATCCTCAGATCTCAGCCTCTTGGGTAGTTTAGGATTACAGGCCTGAGCACATTCTGGCATTTTGATTGGATTTCAAATTAGACAGAGGGATGTTGTAGCGTAAGTGGGCCAATTTCTAGAGGTAAACACCATTCACATGAAACAATTGCCTTATATTTTACAAGTAATTAGAGGTAATGAATTGAGCTGTTGATGTGCTGATACACTGAATAAAGGATATATACATACACATAATATGTCTATATATGTGGTATTAAATTGCAGATAAACATCTTTGCTGAAAAATTAAATATTAAAAATCGCACAAGCTATTTAAATGATATCTACTATTATTGGAAGGTGTTTTCTGAGTAGGTGCAAACATATTTTTTTCCCTTGCAAAGCAAACACAGTTTGCAATCATGATGGATATACTGTTGATTCTAAATGCAAGGAGTTCATTTAAGAGTGTTTTGTATTAATATTCAGAAGTGAGATTAATGTGAAGTTTTTTTTAGTATAATTTTTGTGAAGTTTTTAGAGTAGAGTTTTGACCTGATTTATGAAACCAATTTGTAAGTTTCCTTCTTTTGCTCTGCTTGGGCATAGATCCATATTGAGTTGCTAAATACTTCCATAAATACAACTCAAGTGTGCCTTTTAGGGAACTAAAACAGCATCATTGAGATTAGTATGCTAGCTTCTCTTTCGTTTATCCTCAGATTATCAGGAGAGACTTAAAAGAAAAGAAGTAACTCCTGACAATATGGTGACCTGTTTCTAGGAAGCCACATCTATTTGCACATATAAGAAACACTGAAGAAGGGATGACTCACTCTCAGACTCCTGTGTGGGCTCTTAGCTTTTGGCAGATACAGGGTGGTATTTTTTAAATTTTTATTTTATTGTAAAGATGCTGTACAGAGGAGTTACAGTGACATCAGTAAGGTAATGAGTACATTTCTTGTCAAATATTGTTACCCCCTCCTTTTTCCTGATTTCCCTTCTCTCCTCCACCTACCCCTCCCACCCTGAAATTGTAAAGTTCATTTCCAACATAGTGTCTTGTGAGTATCATTGTTGCAATGGGTCATCCTGTGTCCTTCTTTCAGCATTTTGTTAGTCCCATTCCCCACCTCAAATTAGATAGATGTATATACAAGATGCAGGGTGGTATTATGAAGAAATGAAATTCTCTTGGAGAATATTTGCCCCATTTTGGGGTAAAATTTCAAATAGCGGGTTATAACACTAGACTCTTCATTAATATAAATAACTTTTTATGGAGTTGTTTATGCTAGAGCATGAAAATATGTACCTTCTTGAAAAGTCATTTAATTTAATTCAATTATTTTTTCTGGTCCGTCGTGGGGCTTGAACTCAGGGTCTGGGAACTGTCCCTGAGCCTCTTTGTGCTCAAAGATAGAGCTCTACCACTTGAGCCACAGTGCTACTTCCATGTCATTTAATTTTAATTTAGTTAAAGATATTTTTAAGCAGTTGTACAAAGGGATTTCAATTCAACAAATCAGTTTATAAAATCTTTCTTCGCCTTTTCTTAAACTTCACTTGAAATGTAATTGAATATGTTAAGTGAAGTAAGTCAGGCTCAGAGAGTCAAAGTGCACCTATGTTTAGTCACATATGTGGAAGTTGGATCCTATATAGATGCATGTGGAAATACGATCAAACTGACCGCGGTGTGCACAAACCTGGATTCACGTAGTGTAACTCCTCCAAACAATAATCTGACAGTTGAACAAAATGAACACCAGGAAGCTGGACCATGCTTTGTCTAAGGGGGTAGAGCTTAATGGGAGAGGCATAGCTGAATGAAGAGAGGAGCGTGGGGTCGAACAGTCATAACACTGGATATACACATATGAAAATGCAACGTCATAACCAGGGAAGGGTAGGGACCAAAGGGGAGGGGAGAGAATGATGGGAAGGAAGACATCAACCAAGATGCATTGTACCCATAGACTGACACGTCGAATTGAAATCCCTTTGTACAACTACTTAAAGATAATGAGAATAAATAAACTAAAGCCATTTCTGATAAGACCAAATTTAATTCAATGTAAGCCTGGAGCATGGTGGAGATATATAAGGGAGAAGGAAAATAAGAGGGGTGGAGCCAAGGAGACAGGGGGAAGGGGATGAAGGAAGAAGGGGGGGATATAATCAAGAATTCATTGTCTATACTATACAATTAAGAAAAGGAAGGGAATGGCGGGCTGAAGGGGGGAGAGAGTGTTGAAGGGATGACACTGATCAAGCTGCATCTTATTCATAAACTGCTTTGTTAGATGGCAAACCCTTTGTACAGCTACTTAAAAACAATTCAAACAACTTAAAGAAGAAGGAAAATGACAGGAAAAATGACAGGAAATCTTGTTATAGTGATAAAATATACTTATAGGTAGTTTTATTTTTTTAAGTTGACACAATGACCCCCCCAAAAAGCACTTATTAATACCCATGTAGCATGAATGGAGCATCTAAGTTTATTGAACATCACTGGACTATCTGTAGGGGCATTCTAAAATAATTAAAATCACAAATTTCATTCACTTACAAATTAGATTCTTTCAACAGATTTGTTCTTCTTGGATGTAGTTTGTTTAAAAATTTGCTCACAGGGTCTGAAATCGGTGAGAAGGTGCACTTTGAGATTGGATTTTTAAGTAACAATGTCTTTTCTAGTTCTTCCGTCTACTCACGTTTTCCTATGGAAGGTTACACAGAGTCACAAATGGTATGCAAAAATTTGTCTATGACAGTTCCCCTCTAGGTCATGTCTAATTAGCATATGTTTGAGATCTCAAGAGAGTATCTTCTATTTTCTGTAATCACAGACTCAGAAAAAGGGAAATGAGTAAAAATTAAACATGCAGTTTATCAGAGTTTTAAACAATTGAGTCATTAATCTAATAAAGCCCCCAAATTGTGCCGATCCATTATTATTTACATAAACCAGTGTTAAAACAACTTGATCCTATGGCTTTCAAAATGAATTAACCAAACATTCCATATTAAAGTAGAAATAATCCTGTATTCATTAAAGAAAAGGAAATTCAGTTTGGGGATATGTGAGTTTAGATCTATCTGAAGCCACTGAATAACTACTTGAGCATAAAGGCAGACATGGAAAATTTCTGCATCTTTCTGGTCATATTTAAATAACATTAGCCAGAAGAGGAATTCACCCACACAGACAGCAGCAACTCTTGCTAATAGGAATATAAAACATGCATCATTATTTTCTAACAGAAGGGTCTCCTTGTCTTTTTTTAAAAAACATCTTGTACATAGTTATAATAAAATTATATAAGATATAATTATGATTTGAGTACTTAGCTGTTTTATGGTGGTTAAACTTTGAAAGATAAGGCTTCTTCTAAACAGTTATGCTAGACATCTGGAAAATGATTATGTAAGTGACTTCGTAAAAATAGAAGAATAAAAGGAAACACATTGAACATATCGGAGTTAGTGAAAAAAGGAGTATGAAATGTTCTACATAAAAATAGGTAGACATTGTAAGATAGAAAAAAAAGATTAAAAAAATTAGCAAAATTTGCCAGCTACCATGGCTTTTAGCCATAAATCTTAACTATTCAGGAGGCTGAAGTCCATAGAATAATGGTTCAGAGCCAGCCAGGACAGAAAAATCTTTGAGATTCTTTCTCCAAAATAAACAATAAGGTGCTGGGTAGGTGGCTCAGTGGTAGAGCGTTTGCCTTGCATGCCTGAAGGCCTGGGTTCGATTCCTCAGCACCACATAAGCAAAAAGAAAAAAGCCGGAAGTGGCGTTGTGGCTCAAGTGGTAGAGTGCTAGCCTTGAGTCGAAGAGCTGAGGTACAGCGCCCAGGCCCAGATTTCAGGCCCCAGGACTGGACCAAAAAACAACAACAACAACAAAAAAATAAGAAATTGGCTTGGAGGTAGAGTTCAAGTGTTATTAGTTCAAGAAACCTTGAATAAAATAAAATAACACAAAGACCAATAAAAGAAAAAAATATTTTTGATAATCTCCAGTTGATGAATTGTTCAGATCCATTAAACATAGAGTCTGGAGTGCTGGTGCTTGGATCAAGAACATCAGAAGATCAGTTCCAGCCTCCTGTCTGCTCAGCCTTCAGGGCTAATCACAGGGCAGATGATGGAGGGAGTTTTGATGGCCCTTCTCAGAGAGAAGCAGCCTTCCCTCCTTTGAAATGCCACAGTAATTTGTCTCCATCTCTCTTATGCTGAAGATCATTATCTATACATTTTTGGTTTGGTTATTAACTTCACATAATTAAATATTCATCACACCCAGAGTTGTTTGGTGACATCAGCCTCTTTTATTTATTTATTTTTTTGTCTGTTATAGCTTCTGTGAAGATAAAACACTGCAGCATCTGTTCCTAGCAACAGAGCTGTGTTGATGATAATGTTAGGCTTTTTTTCTTGTATCATTAATTTGCTTTTCTTGGCTTTGTTTATTTTGCAATCATTGATTAATTCATTTGGTGTACTAAATAACTTTACAAGGTGACTAACTGGAAAGACTGTATGTGTAAGGCCCGCATTTCATAGGCCATGCATCTGTGTTGACATCTGGGCATGAGTCATTGAGAAGTTCAAGCTCCTCTGCCTGGTGAGATTGGCAGAGGGAATCTTCAGTATTATTCATGAGGGATGAGGGATGGCTTAGCTAGCCCCATCTTCTTTGTTCTACGTTTTCCTTCACACGCACTTCTTTGTTTCAGATCATCATCATGGCGGTCTATCCCCCCCTCCTTTCTCTCCCTACCTGCCATCTGCCACACCTCTTTTCTCCCCATTTCCCCATACTCTCCCTCCTCCTCCTCCCATTCTCCCCCTTTTGTTTTTTTTCTGAGTCTGAACACCTAGAGAAGAGAGGCCTAATGCTTTTGTTTCCACTTTCTCCATAGTTTTGTCTTTCAAAATTGTTCTGGTGCTTGGATCTCACAATTGCAGGTTTGTTCTGTAATCTTTGAGATCCTTTCTTTCAGCCCTTAATCACAGACGTAGTTTGTGTTCATTTGTCTTTTATCTTGGTAGATGATTCTCTCCTCCTTTTAAACTGCCGGCTCTCTGAGGAGGTCCTGGGATATTTGAATATTTTCCCTATTGATTCTGCAATAATGTCTGAGTTGTAGATTCATGCAGCAAATGAAAAAACATAGATCACTGAAAAATTAAAAAAAATTGCACCTATAATAGTGCCATGGGTTCCCAGTATTAACATACTATTTTCCATTTTTTTGAGTCAGTCTTTCTAAAAAGACATATTAGATCAATTAAAACCATGAGACTTAAAAGTGTTACTTTTTGTTAAATCCTAACAAACAAACTAGGTAGACAACTAACTAGTTAAATCAATGAAGCTGGGAGGTTTTGAAGGAGTAAGCCATTTGCCTGACAACCAAAGCTATCCAAAAAGATTCTGTCAGAACCACAGTCTTCCACAGGTCACCTCAACCTTCCTTACACAGAGGGTACTACTGCAAGATGTCTGCCCAGCATCTTCCCAGTGCTTCCTGTGATTTGGTGGTGATACCTTTGATGCTGATCTTTGGGGCCAAAGATAGTGGTTTCATCATAAGGAATACAGTCCTCCTGGCTTTGCCCTTAAAACTCACCATTCCTTATCACAGTGCAACTCCTGAATAAACAAATCAATCTTTGCAGAATCTCTGTCCTGTTCATCATTTAGATTTTGACAAATCACCATATCGGCTACCATGATTGCCAACTGGTTCCTTATTAGCTGATAGAATCTCTAGCTGTTCTTAATGAAGCCTTTTGCAGGATCACACTTTGAAATCCATTTGCACTAGATTGCAGAATTTTAATTTTCATATTCTAAGAATGGAGGCCGAATGCTTTTAGAGGTTTTGGCTACAGTGAAGCAGTCAATATAGGGTTTTCTTCTTCATATTAATATTAGAAATAAGTCGTGTAAGTTAAAATATTAAATCAATAATTCTTCTAATAAAGTGTGTCTAGTTGGCACCATTATTGTTTTAATAAACTTCTGAAGTGTATTTTCTTTCAATGCTTTCATTTTTAATTTGTCTGTTTGATCGTTAGTTTTCTTTGTTTCATTTTGGAGTGCTTCTTTGCCCTTGTTCTAGGTTTCAGTTAATTTGGTTTCCCAAGGAAACATCTTTTACACTATTTTCTGTTTCCTTGTGAGGCAAATTCCTCAAAATGAAGACATTTCTTCTTAGACTCTTTTGAAAAGTTATTAAACTGCCGATGGGGTTAATATTTAGAATGACAACTTTTCAGAGTCTTTCAAAGGTTCATTTATTTGGCTGTCTCCATCAAGTTGTAGCAATTGTACCTTTGCAAATGAGCAGTTACCTTTTCAGATTCATGGAGTAGACTCACACGGCACACACGGTGCTGTGCTGTTAATTCTTCGCTGGTGCTTTATATCTATAGTTTAGCCTTGTCCTGGTGTATGAACTCCTCTGTCCTCCACTCACTCTCCCCAGCTTGAACCAAGGCCTCTAAGAGAGGATTTTGCTATGAATTGAATGTGGGCACTGACCCCAACAATTGACATGCTAAGGATATGGTCCCTCGATGGTACAATTGGGAAGTGACATGACCCAGTGAGATGTAGCCAAGTGAGAAATCCTTAGCGTATTGGGTAAAGCTTCCCGAAGCCATCATACAAGCTTCCATGTCCTCTTCTGTCTTTCAGCCCCAGCTCAGATTGTGATCAGCACACTCTTCCTGACATGCTTACCACATGCCGAGCCAATGGGGTCCCTTGGTCTTGGACTTGGACCTCTGTGAGCTAACCCAGATTATTCTTTTCATCAGTGCCTCACCTCGGGTATTTTATTGCAGTAACCCAAAGCTGACTAATGTGAGACTCAACAGATATCCATAACTCTACAACTTCTTTTTCCAACAGTGACACACACATAAAAACCCCTCCCCCTTAAATATGGGGTCCAAGAGTAGGAACAACATAGTGACCCTTGGTGCAGCCCTCATCCCCGCCTTGTCTTTCCATCAGCTCTTCTTTCATTTCCCTTGGTGTTGTTACTTTGGCCTTAGCAATGCAAGTTCCACCATCGTTGTTTTAAAAGTGCACTTTCCCCAGCGTCTTTCTCATACAGTCAATGATCCCTTCCCTTCTCACCACGAAGTCACTATAAGACTCTAAATTGGTGTGAAACATCTGTCAAAACTATGAAAAATTCCATTTTTCTATAATAGGATGTGCCTAACCTAACCCTCTAATGGCCGAGCTTTGATTTATAGCATGTGGTGTATAAGGTTCATATGTGCAGTGCAATTATTTCTGAGTTTTGCAAATCAGTTACTACTGGAGAGTCTTGGGTTCGCTGGCTCATACTCTAGAACCCAAGGAAATGAAAGGTGAATGGAATGAAAATGTTGTTTCCAGTCTTCATGGAATATACATTTTTGTAGAAAACAGGAAGTAGAAACTATATAAACGTTTTTTGTAGTAAGGAAAGTATTATAAATAATTGAGATTATGGACTCATATTAAATAACAGGGCAGATGACTTGATAAAAGACATCCATCCAATTGTTCTCTGAGCAGATTACAGATAAGAACAAGTCTGAATGATGAAGAGAAGTCTATGAGCCAAGCCAAGTGTAAAGCTGGCAAAGTGGGAAGTCAGCTTAGCTGGGGGAACAACAAGCCACCATCTAGACCAGTTTACCCAAGGGTAGTCAGGGATATATGTCTTCATTTTCAGTTTACCTGGGAGTCATTCAAATTCTTCCAGGGATAACAGTCAAGCCTCTGAGTGGATGGCACATGAATTTCACAGTAAAGGTATCTGGTTTCCATGTAGCTGAGAAAGGCCACTGGTTACTGTTGTGTTCATGAATCTGAGAGGAAGACATGGAGCATGGAAGGGAGGTACTGATGGGGGTTGTGGTGACATGCTTGTCACCTGGTTGGCACCTCTCCATCATAGCAATCACACCAACCACTGCAATGCTGACTCTACTTTAAGTGCCAGTCATCTGCTAAGCCCTGCCTGTTATCACATCTTATCTTTTTTGTGTATATATATATATATATATATTATAAAGATACTGTACAGAGGGGTTACAGTTACATGAGCAAGGTAATGAGTACATTTCCTATCGAGCATTGTTACCCCTCCTTTGTTTTTCCCCTACCATCCCTTCTCTCTCCACTTTCCCAACTCCCCTATCCCACCCACCCCCAAGTTGTAAAGTTGGTTTTCAACATAGTGTCTTGTACATCTCATGGTTACAATGGGTCAAACTGTATCCTTATTTCAGCATTTTGTTATTTCCTTTCCCCTCCCCAAACTAGAAAATGCATATATAAGATGCAGGATACCGGAATCAAATACAGTGAAAACAGGGGTTATACTGTGGGGGAAGAACATACAAAAAAACCCAAAAAATATCACATGGTACATTTTAAATACATTAAAAACAATAGCAAGCAAGAAAAAAACCAGTTGTGTCTCTATCTTTATGCTAAAAACACTTTATTTTATTGTAAAGATGCTGTAGAGAGGGGTTACAGTGACATGAGAAAGGTAATGAGTTCATTTCTTGTCAAACATTGTTACCCCCTCCTTTGCTTTTCTCCCACTATCCCTTCCCTCCCTTTCCCCACTCCCCCTGCACTCACATTTTATCTTTACAACAATTTGCCATGAGAGCATTTTTTCCTGTTTATCAGAGATAAAATGTAACCTTTTATTTGTCTTTTACTACACAGTGTGTTTACTTGTGGATTTTAGGTCATTCTAGTTACAGTCAATGAGGGAAACCATGCAACTTATGTTTCTTTGGGTGCGGCTTACTTCACTTAATAACAATTTTTTACCAGTCTTTTCATTTCCGTACGAACGGCACAGTATCATTCTTTCTGATGGAAGCATAGACTTCCATTGTGAAGATATATCATGTTTTATTGATCCATACGTCCATACACTTGAATTATACAGGTCTCTAGACATTTACACAGAGACTAAAGGAGGATGTTCTTAAGAAAAGATCACAAAGGCTCAATAGCGATGTGATTATGCTCATATAAAATGGTGTTTATCAAAAATGAATTCTAAGAAATGGAAACAAGAGTTTTTATTTTCTCCTGTGTTGCTGTTTTTGCTTTGTGTACCTTTTGTCTTGTATGTAAATTTATCTGTTTGGAGGAGAGTAAAAGGGAGCACAGCAGTGGTTTGACAATAAATGCAGCAGTGACACTCATTAGACACTATGTTGAAAATGAGCTATACAACTCATGGTAGGGGATGGAAGGAAAACTGGAAAGAGAGGGAAGGTATGATGCTATTCAAAAAGATATGTACTCATTACCTGACTTATGTAACTGTAACCCCTCTGTATATCACTTCTGCAAAACAAGAAAAAAGGAAAAGAATAAATAAATACTAAATATTAGGAAGGAAAACTAGAGAAATTATTTTAAGAAAAAATGTGTTTCTCTGTGGTTGCTACAGCTTTGGAAAATCTACCAATGGTAAATAAACATCGTGTACTCAGCTTAAGGCTGATCTAAAAATCAATTATGCAGTCTGATAATGAGTGTATTACTATTTCCTTCTAGTTTTTGTAGTAAAGTCTGCAGACATGTTAGAGAGAAAAGCAAAAGGAAGAGAGAGGATGAGGAGAACAAATGAATGACCTATCGTTGGCCAGTTTTCCAACAGGGAAACTCAAGTTACTATCCAGGCTTGGTCAACAGTAAAGACCATTGCCTAGATAACTTTACTATGTAAAACATGGAACTAAGAGAACAACTGAGAAGTTCAGACTTCCCTTCGAGTTATTTTCCCTTTGTTATTTTTTATTGCAACTACTTCTATCCTTCTGAAAAGTACATCATTTTCTGAATTGATTTTTTAAAAAGTTTTGAATGGAAGGCCATCTGAGGAAGACTATGAAATCCAAAATTTAAATGTCACTTTTTACCGCTTTTACATACAAAAAGGCATCAGTAAAACTCAATAAGAAATCCTCTTCAAAGACATTTTTGGGGAAGAGAACGTAATATCCTTAATAATGAGATAAGAATGTTGAATAATTCTGTTACACAGTCATGCTTAAGGAGCAGATAATGAAAATTGACACAGTACATTATAGATAAACCAAGCTACATCAATTAACTAAAAATGATTAAGAAACACTAATGTTCTTTTTTCAAAGGGGGAGCTGACATTTGAAACTTAAACTCAAGACAAGAAAATTGTCTGATCCGTGTTTCCTCTCTGCTTTGATGAGCAAAGAGTTTTCCTCCATTTGATGTCCTGGTTGGATTTCCTAGAAGAATATTTAATCAAAGTCCCTTATAAGCTCCAGTAACATGTCAAGTTTACTTTGCAACTGTGCACTTTAATAAATCTTAATAACCTAGTGATTATATTCCAAATGAACATCCCTCATTTGACTTAAAACTCACATCAGTAGAACAAGGTATTTGTTGACTATCACATAAGAAGATCACTTTTCAGCAGTGACTTATCAGTATTAAAAATGATCTTGAAACAAAATCCAAAAGTGAAAAAGGAATTCTGCACACTGCCATGAGGTTGCAATTAATTGTACATTGGATAGGGATGTATACTCAGGAATCAGATGCATCATGTTTGCATGAAATTGTGGCATGTGGTTATTCTTTGTGTTGAGCACAATAACAAATTATTCCTTAAAGTCACAGTCTGGAAAGTAGTATTTAATACAAATGTACTGGTCACTCTGCTATTTAACAATTCTAATTCTACCTGGGCAGAGAAGGGGAATACGTAACAGGGACTCTCTGGCTCATTCCAGACTTCAATCTGCTCTGTGGTGCAAGTCAAAATCCTAAGACTGGTTTTTGTTCCTGGCTCTTGTGCTGTCTGCTTGTTAAAAGGAGTAAAAGAAATTTGGTTTGCAAAAAGTACAAAGAAAGCAACCATAAAGCCAACAGATTACTGTGGCAGTTTTAAGGTGTGCTAAGTAAAAGCAGATAAAAAGTGTGGACAGAGAGCCCCCAACAGCTGTGGAACAGAAGCTTCCAGTCTCACTCACAAAAGAATGAGGGGATTCAGGAGTCTGATCCACATTTTCCTCTCCCCAGATGTGTTGGAGAGAATAGAAAGATGAGGGGAGATGGGATAGTAACTGAAAGAATCTTAAAAAAATTCAAGTAAGATGTCTTTGTCTTTTTATCCAATTGCCTGTGAATTTCGCAATAGATAGCTTTTCTAGGGAAAGCTGATGTGAAGCAGGGTTTACGTCACAGATTTCCAGTACATGTGTGTCATTAAAAAAAAATCATGAACAGGAGCAGAAGATGTCTCCCAGACCTGGTAAATGCAGACAGCCTTAGGATTTAGAGCAGAGATGTTGGGTTGGGTGGGGGGCAAGAAGACATAGGCTCCGTTTTAGCGAAGAAATCAGAAGGGTGAGGAGGAGACAATTTAAACAGCTGTTATTAAGTTTCATGAAGAGGTGTGAACTATGGGGGAGAATGAGCCACGTGTGAAGGATAGTTTTGGAAATTTTGGATGTGACAATGACTATGCTACCCTCTGATTCACTTTCTGAGGAAGATCTAAAATAAGTGGATATGCTTTTATTATTTTTTTTGGCACACTGTATTTAGGGTGATGTTTTGTTGAGTGTGTGACACAGAAATGTCCAGATACTTTACTGTGTATAATAGTGGCTACAGATGTCTGAATATAACTCATCATCAACACATCAAGGAGCTCTTTCTTTCTTTCTTTCTTTCTTTCTTTCTTTCTTTCTTTCTTTCTTTCTTTCTTTCTTTCTTTCTTTCTTTCTTTCTTTCTTTCTTTCTTTCTTT
>NW_012267225.1:3416512-3429228 GCF_000151885.1 Dipodomys ordii
TCTTTCTTTCTTTCTTTCTTTCTTTCTTTCTTTCTTTCTTTCTTTCTTTCTTTCTTTCTTTCTTTCTTTCTTTCTTTCTTTCTTTCTTTCGTCATCCGTAGGGTTGGAACTCAGGGCCTGGGCTGCTATCCCTGAACTCTTTTTGCTCAAAGCTAATGCTCTACTATTTTGAGCCACAACTCCCCTTCTAGTATTTCTGGGGGTTAATTGGAGATAAGAGTCTCACAGCTTTTCCTGCCAGGGCTGGCTTTGAACCGCGATCCTCAGATCTCAGCCTCCCGGGTAGCTGGGATTACAGGCGAGAGCCACCAGTGCCCATCAAGAAGCCCTTTCAAGCATACTGATTTTTGTTACTGGCAGTTCTAAACCAAGGAGTGATGTTAACCATCACTTATTCTCCTGGCCTTGCTAACCTAGTGTAGAAAGAGAGAGGGGGAGAGAGAGAGAGAGAGAGAGAGAGAGAGAGAGAGAGAGGAAGGTGGTTTAACATTGGATGCATATATTTAACTCTGAATCTTGCGCTAATTTCTAGTGTTTAGCCAAGTTCTACCAGTATTGTTCTCCTGAAATTCTAGCCCTCCCTCCCAGGAATATAGCAATTTTAACAAACTTAATATGGGATTGTTTATTCTGTATGAAATTAAATCCTTTAAACAAGTATGTCAGATTTATTTATCCTTCTGCCGAAAGTGCTACTATGATGCAAATGCTCATCCTTCTCCAGATAAAGCTGAATAGTATTAGAAATGAATCAATCTAGGACTCTTTTGATACTTTTTCAGACAATCTTATCTTTACTTTCTTGGTGCAGTTGCAGGAAATTTATAATAACAGTAAGAGTTCTTGTGTCAATTCAAGATTGTTAATCAATAATATTTCCCTAATTTCCATTACTCATGTTCTATTGAAATCTTTCTTGATTTACAAGCACTGAAACCAGAATTGATTTAAAAGAACACTCATAAGTGCACCAAAACTCAACTTTCGCTTGGCAAACTCGTCACAAAGTTCAATGATGAAAAATGTGAATATAGGTACAATGATGAAAAACATGAATATGGGTACTTTTATACAAACCTAAATATAATACAAAAATATATAATATGATGGTAGGGGGTGAGGGGGTGGAGAGGGGAAGAGATGGTATGGGGAAACAAAGGAGGAGGCAACAATGCTTGATAAGAAATGTACTCACTATCTTGCCCATGTAATTGCAACCCTTCTGTATGGTATTTTCACAATAATAATAATAATAAATATAAAATATGAAAAAGGAAAGAAGATTAAAATGATAAATACATAAGTGGTAGGTAAAATTTTTTATTTAAGGATGAATAGATACGTTTTAATAAAGAAGCCATCATGATTTTAGAAACAGTATAGAATTTGTTAAAAATATAGGAGTTGGGAGCTGGTGGCTCATCCCTATTATCTTAACTTCTCAGGAGGCTAAGGTATGAGGATCATGGTTCAGAGACAGTCATAGCAGACAAATCCATGAGACTCTTATTTTCAATTAACTAAAAGCTGGAAGTGACATTCAGCTCCAATGCCAGCCATGAATGAACAAGCAGAAAAAGACAAAAGCCCAGGCTATGGAGCCCTAGAACTGGCACAAAAGAATGAAAATAATTAAACAATAACAACCAATTTCATCTTCAAATATTAATCAAAAGAACGCCTCCTTAGTACATTTTAGAAGCTAGCTTGATTCTCAAAGAATATTCTACTACAAAAGTGTGTTCTATTCATTTTCAGACTGCAAACTCAATGATCAAATTTATGAATTTCAAATAATTACTAATGAATTAAGTTAATACATTAATTATGAAAAGAGAGAAGTTAATACATAAATTATAGGAAGAGAGATGTTTATGCATTAATTGTGGGATAAGAGGGAAGACAGGGAAAGACAGAGAGAGAGACAGGCTAAATACTCCATGGGTATGGAAAATCTGTGCTGGAATGTATTGTGAACTGGCTCTGAAAAGCATTTCAGTAGCTCACACTGGTTGCTTTTACTGTCTGAAATTAGCATTATTGGCAGCTGACATCTCACATATTTCAAAGACACACATGCAGAGAAGTTTCTAACTTGGGTGAAGGTATGGCTTGTAGTAAATTTCTTACACATGATCAATGATTATTTTAAAATTACAAGCTGGAGAGAATCATCAAGTATGATCCATTAGAGTTTGGGCCTTTCTCCTAAATGCTTTTAGAAATGGGAAGGGCATCATATTAATTTTCCTTGATATTTCATTAGTTGCTTGTCATGCCTTTCATTATATCCCATTTCACATGGGTGTCAATGACACAAAGCTAATTTCTTGACACATACATTTTTATGGATCTCATGAATTGTGCTCATTATGGAAAATGGGCTGAATTTTTTATTGGTTTATCCTGAATGAGTGAGGACACTGAAATTACTTATTTTGTTGTCAAGAAAGTACCGCTACCAAAGCATGTGCATTTGTAAAGAAAGAGTTTGGGAGGAATGAAATTTTACAGTCTATGAAAGATAAAACATATGAAAAATATACTTTCCATATTCACCAAAACTCCTTAAATATAAGGAACTAGAATATAAATGTATTTTTAATATAATCTAATTTCAAAAAATTCTTCTCTTTTACACATGAATAGAAGCAGCATTTGCAAAGACAGAGGAGATCTTCCAAAATATCAAATTGCTTAGAAAATACACAAACAAAATATAGAAACCAATACGTTTATAGAGATGTAAAATTAGTACAGTACACAAAAATCTTGAAACACTACTTTATAAAAATATGTATGGTCTTTGTAAGTGTTAATGTGTCTAAACTAATGAACAGTTTTTGATAACATGATTTGTAAGTCATACCATATAGAGATGAAGTTTTTTTTCTTTTGCTTGTGGTGTTGGAAATGAAATACTGGGCCTGGCATATGCACTCTACAGTTGAGATCTGTCCCAATCAGACTTATCTGTTTTATTTCATTTGACAAGTCAGAATTGTATATATTTTTTAAAAGAGTGAGTTTTGTACTATATGAATTTCATATAAAAAATAAAAGAAGGAAACTCCCCACATTGAGTGATTAAAAATAATTACTAGCTGGGCATCGGTGGCTCATGCCTGTAATCCTAGCCACTCAGAAGGCTGAGACTGAGAATAATGACTTGAAGCCAGCCTGGGCGGGAAAGTCCATGAGACTCTTAACTTTCATAAATTTAAAAAAATGCCAGCAGTGGCTCCATGCTAGAATGTTAGCCTTGAGCACAAAGAGGTTAAGGGAAAGTTCCAATGCCCTGAGTTCAAGCGCCCAAACAGGCAACAACAAGAACAAAAAAGGTAATTAATAAATGTTAGGCATGGTGACATACACATGTACTCCCATCACCTCAAAGGCTAAAACCTCTGCAGTTTGGGCTGTGTAACAAATGAGACTAGCCTGGGTTACATAGCAAGACCCTTTCTCAAAAACAAAAATAAATGAATATTAGAATGCCCTGATCACTTGGTCTTACACATTTTTCAGTTGATCATATAAAATAAAAAAAAGATTGGAACCTAAAGGAGATTCCTTTAGTATTTCTAGATTTGAAAGTGGTAGGGTGGGGGGAGAAGGGGAGAGAGCAAGAGAGTAAGAGAGGGAGAGAGGCGAAGATAAATATAGGGTTGTTTGAAAGGGTACAAAAATGTATCAACCAAAGTATGGTATTTGCAGGAGAAAATTCAAATGGTGTAATTTCTTAGAAAAATGAACAGTCCAACAAAATAAATACCAGGAAACTGATATTTGAAATGTGTGTGTGTGTATGTGTGTGTGTGAAAAAGAGAGAGAGAGCGAGAGAGAGAGAGAGAGAGAGAAAGGTGAAAGGGAGGAGGTGTGTGTGTATGGTGAAAGGGAGGAGGGTAGAGGAATGAAGAGAGGAAGGGTGGAGAATGCAGGCATCATATTCAATGCATATCCTACAAAACTAAGCAAATTGCGTGGAGGGGTTGGGTAGGGAGAGATGGGGGAATACAGTGGAAGGGTTGCACAGATCAAGATGCATTGCAGTCATAAACTGATTTGACTCCTTTGCCTAAAGATAATGGAAATACTAATTAAAAACAGCAGAAATGGGTATTTTGCAAAATGAAACGAAGGTTGTCTTTTCATGTCTGAAGAAGATCCCTATGTCCTGTTTGTCTTTATCTTGTCTGATTTGTCAGAAAGCATGTACCTGACTTACTCTCCATTTGAAAACAAGTGGTCAAATATCCTGCTATAACCACCATCAACTGCTACAGCCATCAGCAAATTGAAGATGAAAGCCATTGGAGTTTGAAGTTTGTTGGGGGCTCACAAAAGGCAACATGCATCTTCAAAGAAAAAACATGTTTACGAGGTTCACAAACTTTCCTGAACAGCAAACAGCTCTCATAAAAATATATTTGGGTGCTTTAAATGTAAATGAGTAAAAAATAAGATTTTCACTTTTCTTCTTACCATCTAGGATTCAAAAAACTTTATAGGAGGAAGAAAAAATGCACGGGAAAATATTCTATAAGCATGTTTTTAGAATCATTTTTAAACCTATGATGCAGCAATGTAGGGAGAGTATTTTCTTTAAAAGAATTTTTTCCTTTTAATCTGAACATATGTTTATTATTTAAGAGATAAGATTGAAAATGTGTCTCATAATTTGAGATTAGAAATGAATTTTAACTTTGAGTCGAAGCTCTGACTTGGAAGAGATAAGAAACCCTGAATCCACACTGTGGTCATAGTTTAAGCAAGAGGTAAGATATAAATTCCCATAAAAAGAAAATGTGTATGTGTGCAGGTATGTTGAATTTTTTTGATAGAAGTTTAAGCATTTTAAGCCAAATAGAAATAATGGGTGATTTGTGAACTGTACAGTACATCACGTTAATTAGCCAAAAGTCTTATTTGTTTAAATGGTTTGTGCTTAATTTTTTCAAACTTTATTAGTAGTGAACAGTGTCATTAATCGTGCAGTTGCAAGTGAACATAAAACTGGTACCTTTAAGAATAAAAATATGAAGAGAAAATACCTTGAGTAGAATGACAACAATGACTTTTAGAAGAAAAATCACTAGGAAGGAAGTTATACATGGCATATTGAAATTCACAATATGAAGCAATTAGGAGAGCTAAATTAAATCAACTTGGCTAGACTGCCAGAGAAAAGGAGTCCTCTTCTTTGACAAGTCTAGCTATTATTAAAGAAGGTAATGTGTTTTTAACTTAACCCTAAGAATGCTAGTGATTTAGGAGATGACAAGAAAATTTATTTTGGGGGTATATTGACTGACATTTAAAAACTTAAATATAATAAAGTAACAGCTAAATATTCCAGGTGCTTCACTGCTAGAGGTTAAAGCAATTAACATTCTTTCTCTGCATTTGTGTTTATTTTGCGTCATTTTCTTTCTGTTCTACTCTATTATCTTATAGGAAGAGGATATAATATTACACAATTCCTGTACCTGCTTTCATCTGCTCAGAAACTGTCACCTTCAACATATATTACTCTTTTGTCCTTCTTTTTACTGTCTATAGACATTTATTGAAAAAGTGGGAAAAGTGAAACATTTGGGGTTTTGTCCAATGTAAAATTACAGAGTTATTTGTTTTGTTCTTTAAATTTGTTTCAATTAAAGAGAACCTGACCTTGACTATATTATCACATTATCCTAACAATGGTAATATTGATAACTGATTAGCAAGATGCTTTGTTTTTGTAGTTGTGACAAAAGGAAACTTTTTTTTTTGGTCTGTTGTGGGGCCTGAACTCTGGGCCTGGGCACTGTACCTCACCTCTTCAGCTCAAGGTTAGAGCCCTACCACTTGAGCCACAGCGCCACTTCCAGCTTTGTTTCTGCTTATGTGATGCTAAGGAATTGAACCCAGGGCCTCATGCATGTGAGGCAAGCACTCTACCACTGTGCCAACTTCCCATCCCCAAAAGAAACTTTTAACCTGGAATTGAGAGCAAATTAATTGCTCCAGAAATTTGTCACCTGAAATTTCAAGCAGAAGAAATACAACATGCACAGTTTTCTTTTGAATGTAGGCTAATTCCAAAGATTTGTGGTTTCTTTCATTGCACATTAGACTGATGCATAGTTCAGCATAGTTAGAACATCTTCCCATAGAATTAAAAAAAAAACTCCTGCAACTGAAAATGACAGTCCCACATGTAATTTTAAATTTTGTTAGTCATATGAAACAAGAGCAATTCCTTTTCATGATTAAATTTATTTAATATAGTCCAAATGAGATATTCCAATAACTTCTTAATACAATAAATATTTACGTATTGTACTTTAAATTTTTTTGTACTAAGTCTCCAAAATCTAATGCATAGCTCAGACTTTCCACATTTCTTAGATCATTGGGTAACAGTAGGAGGGTTTGGTGGGCCCTGGGGCTAGTGGCTATCTTAGTAAATAGCACCTGTTTCCAGAATAGTGACTCCAACTATATCTGTGAAATGAATTTAAATGACTCTATTTATGTAGCCTGAAAAACCACCTGCACATTGTACCTTTGTTATAACCATGTGTCAAGAATTGGATATTTCTGATTTTTAATGCTTACAGTGAATTGTGATTTAGAACAGCAGTTGCAAGAAAACTTTGAGAAGTTTTAGGCTGTGAGAATAGAGATTCTGACAACAGACGGGTGATGATCTTTTGGCTATTTAGATTTAAGATGGTGGAGGGAAAGAACAAGAAGAGAATGGAGGAGGTCAGTTACTCACAGGCGCTTCTCACAACCCTTGGTGGGCCTTCTGTTTCTTAAAATTTTATCGAAATTCCCATTGTTTGTCAATTTGCAAAAACAAAAAAAAATCTTAGTGAAGACTAGCTTTGGAAATTTAGGTTAAATATGCATTTGCTTGATGAGGTTCCTTGTCATTATTTTGTAGAACATCCATGGATAGTGTATTCTGCAGCTCTTAAAATAACTTGATTGATTCTGTTGTAATTAAAATACATACATAGATTTAGTACAATATCCTTGGAGATTTAAGAAACATTCGAGTCCATTCTTTTGATTTAAAGATGAAATCAGAAGGAATATGTGGACCCCTTTCCCAACTTAGGGGAAGGAATTAGAGAGAAGGTAAGCGGAATGGTAGTAACTGCTTGGAAATTGCAACAAAATTCTGACAGAATTCCAACTGTAGAACTGGATGTGCAATTTTAGTTCTTAGCTTATAAACCCTTTGGCTTTATGCCTCCACATCAGTTAAAAGCAAAGCCTTCTACTAAAGATCTTGGCAGATTTAGGTGGAATTAAAGACAGGCCTCATGCATTTGTCTGCTTATGCATTTGGCCACATTCTTCAAAACACATAGTAGCTCTAGAAAGGGTATTGAAAAATAGCAAGCGAACATGCTAAGACTTTCATTTTGTTTATGGTAAATACATGCTCTACCTGTTTGCAGTGCTGCTGGCCTGGTGTTTAGCTGCTATGTGATTCAGTAAAGATGAGTTTTTCTCTCTGGTTTTATTACTTTAATAGTTATTCACATGAGTAACTGTGTTTCTAAAGCAATTTTGAACATGTCATTGGACATAGTTAAAGTAAGACAGGCTGGCTGCAGCCTTTTCATGTTTCTTACTATGGGTAATTGCTATTTCTACAAATGTCAAAAAGTGCCATGTTTTCACAGAACTGTGAACAACATTGTCCATTCAAGGGCAGCAAGATGCGAAAACTATTTCAGCGCTTTATGGGTATTGACTTGGGAATGAAAAATAAGAATCCATATTTAATACTCAGCATTCCCTCCTACAAATCTAATGCTTATGAACTGCAAATATCCATTAATACAATGGATGGAGATTCTGACTCGGTTAGAATCTTCATACTCCTTACAGAAAAACAATCACATCCCATTCTTCACAGCACTGCCAAATCATATAACTCAAGTTGTATTTCTAGTAGGCATTTGTGTGGAATTTTTTTCTTTGGAATTTGATGATCTACTAAAGAGGAAACTTTTGCCTGGCAATAATGCTCACAAAGATGCTCAAGTTAATTGAGAAAATGTGCCTATTGCTGAACTCATGTGATGGCTCTGACACCTTTCTTCATGTGGCTTGTGTCAAAAACAACTATGCAACCAGTCAAGATGAATGTCTACTTGGAATAAGAGACTAGAGAAGTAAATGTTCGGGAGATTTCTGACTGCAGGAGTGAAAAGGTTTTTATGAATTTCCTCAGGCGTTATCCATCCTTAAAGAGGGGGGCGCTTCCCTCTGGCCACCGTGGCTCTGTGGCTATTTCCTGGCAGGCACTCTAGTCTAGACAATCCTTGTAGACTATTGTTCAAAGGCAAATGGGAGGAGATGGTGCCCAGGTCAAAGTCAAGTCTGTTCATCTCTTGATACTATAGGAAGAAAGATAACACGACAAGAAAGAATATTTATAAGGCTCTATGTGCAGAACTTTCAGATCTAATTGTTTAAAGGGTAGTAAGAAGGGTGAAGGTCTACATTCAGTGAATTTCTTGGTTCTTCATCTCATTAGGGTTGCTTTGATCAAGAGAGCTCAGAGAGAATGCATCCAAGAACAATACTGCCGCACGTTTTTCCTCTTTGCACTCTTCATTGGCATGTTCTGTCTGTCTCTTCTAGCTTCTCAGTGGCTCAAGTACAAAGAAGGTCTCTATTTCCAACATGATCTTTACCTCCTTAAAACCCATACTAGAGCCTGGAGCCTGTTCTGGTTCAGTGACTTTTTTTTTTTTGGTCATAAACATAACAGATAAGTCTAAGTTCAAATAACGTGGGTCAAAAAAGAGTGCTGGGTCTTTAGGCTAGACTGGAGAATGGGAAGGAAGTAAAACAGTTTCATAGCTTCCCCACTTGCTGGGAAATCTTCACCATTCTGCCAAACAGGAGTAAGGCAGAGGGGAATCGGACTTCCTCTAGCTCTCTAGTCATCGTCATTCCTTTGCTTGCTTTACAAATACTTACTGAATGCTCAGTGTGTCTTAGAGATAGTTGTATTTGAAAAGAATAGACTGCTTCTTGCTTGGGAAGTTCATCTTCTGCTTGGGGAAATTCATCTTCTCTCCCTAGGATGGGTGGGGGGGAAGCAATATGTTATGTATGCAGAAATAAACCACATCCTATATCACCAGGTAGAAATATAATGAGTAGAGCAGTGACAGGGGTTGGGGATTTGTGTGTGGGTAATTGCCACGCTTCATTAAGAAGATAGCTGCCATGGTTTGGATGAGTTCCTTTAATTAAGGCACACTGGTAGAGGTGTGGATCCCAACCTATGGAAACAGACAGAACAGTCTTATCTAAATCCTATCTTTTAAAAAGTTTCTTCAATGTTACTATTTTTGAAAGTGTTTTCCAGTATTATTTCCTGTTTAAACATTGCAACTGGAATACAAATACACCAAATATTTAAATTTCACAAACTTAAAAAAAGTAATACCTCATGGTTACTCAATAGCAAATAATGCCCCAGGACACATCAATGTAGTGTTACTCCAGTGAACGATGAAGACAAATTTGGTAAAGGCGTTTATGTAGAGTCAAGGATGGACAGCAAGTGAAGGTAGAAAGACAAACTTTTACTGTGTAAGATTAGATCTTCAGAGCAAACATGAAATTGAGGAATGGATGGATTTATAGAGTTTGTTTAGGTTCTTTACTTTTTTTTTTCTGGAAGCATTAGGGTGTAACTCAGGACCTCACAAACTCTACATCTTGAGACTTGCACCCAACCTGGCTTACTTTTGCGTATTTTTTTAAAGATATAATTTTGCTCACAATTGACTCTCTCACTTCTGCTTCCCTGGTAGCAAATATAGACATAACTGACTTGATTATTGAGAGAGAATCTCACCCGACCTTTCATTCTAGTAGACCTCCAATCATGCCTGTATTTTCAAAAAAACTCAACCGTAATAATTAATGCCTCTCTAGACTGGCAATGATATATATGATTCATATTCCAGCTGACAATAAGTAATATGTATATATATGTATAGCGAGATAAAAAATAAGGAAGGCATATTTAAAATTGTGCCTAAATGCATTGACTGTATTTGGGATTATAATATCCTATTTGTCATTGGATGTTAAGATGGTGGCTCTTCCATGTAAATAAACTGAGAGAAATAGGAAGGCATTAATAAAGCAACTTTCTAGGCCTCCTGAAGTGCTGGTGCTATAGTTAAATAGCAGCAGGTTAAATAATGTTGAACCTGTTTCACTCTGGGGACAGAAAATTTATGTAATAGATTACCATTATGGTGACTCAGCTTAAGACTTGCTTTGCTTAAGATGAAGGGTGTTTTAGTATGAACACTCAAAATACAAAAGGAAAAAGGAAGAGGATGCAGTTTTATTTTATGATTTCTCTTTTCTCATGGGTTTAGCTAGCAAGGCTATTTTGTTTGTATGTTCTTGTCAGTTGTTTAATGACCTCTCATACAGATCAAGGGTAAAAAGAATGAAGGTTCCAGGCAGGAGAGAAGATTGAATGTCAAGTCAAAGACTTCACTGTTGTAAATTTTTTTCTGCAAGAATGTGGCATTGAATATATGAGTTGAATGGGCATCAAGTTCCATACACTTTTAAGATTAAGATCATTTGTAAAGAAGTGATTTATTCTTTTTTTCTCCCTCTGTCTCTGTCTCTCTCTGTCCCTCCATCTCTCTCACTCATACACACATGCACACATACACACACACACATACACACATACACACATACACACACGCACACATACACACATACACACATGCACACATACACACATACACACACACACATCAATTTCCCTTGTAAAATTGCACATGTAGAGGTCTATAGATTTAACTCCCAGACTATTTTAAAGGAACGTAGTCTGAGTCATCTAGTTTCATGACATTGATGTTTCAGGAAGAAATGATAAAGACTGATAAAGATTAAGACAAGCTCTAGACCTAGATTATCAAGAAGACAAAGAAATTCTAAATTTTTAATATGGTAGAGGAAAAGAAGAGTGTACTCAGTTGGATTTCATATTTTTCTCACAAAGAATTCACAAATCGCTATATACCTAGAGCCAGTTTGAGAAGGCTGACATTGCATTTAACAAAACTTGCTTGATCCTAAAATATATAACATTCACAAATTGTTGTTATGGATCTATTTACTTAAGAAATGTTTCACTGTCAAAATAGAATGAGCCCAACTAAACCAGGAGTATTTTACTCAAATAATAAAATTAGCATATATAATATGTAAGCCAGTGCATTAAGCCACATTGATTTTAAAGATGTAATATTGAGTTGCTTGCAAATAGCTCTGTGTTAAAATTGTACTTGTCTCCGCTTATTTGTTCATAATGGAAAAATACACACAAAGACATTTGGGGGAACTAATAATAGCTATTGCCTTTTATTATGACAGCTGATTCTACTACTTAATTGTTGCTATAATACGAATCACTGTGACTGGAAACAATGGTAACTCCCATCGTTGCTTTTCCAATTGCCTCATGAATCAAGGAACACTGGTAGGCTGCGGAAGTAGTCATAATAAAAATGCACCATAAATTTCTCTAAGCCATTACCATATTTCATGCCTTATTATTAAATTGAACATTGCATTTTCCCCTAGAACTCTGATTCTTGCTTGAATAAAAGATCCGTTGTTCAAATACAGTGTAGGGTGGCAGAGGGTGGAGCGATTGGCACACACAGCTTCCATGGGGATACTTGCAGGGCTTGTGCTGTCAGGGTGAGACTGCACACAGGCCCATCAACTCCTTTTCCTTCCTCCTACATTCCACCACATATGGGCAGACAATCATGACCCCAGTGATTCTCCACCATCTGTTCACTGAGTAGGAGAGATGGAGGGAGGATTCAGTCACTGATTTGTGGGGTCTTAAGGGAAGTTCTTGATCTAGATTGCAAGCGATATATGACATTGGTGGTTTGGCTTTAAATTGACTCTTGTGTGTTACCTTTGTGCAGGGAAATTACCTATTCATGAAGGAGAGGAAGGCATTTTGGTAGCTGACTTTGAACTGTAATTTTCTCAGGCCAGAGTATGTATTCTAGAGGACCATGTTTGTCAATAACAGGTTTCTAAAGTATAGTAGTATACTTCCTCCCCAGGAAACATTTAAAATTACTGCAACACATGCTTAACACATACGATTCCTTGATTAGTTTTTTAAATTTGCATGATGGCTTAAATATGAGCAAGTTAGAAATCCTACATGACAGCCCCTTCCCCTTCATTTTTCTCTTAAGTATTCATATCTAAGATCAAAACCTGGACATATAATAAAAAAGCAGCAATAACTCTGATAAGGAAGAAGACAAGAAGAGCAATAGATAAATAAATTTTGTTAAAGAATACAGAAATGAATGTACACAGAAGCAAGAAGGGGATAAATACTAAAAATAAAAGATTTTAAAATAAAAAGTTAATGCTGCAATAAACAGTGGTTCTGGTAGCTTTAGTATGGTCTCGTTTGTGATTATTTGGGTAAATGCCCAAAAGTGGGATTGCTGGGTCATAGTGGAGCTCTATGTGGAGTCTTTTGAGGAACCTCTATACTACTTTCCAAAGTGGTTGAACAAAGTGGTTGAACCAACTATGCAGTAAGGTTTCCTTCTGTCCACATCCCCTTCAGCATCTGTTGTTATTAGAGTTCTTGATTATAGCCATTCTAACTG
>NW_012267225.1:3441477-3448043 GCF_000151885.1 Dipodomys ordii
GAGAGAGAGAGAGAGAGGAGAGAGAGAGAGGAGGGAAGGAGAAAGGAGGGAGGGAGGGAGGGAGGGAGACAGACACAGAGGGAGAGAGACACAGAAAGAGAGACAGAGAGGGAGGGAGAGGAGGGAGGCTGTTGACTCTTTTTTTTTTAAATTCAGTGGAAATTTTCTTTTTTTTAAATTTATTTTTATTTTTATTTTTTTGGGGGTGTCTGGTCGTGGGGCCTGGACTCTGGGCCTGGGCGCTGTCTCTCAGCTCTTCAGCTCAAGGCTAGCACTCTACCACTTGAGCCACAGTGGCACTTCCAGCTTTTTTCTTTTTGCTTATGTGGTGCTGAAGAATCAAACCCAGGGCCTCAGGCATGCAAGGCAAGCGCTCTACCACTGAGCCACCTTCCCAGCCCGGCTGTTGACTTTTGACTTCAGCTCTTCTCTGGAGTTCCATCTAGGATCTACATTTCCTAAAAAAATTTTCTTTAAATAGCTGTACAAAAGCAGTTTCAATTCAACATGTAAATTATGAGTGTAATACATTTTCATCAGTGTCACCCTTATGAAAGACGTTCAAAAACATTTTCTCCTAGCCATAACATGAAATAAAAGTTATGTTACCTGTGCTGTGTCAACACCAAAACATGGTTTAATGTTGTATTTTTTAAAGTGGCGATCCAGCTAGATTAGCTAATGCAGCATCATATTCTGACCAATCTGGTTGGTTTACAAATTATTCAGTAAGCAGTACTGATCACTTTTTCCTTTGCAAATGAAATATCTATGATCTATGATCGTAGCTAATGAACTAAAATTGGTAAATGTTCCAATTCTTTGGCCCATTTTTCCTATTGTCATTTAAATGAATGGGTGAATGTTGGTATTTCAAATTGTAACGTCAACAATTGGTGTCTTTAAGTTTGACCATTAGGCACTGCACAAAGACTGTCTTGACAATGTTCTTTGGCTGAGTGCTGTGTGGGCAAGAGCTTTCTGACATGTGTTTGAACAATATTCATCCTTGTTTTTGTTTTACTGCTGATGCCACATACATATTAAAAATATAATCTACCTGTAGGAGATCAGTTTTATAATTTCTTCCAAATCTATCAAAAGCTTTTTCAGGGACATCTCTCTCTCTTTCAAAAAAAAAAAAGAAAGTTCTAGTTAATGTGTCAGTTTTGCCATAATGGAAGGAGGGAAATTGTGCTGAACATATTTCAATAGAGAGAGGCAGGAAAATACTTATTTCACTGTCAGAGTTTGAGTGCTGACTTGGTCAGAAACGAATTTAGGACTTTATTCCATCTATTTACTATAACTAGGTTTTGCCTTCCTGGCCATAAAATAAACCAATTATGTATGAGGAACAGGTTCTAGTCTAAAATTTCTTTCTATGATCTTTAAAATCTTTATCTTTTATATATTGTTTAAATATATGGCAATATACTAAGTTTGGAATAGTAAAAAAATATACTTGTAGAAAAGTGAATTCTAATTATAGTTTGATTCTCTCCTGTATGGGTGAAGATTAGCACTTTATTGACTCGATTAAACATTGCTTTGCTTTGCCTAGATTAAGGGAGTAAACTCACATGCTCTGTAGAGGATTAAACCCTGCTTCATTTCTTTGGAGGATGCTGTCTCCTCTTGGGGCATGAGTGCATATGGCAACTCAAGGGTTGTAGGTATCACTAGAAAGTAAAGGTTTTCTCATTTTGCAATGTTTGGTCAGTGAGCCCTAAATCGGATTCATTTTTTGTATGTGGATTGTGCTATGAATCACAACTAGGCCTCCATGTTATAAAGGGCACTATTTGCCCCTGTCTTTTACTGTGTATTTTGCAATCTAGAACACCAGCTCCACAAAGCTGCAGAATATGGAACCATTGTTTTACCAAAGGGAATGGGCTGGGGGTCTTCTTTTAGGATAAGAGATGAGTCTCCAGAGTCAATGAACCCACTTCCACAGACTACATTCCTTTTCAGCATCAATCTTGGATTAACATAAAAGCCATTGACATTAGAGGAGAAAGCATAGCAAGCAGTTTATCACAACAGTGAATTTTCACTCATGGCTACAGGCTTTCCTGTGAATTTCAAATTCTTTGAAGACCTGCATGAAATTCAGGTGACAGAAAAAAAAGATGTGGTTTGGGTGAATAATAAATCTATTTTTTTCTTCTGCTTTTAGATTTCCTGTTCTGGGCATTTCCATTAAATATAAATAGAGTAACAGGGTAAATATCAAAGTTCTCCATAAAAGGAGCTCATCAAATAAAAACTATAAAAATAAAAGAACTCAGACTGTCTTATTTTTGTCTTTTTCTTTCCTTTTTCCTTTTACTGTTTTAGAAGCCTATTCCTTAACTTTTGCTGAGTACTGGAGTTAAGCAAGGCTGAGTATCATTTGAAGTGAAGCTGGCTTAAATCATTCTTTTGGAATCTACCCAAGTGTAGTGTAAAGGATAGTTGGCATCTAGGTCTGTTATGAGAGAAACATAACCAACTCCAAATGTTTTCTGCTTTACTGACGCAAGGATCCTTTATGAAGTGGCAGTGGAATATGAAATAGGTTTTGGCCTGAAATAGAATCTCAGTATTTCTCTACTGCCCTCTCATACAAATATTGTTTTTAAAAACACTATCAAAAGATGGACATAATTCTTCAACTATATTACCTTGGCTAGTAAGTAGACTTTTATGGTGCAATTATTTATTGGGTAAGAGAAATCATGCTCTCTAATATTGAATTTTTATGCCATTTCTTAAAACCAAAATAAGAATTATGAAAACTACTAAAAGATGTAAATAAAGTTCCTCTCTCTTCTCCTTGTTATACTGACAAGCATTGTCTTTCTTTCTTATTTGTCTAAATATTATTTATTTTGTGGGTTTATATGTGTCTAAGTAGGAAGAAATATAATCTTGTGTTATATATGTAGATAAAAGAAAGAATTGCTGATAGTGTTTATATTTGTCCATATATGGATCTTATGCATTCATTCTTTTAGCAAATATCTATGAGGTACCTACTCTGTATTTTACATTTAGGGCAAAAATTCTATTCTCACAAGTTTTATATTTTATTGCATTCAAGCATTGTTGGTTTATAATGATTATATATGCATCTGCAACTGAATTGAGTATCAAATATTATTATTGAGAAACTATAAATGATAGATTACTAATTTTTTCCTGAGCTTTATTGCCTCATTCATATAAATTAGGTGCAAGATGATGTTTATCATAGTTTGTTAAATTACTTAAATTCAATTTGTATTAAAAGTATCCTATATCTTATTATTTATATTCATATTTTATCATTTAATAAATATTACTTAGCATGAAGAAATAACATGTAAATTCCAGTATATTATCACTTATCTTCAAATTAATCTGTTGGTAAATGATGATATAGAATATTCTATATTTCTAGGTTAAGATACAAAGTCAAATTTCTTCTGGAGTATCTTTCTTGCTTCATATCAATCTCATAGTACTGTTTATTTGCTCATGAACTTTATGTAGGAAAGCATATAAGGACTCACATAGCTATAACATTGTAATATTAAAACAAAAGTAAAGCTACATAGTAGACATGAGAATAAAGTTAAGAGGAACTCTTGGTCATGGAAAACCTAGTTTATTCTATTGTTCTTCAGATTAAAATGGTTGATATGGTTTATACATACAGATACCCAGCCTCTCCCTCACTGAAAATTTTATTTACTGGGACACTTTAGGTTAAGTTCTCATCATCTTAGAGAATTTCTTAGAGAATTCCAAAGTGTTTCTAATTCACAGCCAAAGTGTGAGAAATACTTTTAATTGGACCATAGATAATCTCTCAGCTTCTGGGCAGATAAGGCAAACTGCAAACTTTGCATAAGAAGAGATGAGGTTTAAAGGAGAATAGATGTTCAAGATAAACTTAGCACGTAGTAGTTCCAGAATTAAGTAGATCTGCCCTCTGGGATGCTCCTAGGAAGACATGTTGTGACATAGGACTATTCTAGTATCTCTGCAGGCCACACAGAGGGCTAATCTCCTGGATTCTATTTTCATGGCCCTGATAGGTGACAACACTTAGATTTCATTACTATTAGACTTTCTCAGCAATTGTTTATTAAAAATAAGAGAGCAAGAGAATGTAGAAAAGGTGCAAGACTGTGCAAGTCTTTTTACCAGAGTTTACTATAATACCATCTCTAGTGTGTTACTAGTAGACATTGATTAGATATAAACTGATTCTCTCTGTATTGACTCGGCTATACCCTATCACTTAAATTACTAAGGGAAAATAGCCTATAAAAGTAATTAGGAAGAATAAAGGGTAACACTAATACCAATAAGTGGTAAGGGAAGAACCCATAAGTACTCAGGAAAAGATTTACTTTAGTAAGGTTTGGGTATTTTTCAACAACAAGGATAACAACTTCAAGTAGCACTAGTCTTTGCAAAGGACTCATAACTAGAGAAAAGTGAAAATAGAAACTCTGAACTCTATGTTGTTTTAAACACAGTTTGAGAATCCGACAGTTGGCATTTAAACATCAACTTCTGTGAAAATTGATTCTGAAGACGTTATTATGATGAATACTGCACGTGCTAGGCATGGAAAGTGTGTGATAGTTATCCTTTGTGCATTTTTTATTAGCATGTATCAGATGTACAAGGGGATTTTATTGTGATATTTCCATGCAGGTATACTGCAACCTTATCTCTTCTGTTTGCTTTCACCTTTCCAATGGTACCTATTACCATAAAAACCTGTTTTACTTTTCTGTCACGTATTATTTAGTATATACTTGCACAGGGGGAGATCACCATGGAAGTTCATAATACATATGTATTAATTGGATTAATACCCCCTCTCCATTGCATTGCTCTATCTTTTCCTTTCCCCTTCACTCCCTATTGTTTAATAACTTTCAGTGAGTTTCCTTATGGAGTCTTTAAACATCAACTTTTTATATCTTGTATCTTTTGATGTGACAGACAAATGAATTTCATGAAAGTCATCAAAGATGTGCTGGTATTGGGAAAATATTAGATAAAGCGGGAGAATATGTAATATAGAACTATATTACAACTATACATGAAAAGGGTATATGAAATCAACCAAAACTCTTTATTTTTTTGGTCATGGGGCTTGAACTCTGGTCTTGGGCACTGTCCATGAACTCTTCAGCTCAAGGTGAGCCCTCTCCCTCTTGAGCCACAGTGCCACTTCTGGTTTTCTAGTAGTTTATTGCAGATAAGAGTCTCACAGACCTTCTTACTGGGGCTGGCTTTGAACCGTGATCCTCAGATCTCAGCCTCCTGATTAGCTAGGATCCAAAACTCTTTAAAGCAGAGGAGGAAATCAGAGAGAGGGGTAAGAAAGAGTAATAAAAAGGGAAAGTTTTGATTAGAGTATATTATGTGTATTTATATAACAATGAACCCTCCCATTTGTACAATGAATTCATGCTACTAAAAGGATCACATACTCCTTTTGGTATTATGACCTTCAAAAGATTGATGCTACAAAAATCAGCACTTCCTTAACAATAACCAGGGATCAATGTTCAGTGTCATTATGGCCAAGGGCAGGAATTGATCATTTCTGTATTAGAGCTGTGCTTTTATTTGTTGCAAGTCCTGATCTGCTCACCAACCATTATCACGAGACATCCCTTCTATCTCAGTTTCTAATATTAAGAGAGAAAAAAAGATTCGAAACCCAGATTTGAAAGGTTGGCAAAACTCTGCCATAAGATTATTTTATTGATGAAATGTTTCCTGTAAAACATTAAAAAGCACAATTATTCAATATCAATTTAGTAAATAAACTGCTAAATAATCTAACAATATCTTCATAATTTAAAAGTACTGATACCTCCAACTCTTGTTTATTGTCTAAGGTTTCTTTGTTGAGATTTTGTATTTTTTCAATAGTGTGGTCATAGTTGCTAGTTTAAGAATATTTTTAAGGGGTGATTTTTAGAGGGAGGTTAAGAAATAGCTAGAGGGGAGTTCCGGGAAGATGGCGGAGGAGAAGCTGGAATCTGAACAAGCTCTTGCATAGAAAGCAGTTTTAGAGTTCCAGAGAGCAGTCCTAAGCCAGAGAATCACACCAAGTGTGCCATCACAGCACAGAGAGTTAGGTAAGAGAGGGGAAGCCAAGGCAAGAAGACACATCTGAGCACTTGCCAGCACCCGCCACGGCGCGGCAGCGGCGGCAGGATCGTGGCAGAGACCTCAGCCGGGGCATTACCTGAGTGCTCACACAGAGAGTCCGGGAAGAAGGAGCCAGACTCAGTGGGCGAGCTGATTCTACTCAACACCAGCAAGAACCGACAAGGAGCGGACATCTTCATCCTGCAGTTTGCAGACCAGAGACAACCCAGGATCCAAGATTCGGCATGAGTAGAAGCCCGACTTCCTCACTCCTTCTCAGGGAGCAAAGGAGGTAAGCCCCCCCCCCCCCAGAACCGGTGATCTCCATCTTGGATACCGACAAAGCTCGGAGGAGCTGCCAGCTCCAACTCAGGCCTTGGAATAAAACGAGTCATTTAGCAGGTCACAAGAAC
>NW_012267225.1:3448093-3453537 GCF_000151885.1 Dipodomys ordii
TATAAGGATCTAGCTTTAGTTTTCTACAAGTGATTAACCAATTTTGCCAGCACCATTTACTGAAGAGACTCTTTCTTCCATTCTGTTGTTTTAGCTCCCTTATAGAAGATTAGATGGTTATAGGTCTGTGGGTTCATTTCTGGGTTTTCAATTCTATTCCATTGGTCCTGGGGTCTGTTCTTGTGCCAGTACCAAGCTGTTTTGATTACTATGGCTTTGTAGTAGAGTTTGAAATTTGCTATTGATATTCCTCTAGCACTGTTCTTTCTGTTAAGGATCGTTTTTGCTATTCGGGGTCTTTTATTGTTCCATATGAATTTTTGGATTGCCTTTTCTATTTCCTTGAAGAATGAGGTTGGAATATTGATAGGTATGACATTGAACTTGTAGATAACCTTGGGAAGTATTGCATGTTTCACGATGTTGATCCTTCCCATAGCTAAGATATGGAACTAACCCAGATGCCCTTCAGTGGATGAATGGATCAAGAAAATGTGGTATATATACACAATGGAATTCTATGCTTCCATCAGAAAGAATGGCATTGCCCCTTTGTTAGGAAATGGAAAGACTTGGAAAAATTTATATTAAGTGAAGTAAGCCAGGCCCAAAGAAACATAGGTCCCATGGTTTCCCTTATTTGCAATAACTAGTATATATCTGAGACAAGCAGAAATAGTCAGATAAGTTGATGTTAGGAGAAATGAACCCCAAGATAAGGACTCAAATGGTTTTTCTTTCTTGCGATTGGTTCTAACATATTTATAAGGTGATTTCTTTGTTGCTTTTTATGTCCCTCCCCCATGGTATAACCCCTGTTTTCACTGTATTTGATGTTGGTATAATTTGTGGAGGGGAAGGGAAAAAAACAAATTGTTTAAATCAGGATATAGGTGGACCCTTTGCAATAATGAGATGTACAAGATGTTATGTCGAAAAACCAACTTTACAACTTTGGCGGGGTGGGGGGGTGGGGGAGGGAGGATGGGAAGGAGGAAGGGCAGGGGAAAGGGATAGGAAGGGGAAACAAAGGAGGAGGCAACAATTCTTGATAAAAATGTACTCATTACCTTGCCCATGTAATTGTAACCTCTCTTTACGGTATTTTCACAATTTAAAAAAAGTTAAAATACACTAAAAATATAATAAAAAGTTAAGTTAAAGAGAGAAGGAAAGAAAGAAAACAAAAGAAAAAGAAAGGAAAGGGGAAGACAAGAATGGAAAAGAAAAGAGAAAAGCAAAGCTAAAGGAATTGGACAAAAGAATTGGAGTAGTTTTTTTCTAGGATCCCTAATGTTGCAGTGCACAGACTTCGTATGTGTGTTCACAATGGGAGTGTATTAAATTTCCTGTCTGTTCCCTTGTTAGGTTGTGGCTGTATGGAAACTAATGACTGGTACTTATTATAGTCCCTAGAACCCAGTGTGTATGAACCCAAATCAACACAAAGTGTGAACAAAGCAGGTGGATAGAAATTTATCCTTAATGTCTACCCAAAACCAGGAGTTAATTTTGCTGGCTTTAAAAGAGCTCTTGTAAGACAAGGTTAAAAATTTACTCTATGAAAATTATTTACATTCGGTTTCATAATAGAAAGCCATTTGTTCGAATGCTAATTTTTCTCTCCTCTGACTTTTGGAATTTCCAATACAGTTCTACTGGCATTTTTAATTATATGGTTAGCTAATAATCATTTCTTTTGGCTCATTTCTTTTGGCACATAAAACAATGTATATATTTCACTGTATGGAGGAGAGTATCAGACATTTTCCTCATTTTTCCCCAGGAATACATTTAGAACTTTTAAAATATTATTTCTAAGATTCTTATATCTTAATTTTATGGAATGCCATATAAATTATGTCACAATGTTGTTAAAGGAGTTGTTGCACTTACACAAGATTCCTAGAGTCTCTAGTATTGTATTACTCTCCATTCCCAGATAAATACATATGATCTCATCATTTATTACAATAATGTGTCTATTAATAAATGGTCACCAGTATGAGGATGAGAGAAAATAAACTATTACCAGTATATCCCTGATCAAATGAACACACAATTCAATTCCTAGCACTGAAAATAAATCTGTACATACTTTAAAGAATCGATTGTATTCTACATTATATTGTCATTACTTAAATATATTTTCCACAAACTACATGCTGTGTAGTCATCCACACACTTTTATCTGCCCTTATTATAATTTATAGGTCCAATTTTCTTTAGAAATTTATTTTTTACTCATACCTTAAAATATCAGACAAACACTTTTCAATGTAATTTTTTTAAGTTATTTCTAATAATTTCCTGTTGGTGTAGTCCTAGAAATGGCATTTCTGGGTCAAAATATTTGAATGCTTATAGCTTCAGTGTACATTGACATTGGTAAGGTTGACACTAATTTATAGAGTTTCCATCAGTCTATATTTCTATTAATATGTGTTCCTACTAATGTGTGGCATTAGAATTTTTAATCACGTTGATTTGGCATGGAAAATCATGTTTTACTGCTGTTGTAATTTGAATCTTTTATTGAGAAAGCAATAGAATTTTTATGTGTTTATTTGTCATTTGTTTTTTATATGTATTATTTGCCCATCTTTTATTATAATGATAAAGTTTTTCTCATTGACTTATATGAGGTTTAAATATAGGAAGGATATTGTCCCCATATTTTATGTATTCTATAGACTTGTTTTACATTAATCCTTGTGAGCAGTAACTTAGGGACACATTGTGTACAAAAAACAGAAAACAGGGAGAAAATAAAGTCCATTTGCATATATCTGGGAGAAAATGCTTGAAGTTTTTTCTATATGTAAAACAAATTGTTGTCCTTGAAGTACACTAGAAAAGTGAATATCCAGCTCATTTTCAACCATCTCATCCAGCGGAATAATAATGTTAATAGCAGTGAACAATCTCTGAGTGAATATGATATGCATGGAAATGTGCCAAGGGCTTTGCTTTCTGAAAACTCTATCACCGTGCAGGCTTTGTATTTCTATTTTACAGGCAAAGAAATTGACCCTTACAAAGTAACATGATTGTACAAACCTATTAACTACACGTTTACCTAGTTCAGATGTTTAGAATCTGTGAGGTTATCTCCTTTTGTCAATGAAGAATTTCCTCATACAAAAATCTTAGAATGATGGATTAAGTCAAACTGCACTTTATTACTTTTGGTAGATCAACAGTGATCAAATAGCATCCAAGCTAGCTACTTTGAAACTATAAAGAAGCTACAGACAAAGTACATGCAAACAAATAATAAATTAAACTTTGTTACAGATATATGATTAAAGCCCAAAGAATATATTCTATAGAGATCAAAATGAAGAGCTTGTCCAGGCATGATGCTATATGGTTGTAATCTCAATTTTGGAAGGGATCAAAATCATCATGGTAGTTTGAGGCCATAATAATGGAAAAATTATATTACATGAAGTAAGCTAGGCACAAAGAAACATAGGTCCCATGGTTTCCCTTACTTGCAATAACTAGTACATGTGTACGACAAGCAGAAAAGCCCAAAACTATGTCCATATGACCATATAAAATGATGTTAAGCGAAATGAACCCCAAGATAGGGACACAAATACCTTTTTTCTTTTTTGCTTTTTTTCTAATGTATTTATAATATACCATGTGATTTTTTTTTTGCTTTGTATGTTCCTCTCCCATGGTATAAACCCTATTTTCACTGTATTTGATGTCAGTGTCCTGCATCTTGTATATACACTTCTCTAATTCGGGGAGGGGAAGGGAAAAAACAAAATGCTTAAATAAGGATACAGGTTTACCCATTGTAACAATGAGATGTACAAAACACTAGTTGAAAACAAACTTTACAACTCTGGTGGGGGGCTGTATTTGTGGAGGTGGGAGGGAAGGGATGGTAGGGGAAAAACAAAGGAGGAGACAACAATGCTCAAGAGGAAATGTGCTCATTACCTTGCTCATGTAACTGTAACCTATCTGTACAGAAATTTTTACAATAAAAAAATCTGGAAGGTTCTATATTTAAAAAAAGCAATATCATATGAAAGATAACTAAAACAAAACAAAATCCATACAGAACCCCCTCCAAGGCTATGGATATAGAGTACCTGTCTAACAAGCATAATGCCCCAGAGTTCAAACACCAGTACCATCACAAAAAACCTCAACAACAATAAAACAAAGAAAACAATTTTAATAAAACTGATAGCTTAAGTAAATAAGCAGAAAAAAATTCTTTGGGTTTGTCACATGAAAACCACACAAAATCCAGCAGTACTTAAATTTTAATAAAAGCCAAATGGTTTTTATTTTGGAAATGTAAATATATTTAAAATTCATAAATCACAATTGTGGCAGCAACAGCAGAGGGGAGAGAGAGAGAGAGAGAGAGAGAGAGAGAGAGAGAGAGAGAGAGAGAGAGAGGCCCCTGTCATAATCTTACATGAAATGAAAAATAACCTGCAAAATTGTGACAGATAACAAATATTTATGGTTAAACACCCTCGGCAAATGCAGATTAGAAGGGGCTATCATTAACTCCAAAGGGCACATATGAAGAATATCCACCTAGTACATTACTTAAAAGCAAGAACAAGGCTATGGTGTGGACTTTCATCATGGCTTAAGAAATGCAAATGAAGCAAGAAAACATTATAGAAATTGAAAAGAGAAGGTCAAATTGCTTTTATTTTAAGGTAATCATCATTATCTACATGTTTCTTCCCATGTAAAACTTTTAGACATATATGAAACAAGTGAGTGAAGTGTGGGGTAGGACATCTGGTCAGCAAACAAAAGCAGTTCTATTTCTTTGCTTTCGGAGCCAAGAGCTGGAGAAAGGAATGCAAGTGTCAGGGTACTTTTAAATGTCTAAAAATATTTCCAAATGGAAAATGGAATCATTGGAATAGAGTTAACACGAAAGGTATGTAAGGTATCTATGATGCCATTTTGAAGAGAAAATTAAAACAACAACCAAAAAACCCCACGTGGAAATAAAGTTATACAATGTTCAGTGAAGGTTCAAAGGTGTTAAAATGTCAAGTGCAATTGATGTCACATGCATCTGGAAATAAGGAAAGCTTGTGGTAATGTTCTGTTGTCTCACTAGACCCAGTATGAGATGATTATGGCCCATTAGCCCTGCTTTTGGATAACATCCTGACTGGGTTTTAGGATCTCAGGTTCTAAGGCAACCAAGATTCTGCACAGTATTATTCTCTAGGGTGTGTTTACTTACTTTTTTCCAAAGGATCTTTTCTCCTTGAGATCTAATCTCTTTTACACAACTAGTCAGTTCTTTATTTCTCTTGATTACAGTCAATGTTCTTTTTTATTTAATTGTGAAAATACTGTACAGAGGGGTTACAATTACATGGGCAAGATGATGAGTACATTTCTTAGCAAGCATTGTTGCTTCCTCCTTTGTTGTCCCC
>NW_012267225.1:3454138-3455484 GCF_000151885.1 Dipodomys ordii
ATTGTTTTCCAGTAACTTTTTTCTTCTTATAATTTTTATTTTAGTAATACATGAATGTGCGTTTTCCTTTCTTTTCTTGTTTTCTTTCTCTTTTTCTTTCTTTCTTAACTATCTTTTTGTTTTTTTGTCTAGATCTACTGAACTTCTAATCTTTTTTCTCCCTTTCATATCCTTTTCACCTTTTCTTCTCTTTTGATCTTCTTTATGTGATTTAACTCTTGTCCTGCACATCCTCAGATAACCCCGTAGTTAACTAGTAGACCCTATCCCCCATTGTGTACACACTTAATCCACAATTTTTTTACTCAATTCAAAACCTCTGAGACTTAAATTCCTTAATAGCAGTACTACCTCTTTATACCTATATAATATTTTAAGCATTTTTTTAAAGTTTTTCACTTCTCCTCTATGTCACTTCCCTTCTCTTAATATACTCACATTCCTCTCTAAATACATGGTCTTTTAATCTCCATAATAATATTAATTTTTACGTTTCTATTTTTTTCTGGTCGCTTTTCATTTCCCTTTTCCTTTCTTCTTTTTCTCTCTCTCTCTACTTGCATCCTACCCAACCTATTTCCTGCATTGGGATTAGGACAGAGTTAACTCTCCCTGTGCCTCCCCACACCAATCTATTCCTACTTTTTACCCACATTTTCCCCTAACCCTAATAATTTCTGGTCTTCTAAATTATTCTCTGCGGTTTGAGGATGAATAGATATTTCTGTTGAAATAGATTTTATCTGTAGACTATTGACTGTACAAATGCAAACTTTGATTGATGGTTGCCTTAAGATAGTGTTCTAGCACAAAACTGGTGCTACTTTCATCTCAAATGGGCAGAGTAAACCAGAAAAACACAAGAAATAAGGCAAATCCGGATATCTCAATTCACAATCTTGATAATCTGGGGTCAGAACAGATAATGAATAATCCAGAGGAGAGTTCCCAAATAGCTCTACAAACACTGCTGGCAACCATGATAAATGAGAAGTTTGACAACTTACAAAGGACTCTGTATGAGCCTGAAAGGGAGAGAGAGGAGGCATCCCAAAAGCTTATACAGGAATATCATAAGCATGAGGAAGCTACTCAAAAACTGATACAGGATTTGTGTGAGCAACTTGAGAATACTCAAAGAGAAAGGGAGGAATGGCTTGAGCAGGCTGAGAACATTCAAAGAGAACTGCAGGAATCCCACGAACGGGAGGAAAGAGAACTACAGGAATCCCAAGAAAGGGAGGAAGGTAATCAAAGAGTAATACAGGAATTGAGAGACCAGGTAGAGAATACACAAAGATCACTAAAGGCATTCATGGAATCCATTAACAAAGAGCTGAAGGAAG
>NW_012267225.1:3459914-3474879 GCF_000151885.1 Dipodomys ordii
CAACGTCGGTGTAGGGGGCGGGGGGAAGGGAGGGGTAGGAGAAGGATTGGGATTGGGGGGGAGGGGGGAGGCTGGGAAGGAATGTGAAGGGTAAACAAAGGAGGAGGATGCAATGCTTGGTAAGAAATGTACGCATTATCCTGCCCATGCAATTGTAACCCCTCTGTACAGTATGTTCACAAATGAAATGAAATTAAATTAAAAAAAAGAAATATCTAAATTGCACCAACAAGAGCTCTGCTAAAGTTCATTCAAGGATGCAGAACTGCAGTGTTTCAGAGTAGATTTTTTAAGAAAACAATACAAAATTGAAATTATGTCCAAACTTCTAACCACTTTTAGCATAAAGTCCTCATTCTGCCTGGGTCACCTGCATGGTATGTAACCATATAGGGCCATCTTGAATCCTTTAGGATGAAACTGTAGGAAGTGGAAGAAACAAGTTTTTGCTACATATTATTGGATATAGGATACTGTTTATCTCTTGGCATTTGTTTTATTACAAAAGGAATAGATGAAGAAAAATTTTTCAGAAAATGTAGTGAATGATTTTTTAAACAATGAAATTGGAGATCTAAAAAATGATTTCTTTTCGGTGAGGTTAAAATCATGAGTGTGTTTGAGATGTTTAGGATAAAAATGGAAATGGAAATGGAAACTGGCATTTGAATAACTGTCTACTGCTTAGGGCTAAGCCTTATACGAGACATAGATTGGGATATATGGCCTGCAAGGCATATTTGAAACCATGGGAAGACAAGCGTCAAGACTAACGTAGGAGAAAATATCTGTGAAGTGAATTTCAGACAAAGTATGGAAATACTATAGTTTGGCTTTGTCCGTGAAGCCAAAACAGACCGATATTTCAGGAAACCAGGAAGTCGGAGCAGTGTTAAGAGGCCATTTTGGTACATTGAGTTCCAGGGGACAGATGGCAGAAACATGTTTACAAATGCTTGTGGCAGGACAATGTACACAGTGTCCAGGTCTTTAATACGAGAAAAGCCTATTAGGGGAAAGCAAAAATAAGAAACTACGTAAGGAAATAATAAATAAGTAAACACTCACATAAAAGACCCTGATTGTCATGCAGTAGAACTTTCTCCTTCTATGTCAGAATAGTTGACGTCCCAATGGGAATATTTTCTTCATGGCTGGTGGGATTTAGCAACGAGTCATTGCATAATTGAAGGGTAAGTCTCTTAATTGCTGCAACTTGATTCTTACAATGTCATTCACAACACCTTCGCTAGAGGAAATCATCTCTTTCAAACAACCTGTTATTTATGCATTAATAATGTGGAATCATCTCATTGAACTATGGAAGTGCTAATTCACCAATCATATTCTAAGAGATTTCTATGGGACAATTATGAAGTCACATGCCTTCAAATTGCTTACAGCTCTTTTTATTAAAAATCTCTCAAAGCTATGAAAACATCACAGGGCTGTTTTTCCTCAAGTGCCAATAATTTTTGAATCATCCTTTTATGACATATCATCATATGTTCCTATCTTGTTTTGCAGTTTCGCAACTATGTTTATCATTTAAATGTCATTGTATTCTGTTACTTCTGGGGAAACAAAATCTATGGGCTTTTTACATAGTCTTATTAAGCGAATGACAAGATAATTGTTTGACTAACATGTGAATGGTTGGTTAATGACTGGGGAAATGGGGTTAACATAAAGTAACTCATTAAAATATATTGGATTGTGGTATACCGAAAATGAATGACTTAAAATCACAAAGCAATGATGTCTAATTAACCCTGAAACACCAAAGAGGGACTGAAAGTTATGATTTTCCCAAATTCTCTAGGCCATTAAAAAAAGAAGAAAAAGAAAAACAAACCCTATTTGCTTTTAAATCCATCAAGAAACTTCTCCCTTCTCTAGTGGGTCTGTAATGGTGTTATAGTTTGTCCCAAATCTTGGTACTTATGATATTTTTATAGCAAATGAGAAAATAATAAAGTTAATGCCCCTTAACAGAAATTTCATTTGCACAAGTTTCATTCTGAGTATGACAAATCCATTCACTACAACTCAATCTTCCCACAAAAAAATGACTTAAAGTGGACTATTCCATTGGTACAGTAATTGAACTTTCCCCCTTAGTTATGGGAAAACCACGCTGTCCTTAGTAATAAAGTCTGCTTAAAACAACCAAATTTCAGAACAAAGAATTAAGCTCAAAGGCTAAGGGTTAGTTTCTCATGAAACTTCTCCATTTTCTCTTGTTCCTATGCATCATATCGAGTCTATTCCAGTTATCCCTTTTCTTCCCCCTTGACTCTAATTCCATCTCCTTCTTGTGAACTTGGTCTTGTGTTTTCTACCCTAAAATTCCAATCATCCTATTTCTAGGTAGGTTCACTTTGCCTACATCTCTTAGCAATTGCTGTGTGCCATATGCATTATGGGGTAACTATTAAATATGCAACGGGGAGTTGTTTTTCACTTCTCACAGTACAAAGGTTCTAGATCTTTGGAAACAGTGAAACTGTATGATTTTTCTTATCTTTCATAATATATTGGTCAGTTAAGGAAGAACACAAAATTGAACAAGCAAAGGGCACAAAGAGAAGGAACACAACCGAAAGTATCTTTGGCTTTCCCAGCTTAGACTTCTTTTGGATGTTCCCTGACCTTTTAAGCGCAAAATTGAAATACGAAACACAATGTTTATAAGGAAAACATATTCTTTTCATTCTTAGGATATTTGCATAAGTGGGAAATATACTCATGTGTACATTAAGGCAATATCAAGGCAGAGTAATTTTGTGAATCTAGCATCCTAAAATCTTCCATAAATAGGCAAATGGAATTGAAGTCAATGTTCAAATTCCTTCACTTCATTGAAATGGTAAAGTACTTGACTTTAAGGAGTCGAGGAAATACAGTTAAATTCTTTTGACCTTTTATCTGATCCCATTTTCATCATATCTTCTGGAGAATGTGTGTGTGTGTGTGTGTGTGTGTGTGTGTGTGTGTGTGTGTGTGCATGTATGCCAGTCCTGGGGCACAAATAAAGGGGCCTTGATGCCTTTCCTGAGCTTTTCTTGCTCATAGCTAGCACTCTACCACTTGTGTTTCAGTTTTACTTCTGACTTTGTGATTAATTAGAGAAAATAGTTTTGTGGACTTTCCTGCCCAGGCTGGCTTTGAACCATGATCATCAGATCTCAAACTCCTGAGTAGCTAGGATTATAGGTGCTAACTACCAGTGTCCAGCTTTTAGTACAGTGATTTCAAAACTTAATTTTTGAACTGAAAAGCAAACTGCTTTATGCAAATACCAAATTTAAAAGATCACCTTATTAACCTTTTTAAAATGAAACTTTTCTAATGATGCTAAATGGTTTTCAACTGCAGGTTAGAAACATTAGACATTCCTTAGAGCTACTCTTTATCCAATGAAACATATTAGGCATTGTAATTCATAAAAAACATAGGCCAACCTTGTAATAAATAAAAAAAAAATGTGACCCATAGCATGGTCTAAGAGTCAGCAGCTCATCCCAACATTAGATGTATAAACATGTGAAATTTGGGTTACCATAATGCCTGTAATTCTAGCTAATAAGGAAGCAGAGGTAGGAGGATCATAGTTCCAGGCCCACTGGGGAGAAAGCACAGACTGTATATGAAAAGCGAGCTAAAATCCAAGGAAATGCACTTGTGGTTCAAGTGCTTGAGTACTTTCCTATCAAATGTGCAGAGGCTCTAAGCTCACTCCTTGATATCAGCAAAGGAAGAAAAACTATTGGAGTCAAGGATGAATTCAAATGATAAATTGTAAAGGATGATGGAATGAAAATCAAGTTCAAACTTCAACTGCCCTAGAATCTGAAGGCCTGTTTGTTTCTTTCTTTTCGTTTTATTTTTGTAGTTTGAGGGCGAATGCCCTTGTTTCTGAATGCCGAAGCAGTAGAGACCCTTACACACACTTTACATACTGTGATTTCAGTGTACAGTTTGATGATCTTAACACTCTGAGTCAATAGGATACCAAAATAAAGGAAAATAACTTTCATAAATTGGGGAGAGTGAAAATACTCTTAGCAACGTGTTCTTGGGTTCACGGTCGAAAAGAAACTGCTGATTGTTTTTAGCAGAGAATGGCTCAGAAGTGAACCGCAATCCACTGGATGATGTATCTGAGAAAGCAGTTTCAGACTTTAGCAGCAGGAAAGTAAGTGAAGAGAACTGGACACCCCAGGAAATAATCAGGTGGGCTCAACTTGCTGTAATGCATACACCTATAGCCAGCCATCTGTGATGCTGGGCCACTGTGAGAGACAGGAAATCAGGAGAAATGGAAATATTTCTCATCTCTTCAGAATCTACTGAGAACTTTTGTTCTCAGTTTCTAAGTCTCATTTCCAAATCAAATTTTATTAATTACCAACCAATCCTCTACCATCCTTGCATTGTAAGAAAAGACAAATAATGTTTCTCAGTTCCATAAAAGGGTCAGATGTGTCATATATATATTTATGTGCATCTCCCTTACATATCTCAAATACATATCTCAAATATTGTAATATGATAATATTTAAGAGATCCCAGAATCACTTCTGGTATTCTGATGCTTACTTGGAGATGAGGCTCATGGACTTTTCTGCCCACACTGGCTTTGAACTGTGATTCTCAGATCTCATCCTCTTGAGTAGTTAGGATTACATGTGTGAGCCACCAGTGCCTAGCTTGATCAAACACTCTTTTGTCATTAAAAATATAACAAAACCCAGCCCCCAGAACATTCTCCAAAATGAGTATATACTATCTATATAGTTTACATATATTAGATATACCTCATTTATTTGTATTAATTTGTAATACTGGTAAATAAAACATCTATTTGTGATATACTGTATAATGTGTTGAAATGTATATGTGCACATTGAGTAACTTATATTACATATATACATACCATTTTTGTGTGGTGGTGAGAATATCTAAAAATCTATTCTCAGCAGTTGTCAATATGGAGTCACTAACTACAGTCACCAATTGTATAACAATTGTTGAATATGCTCCTCCTTTCTCCCTGAAGCTTTGTGTCACCTGACTAACTGCTCCAGACTCTCTATTCAATGTTCCTTTTTTAAAAAAAAATCTGCCATCACAATTTAAATATTTTGAATAATGTCTATTGCTCTTAAATAGTTCCAAAGAATATGCAATTCTTTTTTTATTTCTACACAAAAAGGGAAAGAAATGTGACATCTGTAGAATCTCCTTTTTTAAGAAACCATAAAAGCTTCTATTTTATGTTTTGATTAGAGCATCCTGAAAATTATAGTCTTGATGTGTTTTATTAAATTAAGAGTATTTCAATTGGATGTCACTTTTGAAACTGTCTCTAAATACACAAATCAGGAATGAGTGACTTCCCCTCTGTGGCAATCAGTAACTAATATTAATGGATAAAATTATAAGCTCCCAACTCCATTGGTACTCCTAGTGTCCAAACAGTTGAACTGTAGACATCTGATCCACCTGGTAAACAGAATGTGTTGGACGTAAATCCCTTTGTAAAAATGCAGGCTGTCCCTGTGGGTTAGGAACCTTCACTCACCGAGAACAGAACCCTAGGAAGAGTCTCTGTTTCTGTGATCCTAAGTTTCTTTTCTTAAACATTTTTTTTCAATTGAAGAAGTTTCCTGATTCAGGCAAATTCTAGCCTTGTGGCCCTGTTAGTTCATTTAAACTTTTATGCAGTTATATGATTAGATTAGTAATCAATAATTGAATGATTTATGAACTCTTGGTTAGCTAACAGTTAAATTCTAATTCTGTATGGGACCTTTTAAGTAGGTCAACCATATATGCAAATGTAGCTTTTGATCACACCTTACTGCCCAAATACCTTGTTTCTGTTTTACTAAAAAGTACTCATTCAGTCAGAGGTTGGTGACTCATACCTGTAATCCTAGCCACTTCTGGAATGAGATTCAAACATCATAATTCCAAATCAGCCTGGGCAGAAAAGACAGAAAAGGAGGTGTGGCTTAAGTGGTAGAGTGCCAGCCTTTAGCAAAATAGCCAAGCAACAGTGTGAGGTTCTGAGTTCAAACCCCAGTACTTGTAAGGACAACAACAAAAATATATTTACATATAAAACAAATTTCCATGTGTATACATATATGAAAATCTATTTCATCCTGCCTATAACCAGACACTATTACTATCTTTGAATTGTAAACATAATTCTAACTAACTTGGCCTATATATGCCTCTGTTCACTCATTCAAAATTAGCATTTGAAAATTTAAAATGTAGTGGATTTATTTAATTTCTATCAATGATTATTATTCATGTGAGCAGTCATAATGAAATTCATTCTAATGGACTGACTAATTTATGTAAGATGTTCTTAAGTCTTCAAGCAAGACCTCAACAATTATTTCATTTCCTACTTAAAAAAATTAAATTCAATGAGTTAGTAATATAATTATTATGTGATGTGGGAGAAGTCAGAAACTACACACTCCTCTGAGAGATAAAAAGTCACTTCCTTTGAAGACTAGGGTAACAATGTGGTGAAAATTATAACCCTCACCCAGCTTTAAATTCAACTCAAAGCCCACGAAGCCTGAACCTTGAACATTATAAAGTGATTCTATTGCTTTGCCTAAATCATTTCTCCCTTTTCTCCACTTTTTTGATTGTTTATTTTTTCTAATTTACTGAATTGCACAAAATAACTACTGAACTATAAGCCTAGGGTGGTAATTTAAAAGCTAGTTGAAGGGAAAATATAAATGAGTCCTTTTCTCTTTTCATTTGCCATTGTTCTTTTCCAGTCAAAGAGAGTAGGGGAGCATTCTGGGTCTTAGTAGTCCAATTTATTTTGGAGACAAACTTGAGATCAGAAAGAGGATGGAAGAGACCTAAAATGAAAATGCCCAGCAGAGGCCTGGACACGGCCCGCTCCTAGTACTAGCCAGGGGTTCAGCATTCCCAGGTGCGTAGTAACTTATCCTACTCTTAGGGAAAGGTGGAAATAAACACACCTCAAGATCTTTTCTACGTGTATAAATGCAAGTTTAAGAAAGCAAATTTCTCCACTAGTAAAGGACCTTCATTTGGCATTTATTTTAAAAGTTCGAAGTTAACTAAAAAAAAATGTTTTAAAAGGGCAGACATTTTTGTTTCTTGGCACACCAATGGCTCCCAGCTCTGGAGTCTGAAGGGAGACCTCTTTAAACCCTTCAGGTCTATTCCCTGCAAGAGTGCTCAGGATGCGAAGGTTCAGTCTTCAGAAATGTCTTATCATGATTCAATGCTAGAGTGAGTTCTAATTTCTAGACTATTCATCCATTTTCCTGTCACTTCTACTATTGTGCCACAAATATTTATTCAAATGGTTTTGTGAGGATTTGTGGCCATTCTGAGTCATGGAGGAAAGCATTGTGTCTGTCCAGGTTAAAGGTAAACAGGCTGAACAGGGCGCTGGTGGCTCAGCATCTGTAATCCTAGCTACTCAGGAGGCTGAGATCTGAGGATCACAGCTCAAAACCAGCCTGAGCAGTAAAGTCTGTAAACAGTCTGCCGAATTCAGAAAACATAGTCCTCAGAGTTACAGAGAGCCGTTTAGAACTTTACAGACCATTGAGAGACGTCAATCTATATAAAAAAATGTATAACCATAGAAAAGATGAGTAACTTAGGAAAATCATAATAAGCAAAAACAAGTAAAATTAAAGAAAAATAATTAAGCTGACAGCATATATGGAAAATAGCCAGCTGTTCAAATAGTCATGATTGAATACGCTAGGCTTACATAAAAATCCATTAAAAACCATGTCTTCAATATCTAATAAGACCCTTTATGCTAACAAGTTCAAATATTTTGTCTTAGTAAAATGTTAATGGAATGCAAATAGTATTTCTCTGTCTTAAATAAATGTATCTCTCTTGGCCATAAATTAATAGAAATAGATCCAATTATAAGAGTATAAAATACTCCTTTTTGTAACTGTCATCTAAACTATATAAATATTAAAATCTAGAAAGGAAATAGAATACATTATTCGGTCAATATCTTACCATAAACACTTCAAATTAATTATTAACTTCCTACAATCAAGTAATTTATTTTGATACCTTAAAACGTAAAGGATTCTGAATAAATTATTTCAATTACCTCAGTTTAGTCTGTAATGTTGTAGGTTTCCCAGTTTGTCTTAACTCAAACTATTTATATATGTGCTATTAAGATCACATTACATATCAGTGTTTTCTAGAACTGCGGTCATGAAGGAAAAGAAGATATCAGAAATTAAGAGTATGATTCAAGAGAATGTTAGGAATACCAATAAAAACAAGTTGTTGCAAAATTATTCTGTTTTCCATTTGGCCCAAGTTCTTTCTTATATTTCCAGGAATTGTCTGTGATATTGATTCTAAAAAATTCATATGCAGAACAGTTGAGGAACTTGTGAAAATGAAGATTTGACTGTAATTCCATAGGTCTAGCATGAGAAACTTGATTGTGGATTTTTAACAGTCCTGTGGGCAATCTTAAAGCTTCTAGCTTGCAATCATAGTTTGTGTTTGAAGAACAGCAATGAGTGTCACTGTGGCCCATCTGCTACCTCCCACTGAGTCACTTACTTATTTTAAAACAAACTACAACAAAGAAGCACAAAAAAGAAGAGTGCTAAAGATCATCTCAGGACAAGGGAATCCAAACGTCATGTCTGGGACTCTTGTTTAGTAAATACTCCAGGTTGGAGTTTATGGAGAGCAACATTTGAAAAGCTGTTCTTTAAGTAGATAGAGTCTTTACACAATGGAAAAATCATAAGTACTATGTATTAGACCTTATCATCCAGGCAAGCTCTCCACAGTCACATAAGTGTATGGCTGTTCAAAGGGGAATTCATATACATAATTACTAGCCAGGAAAAGTTAGCTCAGTTTCTACTTTTAAAGATAATTCTTTTTTAATATTATATATATTTTTATTGTGAAAATACTGTACCGAGGGGTTACAATTACATGGGCAAGATAATGAGTACATTTCTAATCAAGCATTGTAGCCTCCTCCTTTGTTAATTCTTTTTTAATTTTTAAAAGAACAATCACTTTAATATTCATATATATATATATATGATGAGATTAACAATTAGTCTTTACTAGTCAATACAAATACTCACGAGAATAAGTTTCCTTTTAATACTAATTTAAAATTAATCCTTAAAAATAGTCAACATAGTTTAAGCACATAAGATATATTTGGGTAATCATCAGACTAACAATGTGAGAACTGTCTAGGAATGTGAGAGTAAGTGCTAACCCTGTCCTTAGGTTTCAGGATTTTGGGAAAATCTTCCTTACTTTCTGAACTGTAGGTCTGGACTAATTGGTGTGGAATGGGCTGTTGATGGCCTATAGCCTATGGTCTGTAGTTTTAGAAAGATAATTCTGTCTTCCAGTCTCTTTATTTCATCACATAAATTTTCAGTTCCTAGACCATTTCTCAGATTTCAGCATTCATTGGAATCACCTGAAAGACTTGATGAAACAACTTATGAGCCTATGCTCATGAATTCTGATTCAGTATGTCTGAGTTAGCAGCCCAGCAGAGAGCATTTCTAAGTTCTCAGGTGATGCAGAGTAACGCTGGTTATCTTGCCTGTTGTGAAATTTTGTTCACTAATTAGGCCTAGAATCTTGGTATTCTGTTACATGTATTTATATTTCACCAAGCTGTTATTTAAGATGGGAACATTTATTGAAACTATTTGCACCCAAGCTGAGAAAATCTGTGGGACTTAACAAAGAGAGATGAGGTGTGGTCCTGGGTTTCATCTAGCTAAGACACCAAACCATACAAAGAAGAACCATATTGGTATTAGAAATGGAAGAATTATACGTAGATAATTACTACAGGGTCCTGAATTAGCTTGAATTGCTTTACCTTGCTTTAACATGGATGGGTTTAAAAAACGTACTAAAAGTGTTCTTGTTTCTGGTGCTAGCTAGCAAATTTACAGAGTATTAGCTCAATATTGGCAGATTCTTTGGCACTTCTTATAGAGATAATTATGCCTCCTACAAATAAATGATGGCCTTCACCCTTATATCCAAACCTTTACATACTAGATTTCACTACTACTTTAAAAATTCTTAGTTTGATCAAAAATGTGTAAAATATCATATGGTTCTTAAAATAAGCCTGCCATAGTGCATGGCTTCATGGGTATTTTTTTGTGGTCTTAGTTATATGGAGATCTAAGGAAATGACTTCAGTGTCTACTCAAAGGTAATATATACATATACAATGAATATATGATTATATATTTGTACATATATAATTGTGCATTAAATATACACATTTAGCTATTCAACAGATATTGATGTACTAAGTATATATGTATAAAATATATATGTTACATAATATGAACTCAGTTTTCCATTACTAGAACAGATACCTGAGAGAATCAAGTTAGGGAAAAGATTTATTTTGTCCTGTTTGTGGCTTCAGTCCATTATTGATCTGGTAGTAACTAAAGAGCACAATGCAAATGAAAGCAAATGATCAAGAAAAGCCACTTATTCTATAGCAAAAGATAAAGGAGAACAAGGGAGGTGTTAGGGGCGCACAAGTTCTTCCAATGTAAATGTGCAATGACCTAAAGTTCTCTTGGCCAGGCCACCATCTTAGAGGATCTACCATCACCAAATGAGAAAAAAGTCATTGACACATGAGCCTTCGGCAAATATTTAAGATCCAAAGGATCACAGGTATATGTTATGTTTAAATTGCTATTTAATAATTCTTTGAGGAGAGTCTCTGGTCACTCTCTTACCAAGTCACCTGATTCTCACTGAGAATCTACAAGGCCTTCATCACTGACCTTCATAACTTTCATACTTTCCAGAATCTTATATGCAAATGTACATATGAAAAGTTGTTATTCCTTTCTAATAGAACAAATTTCTATGTTACATGTTGCTTGTATCTTGACTTATTGTTTAATTCATTTATATACCAAAATGCACGGAGACATACGTACAGAAATATTTTCATGTTCAGTGTTTTGCCATTTGAAAATTCTTTCAAGGTTTCCACTCTATAAATCCACCACTGTATAGATGCACCATAAATTATTTTCCCAGGCTGGTATTCATGAACATTGTGATTGTTTCCAATGTTTTCCTATTACAAATAAGATAATAATAAATTATCTCATTCCTGTGTTGCATAGCAAGTATGCAGATTATGTGACAAATCGTGAGAAGCAAATTACCCTCTCAAAGGGACCTTTGAATTTGCGATTGGGTAGTGTTACCAAAATACTTCCTATAAAGGTGAAACGTATTTACAAGCTGGAAGGCAGTGCAAGAGACTGCTCATTTCCCTGCTAAATCTTCATTGTCAAGGGTTCTATTCACACCTGGCCAATCAAAATGATTCTTAGAGGGGTGTAGCGTTCTCTTTCTAATCTTAGAAGTGGCGTTTAGCTAATTTCTTGTCTTCCAGGCTACTTCTACTTCTTTTTCCATGTAATCTTCATTCACTTGCTTTACACATCCATTAGAAAGAATAACATTGTACTATTTGTAAAGAAATAGAAAGACCTGGAAAAAATTTTGTTAAGTGAAGCAAGTCAGTTTCCTTATATATGTGAAAACTAGATTTAGCTTATAAGCTTATAAGTAAATAGTTTGGGTGCATATTAATACAAATGTATTAATATGGTAGATTCAATGGAGTTCTCAAATAGTGTCATTCCTTAGAAAGACAAAGTTCTGCAAAATATGGGGTCAATGGGAAAGGAGTAGACAAATAAAGAGGAGAAGAAGGGGAAGTGCAGACAAGAATCCAATGTATATCCTACAAAATTAAGAAAGGAAAGGGATAGGAAGGATTGGGAGGGGTGAAAATATTGAAATATTGCTAAAGATATATTGTATTCATAAACTGCTTTGTTAAATGCCAACTCTATTGTGAACTACTTAAAGATAATAATAATAATAGCAATAATAAAATAATCAGAAAAGTTATTTCAGAAGATTAAACATAAACATGTTTTTTTCCATCGTTTGATACATTTTCTATGGTCTTCTATTCTTTCTCTTTTGTTTCAAGATGAATGGATCATTAATAATTTCCTTCTGTGTAAACAACTCTAGCTATGGGTTTAGGTCAGGTATGTTGGCAATATGTTATCTTAGTTGACTCTTCATCTGAGTTAATCATTCCTAAAGGATATTTTTTGCTGAGTATAGAATTGCGGAGTGATGGTTCATTCCTTTCACTACTCAAATGTGCCACTTCTGGCTTCCAATGTTCCTAATGAAAAATCTACTCTCATTGTAATTATATTTCCCTTATAATGACACCCTTCTTTTCATTTGCTTTAAATATTTCTTTCATTGTCTTTAGTGTTCAGTTTTGGAAGCAGATATAAATGCTGAATGTGACTCATTTCAAGACCAGTGAAAGTATTTTAATCACTTAGCTACTTAAGCACTGAACAAAAATTAAACTATGGTAAGAATATGTAAACGCTAGTCAAATACCCTATCACTCAGCAAGATCCACTTATGTACAAGCTAAACTCTCTCTGAGCGAGCAAGGTAGCAGGGGCTACTTTTGGAGTCTCTGCTTTCTATTTAACCCCTAAGCTTGCAACTATAGAAAAGAATGTGTTTTAATCAGCTTCCTATGTCTATAACATATATTTGAATAAATCCATGGATAAAGTAAGCATCCTGATTTGAGAGATTTCAGTGTAAAATTGATTAGCTAGGTGGGTTTGGTGCCATATGGTAAGCTGGAATATAGCAGAAATGTAGTGCAGCAAAACTTCTCATTTTGTGACTGGGAAACAAAATAGAAAAAAAAGAGGAAAAGATCAGGATCTCACAATTTCCTTCCAGGATATGCTCCCCTGACCCAAGATTTCCCACTAAATCTGTAGTCAAATAATGTGACATCAGGACTTTGTTAACCAATGGGATTTGATAGGATATTCCAGATAGAAATTATAATTGCAGGCTTTGGCAATACAAGAATTGAACACAACAAAAGGCCCTGTAGTATCCTTTCTTAACTGCTATATCACTTTTTGTGCTAATCGTACAATTGTGCTAAACATAATGGAGTCAGAAGTGAGGAAAGAAAACAAATAACCTAGTCTTTTTGGGGGGGGAGGGTCCGGTCGTGGGGGCCTGAACTCTGGGCCTGGGCACTGTCCCTCAGCTCTTCAGCTCAAGGCTAGCACGCTACCACTTGAGGTACAGTGCCACTTCCGCCTTTTTTTTTTCAGCTTATGTGGTGCTGAGGAATCAAACCCAGGGCCTCATGCATGCAAGGCAAGTGCTCTACCACTGAGCCATCTTCCCAGCCCATAAGCTAGTCTTTATTTCTTTATTTATCAGTTCATAGATGACAGTCAGTGTTGGCAGAATTTGTTTCTATGGGAAAGAGAACTGAAAACTCCTGAGTTAGTTTCATGCACGCTTTCCACCCTCCTGTTAATAAAATAATGCATACATGCGTACAAACTATGAGCTACCATTATATTATTTCAGGGATTATTAAGTTACTGAAAAGGTTGCAAGGTTAAAGTTCTGACAAGTTAGCTGTTCTCTACTTGCATTAAAAACTGGCATTGCACAGAATATTATATCAGCCTTCTTGTCTTGTAGGTGGGATAACTCAGAGGTGGCATCTGCACTAGCTCCCAGGGATGCTCAGGAAACCAGAGTTCAATGATCAACACCTTTACTCGGCCTCTTCCCTTTCTTGACACTATTCTAGCTACCATGGTGCTCCCTGTGCCTCCAACTTCCACTCATAGATGCCATCAGTATGTAAATGCTTATGTCAGGGTCTACTTTATGAAAGCACCACCTAACCTAGTCTCTATGAAACATGAGATCTTACATTTACCAAGGGAGATGCCTTTCCAATGACTTACTGTGGATACCCATCCCAAGAGTCATGTATCTCAAATCTTCTGGTCCATTACAGAGAGAACAAGATATAAGTTGTCATAAGATCTAGTGTTTCGGGGGTTCCGGGAAGATGGCGGAGGAGAAGCTGGAATCTGAACAAGCTCTCGCATAGAAAGCAGTTTTAGAGTTCCAGTGAACAGTCCTAAGCCAGAGAATCACACCAAGTGTGCCATCACAGGACAGAGAGTTAGACAAGAGAGGGAAAGCCAAGGCAAGAGGACACATCTGAGCGTTTGCCAGCAGCCGCTGCAGCGGCAGTGGCAGGGTCGCAGCGAGACTGCAGCCGGGGCCAAACCTGAGCACTCAAACAGAAAGTCCGGGACGAAGGAGCCAGACGCAGCAGACAAGCGGATTCTACTCAACACCAGCAAGAACCAAAAAGGAGCTGACATCTTCATCCAGCAGTTTGCAGACCAGAGACGACCCAGGATACAAGATTCGGCGTGAGTAGAAGCCCGACGTCCCTCACTCATTCTCAGGGAGCAGAGGAGGGAAGGCCACCCCTCCCCCCCCAGCACGGGTGATCTCCATCTTGGATACCGACAAAGCTCGGAGGAGCTGCCAGCTCCAACCCAGGCCTTGGAATAAAACGAGTCATTTAGCAGGTCACAAAACTTAACAGGGAAGTGACCTGCCAGACTCAGCTCCATCCAGGGAAAAGTCACCCAGCTCAGGCACCAGCCATTGGAGTGGCTTTCCTCACTGGGTAACCAGAGCCAGAGGCTGCTCCTCCCTCTGGCAGCCTCAACAATCACCTGAAAAACAGAAACCCTGAGAATGGCTCCAGGCTGGGCTCTGTGAGTTTTTCACAAAATAGCCCCAGGGAAAAGCTACAGATTGTTGAAAGGCCTCAACTCTACCCAGAACCTAGCCTCACCACTGCATCCCACTATTTTGTGATTCTCAAAGCAGATCACCCTCCCATTAAACTAATCTGGGAGGGGGATCTCAAAATCTTGGGTAAAGCAGAGCATTTTTC